>NC_136744.1:4582827-5325327 GCF_936440315.1 Barbus barbus | reverse complement strand
TTTATGTAAATCAGATTAAGACAAAAATGTGTGATCTCATAACAGTGCATCATCCAATTTACTGTCCAAAATGACAAATGTATGATGCAGACTGGTCTGAAAATGCTGAACTGAAAGTGTAAAGGCAGTCACACATGCAAATACATACATTTGCAGCCATCAGCACCTCTATCAGTTATTCATGGACAGTGATCAAATCTCTTGCATCAGCTCTGCCTCTGGCTGAGAGTGACTGTGTCTTTCATTCTACCGTGATAATTAATTTACCAAGAAATTTCGCCCTCTTACACACACTCGCCAAGTTGGGCTTCACTGTGGCATCCCTTCTTTTAAAAGCCTCTGCTTAGTTTGCCATCGCTTTACACACAACAGCTGTTTTCCTGGCTCAGCTGTCATGGACTCCGGTATCATTTGAGAGTGGAATGGAGAACAGGGCCCAAGACGACCCAGGAGGGAGGTATTGTGCAAAATTCAAGCTTCAATCAAAATGCAAACGCCAAGATGTAGCCATTTGCATCCGATAATGTAAAGAATGTAAAAAGTCATATGAAGATAATATAATGAAATTATTAAATATAGACCATCTAACGCATTTCATTTGCCGGCCATCTTGGTAATGCCCAAGGGTACACGCTAAAAAATGCTGGGTTAAACACAACCCAGCGCTGGGTAAAATATGGATGAACCCAGCGATTGGGTTGTTTTTACCCAGCGGTTGAGTTACTGCCCAGAAGGCCGGGTTAAAGATTTAACCCAACTGGTTGAAAACAACCCAGCATGTGTTCTGTCCAATATTTACCCAGCACTGGGCTGTATTTAACCCAGCATTTTTTAGAGTGTACCTGTTTTCTAGGCCACACCTCTATCTGTCTGCTTGAATGGAGAAAACTATAGGCTAAGGTTACGTTTCAATAACTTAATTCGGGAAAAACACTTTAGATTAGGGAACACTATTCACTGTTAACTAGTTGTTTATTAGCAAGCATATTACTTGCATATTGGCTGTTTATTAGCACTTATAAAGCAAACGTTGTTGCCTTATTCTGCATGGCCATATTTTAGATCCCTTAATTCACCCCATACTTAAACTTAACAACTACCTTACTAACTATTAATAAGCAGCAAATTAGGAGTTTATTGAGAGAAAACTCTTCTCACGTAAAGGTTCAAATTCACTCAAAAATAGAAACGCATTGCTAAGATGGCGCCGCTGATGGAAGTTATTGTGCTTTGCTCTTCGGTGTTTGTACTGTTTTTCCTGTTTTTGTTTCTCAAATACAATCAGTTTTACCAGGGATGACCTGCTGAACATTCGGCAGAACACACCACAAAATCTTTTACCGGATTTTGATTTTTTTGGACGTTTTGCTGGACATTGTAGTTGGCGGAGCCGTAGCTCTGGTCAAACGCTACAGGAGGCGCAGACGGGGAAAGAGAGCCGGCGCGCTCGTGAAGCTTCGTCAGCGTGGATTTAGAACGCCACTGCCTAGCATCTATCTGGCGAATCTCCGCTCTCTACCCAACAAAACGGACGAACTCCTTCTGCTGTCCCGGACAAACAAGGATTTTTCATGGAAACCTGGCTAAACGGCGACATACCAGACAGCGCAATTTATCTGCCTAATTTCCAGCATTGTGACTGCAGTGGAGTCATTCTCCTGGGCACCACCATCTCTCAGGACCTGAAGTGGGATATTCATTGAATCCATCCTCTGAACTTCAATAACTGTCTGGTTCAGCTCAGCTACCAAATCTGACCTCAGAAGACTACGGAGGGTAGTCCGGACTGCTGAGCGAATCATTGGTACAACCCTCCCCACTCTCCAAGAACTGTACTTATCCAGAGTGAGCAAAAGGGCTGGTAAAATCACTCTGGGCCCCTCACATCCAGCACACTCCCTCTTTGAACTGTTACCGTCTGGTCGACGCTACAGAGCTCTGAGCACCAGAACGACCAGACACAGGAACAGTTTCTTCCCTCAGGCAATCCATCTCATGAACACTCAACAATAAACACAGAACACACAACTAATACATTATCCATTCACCACACTCCCTTATTTTATATTTATTTTCTCATTTCTAATTTGCACATACTTGACCTGTACATACATAGTTGTCTATATTATATATTGTGTTTTTGCTGCTTTGTACATTGTCTATTTGGATATTATTCTTTTATTATCTGTGTCCTGTCCTGTTGCTGTCTTTCTGTTGCACTGTGGAGCGTCTGTCAATACAACAAATTCCTTGTATGTGTAAACATACTTGGCCAATAAAGCTCATTTTGATTCTGATTCAAAAATGACAATTCTGTCATGAATTACTCGCCCTCATGTCATTCCAAACTCGAAAGACCTTCATTCATCTTCAGAACACAAATTAATATATTTTTGATGAAATCCAAGAGCTCTCAGACCCTCCATAGACAGCAAGGGTACTACCACAGTCAAAGTCCTGAAATGTAAATATTGTTATAATGTCATATATTTAGCTTCTTTAGCTCAGATTAGGCTAAAATACTGTATTTTTCCAGGTTGGCCTAGATAATGTGCATGCATGTCTCTTTTAAATGAAAGGTGGGACTTTCCTTTAGAGCACTTCCACTTGGATCTGAAAACCCAAAAATTTCATATTTTTTTCCCTCAAACAAAACGATTTGTGAAAATCCACGGAAAGCATATTATCCCACATTACTGACAAAGTATAGGCTACATTATCTGGCAACATGGCTTAAAATATAGCTTGTCTGGTTGAGCCACACAAAATTAGAAAAGAATCCAAGCTGGTAACTGATATTGAACATTGAGAGTAAAAATAGTTTTAGCTTTAGATGCTCGAATTTGCTTTTTTCAGATCCTCTTCTTCTCCCGTTTCTCACCACATATCAGATCACAGAGGCATTTATTTTCAATAAAAAAATAAGAAAATATACAAAAAGTAGAAACAAAGTGCGAAATGGGTATTTAATAGTACGGGTATGGGTATTTGATTAACGGTATTTATAAAGAGTGTAACTGAAACTGGATGTAATGTCATCATGTTGATTTGACAGGTGGTACATCGACCACATTTTTTATGTTTTTATATGGTTATAGCACAGAATACAACAGAATATGTATAAAAAAAAAAAAAAAAAAAAAAAAAAAAAAAAAAAAAAAAATGGCAACTTAGTTGTTTTTGGATTTTATGTTGTGGGCTGCTTTCCATTTCACTTTAAACATACACTCCCTTCCCTAAGCACTTCTCTTGAGAGGAGTCCCTGAGAAAGAAGTTTCTGCTGAAAGATCCTCAAACTGTCAAATTTGGAGTCAACTCATATGTATGCTTCAGGCAGCTCCATCTCCCAAAATTCAGCTTTGATTGTGACATCATAGATGACCTGCACTGAACCTGCACCCATTGGTAGTAAATAATAAATCAGATTCGTAGCGGATTCCTAGTGATTAAGGGCTTGGGCCACTCTGTTTCTGCAGTGGTGGGCACGAGAGCATGTTCGTGAGACATAGGCAGATCAGCAAAGTGAAGGGGCATAACAATTGTGGAACGTAGCCCTGGTTTGGCAGATCAGCTGGTAGATCTGGGTCAACACTGTGACAATGGTTTGAATTTCACACTACAGCGCCACCTGTCCGTGGAGTAGTTTTCAGTTTTCTTCACTGCTATGTTAGGATCATGGCAGGTTAAAAACCCATGATCAGCGCTTCAGCCCTCAGAGGAATGTTACAGACTTGGATTAGAGCAGAGGAAATGAGTGAGGAAGTCACGCCGCTCCAAAGCCAGTGGCTACCAGTGTATTTATGAGTGTGTCAAGCTTAGAGTTATTTACAGATACAGAAGGAAACTCAGCACGAAGAGACATGACAGATGTGTGATGTTTTTATACATGAGCAAGATAGGGTTGTGCACCATTCGGAATTCAATTGAATGCCTTTCAATCTCCTGAATTTGAAATGATGCAGAGAGCAGTTTGTAGAATTTTAATTGAATCAAGTAGAATTAAAACAAAACTAAATTATAAATATTTGTAACTGTTGTAAAATAAGTACATTTTTCACTAATTTGTCAATCATGGCTGTCATTTTTTAACTGTACTGAACCTGAGAAAATAGTATTTTTGAACATTAGTTTCACCTGAGGAAAAAAAAATCGATATATTAGAGAATAAATAGACAAAAGGGGCTTTCGCACTACGTAGTTCTAGGAACTAGCCAGCAAAACCAACTTCTCCCTCGGGCCGATTTCCTGGTTTTCATTCGCACTGGCAGCAGGAACTCTGAAGCGGCCGACATCGATGTCTTTTTGCGTGGCATTAATAAACGTCAACAACCGATGAATGGCGAACGCTGTGGTCAGAGCTGTTTTTGTTGTGTGTAGCGGGTTTTGTGATAACGGAGATGGAATGTAAACACAATTTTTTTGCAAGAGCAAAAGGTTGGGCTAAGAGACAAACATTTTTTATGACAACTTGCAGTGTTACATATCATCGACGCTGAGAAACGAACACAACAGGTAAATGCCGATATTGCTGTTTACATAGCTTTTTAAAAATGCTGGGTAGCCGGTGTTTCGCATGCATTTGGCCAATCAGCGTACACTTACGTCACTGATAGCTCCTATAGAACTGTTTTAGAGCCTACTCTGAAGTAGAAGCTAATTTATTCCACAATTAGTTCAGGTACCATGAAAAGGTTCCCATGCTGTGAAAGGCCCTATAGTCAGTCAAAATAATAATAATAACAATTTAGACTCTCAGCTGACTGCTGAATTTCTTTTCAATTCTGTAAATGCCTCTAACCGGTGATTCCAATTCAACATCCTCTCTGATGAGTCCAGTTAGAATAATCAATTCTGAATTTTGCCCAAGACTGAAACTCACTCTCTGGCTGTTTCTCATTGGGCGTGATGGAGCGCACGAAGTCCTGTGGTGTCATGTACACCTCCGCATCTCCGTGCTCATTGATGATCTTCAGGGTGGCAAAGTAGCGAAATATCTTGTCTGGGGTGGAGTAAGCTCTGATCCGGTTCTCATACTCCATCACCTGTATCACACACACACACAGAAACACACACTTACAGTCAATATCAGTGTTGGGAACTAGCTACCTAACTTTCTCTTTTATACTATAAAATCAACATTTTTACTAGTGTGACAGTTTACCCCTGTATAATGTCCTGTCTCACTCATATAACATTATAATGAGTCATTTTGTGTAAATGAACAGATACATTATAATTATATGGCTTTTATAAATATTTTACAAAATTATTTAAAGTTTACAACCATTTACCTTCATAATTTGACATTACGAAACATTTACAATGAGGAAAATAATTCTGATCTAGACTTGATTTTGAAAAGTGAATGTTTAATAACAAATCAGGTGGTTTCAGAAAAAGTGTTAAAAAAAGAGATTTTTGATGTGAGGATATTAGAAATAAAAAGTCTGCTATGCGTTAAAGTGTACTGGGACTTACAGTCAGAAGTACCTGAAGCTTTATTGTGAGTTGGGTCGAGGTTTGAGGTTCTGAATATACGTGTAGTAGGCCTACTAAAAATACCAAAGGCAAGTCAGTGCACTCTGTGTCCATCCTGCGGCTATTTTCGGAGTAGGTAATAGTCGTTCGTTAGTGGAAAAGAAGCTGTGAAGTAGTAATACATTATTGAAATCTGCAACCTATATAGCACTTTGTGATCAACTTTATCTTATATAAGGCTGCACTGAATAAATAATATAATAAAGCATGCTAGATAGACATAGCCTGCCAAGGCTGGTCATTTACATAACTAAATCTAACCCTCTGATCATTAGAATAACCTGTCATTACGGCAGTCATATCAGCAACAATTGCAAAACAGCAGCCAATTTTGTTTTGAGTTATGAATCAAGAGCAGCCTAAAAGTTATTAATAGCCTGAGGCGACATGTTATATATGAACTGAAAAATCATGCATTGCAGGTTGGCTATGAAAGCAAAACTCTGTAGAATTTATCTCGTGCATGAAAATGTCCAGTTTGTGTATCTGAAATATTTAGACAATCACTGTCAATTACATCATGTGATCATGTGAGACAGACAAACTTAACTGAATGGATCGCAAAGAACTTGTGTTCAATTATATGACTGAATTATATTTATGATGTCTATTAAATGATTTTTAGGCCTCAATAATGTAATATTTGAAATTATCTTAAATCAGGGGCATTTATTCATCATATCATGCCATTAAAATGTTTAACTGATAGACAACCATTAATTGAGACAATTTAATTTTGAAATTAGAGCCATAACTGCAGTTTGCATCTCTTATTGTGATGAATGTGCCTGTATTTTTGAACAAAGATCATCAAAATGAGCAGCAATAGAGGTCAGTTTCATCATTCTCATTCAGCCTTTGATGATGCTTCCTTTTCCACTATCTAGCTGTCTTTTGCAAATGCCCATTTTAGCTACTGTAGGCTAATTAATGCAATTTTGCATGTTTGCAAGCCGCTATTAGACAACAGAAGTGATTGTAACTGCAAGATGAAGTGATGATAATTTGGAGTTTAGGATACTGCCTGAATGCCTGCAGTAAGTGATGCTTGTAATGTGTACTTGTCAATCAAACCCTGAAATTCCTGAGGTCGCTATTTTTTATTTTTAGTTTATACTTGCGTCAGAAGAACAAACTTGGTCACTGCATTGGGCCTCACCATTATTTCAGGATTAAAAATCTAAATCATACTTTCTTGTTGTTGCCTTGCAAGCACTGATACTTCCTTCAGGAAATGCTGGTCACACTTTATTTTAAGGTCCAATTCTCACCATTAACAAACCATTAACTATGACTTTTATTTCAATAAACTCCTAATTTGCTGCTTATTAATCATTAGTAAGGTACTTGTTAAGTTTAGGTATTGGGTAGGATTAGGGATGTAGAATAAGATCATGCGGAATGAGTGCTTTATAAGTACTAATAAACAGCCAATGCTAGTATGTTAAATACAGGTGCAAGCAGCAATTACGGGGCCAAGCACTACAGAAGCAAGCATCAGACCAACTACAGAAATTAGTAATTGAAGCCATTTTAGGACGTTTTAGGTCAAAACGGCTGAAAGATCATAAATAAACCTCTAGTAATATGATTTATTGGCTTATCACGTTTGATCAATGGGTGGCGCTGTTATCAAATCAATGTGGTGTGTTCTGTGTGAGCTGACAATGGCACACACAAAGTTTGGTGTCAATATGCCAATGCATTGCAGATATACAGCTTCAAGTGTCATTTTGGCTGCATGCCTCAAATTCGTTGCTAAGGTACGCAAAAACGGTTTTGTCTATCGATACAAAATCCATAACTTTTGGTCAGCATAGTCTGAAGATGATATGATTCGATTTTTGTGAAAATCGGACCAACGGTTTAGGAGGAGTTTGAAAAAGTAGGTTTTTAAAGAAAATCAAAATGGCGGACAGGAAGTTTGGCTGACTATAGCAACGTTGGTATCACTGTTCTCAGCATAACCCTGTCTCAAAACTTTTTGAGTACTTTCAGGTCATGGTCTCGATGGTGCATACAAAGTTTCGTAATAGTACACCAGTGCATTCGAAAAATAAAACATTTTCTATCATAATACTCCATTGTAGTCAATGACAATTTCATGTTTTGTTCAATTATAGCGCCACCAAAAGGCAAAATCCCACCATTTGTTTTATGTGTCCTTAGAGTGTGCCCATACATATGTGTGTCAAATTTGGTGAAAATATCTCATTTTGTTTTGGAGTTATAGACATTTTTATATACGAGAATAGAAAAAATGAGAGATGGTCGACTTTGTTTGCATTTTTGTGCCACTTACTATCAAAATTTCGCAATTGGGCATTAGCAAAGAGCCGGCATGCTATGTTTCCGAATTTGCCAATCGGAGTAACGTTTCTAAGATATTGGCAAATGTTTTCTAAGCACTAAAATGCAACGTTGCGCAAACCATAAGGCAAAACCTGGCCAGTTTGGTACCGCTGGACTCGGCAAGGATTCAGGAGTCTATAAAGGTGACCCCCATGAAAATAAGTCGACCATATTTGATTTTACCACTAGGTGACACTGGATCGAAACTTCTCACGCTCCTCCAGGGCATTGTGCTAATGAACCATACCAAGTTTCGTAACAATATGTCAATTCGAGAACAGTTTGACTAATCGACTTGAATTCCATATCTTTTTTCCAGCATGGTCTGTAGATGATCTAAGCCAATTTTGGTGAAAATTGGACTAACCGTCTAGGACAAGTTAGAAAAAGTAGGGTTTAAGAACAATTGAAAATATCGAAAAAAAACTAAACCTTACAATTTTTGCATTTTGGAATCCATTTGACTTTTCTTTTTGCGGCTTACGCTTCAAAAGTTATTAGCATAAACATGAGTGAAACTTTGGACAAGTGGTGGCGCTAGAGAGTTTGAGATAGAGACTCTGAATTTGCTGTGGTTAGTATTGACACTATCCTCTATAAGTGTGCCAAATTTCACAACTTTCCCGAAAGTGGTTCTATGGGCTGCCATAAACGCAATGGCAGAAGAAGAAGAATCCTAACAGATACAATAGGTACCTAAGCACCTGTGGTGCTTGGCCCATAATAATAAGTATGCTAATAAGCAACTAGTTAATAGTGAGAACTGGTCCCTATGCTGAAGTGTTACCGAAATACTATATATAGTTTGTCTTGTAACGAGATGGTGATACAAACATGGTTTTGAAATAGGTCATGATTACATGAATTGGCATTTACAGAGAGTTAAATTTCATATCATACAATAAACACTCTTCCAGCGCATGAGCATGTGCTATGTCAAAAAGTAAAATCTGCAAACTGATCCAGGCATTGAAGCAGGCGGCTCAAATGTCTCTAAAATAATAATAGGAAAATATTATGCATGCTGCCTGTCTGTTTAATGAGAGCAAAGGTGCACAACTTGCACACGGGCCGCTCTTTACATCACTAACTGCCATCTGTATGACATCATTCATACAGAAAGAGGCTTGTGTGTGTGGGGGGATGGGGTTTGGGGTGCATGTGTCACGGCTCCGGCTCCGTTTTAGATGGAAACGTTATGTTTCATAGAAACAGACAGGTTGGCATCTAACTGGCACCCACAGTGGGCTGGCAGTGATGCCAGATGACATTGGCACACCAATGAGGGGAACAGAGAAAAGCACGCAAAGGCAAAGACACCAAAGCAAGGACATGCTTAGCAGCATACTTCACACACACGCTCACGCAAAAGGCACTTTCTTTGATCTTTTGAGTTTGCTGTGCTATAAAAACACTGGCCTTTTCAAACCCGGAACTAATCGAGTCGTTTGTGTCAGGCTGGGGAGAAAGGTATTGTAATAATGTAAATTATGTGAAAAATAATGTGATTTTCGAACCACCAAGCATGAGAGCATGTTCTAGTGCACCCCCAAAACAAAATCAAGACTTTGTAAAAGAGCATAATAGGACCCCTTTAATATTACAAAAAAGATTATTATTTGTACAATAACTTATAAATGCTGTTATTCATTTCATATGTAAAAAGGAGAGGTACAGCAGGGGAGAAAATGTTTATGTAATACTCCAACTGTGTTTTTGTTACAGTGTAGGCTATTTAATCAATTTAATTTATAGTTACAAAAATCCTGAGGTCCTCTACACACTTACTAAAGTTTAAACCTCAAGTGTATCATTTATGCACCAAATGGAACTGCAACAATAGTTTTCAAATGGACTTTTATTACTAATATCCCATCTAACAGATGGCCCTGAATCTGGAACCACTGTAGCTGTGACTCCAGCAGGCCAGATGCTCAAAAAATATATAGAATAATAATTAATTGTAATGTTTTAGTATCACAGAGACACTATGTTTACACTTTTCAGGGGAATCGCCTATGAATGGTTTACTGATTGTGGTCTCTGAATATCTGAATAAAAACATTATAGCCATTAAAATGTTAGCATAATGTGAAACAATTGGCAAAGTTGTTCCTGCATGAATTAATTAATAGTCCGTTATTATTTTTCCATTGGCTGTTAATGAAGCCATAGTACGAATTGTATTTAGGTCAAAGGAAAAAAAAAAAAAAATTACAGAAAATATCAATAAAGCTAAAATTTAAAGTACATCTCAAACAAAGCGTCACACTTCAGAAGACTTCAAATCTGACCCAAATGTGACGAGGCATCCATTATCAGTAAAAAAAAAAAAAACTATAGGAACCAGGATTAAATGGATCGATACTCATTCTGAAAGAAATTGTTCTTCTTTTAAACTAATTCAAACAGTTTTGAGTGAGATGTGTTTTCGGTCATGCGGACAGGACAGGGATGCGATGGAATGACTTAAACTCATCAGAAAGTATTTGCTTATTTGTTTCTTCTTATAATATTCCAATTATGCTTTAAGAAGATTACCAGTACGACACTTCAAAAATAACTCTTTTTGAAAAACGACAGATAATTCTGGAAACATACCAAAACACAACACAAAATACACAGTGGGACTAAATCATGAAACATGTATAGATTTAATTATTTAGAATAGAATATCCATGGCATGTGGTGATGCCCATTTCGGATCATTTTGGATTAGGTAGTTATTCTATGAACATTATATTTGCTATTTTTAGTAGCTCCCCAAATACGGTTACAACTGTATGTCATAAGGTTATAGCACTGAGTCTCCAAATGTTACACAGAAATTGGTTCTGTTTGTGTTTCATGAATGAGCCCTATTGGTTGAAGACGTGGCCTGGAGGGCAGTGCTTGTGTAAACAGAGACAGCCATCTAATGTACCCCCACTGCATGATGAATGGCCTCATCCATCAAAGGCAGAGCCCCACCATCCTACAGCGAATCAACTTCACTCTTAATGTGCTGCTGGTTTGATGTATGCTGTTTATTTTAATACTGCATCCATATTTCAGAGAATACCTACATTCCCTCCCTGTTTCTCAGCTTATGATGAAATGTGACGATTAGGTTCTAAACAAAAAGGTCTGAACCACTGCCATCCGCTGCAGCATCTTGCTATTTTAGGACACAAAATATTTTTAGTAGCAAAAATAAATCATCCTGATAAATTCTGTCCTTTTTTAAAGAACGCATACACAAAAACAACCACAAGACATCTCCTAAGTAACCATGTCCAGAAATTCAATCAGTGAACAAGCATCATCCACAAAGATATGTAAAAGCCAAAGCCAATTATGGTGATAAACAGGCTCGGCCTACACAGCGCTTTACGCCGTACAGCACACTTAAAATAAACAACATGAATCTACAAAATGTTTAGCAAACACAAATAACAGCGGCACTACTGGACAGACACTTCTTACTGTTCGAGGGGGAATTCCTCTTTGACTGTGACAGCGTCCTACAGTAGACCTTCTGTTTCGAGGAAATATGTTCTACACTCAAAAGCTAAATTTTATTGCACTTCTATTGATAGTTTTCAAGTGATGTCACACCCACATGGAGGGCAAAACGAAGCTTTGCTCCACTGACCGACAGTTATTTTTACGCAGTTTGCATTAAGTAATAATGTAGTAAAACGCAGATATTAAAAGGCAAAATTCAGTAAACACCTTATTGATGATGTATATTTTGTACAAGCAAGCAGATGAAGCCAGAATATAAACACAACGTGCAAAGTTTCACGTTAAGTGGTTTCCCATAGAAAAAAAACACTGAACCATTACGCGAATTGCGTTCATATTCCGGTCTCATCTGCTTGTCTATGTAAACAATGCATCATTAACTATAGAGATTACTGAATTTGATATTTTAATATTACCGTTTTAAGGCACTTTAAGTGTTTTTACAATGTTTGGTCGCACTGTTTAATGATTGAAATATTGCCGCGGGTGCTTAAAAAGGATTGCAAATGGCCAAAACTTGCATTTTGTTAACATACCTTTGTTTTATTCTTTTGAGAGGTGATCTAAATATTTGAGGCTGTGAAACAGATGGAAAATTGACGGGCTTGCCCTGCAGTTCTATGGATGTTTTGCCCTCCAAGTCTTCGAGCCGGTCACTAGGGTTGGGTATCGTTTGGGGTTTTTTCGATACCGTTGCCAAACCGATACTTTTAAAACGATATCGGTGCCTGAACCGATACTTATAAAAACATTATTAAAAAAATTAACAATTAATCATTGGATTGGCCATTAGCACTAAAAACACGATGTGTTTTTAATTCGTACTAGGGCGCCCTCGCACAAAAAATCCACATATCCAGTCACAGAAGCAGCAGGAAATCCCCAATATGGACAAAGGCATCGCTATCACTGTAACTGAGTAAACAGAAGATATAAACATTTTGAATGATAAAACAAACGCTATAAACACTCGACTACAACAATGTATAGTTTATCTTTGTTATTCAAGCCATCTCTGGTATTTTCATAATAATTGAATATATTTATAATCCATTGATAATCGATGTATTAGTAGGCTATGGAACATATTTGCTGCCTCATTCTGTGACAAGAAGCTACATCAGATCACAAAAGTTGTGGACTAAAAAGGTTATAATGTTCTCTTTGGTTAGACAACAGGTTTAAAAACGTGAATACAAGAGAAGTTTAGCTTTAGGCATTTTAATTTAAGCATGTTTAGCTTAGCTAGTTAATGGAAGGCTACCTGCTAACCGATTATTAACCATTAACCGACAAGATTATTTTAAATTAGAACTGAATTAAATTAGAAATAATAAGTGTCTGTGCCCCGTTAAAAATACTAACATTTGTTTTCCGGGGATTAATTTTAAATGTGCAAAAAGCAACAAACAGAACATGAGGATTCAGATGGTCATCACCTGCAGTGCTTCTGCGAGCGGAGAAAAACATCATAAAGCTACGTGCTCGGGCTTGCGCTCTCTCTCTATATATATTATAACGAATAACTAGGCCTATATGAGAAATATATTTTCACTTAAATAATAATTTAAGAAAATGAAAGAAAAACTGTGCAACAAGTAGCCTATGCAGAGTTTCGGTTAATTTTTGTGCTGCGTGAAAGGAAACCAGACAGCAGAAATCGGCATGCTATTTTTTAGGCTTATTTTACAATAGCACAAAGATTTGTTTTTATTGTGAATGTACACGGCTTTTACAATTCCGATTATCTTCATGACTAAAAGGAGTATTTGCTTCCACTGTTAGAAGGGGGGAAAAAATCAAGTGATTGCACCAGCGCCGAATGCACGCACACAGTTAAGCATTCTACCGTGACAATGGAGAAAAAAAAAAAAAAAACTATTCAGTTTAAATATGTAGTAAAATCTGTGCCGTTAAGCGTTATCACCGTACCGCCGTGAAGTTGGAATATTGGAACGAAAGTGAAGTAGGCCTACATAAAATTAATTTGTTTTGGTTTGTCGTTTATATAGCTATAGCTTCTTACATTTTTAATTCTTGTTCTTTTCTAAATAGCCTACTGTTATTTGAAAGGATTTATTGTGGCGTGAGGGGAAATAAAATAGCCTAGCGATGTTTATAGTGTTTATTATAATGTTTGTAATTCGCATCGGCCTATTTCTGATTGAAATAATAAAATGCGACTTATAGGGGACTTGTGTTTTTTTCTCTCTCTCTCTAAAAAAAAAGTGTTTTTTTTATACGCTTAGCTTATTTTAACCATGCAGCAAACATTTTAAAATATTTTGATAAATTACTGAAAAAATAAATAAATAAGTGACTTTAAACCGTTTAACTGATTGTATTAATCGGTCAAAATTCTTATCGGTCGGTTAACGGTTAAATGGTTAAAATGAACATCCCTAATTCACTCCTCAGATGCTCTCATTTCCCGAGTTGTGCTTTTAAGTCGGAATGTGAAAACGGCACACTTGCATTACTATGATTTGTTGGACTTGTATTATTAGAGCATTCTGACTTGAGTTCATGTGCATTTTCTCAGTCGTGAAATTATTTTTCACGTGCGGTGAAAATTAATCTGCTTTGTTAATCCTTTTGATCTTTTATTTTAAAAATTCACAAAAATCTAACCTTTCATTGGATAAGAATTAAAAATTTTAAAAGAATTTAATTCTCAAATACACGTTGGACACAATTATTGGCACCACTAAAAATTCTTATGAGTAAAATATCTCTGAAGTATATTCCCATTCATATTCACAATTTTGAGCCCTCCAGAGTGATTATGAATATGAAATTATCCAGCCATGGCTTCCTGATTCCAAGAAATATAAATAGGAGGGAAAATAAAGCCCAAATTCCCTTAATCATCCATCACAATGAGAAAAACCAAAGAATATGTTTCTGATGTGCAGCAAAAGATAATTGAGCTTCACAAATTAGTGAAGTGGCTTTAAGAAAAGAGCTAGAGCAGTGAAAATTCCCATTTCCACCATCAGGGCAATAATTAAGAATTTCCAATCAACATAAAATTTTACAAAACTGCCTGAAAGAGGACGTGTGTCTATATTGTCCTAATGCACGGTGAGGAGGAGAGAGTGGCTAAAGACTCTTCAAGGACCACAGCTGGAGAATTGCAGAAAATAGTTGAGTCTCGGGGTCAGACAAACAGCACCTACATCACCACATGTTGTTTGGGAGGGTTTCAAGAAAAATGATCCTAGCTCATCCAAAAACAAACTCCAGCATATTCAGTTATCAGACACGACTGGAACTTCAAATGGGACTGGCTTCTATGGTCAGATGAAACTACAAAATGAGCTTTTTAGCAGCAAACACTCAAGATGGGTTTGGTGAACACAGGGATAAAAAGTACCCCATGTGTACAATGAAATATACTGCTGTATTTTTGATGTTGTGGTCCTATATTTCTGCTGGAGGTCCTGGACATCTTGTTTAGACACATGGCATCATGGATTCTATCAAATACCAACACAAAAAAATCAAGTCAAATCTTATAACGGGCCATGTTTGGATCTTACAACCGTACAATAATCCAAACACAAACCTCAAAAACAACACAAAAATTGGTCACCGAGCACAAAACCAAGCTTCTGCTGGCCATTCCAGTCCTCTGACCTGAACCCTGTAGATAATGAGTGGGGTGAACTGAAGAGAAGCAGCACCATCATGGAGCTGGGAATCTAAAGGATCTGGAGTGATTCTGCATGAAGGAATGGTTTCTGATCTCTTGTCAGGTGTTCTCTAACCTCATCAGGCATTATAGGAGAAAATTTAGAGCTGTTAAACTGACAAATGGAGGTTTCAAAAAGTATTGCCTAAAAGGGTGCCGTTAATTGTGGCTAATGTGTATTAGAGAAAAACATTTATTTCATAATGATATCCCCCCCCCCCCCATTTTAAATTCTTATTCTCCAATGAAAGGTTCGATTTTTGTGAATTATTTTAAATAAACGATCAAAAGGATTAACAATGTAGATTCATTTTCACAGCCTTCTTTGATCATATTTACCAAGGGTGCCAATATTTTTGGCCATGACTGCGTGTGTATGTGTATATATATATATATTTTATCATTTTCTCACCCTCGTTTCATTTGAAACCCATAACACTTTTGTTCGTTCATCTTTGTAACACATATTACAATTTTTTTTTTTTGTAAATTTTTCTTTACAAATCCTCATTTTGTCCTTATTCGTGACCGGCATTTTGCTGTCTCTCCTCCGCGCTTCCACGTTCGTCACTACTCACTGGCGTGTGCCCAACGCATACATCCTACGTCATCCGCCAGACCGGCTTGCACGTTGACACGCAAGACCAAACCTAATTGGTTCTTGCAGAAACTCGAATGTGCTTGCGAGAACAAACCTCATTGGTACTCTGCATAATTTTGGGGTGAACGATTTCATTTCATTTTCACTTATTTATTTTTGAAGCATTTTTTTTTAAAATACAGTAACTGTTCGGATACTGTTTGGCTGATCAAAATAATAATAAAAAAAAAGTGGTTCAGAAAATAACAAAATAGAATGCTGTCAAAAGGCTGAAAAATATGAAGATAAATTGTTTTGCATTCCTACTCACATTGGCTGTGAAATGTATTATTACTTAGAACATCAAAGTACATTAGCAAAAGGCCTTTTTTTAGGTGCCCCATTTAAAAGGATCAAATCAATTACCTAGCAAAACAACAGCATCATTCATTTTCCTATTTCTCTCATCCTTTCTACTCTTTCCCTTTAATCAGCAAGTCCCACACTTGCCTGTCCCAGATGCTGCTTTAATATCACATTTTCCCCACAGTTAATGTCAGCTACAATTCATTAACTCTGCTATTGTCGCTCTGCTCTTCCCACTGATGGCATATCAGACGAAACCCAATTCAGAAATATGCAGGTTGATTTCATGACTGTGGATTTGCATGTTGATTAGATGTGACGGGTTCACATTTCGTCTGCACATGGTGAAGCCAGATGAATTCATCAGATAATGGCTGGATGAACCTGACCTCATCATGATGCGATTGAGATGATGTACACGTTGTGCATTGATCACCTTGCGGTCACGGAAGCCGACTCTTTGTTTCTTTTTCTTCCCTTCTGAGCCCGCCTCATCTTCCTCCCCGCCGCTGCTCGACTCGAGAGCACCGACTGACTCCTCCTCCTCCGCCACTTCCTTCAGAGGCTCCTCCTCCTTCATCTGCTCCTCATGCTTGACTGAAGACCCCGCCTCTGCATATGCTCTGCCAATCAGAAGAGAGCATGCAGATAATTCACACTGAAAAGTATACACCAGAAATACTGTACACTGCCCGTCAAAAATTTTAATAATTACAATTTTGTAATGTTTTTGAAAACCTTCTCGTGCTCTCCAAGGTGGCATTTATTAGATGAAAAATACAGTAAAAAAACATAATATTGTAAATTATTATTAAAATGTAAAAGAACTGTTTTCTATTATACTTTTTTTTTTTTTTTATGTATTTCATTCCTTTGATGCAAAGCTGAATTTTCAGTCGATTTTTCAAATGATCCATTCTTTTTAAGCAATCAGACCTACAATTTCTGCTGGACGATATAACAAAAAACAATATAAACCATTTCTAGATGCACTTCTGGTTTGGTCCAGCTAGCAATCACATAGCAATGTGTTAAAAATCACTCTGAACACATAAGTAACTGCATAGAAACACTTTGACATGGTAGTGAGTTTTGCTTAGGCAAACCCCTCACATATTTTCTTCAAAAAAATGTCAAAATCTACTTTACGCACCATCACACATGGGAACCAACATTGTCAATGTGTATTTATCTCTAGAGGTGTGCCTCATATTAAAAGTCAATGAAGAGTGCTAGGAGGTCAATATCTTCAGGACAAAAAGCAGTAATTGAAAAAAGGCCTGCCGTTGTGTTGATGGGATGTGTGTTTGAAGGTTTGCTCAATAATTCAATATAATGAGACACAGAGAAAATGAGTGCACAGACTGAAAACCAAAATGCCACCTCGTCCCATAACTCCTTCATTCTATAGATCACATCCCAGATGCATTTCACTATATTGCTGACATGTCAGCTGCTCCATTCACACACACACACACACACACAGAGCACTGGACTGGCCTTCGCCCAGACTGCAGATGAATCTGCAGATATGGGCTCTAAGGAGACTTGTGTTAAAGGTGAAATGTGTCATTTTTTCATGTTGCAATACTTTCTCCTATCCCAGTTTAATATGCAGACAAATCTATATGAAAGCCATTCTTAGGGTGACTTCCGCAAAAACTCTGCAGGTGAATTTTACTAAACAAGGAACATTTTATGGCCCTATTTCTATGGAAGCACCAATATAAACATTCTGGCCTATACTGTTAAAGCAACATTGTTTTGCTTTCAAAAAATAAAAATAAAGCACAGTAGAAAAAAAAAAAAAGTGTATTTTTAAATGCTGCAAGTAAATGTAGGCATCACAATGTAATAATGTACATTATGAAAAATAGATATTCATTCATTCATTAAGATCTGATAAAGGCTGCATTTAACAGAATTATAAAATCATTTAGATTAACCTTAAGCGAATGTTACGTAAAGACAAGGCAACGTAAATGTAAAAATAAGTCAACATTTGCGTGTACGATAAAAGGTCCAAACACAACCAATACAAAAAAAATAAATAAATAAATAACAAGTAATACCAGGCGCCAACTAATATTTCATGTATTTTCTGCCCCAAATCAAAAAAAAAAAGGCAGCATATTTTGTAGACCATTATGTTTTGTTGTATTGTGACAATATTTTCAAGACAAATTTTCACATTAAACTCCCTCGAACCTCTTGAAAAAAGCATATTTCCATTATAATGTTTACATATATCATGGTTGTTACGCTTTTTTTACACTTGTTTGTTACACATTTGTTACACTTCCCTTAATTCATGCTATGCTTATATATATATATATATAAAAAAGGGGTGACCCCGAATAGTCGACGCTTCGATAGGAGGAGCCTGATTCGACTCCCAATCTCACAGTCGAATATTAATAACTATGAATGGGACTGTCATATACATAACATTAAAATGAGAACACTATTATAATTAAACGCTGTGAATTTTCAGAGTTTAGTTTCCGCGGTTCTGCACGTTGTTGCGTGAAGAACGCGTTCACAAACGGAGTTCATTCAGAGCCGCACAGACACGTTCGTGCATTCGGGGCATTTTGTGCAGATAAGTCGTGATATTAACGTTATGTTGTATAAATAATGAAGCGTATTCTATATGAGATAAATTATTAGTTAAATCCCATTGATTAAAAACCTGCTATCAGATGCTTCATTCTACTGGTCATCTTCAGCGTGCACAGCTCCAAAAAATGTCATATATACGTAACACTATTGTATCAGTCGACTATCGGCAAGATTCGAAAATTCCAATTCGACTATGAAAATCCCTGGTCGGGGACTATGAACGATATTGCTTCATACTGTATCGCGTATCAAATATATTGATTTATACTACGGGGCCGTTGAATGCTTGAATCTGATTGGCTGACGAACGTTCTGAGGTGTGCAATTATTTTCAGGGAAACGCACGGCGAACGTAGTTCCAGGCAGCTTTCTTGACCGCATTACAGTTCCATATCACTTCGCATCGTTGTCAGCGCTGCCCTGACGATTTTATCAGTTAGCCTAGTGTAGCAACTTAAAGGCTACACATGACATTTCTCACTAGCGAGGTAATAACAGCGCTGCATCTTAAAGCAGACTTACAGTTTAGAGACGGTGCTTCAGAGCACTGTTGAGGGACACACAGAGGTAGCCTAATTCATACAAGCTCTCTCTCTCTCTCTCTCTCTCTCTCTCTCTGTTTCTCTTTCTCTGTGTCTCTGTCTCTCTCGCTCTCTTTCTAATAACTTCATTATTAACTGCATTAGTCTGCTATCAACGGCTCAAGCCTCCATTGCCAGCTTTAAAATGACGTTTTGGAACTAGCAAAAGAGTCGTTGGATGAGATGCGGAAGAAATAATCCTACTCACAATAGCGATTTAAGTAGAAAAACCGGACGAATCCCTTGAAATATATAATCTGATCGATGTCTTGAGGTGTGGCAACCGTAGTATAAGCGGAATAATTGACTCCGGACCGTTGAATTATTAGAAAAATAATGCACACCCGAGGTGGTGATGTGGCCACGACGCGAAGCGGAGTGGCCGTTACACCTCGGGTGTGCATTATTTTTCTAATAATTCAACGGTCCGTCGTCAATTATTCCTTACATATCGTACAAACTCAATATACCACCCAGCCCTAATATACACACACACACACACACATATATACATATATATATATATATATATATGTATAAAGCTGTTATTTTGCCATTTCATTATTTCTCTGATTCCATTTAGTGCTGCTACTGGTACAAACATTAAGAAATCCAATTTTTTAAAAATGCTTTTTGTAATTCTAGTAGTAGTAGTATTTATTTAATGCCATGTCAGCATCTTAAGCCCAAAGTATACTTCACTTTTTACGCATACGCGAGGGACAGCGTGCAGTGCGCGTGATGCAAATTGCGTCATCAGAATAGTATGCTCAGGTCACACATGCGCACTGAAGATATTTAGCAGTTATCAGTTTTTCCACATGGTGGCAACACTGTCCCGAGCCATTGTTTCACAGTAGAAAACTAAATTAGAGAGACGGACAACGACAACAAAACAGCGGAGACTGCAACAACAGATGCTCACGCGCTTGAGGGTATGAGGCAGCTCAGCTTTGGTTTAAAATAGTTCAAAAAAATATTTGTTATCAGTCATGACTTAACGGGGAAAAATAGAGCAGACACTGAACATGGATGAAGCTTTCTAGAGCACATGTGCTAGCGTACGCGTACAAATACGAAGTATACTTAGGCCTTTAGGCTATTTTCATGGCAAAAACTATTTAAAAAATACAAGTATAACAAATACAATAAAAAATCAGCAAACAAACAAGTTGTATTACACAAGATTTTTTACATTAATATATTTTATGTAACTCTAATCACAAAACAAAATAAAGCAACACTGAAGCACCTCAATAAAAGCTGATGTAACTCATACGCTAATGCTGTATTTTATTTGTTAGACACTTCATGAATGAGACAGGTGTCCATAGAGATCTGTACCTTGTCCACAGTAGTCCAGCGCTAGCTGAGATGCCTGTCACCCCCGCTAGGGCAGCGAGCATCAGTCTGCGCCGCTGATAGGAACGGAAGGCACCGGTGTGATGCCGTCTTGACAACTGCACCATCCCGACGGTGGCAGCCGTCAGCGCCCGCAAGCGGTACATACTGCAGGAAGATGGAAAGACAGAGCGATTACTATGCAAATAATACTTTTAATACAGAATGAGAATTACATCTTTATGCAAATATCTCCAGGAGTGACACAAGTGACACCATTTCAAATATTTAAGCAGGGCAGTTAACTAACATATAAACTATCAAATGAAATTAAATTCATCCAAAGTCAAACAAGCCCATTCCGCCTCTCTTTCATCAAAGATTTGGACCAGCCTCAAATGGTGTGATATAATTTGATTCTGTCTGAAATTAAAACTGTAAATGTGGGTTCTGGATCTTTCCCGAACACTGCATGGATTAGCCTGAATCCCTACATTAGCACATCTCCCACAGCCCTGCACTCGCAAAAAACTAATTATCCAGCAGTGCAGGAACAAGACACATTTTTAACAATAGACTTAAGAAAGTTGTGAAATGAAATGGGGCTTTGTGGTTTTAAGTCCACGTCTTTTAGTTTTGAGGTCATCTGTAAGTGAGCATACTCTCCTAAAAGTGACAAATCAAACTTTTAGGAGGTGTAAGTATTTAAAATGTACAATTTTGCCATCTGGGGAAATGGTGCAAAAATACTGACGACTCATTCTGTCTGAAGGGACGTATGCAAAAAGTTGTCAACCTGGAATGCAAATGTTCTGATACCACCTGCCACAGACTAGCCAGTAGTAAATCACAGTTCATACAGTAATGCTACTTTGTTTTAAAAGAGAGATGAACCATATCTCAGCTATTCTTAAATTTTATATTTAGAAATTGAGATCTAGTTGAGTTAGATGTGGAAAACATCTGCATACAAATGGGAAATACAAGACTAAAAAGCTGACTCGTCCAAAAAATGTTACCCAATTTCATGAAAAAACAAGTATTTTACAAGTTATGTATGATTTGGGTAACACTTTATTTTAGGGTCTCTTAACTAGTTGCTTACTAGCATGCATATTACTAGAATATTAGCCATTTATTAGTACTAATTAAGCACATATTAATGCCTTATTCTGCATCCCTAATCCTACCCAATACCTAAATTTAACAACTACCTTAATAACTATTAATAAGAAGCAAATTAGGAATTTATTGAGGGAAAAGTCATAGTTAATAGTGAATAAGTGAAAAACAGGACATCTAAAGGCCATGTTTAGATCTAAATATTAGCAACTAGCTGCTTTTTCTGCCAAAAATAAACTTTGTCCCTCAACAAAAAATACCATGAAAAGGCCATGGAAGGGATGGGTCTGGAAAGGTAACTATTCATATAGCACTAGTGACTAGGAATATACTCCACGAAACATTAACATAACAAAACTATAATTTATCATAGAAATTTCACTGCTAAATAAATTAGGCTAGGCATTATTGTGAATATCAAACTCAAACTCAAATTCACAGTGCTGCAGTTAAACCCTTTATATTACCAGTTCTGTCGTGATAACTCTCTGAGAGTTTAGCATGCATGGTAATATACATGACAACATTAATGTGTTTGGTCTAGGTGGAACAGATCTGCTACACTGCTGCTGTGAGCATGTAGGGAATAATGCTGCTGCACATATAACATATGAAATAACCCCCATTTATAACATACATAAAATCACCCCATAGCAGATCAATACAGGTGGAGCTGGGGAAGGCGGAGGGTGTCTAAAGTGCACTGCGACTGCTACAGCAAGCACTAGACAAAATTTGAATATTGAGCAGCAAGCTCATTGGCTGCTGATGTGGAAAAATAAATAAACAATCAGCTGTGCCGTTTGAATAATGAGATTATATTAGACTTGAGTTAGACCTATCCACCTGCGTCATCTAGAGGTTCGTGACAGAACTTGGTATTTAGGACTCTAAAAATATCAGTGTTTTAAAACAAGGCATTTATTTAGGCAGATGAAAGAGGAAAAGTAGAGAGCTGCTCTCAACTGCCCCATCACAACACCTACTGAAACCATTAGCTTAATTTGATATCATGCCATTTAGGTTAGCGATCATGGTGTTATGAATCTAATGTTATTCAAGCTCTTCTGGAACTCTTCAGAGTTCAAAGTTATGTCTGCATCAATAGGCCAAACAGCATAAAGACATTGTTAATTCTCATGTGTCTCATGAGCAGAGGTCACTGATGTTGAGCCTATAATGTGTCTAAAGCAGGGGTGTCCAAACTTGTTCCTGAAGGGTCACTGTCCTGCAGTTTAGCTCCAACCCTTATTAAACGCACCTGAACCAGCTAATCAAGCTTTTCAGTCTAAAGCATCAAATTTGATTTGAGAGCTACAGAACTGTTTATGCGGTTTGGTATATTCACTGCACAATGCTACTGAATGGCTTTAGAAGACTTGGAGAACAAAACACAAGATATATGGACCATTTGGGATGCTTTTATGGTGCTTTGTATGTAATTTTGGCACTTAACAACATCCATCTCCACTGAAAGAGCACATATTCTTCCAAATTCCACCTTTCAAAACAAGATTTCAAGAAAAGTCGCAATCACAAAGTAAATGACGACTCATTTTTAGTTTTGGGAGAACTGCTCTTGTTACAGGGGTTAACATATTGCAATCAAACTGTGTACATATAACAACTTTTGAGTGAAGCCGCAGGATAGCTCTTGAGACCTGTGATTTTCAATCTTCTTTTATGCCAAATTTGTCAAGACTCCCCCACATAAACAAATCAGCATCTGCTCGTTTTTCCTTGAAAAGAGCTACTTATGTCTTTTGCATCTTTTGACATCAAACTGTAGGCAGAGAGGGACTGGCAAACTCTCCCTGTGTGCTCTGCCTCGTTCGTAGGAAGGCAAAAGCTCCGTAGAGGCTAGAAGAGCCACCTGTCCGTTTTCCAATATTGACTGTATTTTGATTGAGGTCCTGATTCAGCAGAACATAATGAGAGTGGGAGCGCTACATGCTAATTGGAGTGAGCACTTGTGCGTGACATTGCAGACTGATGGCACTGGTCTCTGGGGCTGAGGGACTTTGACTGAGAACTCTTCAAACGGAGCAGATACTGCATTAGCCAAGTAAACACCCTGGTGGGTTCTATCAGAGTGAGTATAAGCCTTCTCAAACAACACTTTTTGCGACTTCACATTGCAAGGATTTTGTTATGGCCATTACAATGTTATTAATGTAAAGTTTGAACAGTTTAATTGGAATTACGGAGAGCTTTTCATTAAAATGTTACTTCCAAAGGGGACTGAAGCTGGTGTAGATAACACATTTGGGCAGCAGTAAACCAACAGTATGATTAACAGTTAAAACAACTTTTGGTCACATTTTATTTTAAGGTCCAGTTCTCACTATTAACCAACTATAAACTATGGCTTTTGCCTCAAACTCTTTAAAGGGAAAGTTCACCCAAAAATGAAAATCTGATGTTTATCTGCTTACCCCAAGGGCATCCAAGATGCAAGTGACTTTGTTTCTTCACTAGAACACATATGAAGATTTTTTAACTCAAACCGTTGCAGTCTCTAAGTCATATAATGTCAGTCAATGGTACTCACGGCTTTGAGAGAAAAAAAAACATACACAGACAAAACCGCATTAAACCCTACAGCTCGTGACGATACATTGAGGTGTAAAGGCACAAAATGATCGGTCTGTGCAAGAAACTGAACAGTATTTATATCGGGGGTTTTTTACCTCTTATCCGCCACCCGGTCCAACTGTCCAGTCAAATGGACCATTGACACTCCTAATTGAGATAGTGTGTCAGTGGTCCATTTGAGAGATAGGTGGCAGTAATGCACTTATAAGTCTGCGATCCGCCGTAAAGCAAGAAGAAGACGACGACGCATAACGCGCCGGCTGTTGTGTGAATGCGCTCAGGACATTCAGTTTCTTGCACAGACCGATCGTTTCATGTCTTTAGACCTCAATGTATCGCCACGAGCCGCAGGGTTTAATTTGGTTTCGATTCTCAAAGCCATGACTGATATTATATGACTGACAGACTGCAATGGTTTGAGTTAAAAATCTTCGTTTGTGTTCTACTGAAGTCACCTACATCTTAGATGCCCTTGGGGTAAGCAGATAAACATCAAATTTTCATTTTTGGGTGAACAATCCCCTTTATAGTTAGTAGGGTAGTTGTTATATTTAGGTATGGGTACGATTAAGGGATCTAAAATATGGTCATGCAGAAAAAGGCATTAATATGTGCTTTATAAGTACTAATAAACAGTCAATATGTTAGTAATATGCATGCTAGTTAATAGTGAGTATAATTTAATAAAATAAAGTGTTACCAAATTTTTTAATTGATTTTAGTCCATGTCTGTGATCTACATGCTTGTACTCCTAGGTCAGTGATTTTTTCGAAAAAGCATTAAAAATGTAATTCATGGTGACTTAAAGCTACTTATTTTATGATGGGCATGTTAATTTCTGAATTAATAACGAAACAAGGAATTAAAGGGGAATAAAGTAAAAAATGTTAGGGTGACACCATAGTTTTTTAAACAAAATTTGTCATTCTTTTTAAAAGATTTTCATCATAGACAATTTTCATAACAGACAAATACATCATGGTTAAGTACAATGTGGTTGTCACTCACATCACGAGGCTGCTAATGAAGGAAAAACTGGAAAAATGTATACATATGAGACGCCATGCCAAGTGCCTCATTTAGACTGATTACTGATGCTTTCCTTAACATTAACCTTCACAGTTCATGGAGATTGAGTGGTGAAAGTCATTGCATAAGCCAATTTACAGCAGTTTTTAAAGTAATAAAAACTGCACATTATGAAAATACTTAAAGACAGTTCATAAGGTTTTAAGTGTATCCACACATCACAAAAAGTCTGAATCAACCACACGTGATATTCTGTGAAAGAGAAAAATAATTCTTAGTCAGTCCCATTACAGTTGCTCTAAGTCTTTTAGAAAATATTTTGGACTGTAATTAACTAAATTTACCAAACTTTGTGGCATTTAACTATGTGCACCTATGATGACTATACACTGTGTGCCGAATTATTAGGCAAGTTGATATTCTGGTCATATTTTTTTTCCAAGAACATATTACCAATTCTAAACCACTTCAATCTTAATAACTACTATTGACTTTGTATTTAATAATTTATAAGTGATATATAATTGTCCATGAAGGCTGGAAGTCAAAAATACCTTATATTCAGATGTGCCGAATTATTAGACAAGTTTTCTTTTACAGATAAAATGAGCCAAAAAAAGAGATTTAACTCAGGCTAAAAGTCAAATATTATTAAATGCCCATGAGAAGGATGCAATACTAATGCAATAATAGAATTTGCAAAGCAAGGGCATCACCACTGAGCAGCGAAATGCTCATTGTGTCAACAGAGTCAGAAAAAAAAACAGGTGGAGAAGAAAAGACACGTTAACTGCAAAAGAATTAAGATGAAGAAACTATCAGGAACTATTTAGTCTCCAGCGCCACCATTTTCCAGAACTGCAAGTCTCTAAAAGTGCAATGTGTCAGGTTCTCAGGGACTTTGCTTGGGTAAAAAAATCCTAAAAAAATGACCCTCACTTAATAAGAATTACATGCTGAAGTGTTGTGAAATACATTAAGACTGATTTTTCATAGGGTTTATGAACAGAATTTATCTTCCAGAATCTGGCAGTAAGTTTTAGGAGCTCATTTTAGTTTAGGAGACTTTTTAGTATAGGAGATGGACTAAAGATTAGCTCCTAAAACATACTGCCAGATTCTGGAAGATAAATTCTTCAAACAGTGGTACAAGAGGATGTGATGCTGGTTCCTCAAGAGTCACTCAAAACTTATCAGTTCATAAAGCCTATGAAAAATCAGTCTTAATGTATTTCACAACACTTCAGCATTTTTAGGGTTCATTACCCAAGCAAAGTCCCTGAGATCCTGACACATTGCACTTCTGGAGACTCCAGGAAGGTTGCAGTTCTGGAAAATGGTGGCGCTGGAGACTAAATGGTTCCTGATAGTTTCTCACCTTAATTCTTTTGCAGTTAACATGTGTCTTTTCTTCTCTTTGCTAGTCATCCAGTTTTTGATATCAACCATACATTCCGTTAGTTTTGCAAATTGTTAAGTTTCATCAGGTCACAAAGAAATATAGAGCTGGGTATCATCAGCATAACAGTGAAAGTTAACACCATGTTTCCTAATGATATCTCCCAAGGGTAACATGTAAAGCGTGAAAAGTAAGGGGCCAAGTACTGAGCCTTGAGGTACTCCATACTGCACTTACCATACTGATTGATATGATACCTCTTCATTTACTGCCACAAATTGATGGCGTTCAGATAAGTACGATTTGAACCATGCCAGTGCACTTCCTCTAATGCCAACATAATTTTCTAGTCTATTTAATAGAATGTTGTGGTCAATAGTGTCAAACGCGGCGCTAAGATCCAGTAGCACTAATAGAGAGATACAACCACGATCAGATGATAAAAGCAGGTCGTTTGTAACTCTAAAGAGAACGGTCTCAGCACTATGATATGGTCTAAAACCTGACTGGAAATCCTCACATATATAATTTTTCTCTAAGAAGGAACATAGATGATACTACCTTTTCTAATATCGTTTGAATTTTATCAATTCCAATTCAGATTCCAATTCTGCTTATCGATTCCCAGTTTTGATTCCAGTGTGGGGAAAAAAAAATGCTGCTTAATACCATGAACAAAAAAGTGCTGCACGTTTCTGGATAAATTGAGAAGAATCTCTTGAATGAAGAGATTTTAACAGCCCATTTTTGCCACTTAGAACTAGAACTGATGCGCACATAGAACTGATAGGTAGAATTGAAATTTTAATTTTACAACAAATATCAGATTCCTGACCTTAAATATCCGATTCTGGAATTGGAATTGATTTTCGATTCCAACCTTGTAAACAAAGGCCACAATGCGTTTTGTTTGTTTGTGGGTACGTTACTACATTTGTAGTAATTTTGTCAGTTACGTTAATATTCAATTCTCAAGTCAGTGAACACTTGGACTCTTATTCCATTTTTTTCCCCATTTATCTACCCTGTTCTAAGCTTGTATTTTTCAGGATTATGTCTAAAACTTTGTAATACGGGCACTTCTAATTTTAATTTTCCTCTTTTTGATGAATTGCTTGTTGTATTCCTCATTTGTATGTCGCTTTGGATAAAATAATTGTAAAACGTAAATGTTATTGAAGGTTTTTCATTTTCACTCTTTTATTTATTTTAATTCCAAGCTTGCTGATTTTTTTCTTTATCTCAGCAAAAGCCTACAAAAACCCCATTGAAAACCCCATTCTCCTCATTAATCAGCAGAATATATTGGAAAGCAAAGCTAAGTTGAGTCCATACTTTGTATGGAACAGTAACAGTAACAGCAACAGTAACTCAAATAAACACACTAATAACCTTGAAGCAGATGGGTTACAGCAGAAGAAGAGCAAATACACCATTCCCGTCAGCTAAGAACAGGAAACTGAGGCTTGGACAGACAACTGAAGATTGGAAAAAGCTTGCCTAGCTTGATCAGTCTTTTTTTCTTGGATGGTAGGGTCAGAATTTGGCCTAAACAACATGAAAACGTGGATCAACGGTGTTCACGCTGGTGGTAGTGCAGGGGATATTTTCTTGACGCACTATGGGTAGCAACTGAGCATTACCGCCTACCTATTTTTGTTAACCTTATCCATCCTTTAAAGACAACAGTGCAACAATCTTGTGATAGTTATGTCCAACAGGATAATGCACCATGTCACAAAGCTCAAATCATCTCAAACTGGTGTCTTGAACATGACAATGTGATCAATATATACTCAAATGGCCTCCAGATCTCACAGTGCACCTTTGGGATGTGGTGGAACGGGAGATTTGCATCATGGATGAGCAGCCGACAAATCTGCAGCAACTGCGTGATGCTATCATGTCAATATGGACCAAAATCTCTGAGGTATGTTCCCAGCACCTTGTTGAATTCATGCCATGAAGAATTACAGCAGTTCTGAAGGCAAAAAGAGGTCCAACCCGGTAGTAGCCAGGTGTACAAGCGGATGGTGGTGAGTGTATATTTCAAGTTTTTGAACAATTGAACATTATATAATGCTTGTTAATGACTAATTAGTCATTATTAGTTAATGGTGGTGGACATCTTTTATGAGGTTTATCAGTAAAAGTGTCTAATTGTTATAGAAATGAGTTCTCCTAAATAAAAGTTACTGCAGACTACCCCTAAAATACCATGTAAATACACAAAAAGAAGAAAGTAACATAGTATTATTGCCACAACCACAAGATATATTCATAACAGAAATGGGAACGCGTTTGTCAACAGGAGCGTCAATAAAGCTTTTAATGTAGAAAACAAAAAAACCTGCTAAATAAATATGACACTGTTTCACAAGAATAACATAAACTGGGTCCCAGGCGACTATAAGAGCTTTGAAATATCCAGAGTTTATTAAATATGAGCCAGAGTTTATGTGGAGGACGGAGGCGTTGTTAAGCAGCATTAGCATTAGCATTATCTACACAGTTTAACTGCTTCATTTTCACTGTTACATGGGAGTATACTGTAAAACGTCTAGAGACTGCATGGATATTTGTAATTATTAATTGTAGTACGGTCATGCACATACGGACAGCCCAGCTATCTGAAGGCAGCCTGACGCTGGCTATGCTCGCTAGCTCCTGTGGTTGTCTGTCTCCGTCAGTGGAGTGAAAGTGATCGGATCTGATCATATACTCACTCTGACACTTCAGGCGATCTCCGTTAAAGTCCTGCACGGAAGATATCCTCAGTAACAGCTGTAGATTCTCCGTTAACGACCGTCTCTGCTGAAGTTCCGCGTCTACGGAGGCCGAGCACAAACACGCCCACAGCAAGCGTCCAGAGCCGCCTCCTCCTCTGCGCGAATAACTCCCTTCTGTTTGTAAACACAGGTATTCATGGGCGAGGAGAAAGCGCTTTTGTGTTGCTTTACTGTTAATAGGAGGGGTTGGAATAAACAAATGGACGAGTCTCAAAAACAAGGTGTGCTTAAACTGCTATAACTTGGCTCACTGCTAGTAGATAGGCTAGATATGCACTTTTGGTTAGCAAAGTATTTATTGCCCATACTTTCGAAAATGTTACACTTTTTTAAAAAATGACATGCGTCCATGAAGAACCTTTACATTCCACAGAAGGTTAGGTGGGGTTGAAAAAAAGTTTGTATTATGTATTATGTCACCTTTTTGTAAAACCAGATTTTTTTTCTTGTTGTGTTGTCATAAATAGGGTGTCACCTTGCCAGAGAATCCAGCTAAACTAGCTTCAGATGGTAGCTAAATGGCTTTTAACTGGTTGAAACTGGACAACAAGCAATTGGAGCCAAAGTCAAGTTGGGTAAAGCTGGTAGACCACCTTGTCTAAGCCAGTGGAACTACATTTATTCATTTAGCTGACGCTTTTATCCAAAACTACATAGCCATGTTCTAAAATAAAGCTTTGACTATAGTTGACCTTGACCACTTTAAGGCAGTATGACTTGATCTTTTCAGCAGGGCCTGGTCACAAACACTTAAATATCTGTGTTCACTTGGTGTGGGGCTGGATATTTGTTTCAGCTGAATGATTTAATTTCCCCTTCAAGACGTCTGGCAGTCTCCCTGCAGATGCAGATGGCTCAATATCAAAAGTGTATGCCCAGAGCACACAATATAAGAGGACCAGAAATAGGCCACATTTTTGAAAGTTTTTCTCCTACATGTATGAACTTGCTTAGAATTCCTTCTTTCTTTGGCCCTCCTCTTTTTCTCCCTAACCTTCTGCTGTGTTTCCTCGTAATTCATCTCCTAGTGTTATCCCTCTGCAGAATACACTGTCTTTGGCAAATTTCCTCTCTGGATCAACCAACCGTGAAACAGGATCGGAGCTTGGGTGCATAGAGGATCCATCTATGCTAACTATTCTATTTTGGATGCTCTCAAAGACCAGATTGTTTGAAGTTAAATGTGGATTTATAATTTAGTCTGTGTGAAGCTTGGCTTTCTCACCAGGTTATAAAGAGTTCACTTTTTGCCATAACCCACTAAATAACTGCTCCTGGTGTGTGTTCACTGCTGTGTGTGCACTTTGGATGGGTTAAATGCAGAGCACAAATTCCGAGTATGGGTCACCATTCTTGGCCGTATGTCACGTCACTTTCATATTAGCCACTGTTAGCCTGCAAGATCTAGTTACATCAAAAGATTCAAGTTAAACACTGGGCAAACAACTGCAGGTGCATTGATATAATAACAAACAGTCAAACAGTGACAGTGAATTAAGACACTATGAAACCTAACTTTAACTTTAGTACATACAATCCATGGAGTCTTAACTTGAAGTCTTAAGGTGACTGCACGATTTAACCAATGAAATCAGCTGAGGTCGAGGGTCTGCATTTGATTTCTACCTTTCAGAAGTTTGGGGTCAGTAAGGGGTCGATAGGGTGTTCTGCCAGTTGGTTATTTACTGGACTAAGTCAATGTGGTTATCTATGGTTTATATATATATAACTTATATTCAAATTAAATTAAAATGTTACAAAATCTATTTTGAAATAAATGCTTATCTTTTTGTATTCAAAAGATTCAGAAGAAATGTTTCTTCTTTTTTTAAAAATAAATAAATAGTCATGGCAACTTATGTTTTTACATTTTTTAACTAATCAAAATAAGTTGAACAATTTCAATTTAGTTTCATTTAAATTTGAAAATCAACTTAATTTTTCAAGCAGGTTTAATGTAATTGAAGTTGAAATGACTTGTACAACCAAGTTGATTATACCTAAAAATTTAAAGTAGCAACTAAACATAGGTTTTTAAGTTGAAATAGGTGGTAATTGTTTACTGTGTTGAGCCACAAATCTGCAAATTAGAATGGTTTCTGAAGGAACACGTGACACTGAAAATTCTAAAATATATTTTATAGTATATTACAATTGAAAATAGTTTATTTTTAATTGTCATAATTTTTTCACAATATAGTTCTACTGTATTTTTGATCAAATAAATGCATAAGAGTCTTCTTTCTTTTTTTGTTAACAACTGTTTATTGAGTTTTATTTTGTGGAGCAGTAGTGCAAAACAAAAATCAGCTGTACAAATTTAAAACCCATCCCACCCCTTGGTAGAATAGCAAATAATAATAATAAACACATATTAATTAATTTTAAAGACTGTACCATCTGCGACAGCTGAGGAAATTCAGGGTCTCACCAGCAACCCTGAAAACTGTCTATTCAGGGACCATAGAAAGTGTATTGACTCTTGCATCTCAGTGTGGTATGGAAACAGCTCCAATCAGGACTGCAAAGCACTACAGAGAGTTGTGCGCTTAGCTGAGCGCATCTCAGGGTCTGCTCTCCCCTCTCTGCAGGACATCTACCTCAAACGCTGCAAAAGTAGAGCTGTCAAAATCATCAAGGACTCTAATCACCCATGAATCTTGAATCTTGAGATGCTATAGAACCGCCCATAAATAGTTTCATTCTAGCTGGTCAAAAGCTTTCATCGCATCTAGAAATAATACTGCGCAAGGAGAGGACAAACTATTATTTGAATTAATAATATGCGTAAGTTATCCGAAGCTGAGCTGTTTGGTTATGATGAACTAGCCTATTCATAAATTTCTCTAGATGACGAGATAGTACTTTAGCATATAATTTAACATCAGTCCCTATCAAAGAAAGTGGCCGGTAACTAGAACAGGAAGTCGGATCTTTATTTTTTTTAACAAGAGAGACATTACAGCTATATTAATAGATGGGTGAAATGAGTGAGTAACTGAAAAATGTATCATATCTAACATGATGGGGCCTAAATCCGACCAAAAAGTCATATACAATTCGACTGGAATGCCATCTATGCCTGGGGATTTCCCCTTGTTCATAGATCGAATTGCTGACTCCAGCTCCTGAAGAGAGATCGGTTCAGCCAGGTATTCTGAATCTGAATCTGACCGCCTAGATAAATCAAGGTTGGACAGAAAAGATGCAAAAGAGTCAGGGTCACCATCAGCAGAAGAAGTATAGAGGTTAGAGTAAAAAGAGTGAAAGGCGATATTAATGTCTTTTGGGTCTGTCATTGGGATTTCACTGCTGGTAAATATTAGCAAACTTTTCACTGTTGCGTAATCTTAGGGCTAAAAGGTGGCTTGGTCTACTCCCTTGAAAATAATAATTCTGCCTGGATCTTTGGATCAGGAATTCTGCCCTGGATCGAAGTAATGAATTGAGTTCGGACCTAACCGCCATGATTTTACTGAGTGTATTGTTTGAGAAACAATGCTGATTATCTCTAGTCAGATTCTGGAGCTGTGATTCCAGTTCAACTATCTTTTTGTGTCGGTTTTTCTGAAGGAAAATGAAAGTGAACGTTCAATGAAATTGAGTTATTCCTTATAAACCCTTTAACTGCATTCCAAAGTGTTCGAGGATCATCCACTGAGCCTTGGTTAATTTCAATAAACTCAGCAAATTTATTTCTGAATTGACAGCAAAAATCTTCATCCTGTAACAATTTAGGGTTAAATCGCCATCTAGGTCGTCCTTTTCGGAACCTTCAGGCAATCCAACCAGACGCAGATTGCTGTGCCTATTGCGATCCTGTAAGTCCACAACCTGTTGCTCGAGCGCGGCAACGCACCTATCGTGATCTGCGACGACTTTCTTGTGTTCTCTCATCTCCCCTGTAAGAAGATCCAGTTTAGAGCATAGCGACTGAACAACTAACATGTGAGAAGCGAACTCGTTCTGCATCGCCGTCAACTCGGTTCTTAGAATATCCTCAAAGTGTGTAACAGTGTTCGCCATCTTGTCCACCATATCGCTTGAGTTCGGTGACTTGGATTACTTCTTAATCGGAGAAGCCGACGGAGACAACTCCTGATGTTTACGACTGCACGCCACCAGGTAGAGCACCACCAATGAATAAAACTTAAAACAAAATGACAAAAATCAGCAAAAAGAGGCCAAACGTACGAAGCTCTACTCGAGTGCAACTACGTTCATGAGCACGTCACGTGACTCCCGAGTCTTTCAAAAACATACAAATCATATTGACCTCAACTTTTTTGTAAGAAGCTATACTGACTCACCTGTATGGCCAAGAGAAAATGTAATTGTACATGTAGGAATATATTGAATATTTGCAAATATATTTATAGCCAGCCATCATATAATCATTCTTTTGTTGTAGTTAGTTGCACTTGTAGTTAGCATTAGCCACAGTCAAATTATGAAATGGATTTTTTTGGAAGATATTTAAATATGTTTTGACGTAAAGAGGACCAGACTTTATGCCTACAGTCAAAAGTCTGGCTATGTAGTCTATTCATGCAGAAGTCTCACTGCTGTTCAGAAATAACCACAGGCCACTGACTGTTCTCACATTCATTTTGCGAGTGGAGCCAGACTGGAGACGTGTCTCATTTTAACCTCACTTCTCTGCACCCTTTTGCATCTCTATAAATCTCCATACACGTCTCCATGGTGGCCATAATCAATTTTTAAGTGTGCATTTTAGTTCAGATCCAACTACTCGCCAGTGGTACAGTCATTCATGAGGTGAAAAATAGAGCAACTCACAGCAATATTTCAATTCAAGTCTATTTGAGTTTATCAGAAATGTAATTTGATCTGTTGAGTGCTCTCATAGCATATCCAATTTCTCTGCTGTCAGACTGACAGAATCTCCCTCCTAATCATCGAGGCCTTCTAGGTGGCAACTTTAAGCTAGAATAAAACATGATGTTTTATTGTTCAATGCCAAAAAGTGTACATAAAAATAAAGCCTTTAATAATCAGGGGCTGTACAGGGCCTTTGGCTTGGTTTTAAACATATTATTATTGATTTTTGGGGGGAGGAGATGTTATACGCTATAGTGCTCAGTATTTATGCTGCATTTACATGGAACAAAGTTTTGATAAATCTATTTTCTCTGAGTTTGGAGGAGGGGATGGTGGTAATAAAAGATCAGAGAGGATGCCATTTTGAAACCACAATGGGCACAGAGTGGTGGCCCTGATAATATCTGCACGCAAATTCATCTTTATTACAATAGACCTATTCAGATCATACGCCTACAGCATGACCAAGCTAGCCTTATTGGCAGCATATGGGCCCTCATCTCTTTTGTTTTTATTCCTTTCCATGTTTCTTTATCACAGGAAAGTGTGCATGGCAACAATGACAGTATTGTGTCTGTTATATATATATCTATATATATATATATATATATATATATATATATATATATATATATATATATATATATATATATTATATTTTAACCATTTGTTTCTGAACTTTCTTAACATTGACAATACTTTTGAATACTTCAGAATGTTATTGCTCTAAAAATGATGAGACAGATGACCATTTCACTAAACTGGGCAAAATTATATGTACACCAAGGACATATTGTAACACAAACACACACACACACACACACACACACACACACACGCACGTGTGTTTGTTTCATTATATTAGTGAGGACGTTGCATAGACTTCCATTGTTTTTATATCAGGTTACACACACACACACACACACAGAAGGATCAAAATTGTTTGACCTATGACCTCAAAGCTAACAGACAGGCTAAAAGCCACAAAACACTCATTGTGATTGACAAAGATCTCTAAACAGAGGTAGAATTTGCTCATTCAGAATTTTTAAAACCAGAAAAAGCAGAGCTCTTATGATATTGTTGACATAGAAGTGTAGCCGATGTTGTTGCTTTGGCTATCTGTCATCTGCGTGTGTGTATGAAAGAAAGAAATGGACTCGTGTTACACGCTGTTAATCAGGTGTGTGTGATAGTTCCAACAGAACGAGTAATGCAGGTTCAGATTTCTGCTTATCTTGTCCAGTCACTATGTGTGTGTGTCAGAGGAACGCTCTGCCATGCATGAGAGGGAGGCCGAGTCATCAGGTGTTCAGGCGACTAAGAGTCTAATGAATGGAAATATGTGCTCTTTAATAAATCAGTTCTCTCATCCAAGTATTTGTACAGTGGTGTGGATGAATATTTCTCACTCCCTTTCTCCCTTGATTCTCTTCTGAGCCTTGGGAGCGGTGCATTCATCAGGTGCTGACAAATGCTTCCTTGTCGCTGTGGTTACCAGTCCTTATGTCCTCTCCCTAGACATGACTGTGCTCCTGAAACGTGACCTTGAAATGAGGCGTTGAATACCAAGTACGCTGTTTAAGGAAAGATTAAAGTGCTTTATTTTTTATTTTTTTTTAAATATATGTCAGTTTAAATTATTATTGTTTTAGAACAGGGATCTCCAACCCTGCTCCTGGAGAGCTACCGTCCTGCAGATTTCAGTTCCAACCCCGCTCCAACAAACCTGTCTGAAATGAACAAGGAGCCTTGAAGACCTTGATTAGCTGGTTCAGGTGTCAGGTTGTTTGGGGTTGGAGCTGCAATCCGTAGGATGGTAGCTCTCCAGGAGCAGGGTTGGAGACCCCTGCTTTAGAACATTATATTCGCTCACACTTTATTTTAAGGTCCAATTCTCACTATTAACAAACCATTGACTATAAATTTTGCCTCGATAATCTCCTAATTTGCTGCGTATTAATAGTTATTAAGGTAGTTGTTAAGTTTAGGTACTAAAGGATGTATTTTATGGTCATGCAGAATATGTGCTTTATAAGTACTATTAAACAGCCAATATGTTAATAATAGGCATGCTAATAAGCAACTAGTTAATAGTGAGAATTGGTCCCTAAAGGGTTACTGTCACAGAATGACCCTCGGACAAAGGAATAAAGGTAAAGCAGGTGAGTTTATTGTCAGCAACAGGTGTGGGTGCAGATGAATGGTGAGTGTCCTGAGTGATGTAAGAATGAGCTTGTAACCGTGGTTCTTGGTTCGCAGGAGATCGTGGGACGGAGATGGAAGTAAGCACACACCTCGGATGATGAGTATGATGATCCACAATGCGATGGAGGCTGGAGAGGACATGGAGCTAGGAGCAGAAGGTAACTCTGGAGAAGACACAACAGGTCAGTAAACAAGGTAGGTATCTCAATGTATCAGTAGGATATCATGAAGAGAGTCCACTATGTCTGAACGAGATCGGACATCGAGTGAAGTGAGGTGTGTGCTTATAAATGCTGACTGGTGAGGCAGTTGATGGCTTGCTGGTGCGTGTGATTAATACTCTGGTGATGGAGTGCGTTGTGATTGGGTGAGTGAGCCTGACCGATCTGTGACAGTTACCTTATATTCGTCTTTTTCTTCTTCTCCACCTGCACAATTTTAAGAAATGTATTCATCCAAACCACTTGGCCTCAGGTGTTCTATCTATCTCTTACCTGAAACTTTCAATTATAAACTATCTTTGGTTGCCTTGCAAGCACTTCTGTTTCCTTAAGGAAATGTAAATCTAGTTCTTCTAATTCTTCTCCACAATGAATTAACTGAATTAACTTGTTTTGGAGATAATTTGAACCTTCTGCTGTTCACACAAGATGTGTTCTTGCATCTGCACATTTTTTATTTGTAAAGCTACAGTCACACTAATCACCATGCTTCATTCGTCTTCTGATACATACCAAAGTTCAAGTTTGTACACCTGCAAATTGGCATAGTGCACAGACATTTTCTCATTAGTCAAGCCAGTAGACTGACCTCCTGAACTCTTGGCTGAATTCAAAGAGCACATAAACTTAAAGCTGCACGGTTAGCAGTGTTGCCAGGTCTTAAGTAATGTTGCATGCTTAAAGACAAATTTGACTCACTACTTCATTTTTAACGCAGACATTTGTAACTTGAATGTGCAAGGCTTCTAGTGTCATTCGCTTCCATATTTTTTTACCTGCAGAAAAACTGTTTATTATTTTTTTTGACGTTTTTGACACGTTATGCAGTAAATGTATATCAGTTTTAAAGCAATAAACCAATTAGATGAATCCGAGAGCAGGATAAGTATATTTGCATATAGACAAGAGTGTACTGAGTGTTTTATTAGCAAAAATGTATTGGAGTTATTATGCTCATAAAGATGCCTTCTGTTCAATTCCATAGCACTCACTTTTTTATGTTTGATTTTTATGTTTGATCAATTTAAATGGGGAAATTATTTCCATAAAATATTTTAATGAGGAAAAACAATGGGTTGTATGTAATTTATAGAAGTGACATCATCATAATATTTGTGTGCAGAATTGCAATTTGGCTTTTTTGCAATTTTGTATAGTACTGATAATCTTTCTCTCCCTTTATCCATCTGAGTTTATAATTTTTATATTGCTTCAACTACTACTTTCAGACTATTTTACTGGTATTTCCTTAAGGACATGTTTTGTGTTTCCTGCAGTTGTGTTCAATATGTTACCGTATATCTGCATGTATGAAAGGGTGAGTGAGAGTACAGATGTTTTCTTTTGTTCTTTAATCTAACTTCCTGTCAGCCCACATGCTTCAGATCTAAAGTCTCTGACCACTGGCTGTATACCTTTGGACTTAGTGTCAGCTAAATCAAACCTGTTGACATGACTGAATCACTCCTGTCCAGATTGTCCAGTTAAGAACAGAGCTTGTTTTTCTGTTTGACTTCTATGCCAGAGTTCATCTGACTCATCTGTAATTCATGCAGATTCTCTGATAAGACTCCTGAGGTGTTCTGAGAAGAACCGGCTCAAATACGTGCCCGATTATCTCCCATGGAAACAGAGGAGCGACTCGGAGAGAGTTGTAGGCAGAGAATCAGGATGCCAGCCATGTTTTCCAGCGGGTCTTTAGAGGTCTGTGACTCAGCAACAGGTGTAAAATAAAAAAAACTGTCTTTTTTTAGCCTCAATCACATGGCTCAAGTTAACGAACTGCATAAGCCTTACAGCTGTTGAACGCACATGCAGTCTTCAAAACTGTGACCAGCTGTATATTCAGTTGATAAGCTGAGGATTTTGTGGGTAGATGTTCATCAAAACGATTGCCAAACAATTCAAAAAGTATCTTAGAGTTATTCAAAAGCTCTTATAATATTAATATAAAGATAACATAGTTACCTAATCTGGCAACAAATCCCATAAACATTCAGACTACACACTTAAAAATGAAGATTGCAAAAAAAATGTCCATAAAAGAACCATTTTCAGAACAGAAAGAAACAGTCATTTATGTTCTATCTATTGCATATGATTTTTTTTAAATAAACTTGATTATATTGATTAATGAATGTTTGAAAGGACTTAATATTAGTGTTTTTTTTCCCATGTTCTCTGCTATTTACAAAGAATGTATATAGTGTTACTGGATATTATTAAGTGGTATTAAAGCAAATTCCTAGCTATTTGATGTCATTGAGTACTGTTGGTTATATAAGATACAATTTACAATGTTTATTTGAAATGAAAAGGCAACATTAAAAGCCATTAAATTGCTTTTATCAATTGTAGTCATAAAAATAAAGGCAACAAATGGCAGTAAACCTTGGGAGGAACCAAGGCTCCAAGCAAATCCCATCTGACCGACCTTGGAGACTCACTCCTTGGAAAACATTTGTTAATAGAAGTTTTAAGATAATAGTATAGTATTGAGTGGATTTAAAATATTTGAACATCAGCAAAGATTGCTGCATGGATGTATGCACTTGTCTGTGATTTATGTAAAATTGTTAATGAATGACATGGTAGATTCATGGGAACTATCAATAACAGGCATCTGTTTCTAGCAGAAGTTGTATATGCAAACAATAGTGTTATCCCAAAGTAAAACCCATGTCATCTGTCAATGTGTAATCTAAATAATGCCACTGGTTTAGATCAAGTGCTTTAGACTGATTAGTGATCTTTTGGAGTAGTTACAGCGTGTAGAGTCATTGTAGACGAGCACTCAATCGATGCTTGAACTCTGGAATGTGTAGCAACAGTTTACAGGGTGTGACCATGCAACCTTTGAACTGACCAAAACACACGTTTGGAAGCCTCAATTGTGTTTGGCTGCTTAGTGATCCTTTGGAGATCAGAAACAACAAGCCCTACATGAGGACTCAGAGAAGCATCTGCTTATGCCAGTAGATTGAATTTCAGTGTGTATTGTGTTATTGCTTTAAGTGGATTAGGTGCCTTGACAGAGTATATTAAATGCGTTTTGGCATTTTCTCATCCTATAACTCCAAAAAAATGTTTGAAGGACAGACTAATAATAGAGACATAATTATATTATGCACAGGGTGGATCAGTTGCCAAGAAGCAAGAATGAATGGCACAGTGGCACTGTGGAACGTCAGGTAGCCTATGAGATGATTTAAAACACATTTCTAGACTTTTTATTGAATGTTTATTGAATTTAGCAGTGAAAATGTAACTTTTTATGACTGTGAAGTACACTGCATAAAGTGTATACAGGCTGTTGCCTTAATATTTTTCTAATTGATCTGAACTTTAAAATGTATTTCATTGGTGTAATCCAACACATTGGTGCAATCCAAGTCTGGTTAATGCAGTCATAAAAAATAATGGCTGTGTCCGAAAGCCTAGGCAGCTGACTTTTGCATGAAGGCACCGCATGAAACTGATTTTGGACAGGCTTCTGAGGCAGCATAACACTTTAATGATCTGCAACAAAATAGAACGGGTTTTGGTGATAACTAAACAAATATTTATTTACTATAATACTGATTTCTTGCTAGAAATAACATCAAAAGTGCAAAATGTTAGTCAGAAATATACATTTACACACAAACTGACCACCAAACGCAACTTTCAGATGCTGACTTTATTTTTTTTTAGCTCGACCATCATGGAATGGAAAGCACGGAATTGGGGGATATCAAAGGCAGCGAAGGATACATCTATGCTGCCTTCAAAATTCGACCAGAAGAAGCTACCTTTGGAGACAGGAAGTGAAGCAGAATTTGGATTCGGATGTGCCTTGATGCCTCCGAAGGCAGCATTTTAGAGCTTTTGGACGCAGCCAATATGTAATTATTTATATAGGCTAAATATTATTATTTATAAGTTCATTGGAATTGTGAGTACAGGGGAACAGTAAATGTTAATTCAAAAATCCATTGATCATCAACCACTATTAAGAATATATAGGCTTGTGTTGTTTATGTCAACTTTAACATGGCTGACAAGGAGGTGATGCACCACCAAGTGATTTCTGGCAAGGCTATCTACCACTCTCTGCAGTGAACAGATATGTAACTCTCTCAAAATACAGAGAAAAAACATTAAGGATTTTGTTTCATGAAAGTTAAATATAGATATGATATAGAGTTAAATGTTATTTTTTCCCCGCGCTCTCTGATTGGTCGAACTGACGTTCTATTCGAGTTGTCAAAACTACAGAATTGCGCGCCTTCTCATTGGACGAAAAGAGTTTCAAGCGGTGCCAGCAGGTAACCGCTCAGCCAATCAAAACGCTCCTTTCATGTTGTCCTAGAGACCGTGGTTTTTCAGTCTACGACTTCCTTATACTGACATTTCAGAGAGTGTTCCCGTCTAACTGTGTCAGAGTTTCACTCGTTAGAATTACAAGAGCTTTTGCTTCGAACGCGGAACTACAGCAACCTGGTTGTGAAACATTTGTGTAGGCTATATCCGTGTCTGTGCGCGTTTGTGTGTAGCGTTGTGTGTGTGTATGAAATATTAGCCCAGCCCAGCAGCCCTTCCTATTTCCCCTCCCTTTCCTCCAACAGTCTCAGTCGGTTCGCCCGCAGCACTTGCGTTCTCTCGGCCGGGTTTCACTCCAGAGATGGCTGCGAAAGTGTGTAGATCGGTCCTCCTCCTGTCCCGGAGCAGCGGAGCCGTAGCCTCTTCTGCTTTTCCTGCATTCGGTGTCTCCTCACAGCGGCATCATCAGAGCACAAGAACGGTGAGTCCCCGGAATGGAAGCCAACCGAGCATGCTGCTGCTGCTGGACAAGGGAAGGGTTGTGAAGGGAGAGATAAGGGGGCTGGGTTCCTCTCTCTGGTGAGGGTTAGATAAAAACAACCCGCCAAGGAAGTGTTTTGGGACGTTTCTGTCCGCATTGAGTGTTCCGTGCATTGCACAGTGATGATCAGCAGTGCTGCATCATTAACCGGTGCACTTTCCGTCGGGCTGTACAAGACGTCTCGTTTACACATTTGGAGCCCGTGTCATGGCTTGACTGGTGTATGCACATCATATTTGAACTTTGCATGCATGCCACAGAATCGCACGCGTGCAATCGGATGCGCTCGTGGGCTCCGTGCATTCCCTTCCAGGATAACCTTGAAAGCAACAGTGGTCTCAACTTTAACGCTGACTCCGAGACACATCGTGCGCTCTCCGTGATTGATTACAGTGGCATTGGACCGCTCCAGTAATTTCAAGCATGCAAAGCGTGTTCTTTCAATGTTTGCAGAACTGTGTGTGTGTGTGTGTTAGATTCACTGCAGTGTCCGATTGTGTGAATGTGCATTGAGAGAGAGAGTGACAGTGCGGCAGGACTCTTACGTTCACACAGGACGTTGCCTTCAAACGTTTTCAAGACGCGTTATAAAGTTCTTAACTTGACGCGCCGTCTTAAAAACGCAATGTAACGTCCGACGCATGCGTACTCGGAACAACAAATGAAAAAAAGCGCAGACCTAACGCAAGAATGCGTAACGCCCCCTGCTCGTATGAAGAACTGTCATTGTTGGGTAAAAAGGAGTACCCTATACGCTCCCTCACGGGCATGCATGTTCACTTCAGTTCTTCGTTTAATTATGTCACTCCTCCTCTTTACTCACACCCCCCTCTCTTCCTTTCTGCGGGTGTTTCCCGTTTCCAGCGGCAAGCCTGTGGGTTTTCCTTTGAGCAAACTACAGTGCGCATTGCTCAATGGCGCTCTAGCATGCTTGGAAGCTCGTCAGCTGGAAAGAAAACGTACAGGCAGTCCTTGAGACACCATCATAGATTTTGATTTGACCAACCATCATGACTTTCAAGTCAAAGTGAGAAAATGTGAGGAGGAAGGCAAGGAGTTGCCTTCCAACAAAGCACTGTGGCATTTCCATGAAGTTATAGCTGTTTTTAAACTTAGCACAATTCACATTTAGCACAATAATCAAAATTATTACTGTATTAACAACAATGCTATCCACTAGCTAGCTAGCTTGCTAATGGATGTGTATATTCTTACAAACTTGTACTTAATAACATGTTTTTGGACAAGCTGCCATTTTGGACCATAGTTAAAAAAAAAAAAAAACTCTGGCTCATTGGAAAAACGCCCCTGTAGCAGCATTTCTGCCGAAACGATATTGCATTGTTTCAAGACACTTTCATAGTGAAGTGTCCCGCTTAGTTTGATCTGAAACGTGAATTTGGCAACATTCTTTTGCATTGCTTGTATGCATCACGACACTTTGGAAATTAAATGTCCAGTGAATGATGCTAGGAGGTTAATTCTGTATTGATGTTAACATACCACGTATACTAAACTAATAGTGCTAACAAAAAGTAAACATGAGATAATATGCATTTGCGTATGCGTAACCATGCCATTTTCACTTGCTTCTACAAGCTGTTTTATCACGACTCGTGTTTCAGAGTGCTCTGCATCAAGTGCAGTGCTGTACCAGGTGTGCTACCAAGCAAGTTTACCATATCAGAAATATGGAGCTATGTGATACAAATAACAAAACTCGAATTATTCACTATGCTAAAAGTGTTTTGAGGACATAACACAGTATTGTGCATGGAACCATGCAAAATATTGTCTTTCTTAATCGATAATGCAGAGAATTGTGTATGTATACTTTAAATTCTGTGATGTATAAATCTGATAATCAAACAGTACTATGATAAATACTGGAATACTTTCTGATTCTGATGGTGTCTCCTCAGGAGTTTTCTTTTTATGGGTTTTCCTGCCAAAGATATGGGTGACTTGGAATTTAAAGTCTGAGCTTAAACTAGTATTTGCTTTTGATGAGATTGCAGCATACAAATAAATCTGTTAGTTGTTTACAGAACCATACCACTTAGATTGGCAGAAAATCACAACAGCAGACTCTCACATCCTACTATGGATTAAGCAGTCCCAATTTGATCATCAATCTTGTGTGTCTCTATTTATTTCTCTCTGGGCAGTAATGTTTGTGACTCTGTTGGCATTTATAGTGTTCCCCAAACCAAGCATGCATAGCCTCTTACGGTGCTTGGCACAAACCTGTCTGGCTGAGACACTGCAGTGACAGGTCTTGGAGAGCAAGGCCATGCTGCCTTCATCTGTTCATCACATGCTAGCTGAGCACCAAGTCTCGAAGCACCGTTTCATCATAAACATCCAAAGCACAGCTGTGAGGTGTTTAACGAATTGCTTCAGAACAACGTTTTCCCTAAGGACTATGCACTTCAGTAGAAATAACAAGGCTTTGAGTGTCTAAAACACTTTGAACCTTAGCTGGACACGAGTGCCATGGCAAAACAACATCCTCTTGGATCACTAGCTGAAATACCAGTCGCAGTGTCAGATATTTAGCCTGACTCTGAATCTAGGCCCCTGAGATATGCGCTTAACTATTGTTGACTGAAGAACAAAGGTATATAACCCTGGTGATCACTGTGGTCCACTCCAGTGGCCTATCTTTTTAATCCGGGCAGTGAATTGAGTTTACTCTTGCATCAAGCCTCGAGCATATGCAGAGAGCATGTGTGGAGGGTAAACCTATGGGTAATCCTATGAAGTATAAGGAGTGTGTCCCTTTACATATCTTAGAGATGTTTCTTATAAGATGCAGAATTAGTTTCCAGCCATATGGAAGATCAGAAGTCGTTTTCCAGTCATAATAGCCATTGTACAGTGTTCATGCTCATTCAAAATACACCTGATGAATTAATTGTGAGGTCTGTTATTGGTGTTTTAAACCGGATGATTACATACCAGCGATCACATCATATTGATAAGTAAGCGACTCAAGCAAGTCTATGTGCATAGATTGTTTTTCCATGGCAGCAAATGTAAAACAATAAAACAACTAACTTCCTGAATGCAGCAAAATGCGATGAAGCAGTTTAACCTAGCCTATGCCAACTTTAAACATTTTTGGAAGTTGTGACAATAAAAAAAAAAAAAAGATTATGGTTGCATTTCAGTTCAAATGTGTAAATAAATGTAATTTTAATATAAAACATTATTACATATTTGGATGATTAGTTGTGTGTGTGTGTGTGTGTGATCATGAACATCATCAAACCACTAACTTCCGCTATTTTAATTTTTTTAAATGAACTGGATATGAATTATAACCCTTCCCAGTTTAATTCAATTTGGATTTAAGTGATCCGATTAACTGTTGTCATGATTGACTGGACGGTTTCAGTGATTTCGAATAGCAGGAACAAAAGCAGGTTGGTCTAGAGATTGCAGCTCTCATTGCCCCAGCTGGAAACTCCAGAAACCCATCTGCCCATTGACAGCCAGGGGCGAGATAGTAACTCAGAACTGAACCAGCAACCAGTTTCTGATAGTCCTTAATTATGTTTCAGACTGCGTATCTGAAGCGACAATGCTTTAGGAGCTTCTGAACATGTGACATGTTCCTGTGGCTTCATATTTGTGTAATTTAGATGGTTTGTGGAACACTACTGTGTGTGTTCTGCCCGTCTCTTACGGTGGACAGCTCCATAAAACATTCTCCTATCTTTTATAAGGAATTCTGTTATGTTTACAGATTGCTGTTGGCACACATCTATCCTTTACCGTGATAAAAGAGAGCGCTGCTATGATAGGAACGCTGACAGTCTTAAATTTGTTTAGGTGCATGATCATATCGACAATTTTTACAATTTTATCCCCTTTAAAGCTTTGTCGCCAAATTTATACACAATAAATGGGACAATATTTTAGTTTTGTGAAAAATGGACAAACCAGCCCAATCATGCTGGGATAATTTGCCCCAAATAAGATGATTCTGTGATAATTTACTCACCGTCATGATGTTCTGCCCGTGTATGGCTTATTTCTTATATGTATCTGTACAATAAAAGATAACGGGGTCTGATGTTGTTTTGGACCCTATGCTATGGATTAGAACATCTTTGAGAATATCTTCTTTTGTGGGGGTTTTGCACTTCTCTAGTCAAGTTATGCTTGCCTTTGCAAACACACCTAATAATCAATATATGGATGCTGATTAGACGGATTAGGATCTTAAAATAGACAATGAATAGTCTTTATCTCTGTTTTAACAACGGAGCGTTTCATTTATTCAGCATTGAGGAATGTCAGTAGGGCAAGCCTCTGGGCTGAATAATAAGCTCCAAATTATGCAATACTGTTCCTTTGTGTAATAAGAAGATGATCCATTGCTTCAGTGTTCATGGTTATGCACCTAATTATGGCTTGGTACAGTTGTGCCTTTAATCATTCTAAATCCTTAGATGCAGTTTTGTAATAGACTATTAGTATTGCATACATTTAGGTAGATGTAAACTTTTGTAAGCTCAACATTTTGTTGCTTTCCTCACAGAAGTATAAACACAAAATGTGTTTCAAATAGGATTCCAATTATTCTTGAGGTTGACAACATCATAAACTTGCACAAGCTGTATCTAATACAGTGGAAGTGGACCGAATAGAATGTCCCAATCCATAAATTAAAATAAAACCCAATGCTGGGTAAAGTATGGACAAACCCAGTGATTGGGTTCCTGCCCAGAAGGTTGGGTTATACATTTAACCCAACTTTTGGTTGAAAACAACCCAATCGCTGGGTTTGTCCATATTTTACCCAGCGCTGGGCCGTATTTAACCCAGCGTTTTTTAGAGTGTAGTATTCATAAAACAGTAGATGAAAAGGATAACCTGATATTGAGATTTTGAAGTATGCAGTGGATTCTTGATTCATATGAGGCCACAGACAAGGCATTATGAATTTCAGACACATGCACCTGATGCTGTAGGACACATGACAATGCCATTATGGCGGATGTACCGTATCTGGATTTCATTCATACTACATGCATTCATCCATACTTTTTAATGGTTGTGAAGTTTGCTCCATAAATGTTGTTCTTTCTAGACAGAATATGATTTAGGAACCAGCTACAGACATGTTTTTAGGTTCATTTCCGTGAAATCTAGTGAGCTGACTTGCGGGCTCCTGTTTTCTCGAGCATAATTCTGTATGGAACGTCAAATGTATGTGACCCATTTGAAACTGTTTAAAACAGGATCTGTTCCTCTCCTTAAGACTTTTGACAAATTATGTCAGTGCAGTTTTCCATTTACATGTTGCTAACAGCACAGTGCTTTAATATGCATAACATTTAGCCAAATGTAGTCCTTTTTAATTTTATTAGCAATATTTTTGGCATTAAATCAATAAAGTATTATAATAAAAAAACACATTTCTTGCTTGCAGTATTTTGGTTGATTTATTCACAGTGCATTTTGATATTTCAAGGATACAATAAATGAATTAGACTAAAATATGGTGACCTCTTTGTCACTGGAAATTTACTAGATTACTAGATTTTGGAACAGAGCCACTGATTCTGTTTAAATTTATGTCAAAATCATGCAATTTATGGCAAATATAAAGTTCAGCTTTAATTTAAGGAAGACCTTGTCACTTACCTCCATATGCAATATTGTGTCTTACAGCCACCTTAATCAGTTTAAGCATTTTAAAATTAGCTGGTTCTTGAGTGTGGAGAGGACAGGGGCGTATTTAACATTCTGGATGACAATATTGAAGGTTATTAGAGCTGCTTTTAGTATAAGTGCCCTTACATGAAAGCTGGACCACCTCGTTGCTATTGGGCAGCACACTGTGCTTTCCTATTGCCCGTAGGTGCAAGTCATGCTTAATGCAGGCAGTAATGGAGGCCAGTGTGAGTAATATGATGATGGATGAGGAGGCGGTTGGTTACCCCTCTGCTCTGATGTTTCCCCCTAGATTCTCACACTATTACAAAACCTGGCCATCTGAGCGGTTGGTGAATATTGGACACACTACAATGTCATTACTTTTGACAGGAAAACAAATCTTTCTGTTCATTGAGGATCTGCATCAGCTCGGTAAATTAGGCTTGTAGCCGAAGGTCACGTAAAGGTTTTTACACTTTATACATATCTGTTTATAGGTTTGCAGTGATGCATATTTTTAGTCATTCAAGGTCATATTTCCAACCTGCGTGTCTACAGTACATCCGCACCCTGCTTTTATCACTTCTGCACTTGCTTTTGCATTCTTCTTTTTATATCTGGACATCGTTATTAACCCTCCTCTGCTAATTTTCATTATTCACCTTTTATGTAATTGCACAACAATAAATGAAATTTGATTTGAAGTAGTTCATCATTTGAAGCACTTCGCTGGAAATCCATAAAAGAGTTTAGGAAAAAATCTTCCTGTCCAGACTGTAATGTGAGCATCTGAAAATATTGCCTGCCTGTCTGGCAGACTTTAAACCCTGTCATCAGAGTGGGTAATATTAAGCCAAGTTGTGGAATGTATCCATGGAATATTAATTATATTAATTTAAGCATGAAACTGGCAATGAAGATATTTGAGTGTTAGCCTATAACTAGGTTGTCATGCTTCCAGAATGTCCATAGTCAATGTGAATGCAAGTAAAATATGCATAACTAATATTAATGTTCATTAATATGAACATCATATAGCTTGTGGACTTCAAGTATTTGTCAGTGTTACAAGTTTTCCAAGTAATTATGCATAAAACAAGTAAAATCAGTAATTAAGAACAATTAATCAAACTAAAAATCAAGCAATGGAGCACATACAAACAACAGAAAAAAGATCCAAGAGAAGTAAACAAGTGTTTAAAGTATGCAGCATTATCAAGTAAACACTGAGAAATAGAAGCCTATGATATTTTGACACCAATGTGTTCACTTTGCATTAAAACCTTGTCAGTACAGGCAATTTAGACCGAGAAGTGAATTTGACATTACTGCATGGGATGAACACTTTTTTTTATTTAAGTATGTACTTGGCATGTAGACTGCACAGAGAATCTGGAAATGAACAGATCTGCACTGATTGTGTCATAAATGTTTGCATATTACTGAGGTTTTGAGTGAGATTACTTTATTAGCTATTTGCATTTCCAGCCCTTGTCACTCTTATCAGAGGATTTTTATGGCTTGTATCTTGTTCGCATGCACTGCCTAGTTAGCCATAGCATTACAAGGGTGTACCCGTTTGAAAGACCCATGCCACCTTCTGCCTTTTACTTTTCCCTCCCCTTTTGTTCGTAATGGCCATGTGGAATTAATAAGGGTGGATTTATGATGTTTTTAAGCAGGTTTTACGATGGTCAAAGAAAATTGGTGCTTTTCTTCTCAGTGTTGGTTTGAGGTCTAAACTTATGGAGGTTTGTGAGAAGCCCCTGTGCAGGACTGATCGATGTGCAGGGCATTGACATTTGCAGGCTTGTTGTGTTTGTTTTGCAAATTTAAGGGAGACACAGTATACAGGATTCTGCGCTAAAGGCCTCACTTTGTTGGTGGATGTTAATGAGACCCTGATCGCTTGTCGCAAGGTCAGAGGGGCTGGATTTGGAATTTAGAAAGTACTTAAAAGTATGTAAATCTAAAGTGAAACCATCAGAGGACGTATTGAGGGGGAAATAAGTGGAGAAGTGACACGCAGTGACCTTGCTAGTGGTTTTGTGGTGGATCTGTTGTAATGTCAACAGTTCATGTTGTGTGAAATACTTCTGCCTTGTATTTCAATGTAATAGGCCACATCACATGGGAATCGTCTTCAATGAATGTAACACACAATGGGCAGACAGAAAGAAAACCGATCACATAATAATCTGAAAGAAATTTGTCATTATGGCATAGAGTGAGTTTCTTTCACACAAAAAGAGAAATGTACTGGTTTTCCCTATGTATTTTTCCTATGTAAAGAGGAAAAAGATGTTCTAGACACATCAAAGTACTCCATGTAACTTGTGCACTATATTCCTCTTCTGAAGACTGAAATAATCTTTGTATGGGAAAAAGCCCAAAATTCAAGTAATAGTCCAGTTTTTACCTATTAGCTTGCATATTTCAAATTCCAAATGGTCTCATTGCATTGATGTTGCAACATCTTTGACGTCATATTTAAGGTGTTGTGTCTAAAGGTGCCTTACTTGGATACGGACAGCAGACGGCAAACTTTTCAGTGAATAATGACTTGCATTTCAGCTTATTCATTATAAAAAGCTGTCATAATGGTGGGATTAACAATGTAGATCATTATATGGACGAGTAGCTGGTCTTCAACATTTGTCCTTTTTGTGTAAAAAAAAAAAAAAAGTATTAAAGGGTCAATAAAGTAGTTTTCCTGCCCCTTTAAAGTTTTGCTCTTCAGTGAAGCGTGTAAACGGCTTTAAAAACTTCCACAGTAAGCATAAGTCACCTTCATCGAACCTGTTTTAGTCAATTGAGAATACAATGACAAAGGTTGCATGCTTCAAGATGAATAATCATGAACGGACGGGTTAAGGGAAATCTTTACTTGCATATTATACTGGCTAATTAGTGCAATTAAAATTTCACAGACAAGCCCAGCCGTCCACATGATGACCTGAAATCTGTGTTTACACCGTAATGAGTTACCACAACAACAGCGCTCTGCCAGATTTACCATCGAGCGCTTGGAGAGCGCCATAAACAAACAATCCAGCTCTGACTGGCTCAACAGCTGCCATGTTGTGTTTCTAGTCGATTACCCCGACTGACCATTTCTTCAGCATACAGTAGACAAATGTGAAACCCAAGCCGCAGGCTTCTCTGTGATTTCATACCGGCTATCTGATCTCTGTTTGTGTTTTTGCTTAAGTGTGTGTGTGTATTTGACCCAGAAATTCCAAGGACACAGTTGCTCTGCAAGCTCCCATCTGACTTCCTTGTCCTGCCAGGCCGGTCGTGGATCTCTCGGTAGGCTGTCTGCACCACGACCTCCTCCCCCATTGAATAAAACGGGAATGGGAGGGGAGGCAAATTCTGTGGTGCTTGATTACGTCCACTTAAGCTCTGCTTCACAACAGGAAATCGATATAATTACACAAAAGCTAAGCATGTTAGGGAATGGGGAGTTTGTTCAGGAGAAAGGTGACCGTAGGAATGAAAAGAATAGAAAGAAATGAAAAGAATGAGGAAAATTTTACCCAGTGGAAAAACAAGAAAAGCAAAGCATCCTACAAAAACTGATCTGTTAACCTTTGGGGCTTGATTTTATTAACTGTAACAAAAGCAGCCTTATACACTGGCCTCCTCTGGAGATGTAAGATTGGAAAACTAAAGCTTAGACAACGACATGCGGATTCGGTCCACTCAGATGTGCTTTCACGTGTCTATGTGCGTTAGTTCAGTGAGTTAGACTGTAGGGTTAACTTGGTGGTGGACTAGAGTTTTGATCCACATCTTCTTTAAAGTTACTGCTGAGATCATGACTGATTATCCTGGCATCCCATGATTTTCGGTCAAAGATTTAGCTTCTTTTATGTAGTCATTGGACAATCAAAGGGACTCGTTGCTTTAGATCCGATCCAAAACTTACCTTCTAATTCACTCTGTTACAGTTTATGTTCACAGGGTGCTCCTGCTCTTTTTTTTTGGTGAGCTTCAAGTGACTAGGAGCAGGAGGGCAAAATCAAAGGCAGATGCCCTACCAAAATCTTGCCTTTAGCAAATTGGTATAAGGCTGAGATTCGCCCACTGTTACTTCATAAGATGATGCACGTTGTGATACATTAGTCACAATTTATCACCATGCATCATGATATAATTATTTGAGACCAGCTGAAACTGTGCCTTACTTGTGAGAGACAGAAATTAATCTGCCAGATCGGTTTCAACATCTGCCGCATGGTTCTCGGCACAATATGCTGCCTTATTTTCAACACTGCTTAATGCTGGTTTATCATCTTTTAAATCTGCACTTTTAACCTTGGTTATGCAACATTTCACACTTGTCATATTGAATGTATAAAGTGTGAAACAATGTTAGAATGCAGTAGGGGTTTAAGATTTTGAAGCCCAAACAACTGCATCCATACATGACTCTGGGGGATCAATAAAGGCCTTCTGAAGTGAACTGATGCATTTGAGTAAGAAAAATATCCATATTTAAATCTTTATAAGCTGTAATCTCTAGCTTTCGCTAACTGTTGTACGTGCATTCATGAGAGGGTGTTCCAGCGGATGACGTAGGCAAACACGGAAGCGAATTAGAAGTACAAAACAAGGATTTGTGAAGGAAAAATGTCATATGATTTCAATATAACCTAAGAAGAGACTGGTTTTCTTTTGCTTTCAAGGGGTTATCGGATGCAAAATCCACACGTGTTGGCAGTGCGTGTACACAACCACCCTATAATGATAAAATCCAACCAGTGTTTTTTTTTTTAATCCAGATAAATAATATTCCCTTTCTCAAATCAAGCCGTTCTCAGAATCTTGGCTGTGTCACGTCAGACAAACCCAGGCCCATCCCACGATTGTTGATTGACACGGCCGTCTTACCTTAGTCCTGCTCTGAGTGATCTGTCATCAGTCCGCAATTGTTTCGACAAGAATTGTTTGTAGACAAGAATGTCTCCTAAGGGATTGAGGTGTTTTGTTGTTGGATGTAATTGAACATAGCAGATGTCATTTACTCCCGACATCTGATCCACTGAAGACACAGTGGAGTACATTTGTTTTTGAAGGGGATTTGTACTCTGATCTACCTAAATGCGTCTGTTCACGCAAATCACTCGCGATTCAGCTTCGCCTACAGAAGAAGCAAGTATAATTTTTTTTTTTTAATGAATTTTGCAAATCGCCTTTCCTAATAATGTGCTAGTTAGAAAGTTTCACGATGAATGCAGCTAAAGTTTACAGTCTCTGTAAACTCTGTAAATTGCGCGTCACCCCAAGGAGGAAGAGGGGCGGGGATAGCAGAGCTCATTAGCATCTAAAGGGAAATACACTGAAACGGCTTGCTGTGAAAAGAGCTGTTTTTGACAGGGTAAAAAGGGTGTTGTTTTACCCTACCACTGAGAAATTTTAACCAAAGTATGTTATAGACTTTTCATCAAGACCTTAAAGAATCATATCAACTTGTGGAAAATGGGCATCCGATGAGCCCTTTAAACAAAACTTGGTTCTTATGAGCCTAGCATATTCTCACCTGAGCTTACGTTATGCCTACGTCCTACCTCATCCACTGGAACGCCGCTCTCTCATGAACGTGCGTACGACAGTTAGCAGAAGCTAACATGTTCATGTAGCTGTAAACATGTTAATTTTAAGTGCTGTGTGGTCAACTAGACCACAAAACCACCATGTTTTTCTTAATGACAGGAGGCAAATTTAAAGGACTTTTCTTTTGTGGTGTGTGTAGAAATCAACATGGGTCCTCCATGCAGGATCCAAAGCATCCAAGAGTTGTTACACTGTCCCAAGACACCACAGTGGAAAGGAGCTTTTAATTTGCCTGCTGTCATTTAAGACATGGTGGTTTTGTTATTCTACATGATAGGGCTTGTTTTATGTCACTGCGGTTGTTTTGAAAGATAGAGATCTTCCAATTTCCTAATTGTCAGACCTATATGGGTTAGCTGCTGTACTATCATACGAGCCTTTTCAGAGAAGCGATTGTTCATGATGGCCATGTAGCCAAAGGTTAATTGTTCTGTAGGAAGGCACTGCCATTATTGTCCCTTGGGCTCTGCTGGACTCCACATGGCTTTCAGTACTATCCTTCTAAGCTCTCCATTATACTGTATGTTATATGAGCAGTCATACGAATAAGTGCTTCAAGCAGGTCTCATAGTTGAACCAAAGTGTGTGAGATAATGAGGGCAGTTGTGCTCCGCTCTCATCCTTAATTCAGCATGTGCCACTGTGTCTGTGCTGAGCAACGGTGCTCCTGATGTTGATGACTCAGCTTCCCGCTGTTTCATTACTCTGTAGCCGCACTGTGCCTCTTAAGTGGAAACAGTCAATGTTCCCATGTTCCGCAGGCACCCGTGGGTCAGTTTGGGACAGTGTCCCACTGCAGAATCCCTCAGGAAATGCTTCTTCACATTGAACCTAGGGCTGCTCGATTAATCGAAATGAAATCGCATTTGCGATTGGGCAGAATTTGCGTATCTTGTCAGTGAAGCACGGTTCTGTGATCAGTAGTAAATCTCCATCCGAAGGCCAGGGGGCGCTCTCATGCTGAAACTCCAAATACATCCCGCAGAAGAAACCCAGGAAATGCAGGTTGTGGCTAGAAGGGATACAGCTCCAACCGGAAACGAATAATGAAATTAATTTTCTACCTATTTGTGTTTTATTAACGTCTACTACTACCCCTTACAATAATGAAAAAATAGTAATTATTGTACAGTGTGACACAAATTATGCCATATTGATGTGCGCAGGCCCAGTGGCGCCATACGTATCCCTTCTAGCCTTAACCGGAAATGCCTGAAGCTGAATAAACAGAAGATTTAACTGCTTTCATTAATAAACAGGACTACGACAATATATGATTTATCGGAGTTCTTATTATAATTTTCATTATCACTGCTGAGGATGCTATGAAATATGTTGCGTGCCTTATTCTGTGTAAGAAGCCACATCATCTCACAGAAGGATTTATTTCAAACACTCGACTGACGTTATGAAGTGAGTTTGGAGTAAAAACATTAAATGTGGTATTTTCACGTGCTTTCCAATGGAGCAGCATTTACTACACAGAGCCGTAGTTCACTGAGAAGCTACGCAAACAGCTGTCATTATCGCAGAACGATTTCTTTGATTTCATAATCACACGATTAAATCACTCTGAGATCATGAACACGATATTGCGTAGCTTGTCAGTGAATTACGGCTCTGTGTAGTAAATGCTGCTCCATCTGAAAGCAGGTGATGGAGATTTACTACAGATTACAGAACCGGCTTTACTGACACGATGCACATGGCAATCGCATTCGATTAATCAAGCAGCCCTACTTGAACCTCATTGAAGAAATGTTGAGAACTGTATCTGTGAATCATTCATTTTCTTAAGAATAAATGTGATTTTATTAACCGGTTTCTGCTTGTGTTTCATGCTTTCAAAATGTGCAGCCGAAGAAGACAGGACCAAGTTTAAAGCAAGTGCATTGTCCATTGAGAACGTTCATTGCAGCTGCATGTATGAAGACTGAACCCAAGAGGTCACCTCTATACAAAGCAACTTGCTATTGGCAAATTTAGCATGTCACCAAATGATAATCCAACACGAAATTTCCAAAGGAAATCCTGTCTATTCATATAATTTAGATTAGGGCTGTGCAATTAATTGAAAAACAGTTGTGATTTTGATTTTGGCCTCCAACGATTATCCAAATACAATAAAACGATTATTGCGCCCCATTCCAGCCCCCTTTCCAGAGGTGCGCTTTCGTTCCTCCATAAAAGCCCAATTTTACATGCAAATCAGTAAGACTTTTGCAAAATGGGACGTGCTTGATTTATAGAAGTATACTAGATTTATTCATGTTTTTAAAAGCGTGAAAGAGAACTTGTGCTTCTCCTCAGGAAGATAACATTATATGCAGAACACGGACATGCAACGTCAACGTTTAGCTCAAGGTGCGCGCCTAAATGGTCAAATACACGCAAAAATGTGTAAAAATTAGTGCTGTCAAATTATTAATCGCATCCAAGATAAAAGTTTTTCTTTACATAATATATGTGTGTGTGCTGTGTATATTTATTATGTGTATATATAAATACACACATGGATGTATATATTTAAAAAAAATGTTATGTTTCTATATTAAATAGATTTATATATGTTTTTTCAGCTCATGAAAAATGGGGGCAAAAACATGTTGCAAACAAAACGTTTATTTCGGATGCGATTAATCATGATTAATCGTTTGACAGCACTAGTTAAAATGCGTTGCTTCATGATTATTCATGTATATGTCATTTGCTTTTTTTTTATTAATCACAGTTTAATTATTTTCAATAATTTTGAGGACTTTTTTTCTATTTTTTTGTTTTTACTACTAGGCTAGTTGCTTAATACTCTGTTGTGGTATTGAGAATAGTGAAATTTAAAAGTAGATGTCATTGCAACCTTATTTACAGGAAATATACATTTGATATGTATCACAATCTTTAAATAAATCACTTATATAATGTTTAGGTCATATGGTCCTCTCATAATCGTGATTACAATATTGACCAAAATAATCATGATTATGATTTTTGCCATAATCGAGCAGCCCTAATTTAGATTTAATTTTTGTGAACTTGATTCAAGCTAATTTGCATATGAAATGAAATGCATCAAAAAAGAGAGACTCATTCACAAATTGTCTATTTATTGTCAATTGTGTGTCTATTTCTTTGCATTTGCTCAACGCAAGTTGAATTGGCATTTAGCATTTAACAACACTGCAGAACACCGATGTCTGGAAAATAGAGGTGAGCGTTGGGACAGTATGACCAAAATCCTTGCATATGGACACCTGTGCCAGTGGAACGGAGGCCAGTTTCTAAGAGCCGCACAGGTAAACCTCACTCCCCTGAACTCATGAAACATGCTAGCGACTGGCTGGTTTTTAGCTTGCTTGTTAGCACACCCGCCTCCCATGACGGAAATTCCAGTCGAATCCCGCTCGGAGCAAGAATGAGGGGGGTAGAACTGGAGGGGTTACACCTGCACATTATTTGAATTCTTGACTCAACTTGTTTGGGTCACATTCCACGTTATTCCTCCTTATCGCTCTCTTGTGAGCAATATATACTGAAATATAAACAGGAAAATCTTGACGTTTATATGTTCTCATACTACCCTGCCCTAGTAGATAGTAGGTTATTCAGGGGATGAATGCTATCCTCTAATTCTTGGCATGAGACTATTTTCAATTGCGTGTAAAACAATTGATTTGTTTGATGCATTAAGTTTAAGCCCCACGTGACCGTACTGTGAACCATAATTGTAAATGAAAGCAGGTTTTGTAATTACAAGCACAATGTTAAGTTGTTTGTTGCCTTGGTGAGTAGGGGGTTAAGACACAAATGTGTGTGTTTATCAACCGAGTCTTCGGGGAAAACAGCCTGTTTGATGGGGGAGTTTGCACTGTGGATCAGCCTGTCAGCCTTGGCTCTTGAGCTGGAGATTTGCAGCCCTGCTTCAGCTATGTGCTGTCAAATGATACGGGCATTCCCAACACCACTGATGGATGAATAAACACACAATTTTACTTTTGCATGCTTATTCCATTTAATCTCCCAGACCGTTTTACCGTGAGTAATTTTGGTATGGCATATAGTAGTTATCATTTAAAGTATCTAATCCTTTTTTTTATTTTTTATAGCACATCCCTAATTTGAATGTCGTCGTCATGATGCAAGGTTAATTTCACTGGCAAAGTGCATGCATGCTTAAACTCCTGTAAATAGAAATAATAACACTTAAACATGCACACATTTGGACTAGTTGTTCCATAAGTCAATGCTTTGGGGTTAGCTTAACTGTTTGTCAGTTGCGTGACTTCTCTGTGTGTTTTATATGGCATTCACTGGCCGACCAGTTGACTAAAGTTATGGACAACTAGTTCACTAGTAAAAATGACTAAGTAGTCGTGCCAGCTCTAGCGCACAAACACAGAATTTGCAGTGTGTGACTCTAAATGAGACCAAGGAAAACCCTGACACATTAATGGCCCTAACAGTTAATTCTCAGAGGGGTTTAGTAGGCAGAACAGTGTGTGTGAGGGTCACCCTGTTGTAAACCATCACATCAAGTTTCCTTGGCAACTGATAAACCACTAGACTGTTGCAATACTGCGACCTGCATTCTGAAACTGAGGAAATGTTTTAATAAAAAATGTTGAGTTATAATATGTGGGTCATCTGAGGAGTGCAGTGGAACTTTGCATTGTGGCTAAGGCACAGTGGCTTAACCAATGAGTGTTTGCGTATACAACAAATGCTAATAACAGGTCATGTGAAATAATGGTAGCAGAGCAGTACATTTACTGAAAAAAGGCTGAAACTACAGATGTAGTCTGTGCAGTAATACAAGTACATCCAAACTATAAAGATATTCACAAAGACAACCTCTTCCACAGACAGAAGTTTTCTTTTTGGATGGGAGACAAAATGTCCATTGACAAACTGATCCAGCTTTAAAACTGCAAATCAGCAGTAGGTTACTAGTTTGTGAAGAGGTGCATTATTTCTGCTGTCAGTGATTCTTAACCCAGCAGTGGGTTGCACAAAACTACCAAACACTGAAAATAACTCCTCAAAATGACCCAACAGGCTAAACCAGGGTGAAAAAAATATATATTAAAGGGTAGTCAAATGATTTGGAACTATTCTGTAGTTCATGAGGGTTGCAATGGACCGCTCTTCTCCACTGCTCCATATCCTCAAAGTGTATCACGTTTCAATTGCTGACAAATGGATTTTTCTCAATAGCTGTGCAGTCTTGATTGGTATTGTTTTCCTTCTAAAAGAGGAACAAAAGGAAAAAAATGAAGGTAGGAGTAAAAAAGAGAAAAACAACAAAGTAAATCTATAGCCAGGATTAGTGCTTCTGTCAGAATCCCTCAGTGTTCGAATCTCCGGTTCACCAGGGTATCCTCGAGGATTCCCTCTTATTACCCAGTACGCGATATAGGGAGAGAGACTTAAAAGCTAAGTGACTATGCGGTTTAAAAGGATTCTCGTTTTTCTTGCACAGAAAACAGACACATTGCACACAAAAGATTTGTTTCACTGGCAAAATGCTGCGGCGGGTGAGCCTGCGGCGACTCCACAAAGGCATGTAAATCTAGACTGAAGTGTTCCACGCGCAGCTCGAAAGAAAGCATGAACATTCAGGGCAAGCTGCTTTCAGGCGGGCAAGGAGTGAACAGACTGCATTCACGGCTCATATGACTTCACACTTTTCCCAGTCACCATGGAGTTGCTGTGGAAACGCGGCGCTTTTTCAGGAAGTTCCAATTCAGCCTGCTGAAATGCACCCACTCTCCCTTCATTTATATGTGATCTGTGAAATAGTACAGCCAGCTGGTCGGCACTGACACCTTACGCTAAGAGCATTGGCAGTTAGCCTCTCGGGTTATTGTCAAGGTGTACTCTAACATACAACTGTAGTGTTAGTCCCAGACTAATGCGGTCTTGTATTGACTCGCTAAGCCCATATCAAATTTCTTTTCAGAGTGATTTGATTGTGTAGCCTTGCATCAATACAGCAGTGAGTCTTGCTTTATAAAAATACCTATAGTGTGGATCAAGTGCTCTTAAAAAGTCATGGACTTCAACAAAGTTGTCTAAGTGAAACATTCTTCCATGCAAAAATTATTGAATCAACTCTCAGAGAAAGAAAATACCATCTAGATTTTGCAAGCTTTGGGTTTGTAAAGGAGGCACTTGGTGAAAACAGATGTTTTGCTGTCACTCAGAATAAATGTTTGAAGACAGTTGTTTCTATGGGAGTTCTTTTTTTTTTTTTTGAATTTGCATAACATTATTGCTCAGCCAATGGAGGATCTGATCTTTGTGGGTAAGTCTCAAGTAAAAAAGTGGGTTGGCTTCTCTGTCAAGGCCAGAGTGGTAAGTACTATCCAGTGACCAGTAATATATTGAGAATGAGCTTTATTGCCAGGTATGTTTACCCATACGAGGAATTTGTTATAGTGACAGAAGCTCCACAGTGCAACAGAATGACAGCGACAAGACAGGACACAGATAATAAGAATAATATACAAAATAGGCAATGTATAAAACAGCAAAAACACTAAATTATAGACAATTATGTATGTACAGGTATAATGTGCAAATTTGAAATATAAGTATGTGTTAAGTAATGTATAATAGTGTTGTCTGTTCCACGTTTATTGTCAACTGTTCATGTGATGGGTTGCCTGACGGAAGAAACTGTTCCTGTGCCTGGTCGTTCTGGTGCTCAGAGCTCTGTAGCGTCGACCAGACAGCAACAGTTCAAAGAGGGAGTGTGCTGGATGTGAGGGGTCCAGAGTGATTTTGCCAGCCCTTTTGCGCACTCTGGATAAGTACGGTTCTTGGAGAGTGGCTAATAATCAGAGCTCTCTGCAGTGCAGGACTAATAACAGACTCTAACGAAGGGGATAGGTGTCTCTCCTCTACTGGAAAACTCAGCTAATCGACCATTCACACTCCTTATGGACCAATATGTATAGACTGTTTTCACAAGCTGAGATTAAGTGGTCACCGATACACAAACGTACATATTTCGTTGTGGGAAATTCAGAATTAAAAATTTTGGTTCCCACAATTCATGGTTGGTAATGTGATTAAATTGGCCGCACTTCACAGAATGATCCAACACACATCATGTTTATTTATATATATATATATATAATTTTATAATGTATAGCTGGCTGCTTTCTTTAATAATCTTTGATTGGACAGATGCAGCTAGCAGCAGGATATGTTCATGTGGAGGAACAACTTGAGCCTTGAGAAAGATCTGCTAATAGATGTGCATGAGAGGGGGTGAATGAAAATGAGATGCTAAAGAGGCTCTCAGGGGGCAACTGTCTAATTCCCCGTTTAGCATACAGCAGAGCCGCTCTTTGCTGTCAGACGATTTACCGGCACTCTCATCTCTCCGGCATCTGCCTTTGTCCGCTGTTTCTTCTGTATGTCTGTCTCACCTCAACACGCCTACACCATCACCATTTCTCCTAATATTCACGGTGAGGTCCTTTCCATGTGACCTGCTTTGTGAAGGTGTGAAAGTTGCAGAAGGAGCAAGACTTCCTGACAACCGAATAATATAAATTTTTTTTTCTTGTTTTTCCCAGCAAAAGGGCATGCTTTGAAAATGTCAGGAAAACGGTTAGGAAAACGTAGATCAAGAGAAAGGCCAAGGGAGAGAGAAAGCGAAAGGTAATTTCCTACAATGAGCGGAGGCGTCATTTTCAAGCACAATAAAGTCCCTTGTAATCGCTTGACATTGTAAGGTTTACAGGGCTCTCGCTGGGTTTGTTTATCTTTTAGTGACAGTAGCTTCTCAGTATATGCCCATTTTCCCCTTTTGAGAGAATTTTAATGTGAACAACAGTTGTAAATATGAACAACAATCTGGTTTTGATATCATTCATTAGAGTGTGTCGACTAGAATGGGCACTCCTGCAATCTCTGTGTCTCGTTGTAGGGCTGCCATGTTACGGGTCTTTCATTATGAATGAAGAAAAACAAAGTAATTCATCTTTGTTTCTTAATGGACAGATAGTTTAAGTGATTACCTACCTCACTGTTATTGAGCCTGCTGAGTGGATATGTTGGGTTTCTCTGTTATTGGCTGGGGGTATTGAACTCTGGGTCTATATATCTCTCACTCTTTCAGAATACAATATATGTTTTTTTTTTTTTTTTTTCTCCAGATACCCTATAACCTGTCTTGGACTGTACATTCATGGACTGATAGTTTATCCATATTATTGGCAGGCTTCTTCTGCCCATTTTACAGCCACTGGGGCGCACCAGTCCATCTGGAAAGAATTTGCTATAACTGCTGTGAAACTGTTATAATTTTTTTGAATTTTCAAGTTGGTCTTCTAGTGTAGAATAAAGTATTTCTGATTAAACAGCACATAAAATCAAAAACTGCGGCTTTGTGTTGGTCAGATAGATCGTTCTTGTTTAAAAGTAGGTGGTTCTCAAACAGATTCTTGAGGTTTTGGCAGTCACATTGCACCTTATTGCACCACATTACACCTACGTTGGCTGTTTGGGATAAAAGCACGGGCTGTTCAGTATGCTACAGTGTCTTAAGCAGAGGTGTCCAAACTTGCTCCTGGAGGACCACCTTCATGCAAAGCTTAGCATCAGAAATTTGAATCCGTAAAAGTTTGTAGTAATCAAGAATTACTGCGTTCAGGTTTAAAGTTGTACTTAAGCAATGCAGGAAGATGAAATTCCATGAGCAAAATTAGACAACCCTGATGTTGGGATACTAATTTAATGAATCCAACACACTTACCTGAAAGTATCTAGTGCAGGGCTGAGCAACTTTAGACCAGGAGGGCCACTGTCCTGCTGAGTTCAGCTCCAACCCTAATGAAACACACCTGCCTGTAGCTTTCGAGTGATCTTGAAGACATTGATTAGCTTGTTCAGGTGTGTTTGAGTATTGGAGCTAAACTCTGCAGGACAGTTGCCCTCCAGGACCAAAGTTGCCCAGCCCTGACCTAGTGATTCTGAAGACCTTGATTAGCTGGTTCATTTGTGATTTAATTAGGGTTGGAGATAAACTGCTGGTAGGTGGCCCTTCAGGATATGACACCAATCTTTTCACAATTCATGATTTAAATGTTTTTTTCTCCATGATAATTTGTGTACATTTTCTGGAAATTTTGTATTTTCAGCAAATCTGCATTTGATACAGACAGTAAATATTCAGGTACACAACTGGGTGACATTGACACAAATTAAAAACAAGGCTGTGGCTGTGAGGGACTGAAGTGTTCAAATTAAACATGGCATCTACTCTGACAAAGGTCTGCTGGTTGCCTCAGTTACCCAGCTTTGTCCTTGGCAGAGGTTGTGCACCTGATGTAAGTCTAGAATAGAGGAATTGAATGCGTACGTGTGCATGACTGAGTACACATTCTCATGGAGACCGGGTTTGCCATATGTTTACTTCACTCGTGTGTTCCTCCAAGCACACTAATACGGTTCATTAGAAGGGATTCCTTTCATTTTCAAATCGTGACTCCTGTCATAATTTTTCTGCTTCTGGCTGAGCTGCCCTCCTCTAACCCTCCCTCACACACTCACTTCCTTGGAATGCATTGTATAAGAGGCTGATTCATGCAACACAGTGCCTCATCTTTATCCACTCAATGAAACCTATTCTCCAGACATCCCCTGTACTCCTCCTTAACCACTCCTTTCATGTCCCTTTGGGTCACTCAGTGAGTAGTAAGACCACGCTAAATGCACATGTGTGTTTGTGGATTCAAGAGATCATGTTCTCTGTTTCCCAAGCCATTTATGGGATGCAGAGTCTAAGTCACAGTTGCTCATGGTGCACATGATATGCAGTTGCGGTCTTGTGAAACTTTGATAGCTATTGTATGCAAAGTTAATGGGCCTGTAGAGTGTCACATTTGTCAGTTTAGCTTTTATTAACATGCTATGCACACTTTTGACAAACCCATGCTCCTGCTGGCTTCACAGCAGAGGACTTCTTGAAAAAGGTTATGAAGAGTCAGCAAGAAGTGCATCATATATTCTAGTCCAGGGCTGTCCAAACTCGGTCCTGGAGGACCAGTGTCCTGTAGAGTTTAGCTGTTGGAGTGAAACTCTGCAGGACTGTGGCTCTCCAGAACCCTGATTTAAGGGAAGATATCCAAGTGTGTACTGTTGGTGTGCCTCTGGGAACAGATTTGGGAAACACTGACTTTTTGAGGAATTCACATTGACAGTAATGAGAGGTGACAAAGCAGCTAGAAGTCATGTGTGAGGTTTGACTTGTTGACATCTAGAAATTGAAATGCCTTTAAAGTGAAATACTCTTAGACAAGCCACAGACTACCAGATTTGGGAACAAACAGTTCAGGACATTTCTGCACCAAGTTTCTAACTTAAAGTTTGTTCAGATCCCTTGTGTAGTATGTCCTAATGGTGATGCTTGTCATAGAAACCACTGCTAATACAAGGAAAGGGTCAGAAAAGAACCTAATGTCTAGGAGGGTCTCATCATTCCAACAAAGCGTACCTGCACACTGACCCCCTCTCATTATTACATTTACACTCAAGCTGTGAATGCTGCTTTTATCCCTCATTCATACTGATGCAGAAGGCAGCAGGTATTGATTTTTTGCACTCTTTGTTCCAGCAGCTGTCTACAGTGAGATTGCTTTGGATGTGAGAGAAGGCTTTTCTCCACACACACACACACACACACACACACACACACACACACACACACCTGTAGCCAAAGTCTTGAGCCATATGATGAACCTTTTTGGACATGACATTTGGAGTCAAAATGTAACTTTGCAGAAAAAAGTACTAATTACCAGCATATTGATTAATTGTCTATAATCTGATTAAATACCTGCAGAAAAAGATCGGGCATCTGAAAAATCTATAGACAGGCTTTGATTTGGGAAGTTGAACTAAGGCCTGTTTCACACTACACACAGAAGTAGCATGAAGGAAGCATTTAAACAATGCACGTTTATTTCTATGCCTATATTAAAGGTTACATATTTCACATTGCCCACTTAGTGCAATGCTGCATAGCAGAAGTGTTCTGTATGTGCCTTTTTTGGCACTGGGGCTTTTTATGCAGTACATACTGCAGCATGCTCAACTTGGTATGGTTAAAATGTAGTATAAACCTCATCAATATCTTTGTAATGGCAACATGGACATAAAATGATAGGATGAACTACCCGCACAATATTGTAAGATGTCTGTCAGGCTTTATGCAAGTTTAACATGCAGTAACAACACTGTAAAAAAAAAAAAAAAGTTAAGCCAACTTAAAATTAAGGCAACCAGCTTCAGCAGATTTTTGAGATTCTCAACTTTTTGTTGTATAAACTTGAAACAAGAAGTTGAGAAAACTAGTTTTTTTACAGTGAAGAATACTGCTCTTCTGTGTATGTCACGTTCTTCATGTCATTCAAATTACATTTCAGAACAATCAAGTTAGTAATTAATAATTCTAATCGGCTAATATTTGATAGTCGTTTATAATTAATGTATGGCTGTTATCACAAGAAATACCCAATTTAGTAAACCAGAAATCAATTTATTGTCTGTATAGAGCCGTTTTCAAAGAATCAGCTCTATTAGGATCATCAGAAAATAAAAACAGATCAACCGACGATATTAATAGTAGAAACAAAACTGAATTTTTAAAAAAATAAATTCTCAATGACTTGAAATTTTAAACTGTACAAGTTAGTTTTGTAAGTTATTAAATATGACTTGTCTATATATGTCTCGAAATTGCTTATTGATAACCTTCAGAGCAAGGAATCCTCTGTTCCTTCTGTTGAAGCCATAAAATATGAAAATGTTCAGTATTACTGCACCTCATTTGTGGTACTGTATAAACAGTGCAATTTACTTAATAACTCTGTTATAGCACCTAATTCCAGTGAAATACAATTAAAAAAAAATATATATTATTTTAAACTTATGCTATGGCTGTCATTTTCCTGGAATTGCCACTTGGAGGACACAGATTAGATTTTGAGGCGCGAAGATCTCTCAGATACAGAGGCCTGTTCACGCCTTGCTATCCTAAGTACAACTAATGCGAAGTACAGCTCTTTCATACGTTTCATATGTCTCCTGTGTCATGTGCTGTGGGCCTGTAAGCCTTTCTGGGTGTTTAGTTTGCGTGCATGGCTTTTATATATGTCTTACTCCTGTTTCTCTCAGCCTTGTGTCTGCATTTAGAACTGCTGTGCTCTAGGCTTGTGTATCACGGTGGGCCTCAGTAACACTTGCTCATGTCAGGTCATACATTAACTCTAAGTCTGTTACTCATCTATGAACGAGAGCAGAACTTAACCTCATAGGGAATCTCAAAATGAGAATATTCGTTTGTTTACTGCCATGACAAAATGAGGTTCCTCCTTGTTTTATTTTCAGCTAAGATGTCAAATGGCACGTGCAAAATTTATAATCTCAAAACCATTAACAACTGAAAAGATCTGAGTTTTTTGAGTCAAGTTTAGTGTATTGAGGACCTTGCAAATATTTCACTCCTAGGTTCTTGTCAATTCACGATGAGCTTATTCCTAATTATCCTGAAAATCAATATTTAACCAGTTTCTGATGCAATAGTTTCGACTTCATGTTTTGTCACATTAAACTGTGTGACTTTCCTGTGACTTAAGTTTCCCACAGTGATGAAAGAGCTCATTTCTGAACTGACAGATGTTACGTAACTGTCAGCAAACCCCCCCCCCCCCCCCCCCCCCCCCACCCCCTTGATCGGCGACGTTTTAAAGCAGATACCGGTTAGAAAAATATATTTTATATTAGCAGATTTTGAATCTGCCAGCCTTTGCTTATGGACACTGTGTCTACAGATCTCCTATGAATGTCCAGAAAGCCACTGTCACTGTGCTGACAAAAGAAAACCAGACAGTTGGATGGTTGTTCCTTTGATCTTTGGGGGGAAACTTGTCATGCTGTGGTTAACTGTAATCGGCTAATCAATAGGAATACACATGGTTGCTTTATGACAGCCCTGCAGTTTGACAGGAGAGGCAAGATGACCGCACACTACAGGGCAAAAAGCCGGTGACCATGATGCCTGATGTTGAGGTTGATGATAATTTAGCCCTTCAAAGAAAGATAACTTCATAACTTTGCGTTTCTTGAATATCCCCACCTAGTATCTAAGGATGTGAGCTGTGGTGATAAGCAGAACTATTGTGTGAAGACATCTGGTCTTAAACACATGAAGAGGAAGAACTGCTGTCTGTTTTTGCCAGACCAGTGTGACTGAAGAGATGGTAGATCAGATCATTTTTCTCTCTTGCATAAGATTTCAGCTTTATTATCCCAAGTCCAACCTCTAAACTGTATGTCTGGTCTTTTTAATCTTCTTGCATATGAATCCGCGGGGTACAATTAACAAATCATACCAAGCGTGCACTTTTAACCTCAGGTCATCATAAACAATTACTGCCAGTGTACTGGGTTAATTGAAGTCTTTCCAGCAGACCTCCTCCTTCATCTGAATGGCTGACACAATAGATTCACCACATATACATGCTCAATTACCTTTCATACAGCATAAAACACCTCCGAGTCATCAGTAGGAGTCCAACTTTCATTGTTCCAGAATATTTATCTTCTAATGTCTCTTTAATATCTGCAGTCTAAAAGATCATCTTTATTTTTGCACTGTTGAAAAAGTCACACAAGTTGGAGTTCTAGCTCTTATATCTTTGATGCAACTGTTCATAAAATAAAATAAAGCTAAATAAATAAAGATGAATGACACTATAAACTATTGTAGTGCGCATGAGGTTAGCCAGGATGTGACCCTGGACCACAAAACCAGTCATAAGGGTCCATTTTTGAAATTGAGATTTATACATCAAATAAGCTTTCTATTGATGTATGGTTTATTAGGATCGGACAATATTTGGCCGAGATGGATACAAATATTTGAATATCTGGAATCTGAGGGTGCAAAAAAATACAAATTGAGAAAATAGCCTTTAAAGTTGTCCAAATGAAGTCCTTAGCAATGCATATTACTAATCAAAAATTAAGGTTTAATATATTTACGGTAGGAAATTTACTAAATATTTTCATGGAACATGTCCTAATGGTTTCTGGAAAATAAAAGAAAAATCAATCATTTTGACCCATACAATGTATTTTTGGCTATTGCTACAAATATACCCCAGCGACTTAAGACTGGTTTTTGCAGTAGGGAAAAAAAGGATCAACAAACTGTTATGCGTTTAAGTAACATGATATAACTTGTGTTTTTATGAACCAGTTAAGTGAACAATACAATGATTCATTTAAACATGCATGCATGCAAACTGTCATTGGTCATCACACAACAAATCTGAAAATAATAGTTTGTAGAGTCAAGGGGATGAATCAAACGATCCACTTCTACACGTAAAATAAAAGATGGTAAAAAAGAATAAAAGTAAATAAGTACGCTGATTTATTCCAAAGAAATATTTGAGAAAAAAAAAAAGTTTGCTTCTTCTTAAGGCAAATCCATGTATACATTCGTCCTCTGAAACACAGCCTGGTCCATTCTTGGAAGTTACAGAAAGCCAACCAATCAAATTAGAGTTTTGCCAGATTGAGAGAGTGTTTTTCTTTTTTGTGTGCAGTATGCATCAGATAGTCAGTAAATGGCCTGTAAGTGTGCTAACAGTTGAGACTGAAATAAACAACTTGTCTAACGCTATAAGTGGATCTCACAAAAGTAATAGGTTTTGATGAGACGATTTGAAGGAGGGATATCCTCACAGCCTACACAGGGCAGGGCTAATTGCCACTGTCATGGCTGAGTGGCCAAGAGGTTCACTCATGCCTGAGACTGTGACACTTCAGCAAAATAATTTAGTTGCTCACATTGACTGTCCTGTCACTGCTTTGTGTTTAAACACCGGTGACACAATGTGAAATCTCATCTCTGGCTTTGCATACACTAGCCTGTTATTTTCTCTCTATTACTTTCTTCTCGTTCCTGGGGTGATGGACGTGACACCTTTTATCTATCACTCCGGGAGCTGTACAAATACACTGTAGAAGTCGAGAGTGAGATCTACGGGCTCGGCGCCTGCATTAACTAAAGATAAGAGCTTTGCAGACATTTGAGTCCTTGACCCCGCTCAACCTGTGCTGCACCTCGCCTACGTATTCCCTCACATCCACACGCTGTCCCCCGCTGCTTTCTGCCTCTGATGCGACATAGCCACCTGCAGCTGTCTGTAGTACTGAGCTTTTGCATAATTAATTTTGAATGTGTGTAACTAGTTTTAATTTGATAGGGAACAGCTGCTATATGATGAGTAAGGATGGTAAGTTTCAGTGCTGTATTCAGTTTGTGTCATGGTTCCGTTTCACTGCCATCCAGTAAATATTTGATACATTGGTGGCAGGTATTAATTTCTTTACCTGATCACACATTTTTTAGTTTTAATGAAACTTTTATAACGCCAGTCTGCGCCTGCACCCAAAATAATTTCTCCACTTTATCCCACTTGTCCTTAGAACAGCCCTAGTTGGAATTAAAAATGCATGTTAAAAATAAATTAGTATGGAAAAATGCTTGTGCTGCTTTCAAGTGCACCTGGGAAACTCAAACCCCAAAAACTACATCTGAATTCATATACATGATATCATAATTAAATATTGCGTTGTTATATAAAGCAAACAATGAAAGTCACCTGCACCTATAAAATGAAATACAACATGCAACTTTAAAGTTTATAATCATTCACTGTTATATTATCTATATTATACATCCATGTTTCTGCAATGTTTTAAATCTTCAAGTGTCGCACCTCGGCAACTTGTGTCCCATTTTGTAAATACAACTTCACTTTGTCATTCATGTGTTTGGAACTCCTAATTACAATATATCCACTTACAGGGAACATTATTTGAATAGCATTCATTGTTCTTGAATGTCATACTGATATTCTGTATTTCCTCCTTTCCTGCAGGAGGCGCTGTCCATTTCCCTTGGAGGTCACCAGACTGTCAGGAGAGCACACGGTCTGAGAACAGGTGCCAGGTCTGCTCTCTTCTGTCACCCCAGTGCCACTCTGACCGCCCAGGTGAGTGCTTCATTCACAGCCAGAGCTACTGTGCAAAGCTGCACTTGAGAAGTGTTTGTAAGCCCTACCCCAAATGCTGACCCAAAGCCCTCAGTCGCATTCAGATTCTACACATGTGACTCTGGACCACAACACCAGTCATAAGTAGCACAGGTATAGTTGTAATAGCCAACAATACATTGTATGGGTCAAGCTTATAGATGTTTCTTTTATGCCAAAAATCATTAGGATATTAAGTAAAAATCATGTTCTATGAAGATATTTTGTAAATTTCCTACCGTAAATGTCAATTTAATATGCATTGCTAAGAACTTCATTTGGTCAATATTTTATTTTTTTTGCACCCTCAGATTCCAGATTTTCAAATAGTTGTATCTCGGCCATATATTGTCCTATCATAACAAACCATGCATCAATGGAAGGCTTATTAAATCTCAATAAAAATAAAAAAAACCCTTATGACTGGTTTTGTGGTCCAGGGTCACATTTGTGATGTAACGTCATATACACAGACGTGCTGTTACTGACTGTTAATCCACATAAAGCGTGCAATTTGTTAATGATAAGAAGCATTTATAACCAGGGTTTTATATTTTGGTGAAGCTGTTACAGTCTATACTAATATAAATGTTATCAAAAAGTTGTCCTTTTGAGGTGTAACGTTTTTCGGTGGAGGAACAGTTTATATGGAAGTCCATTTCTGCCAATGAATAAAAAATACAACCAATTATTGCAACTTTTTATGTCACAATTATGACTTTTTGAACTTGCAATTGCGAGTTTGTATCACGCAATTGAGGAAAAAAATTCAGAATTGCGAGTTTGTATCATGCAATTCTGAGAAAAAAAAGTCAGAATTGTGAGATAAAAAGTTTCATTGCATGAAAAAGAATAGAATTGCATGCATCACACGAGCACTCGTTAATCCAGGCGTTTTTTATTGCTGTCTCCAGGAGTTTGTTGTCGTTGTTCTGTCTCCTCCATTACTTTTTAACTGTGAACCACAGTGTTATCACCTTGTCAACAAACCGATTAGTGCAAAAGGTGCATATTCCAGCAGCACATACAGTATGGGTAGAAACATTGGGCTTTGTGTGTTTGATAGTGAAAATGTGTGCCTTGTGCTCTGTATTCATACCCTAATGTACAAAGTATACTTTTGGCTTTTACAACTTGCTCCATCCCTTATTAGATGGTATCGTCAAGCTCTTTCATTTCACAATCAACTTCATTTTAACATTTGCAAAATTGGGTGCACATTCACATCCCATGTTGACTTGACCTGTAATTTTCATTTTAAGGTCTGGAGTGTTTATCTCTAATGAATTATGATTCCCAGGAGCTTTTTATGTTGCTGTGTCCAACTTAGTTCCTGAAGAGCAATCCCAGCATAATCAAATTGATGTCTCCTGTAGTAACGTTTTTAGCATGATCATTTCATCCTGGTTTCTACTCATTGTAATTCCCTTTGACAGGAGATCAATTCTGCTAAATCTGCCTAGAGAAACATTAGTATTGGCTTTTCCTGCAACACTAGTTTGGTTTGCAAAACCAGTGAGGCGCACACATGATATTAAAACATCGCTGTAAGGTAAAGAGTTCACATAATTTAAATAGGGATGTCTGTGTATCTTCTTCCTGCCAGTGCCTACGACATAAAAAATGTATGATCAGATGATATTTGTTGTGTTGAGTGCTTGCAAGCCTTCTCACTGGTGCACTCGTATGATTCAGCATGTGTGTGGATTCTTTTGATTATTAAAATGGGGGGAAAAAATGGTCCTGTTTACGAAGTGTTGAGTGCGTTCTTTTTCCTACCCGAGGGATTTGATGAAGGAATAGATTACAGCGCATTATCAACGCTCTCTCTTCTTTCACCTTTTTCTTTCAGACTGTGTCTTTACTGCTGCAGAGTGTATGATTTTATAGAAAGGAAAGCGCATGTATTCATGAAAAAGTAGTAGGTCCAGCAGCACGCCAGAATCCGTAGTCCTACCTAAACCCATTTCAATCTGATGTACTTCCAAGTGAAACAGGATGTCAGGTTGTCATTGGTCTTGTGTGCATTGACTAGTGCAGTCTGAAAAAAAACTTTGGCATGATTTGTGCTTCCCATTGTTGTCAGATTTTATTCCAGATTTGAATAGCTAATAATTAAATTTCAACAAACATAAAAAAAACTAAATAATTCAAAATGTGCCCTCTCAGCAGGCGCACAGCTCTTATGCACTTCCAACAAAATGGATAAGTACATAATCAAATTAATAAAAAGGATACCATTTTTTTTTGTTCCCTTGATATTTTCAAGATCTGAAAAGGTCTCTGTTGTCTCTTTCATTATTTCTATTAAAGTCAATAATACCCAAACTCAAATGGAACCATTTTAATATCATATAAAACACAATATCTGAGCTGTCAGCAGTGACATTGCTGAAATAGAATCCACTGTCACTCATTGCGGACCACATTTGCTTCTGGACAACAACTGATTAACATAGAAAAGAGACCTTTTATTGCGTGTCACATCTGGTAAGGAAACAGTTTAAGCGGTTTGGATTTCATTGTAGCTTTTGAGATTTGATTGGATGGTTAAAGAGGTGGAATGTGATTGGTTATCAATGTTTCAACACCCACATGGCCTCAGTTACTTTAGAAGAAAGGTTAAAACATGCTTGCAGATTAACCAATGACTTGATAATTAATAAAAGGGTTGTTTAAGAGGAAACATTTTGGGCTCCCCAAATAACCTTCATGTGAATCCCAGCAGGCAATATAACGTCAAGGTTGACGTTGGACCCCAACATCAGACAGACGTTGCATTTTGGTTGAGAATGAAAATTGGGTGGATGTCAGTATTTGACATCAGTTTGACGTTGACGCTGGATTTTTCTTACACAGCCTAAAAACAACAACATATCAACATCAGCTGACGTCGGTATTGGACAACTGGGACACGTTGAATTGACAGTGAATTTTGGTCAACCGAAATTGAACCAAATATCAAGGTCTTATGATGCTCTGTGCCTGCTGGGATAGTTCTTAAAATAACTTTTTTGTTTATGTTTGAAGAATCTTTTTCCATTATAAAGAAGATTTGTGCAATGCAAAGTTTACATGGATGTTAAAGGCTCTTGGTGGAGAGCTTTTAATTTTAAGCCTTATTTAAGAGCGTATCTGACCAATAGCAGATTGCGGAAACTTATTTTTTTTGCATATATTATCATCGTTATTGATAGAGAAAACGAAGAGTTGAAGTACTACTACAGAAGCGCTTTTAGTGCCTCTTACTGCAACTATGCAGCACATTTGTGTTCAGATGTTTCAGGGAAGCGACGCATGAAATAGAGTTTGCATGTCTAGAGGGACTGCGTTTATACTTCGGTAGATGATAGACTTGGGGGTTTGTTCAAATGAAAGCTGTCGTGGATTTATGTGCCCAGTCTGTAATATCATGCAAAAACAGTTTAATGAGCTTGTTTAAATTTATAAACTTGGTTGTTCCACAGTGTATTCGCCTATTAAACAATATCAAAAATTAGGCAATATTTTGAGAAACTTCATGTTCCGCTATGCTGTATAACCTAATTAATAAATCTCTTCAAGGCTCCATGTCTCTCTCTCTCGGTGCATTACTGTATTGAGGGTCAGGCGCTGCATCGATTGCTCTGAACTGCAGCTCTCTTCCTCCACTGACAGGTTATCTCTCAGAGAGGGGGAGAGAGAGCTGTGCTCAGCATTATTCTCATACAGACGTGATTTATCTCTCTCACACACATACGCATGCACACACAGATCGGGAATTACCCCAACAAACAGCATGTCACTTTGAGAGATATGCCGGATAGGTTAACCGACACAGCTAGGAAAGATGGAGCAATAGGCCTAGCTGGTGTGCTGCATTAGGAGAACTGACCTTTCGCTAAGGCTGGCCTTAAAGGGACAGTCACCCAAAAATGAAAATTCTGTCATCATTTACTCACCCTCAAGTAGTTCCAAACTTGAGTTCATATAAAGAGAGTCACAAATTTAGTGACCTAGAAATAGTGACGAATTGTGAGTATTGCCTTCATTTTTTTAAATCTAGATGACAATGTTAGTTCCATGGATATGGACTGGTTTATTTTGCTCTGATTCAAGGCATTCACACATTGCTTTTTGCACTTTTGTTCTGTCTGTAGGGGAGTAATATCAGAAAGGTGCAGCTTAGAGAGGCCATTGCTCTCGTCAGTCATATCTGCAAAGCACAGCTCTCTCCATGGCAGAAGCCTGTTTTCAACAATCAAATATTAGCATTCTTATACTCTGTCACTCTGCCTAATAAGAGAATAGCAATTCTTGCTCGGACTGAGTTAGACTCTTCATGAGTGTGTCCCGTGAGTCCAGAGAGCCGTCCTGTCAAAAACATCATTTAATAAGATCCTCTATGTGCCACCTCACTCATAGTGTCACTTCTTCTTGTCTGTATCCTCCAGATTCAGATGGTACTAATTTATAGTCAGACCTATTCACATTTTACACAGAAGTCTCGATTTTAACCCCAGATATGTCTGTGTTGTCCTCGAACAACTTTCAGGATCAAATTATCGGAGGTAATTTTGGTGTCCTCTAAGGAATGTAATCCCGTTCGAATAGGAATTGCGCTATATTGCTTTTTCACAATGCTCCTCATTTATTCTGACCTTCGGCAAACTGCACTCTAACTAAAGCTGAATTTCTTCTGCTCCTTTGTTATGGATTCCTTTGCCAACTTCGTGGCTAAAATAACAACCTGAGATGGTTGTTTAACATACTGTTGGCATCCTGCTCTTTTTCTTATTTTATACATAACCCTGACAGTTTAGAAAGATTTATACTTAAAGCAAGAAAAGAAATGGTAAAGAACTCAAATAAAAGTTTTGGTTGAAACTGAAATTTTTTGAATAAGTGTTCCCTATTCTGAAGTGTTGCCGAGATTTTCTCTTAATTAGTAATTCTATTAATATTACCCCCCCCCCCCCCCCCCCCAAAAAAGACTATATTCTTTAATTTTTTTGTGACTTTACAATAACACAGAGACATTTTAATTATTATTTATCTATTTTTGGCACCACCAAACTTCATGACATCCAGGTGCACAACAGTTCAATATATTGATGCAACGATCTGTATTGGCAGCATATTGACAGAATAGACTATTGTTCTGTCTTTAAGACAGATGTTTTGTTATGTGAAGGTCTCCTGTTCTTATTATGGAGTTGTCAGCTGTTTCCTGACACCCAGAAGTCTTTTTTGTCCTCTCAGCACAACCGTGTAACCATTCTTGTCTTAAAGAACAGCATTCTGTAGAACTGAGAAAATCAAGTTACTACAGAAGAGCGAATTGAGAACACAGACAATCCAATTCCTTGTGGTATTTTCTGCATCTGCTTCAATTCGATTAGTCTGAGACATGTCACATGGAGAAAGTGTTGTTTAAAGGTGCCCTGAATTCCTCAGAGACACTTCTGCTTAAATAACGTGTGATACTCTAGACGAGTGTGGGAGTGTGTAAAGAGACGCATCACATCCTGCCTGTCACTGTATTATGCTGTACTGTAGGATTGGGCATCAAGGGCTTGTTCCATTTCTAAAAAAAAAAAAAAAATAGCCAAGTGATTCTATGATATTTGGTTGTGTTCGTGTTTTTTTTCGAACATATGCATTTTTTTGTTTTGTATGCTGGAACACCATACTAAAACACTGTTTCCTGCTAGCACTCTTAAATTCAGGGGCGAATGACTGTTGATTTTGATTGTTCTCTTCCAGTGAATGAAGCACAGTCAGTGAAATACAATTACAGCTCACTCACTGACTGAATTAGTGACTCTATCCCTGAACTGCATGTCATTGCTTTTGGCCATATCCAACTCCAAATGAACCAAACGCTGCTAGTGGGTTAAATTCGTGCCCTACACATAGGCTCGCTATGGTTCTGAAGAACCTTCAACACCAACGGAACATTTCCAACGTTCAAAAGGTTCTTTAAAAACCTTGTGTAAAAAACTTGTCTACTTATAAAATTAAAAAAACTTTTAAGAGCGTGTATTAATTAATTGTGTTGTAAACAATTCAATGCACGTTTTTCATGTTTTGCCATTTTTAATCCAAAAAAAGTAAAGATTTAAAAAAAAATCAAGGTTTCCTTATTGTATATCCAAATTATGGAACAATTAAACAAAGCAAAATGTAGCTCGTGTTCTTAATAGACATTACAAATCATCAGCAGCTGGCAAACCTTCATGCACACGGTTGCCAGGCAGAGCACCTGCTTATTTTTTCTCTTTTTCTTTTTAATGCAGATTGGCTCTTTGTTATATATATATATATATGTATTATAATAAGATATTGTCTCACTACAGTTGCTGAAATCAGAAAATGATTGTAGTGCAGTTCCTCAGGGATCAGCTCATGATGCAACGTAACCGCAACAAACTTATCCACAGTGTCAACTCTAAACAGTGTGCGCGTGGGGTTTTATAATTCTATTTATCATTGTTGAACCAGTTTGTTTAATGATTTGGTACAGAATCACATTTTATTCTATTGTAACACAAGAGTTTATCATCCTAACCAGTCCAGTAAACGACAGGACATCTTGTTTCCTGAATATGTGACATTTCTGTGCATTTGTAGTAGACTTTTATTTGAAGATGTGACAAGTTCATGTTTATTTTTTTGAATTAGTTTCTTTAAGTGATTTCACAACAGGCCGATGAGTGTAGTGGATACAATAAGAATCATTTTTCAAAGCCCTGAACATCATGCTTTTCCCCCCCGTGACTAAAGAATTATTAATAGAACTGTTATGGAATCAGCAGTCTTACCCTGGGGTCAGAAAGTTTGATTACTTCATTCATAGAGATGGAAAAACACTCTCTAAAGGGTAAATAGATTCTTTCTCGGGTGTTTTTGTGGTGGCGAAGGCATATGTATTGTAGCCTATGTCTGTGATACTAAAGTTGCCTGGAGATTTTCTTTCTCCCTGTGGAAAACTGGAAGATAATGTTTTTGGCCCCATGAGATCTGAAAACCCATCAGAGCCCACGTGTTGATGGTACACACACACACACACACACATTAGATGTAACTGGCCTTGCTGGTGTTGATATTGAAATCTGATATCATGTTGTGCTGGACATCAGATAAAAACCAGCATCATTACCAACAGTCTCTATAGGAAAGAAGCTAATGAAGTCAAGCCCAGTTTGGACAGAACTCATTTTCTGTAAGGACGTCAGGTAAATTAGTGTGATCTGAACCCTGTCCAAACACGTCTTTTATGGAGCTAATGCCCTATTGTTTTTTCCAGCTTCTAACTCCTGAGAAATATAATGTCTATGAAGTGTTATTTTTCACTTTTATTATTATTTTTTCCACATTTAGTTCGACCATAACTAAAGTTAGTTTCTCATTATGCCATCTGGTGCACCTTCACTGTAGATTTAGAACTGGGTAAAATAGCAAATAGTTACCAATTTGTGGTACAGGTACTATTGCTGTCCTATCATAATAAAGTTATTAAAATATTAGATTAATAAGTAGCATGTGTGTGTGTGTATATTAGGGCCCTATGATTTCCATGATATGGTAAATGGAACTGTGGAATCCAGTCATAAAAATGGAATTTACTGTACAATGCGAAATGTGACGAAATTTGCCAAATTTTGAACAAATAAACCAAAAGTAAATCAGTAGACTTGAATATTAAACTGCAAAAAAAGACATGTTCTGCATGTCTCTGTGTGAATGAATGGCGCAGATGTGTGGTTTCTCCAATGTTTTCAGCGTCTGATTTCATAGGGCCCAAGTATATGATAACTATTTCCATGACCAAACTGTATTTAATGTCCGAATCATCTTAAAGACGAGGACTCTGTTTGAATTGAGTCTTTCTCTTAGGTTAAGGCTCAAATCTTTATCTGATCTCCTGGGAGGCGTGAGTGCCGGAGAGGAACGGCATCATTAACAGAAATGGGCTGCAACTGTGAATTGAAGAGATAAGATTTGATTTTAATGGCACCGCATTATAGCGATGTTACAGTACGGAGTAATTTGTTTTGTCTGTTTTCTTTTTAGATAGATAACTATGAATCCTGTCAATGCAGAGTAAATCCATTTGCACCCGTTGAGCCGTACAAAATCTCTGCAGTGAACGAGTGAAGACGAATATTGATTCAGTCTCTTAGGAAAATGAATGGGTCGTGATATTATAATCTTTGATCCTAGTTTCATTAAGCTTGCAAAACACAATATTTGTCATGAGGACCTATCACTGATTGCTCCTGGGCGATTGTTTCTGTAAACCCATGTGGCTGTGTATGTTCATCGATTCGCTTCAGTGAATCATTTGTTTTTAATTGTTTCCATCTCTCCAAGGAGTTTGTTTAATTTTTATGTGGTTATGTTAATTGGAAACCATACAGATTGTATTATCTATAAGTAATACATTTGCAATTGTTGTGTTAAGGGTGAATTATTGCCCCAAAGGCTTTTAGGATTCAATATTCAAATAACGGATGGCAACTGTCACAAATACAATGTCTTCCATAGTTGCAGCAGCAGCTTGTGAAATCTAATTTGTTTTTAATTAAAGGGATAGATCACCCAAAAATAATTTACTCACCCTTATGTGGTTCCAAACCTGTAGAACGTATTTCTTTATTCTGCAGAACACAAAATAAAATATTTTGAGAAATTTCCCGGGTGTCTGTACAATGCAAGTCAAAGGTTACCAAAAAACATTTTTTTGAAAAAAATTTATTTACCTTTTTTTTTTTTTTTTTTCATCATGCATGAGATTTTAGTAATGCATGTGTGTCTGCATATTTTTAAGGTGTCATTTAGCATGTACAGGAATCACAATTGTTGAGAATTTATTGTGTTCTTGAATGTTACATTTTTGACAGTCAAGTCACCTTTTATTTATATAGTGCTTTTAACGATATCGCTGGAAATGAAGTGTGGACAGTGTTGCCCAAGCATCTTGGTAGTTGTCATGATGGCTGCAAAGTTCAAAGTGGCTCTGCTGTTAATGATTCTAGCCACTGAGGAGTATTTTACAACCGCTTTAATGTGGCATTTAAATCTGTTCTGCTTTTGAGTGCGTGTAAAGTGCATGCGTTTTTTATTTATTCAAAGCCATCCTCAGACACCATTACCCCAGTGACATGAACTTTAAATGACTGCGGACTCTTGCCTTTAGCTGCGAGAATGGATTGAGACGATACTGGAAAACTCCACAAACGCTCATAAGTTAGACTCTTTGTCTCATTTTTATTAATAACTGCTGAATAAGTGTAATGGCTGGGCGATATATTAAATGTTCACGATGTATTCATCCTGACTTGGCATGTAATATTAAGCAACAATATCTAAATGATTTTAATGAGCTATTTATTGGCTATTAGTTTCCCTAAAGACTGTCATTAGACTAGTCTCACAATCATCTTTATCTGATGAGTATAAGATATGAGTTTGAGCTTTATGTTGGAGATGTTTTATTAGCGTCTCTAATTTACTTAAAAAAAAATGGCACTACAATTGGTAAGTTCAATTAATCTGTATGAATTAAAGGTGCATTCCAGTTATGTTGGAACGAATGCAGTACATTTAAAAAAAAAATTGCTGAATTTTTTTGTAGAAAGGTCTACTTTCCTCTCGCTCTGTCCAAAATGACTTGAACGCACCTGATGTCATAATTACGACTTCCCAACTCATAAATACGAACTTCCCAGGTAGACTTGAATGCTAGTTCAAACTGTCAGTTTTAGAAGACAAGTTAAACGCTGATTCTTAGGAGTTCCTGCACTGTAAAAAAAAAAAAAAGTTGGGCAAACTTAAAAGTTTAAGGCAACCAGCTTCAGCAGATTTTTGAGTTTTCTCAACTTTTTGTTGTTTAAACTTAAAACACGAAGTTGGGAAAACTCAAAAATCTGCTTAAGTGAAGTGAAGTGACATACAGCCAAGTATGGTGACCCATACTCGGAATTCGTGCTCTGCATTTAACCCATCCAACGTGCACACACACACACAGCAGTGAACACACACACACCGTGAACACACACCCGGAGCAGTGGGCAGCCATTTATGCTGCGGCGCCCGGGGAGCAGTTGGGGGTTCGGTGTCTTGCTCAAGGGCACCTCAGTCGTGGTATTGAGGGTGGAGAGAGCGCTGTACATTCACTCCCCCCACCTACAATCCCTGCCGGCCGGAGACTCGAACCCACAACCTTTGGATTACGAGTCCGACTCTCTAACCATTAGGCCACGACTTCCCTCAACTTCTTTGGTAACCAACTTAAGCTGGTTGCCTTAAACTTAAGTTTGCCCAACTTTTATTTCTTTACTTTTTACAGTGTGGCTGACATAAATGTCTTATTAAAATAAACATTATATAAATATTGCTCAATACTGTGTATTGGTGCACATAAATTAAAACAATTTAAATATTATTTTTACTTCTTTCCGGTAACCATTACTTGGCTATATTAGTTGTTTGGTCTAAATGAATTTTCTCATAGGAAAAAAAAGCTGATACATAAATACAAAAGAAAAGAGCTACATATATATCCAGTATCTCACAGAAGTGAGTACACCCCTCACATTTTTGTAACTATTTTATTATATATTTTCATGTGACAACACTGAAGAAATGATACTTTGCTACAGTGTAAAGTAGTGAGTGCACAGCTTGTATAACAGTGTAAATTTGCTGTCCCCTCAAAATAACTCAACACACAGCCATTAATGTCTAAACCGCTGGCCACAAAAGTGAGTACACCCCTAAGTGAAAATGTCCAAATTGGGCCCAATTAGCCATTTTCTCTCCCCGGTGTCATGTGACTCGTTAGTGTTACAAGGTCTCAGGTGTGAATGGGGAGCAGGTGTGCTAAATTTGGTGTTATCGCTCTCACTCTCTCATACTGGTCACTGGAAGTTCAACATGGCACCTCATGGCAAAGAACTCTCTGAGGATCTGAAAAAAGAATTGTTGCTCAACATAAAGATGGCGTAGGCTAGGGGTGTGCGATATGACGATTTTTGATCGTGGACGATAAAAATGTGTCCACGAACTGCTTCTGAAGATGTATCGTAGTATCGTGCTACAGCGCACATTATCAAATACAGTTCTGGCCTCTGTCTCTATATACTGTACAACACGACATACAGCAGTAGAGTTACTCTGACAGGACACTGCACTTATTCACGATCGCAAAAGTACATTATTTGCACACAAGCCTTGCAGGTGAAATGTTTCATTCGCGCGCTGGTCTGACGTGCGCTTTTTCTGAGCGGATACACCTGAAGCACGCGCACTAAAAAGCCTGTCTAACAGCGCCTGATTACTCAACTAACTTATCTTTTGCGCTAATACTGTCAAAACACAAGGTTTACATACAGACTCAGTTGGTTATCTCGAAAATAAAAGTAAATAGTTAAGAGAGAAACGAATGCGCGCCTGTATATTAGATGTGTGCAGCTCTTAAAGAGACAGGACACTAAACATGCTGTCGACTGTCATTAAAGGGATAGTTCACCCTAAAATTTAATTTCTGTCATTATTTACTCACTCACACATTGTCTCAAACCTCTATTAATTTCTTGTGCTGAACCCAAAATAAGATATTTTGAAGAATGAAGGTAACCAAACAGTTGCTGATCCACATTGAATTTGATAGCAGGAAAGAAAAATCCTATGGAAGACACTGAGGACCAGCAACTGTTTGGTTACCCTCATTCTTCAAAATAGCATTTATGTTCAGCAGAAGAAAGAAACTCATTCAGGTTTAACACAACTTTTGAGTAAATGATGGTATAAAAATAAAACATTATGACAGAATTGACAGACAGATGACAGAATATTTATTTTTGGGGGAACTATTAATTTAACGTTAACAAAACAACAAAAATCCCTCACTATTCTTGACTGAAAAACTTTAATACAGTTGCTTTAGGAATCAGTTTATGTAGCGTTTTATTTTTATATTTGTTCATTCAATTTCATTGAATGCTCCTGCTAAATACACATATTGTACCTGAAAATATAGCACTGTGTGTTATATTTGTATATTATGTGTATTTGTAATGTGTATCTTTGTTCTTATTTTTTAATAAGAAAGATAAAATAATGAAAAAGATTATCTTCGCCCACTTTGGCCTAAATATCTGCCATGCATCTTTGTCTTTCTAGTTTGGCTGTAATGCTCAGACAACTTGTAAAACCAAAATAGTAAAACTAACATGACAAAGAATCGTGATTGAATCGTGATATTTCTTAAAAAAATTGTGATATATTTTTCCCATATCGCCCACCCCTAGCTATAAGCTAGGCTATAAGAGGATTCTCAAGACCCTGAAACTGAGCTGCAGCACGGTGGCCAAGACCATACAGCGGTTTAACAGGACAGGTTCCTCTCAGAACAGGCCTCGCCATGGTCGACCAAAGAAGTTGAGTGCACGTGCTCAGCGTCATATACAGAGGTTGTGTTTGGGAAATAGACGTATGAGTGCTGCCAGCATTGCTGCAGAGGTGGAAGGGGTGGGGTCAGCCTGTCAGTGCTCAGACCATACGCTGCAAATACCGCATCAAATTGGTCTGCATGGCTGTCGTCCCAGAATGAAGCCTCTTCTAAAGATGATGCACAAGAAAGCCCTCAAACAGTTTGCTGAAGTCAAGCAGACTAAGGACATGGATAACTGGAACCATGTCCTGTGGTCTGATGAGACCAAGATACACTTATTTGGTTCAGATGGTGTCAAGCGTGTGGCGGCAACCAGGTGAGGAGGACAAAGACAAGTGTGTCTTGCCTACAGTCAAGCATGGTGGTGGGAGTGTCATGGGCTGGGGCTGCATGAGTGCTGCCGGCACTGGGGAGCTACAGTTCATTGAGGAAACCATGAATGCCAACATGTACTGTGACATACTGAAGCAGAGACTGGGTGGCAGGGCGGTATTCCAAAATGATAACAACCCCAAACACACCTCCAAGGCGACCACTGCCTTGCTAAAGAAGCTGAGGTGTCTCCAGACCTAAACCCTATTGAGCATCTGTGGGGCATCCTCAAACGGAAGGTGGAGGAGCACAAGGTCTCTAACATCCACCAGCTCTGTGATGTTGTCATGGAGGAGTGGAAGAGGACTTCAGTGGCAACCTGTGAAGCTCTGCTGAACTCCATGCCCAAGAGGGTTAAGACCGTGCTGGAAAATAATGGTGGCCACACAAAATATTGACACTTTGGGCCCAATTTGGACATTTTCACTTAGGGGTGTACTCACTTTTGTGGCCAGCGGTTTAGACATTAATGGCTGTGTGTTGAGTTATTTTGAGGGGACAGCAAATTGACACTGTTATACAAGCTGTACACTCACTACTTTACATTGTGGCAAAGTGTCATTTCTTCAGTGTTGTCACATGAAAATATATAATAAAATATTTACAAAAATGTGAGGGGTGTACTCGCTCACTGTGAGATCACTCACTCACTGTGAGATACTGTACATACGGTATATGCCAAAATGCTTATCTAATGTCAAAATGTTAAAAAAAAAAAATTCTGGAGAACTTTTTTGCTGTATCACTCAGTACTATATCCACCCTGAGGACATGAGCCACAGAGAGAATGCAGACAGACATGCAGTGGAAACTTTGACACAAGCAAAGCAAGAAAGGGCCAATTCCCTCCCTCCCAGCCCAGCTGCGCCCACAGCCCGGCAGACTCTGCCATGACCCTGGAGATGCCAGCATTCAGATACATAAGCCATCAGCGTTTCCACCAGCAAGCATCATTCCTGCAGAGGAACAGTCAATCGCAGCTCTGCAGTGAGGGACGGACTAGGAGCCCAGGATCCTCCAGTAAATCAGTGACTAGGGTTTTGTGCTCATATTTGCACAACTGTCACAGAGGATTCTCCAGTGAGTCATGTGTGAGGTTTGTGTGATTGTGTGTTGTGTTGAGGTTACTCACTCTGTTCTGGAGCCTATGGTGGAGCCTATGCCATCTGTCTACATATGCAACCAGACTATGACTCATTAGGTCGACGCTCATTTTTACATAAAAGAATGCACCTCTTGAATCCAAATACTTCTAGCTTCGATGTTGTTGCATACTGAAATGTATTGGATCCCAATTCATAAAGTAATTAGTAATCAATTACAATGCACAATATATTGCTATGCCATATTTGGAATTAGCCATTATTAGTGATTTAAAGGATGGATGGATGGATAGGAATATTAAGTATGTTCAACAGGACTGCACTTACAACGAGTTGAACAATCATGCGTATCTTTATACTTGTGTACAGTATGTTTCTGGCATTACAAATATTATAGAGCCAAAAGCACAATCAGAGACACATTGTCAACAGCAGAGAGCTACAACTGCTACAATTTGGCCAAATAGTTAGAGCTAGTCTATTTTACAGTTCAGTTTGACTTTTTTCATAGATTTAATCACCTGCTGTGTTAAAATCTGAGCTTTTGTGTCTGACTCATGTTTGAGTCTAAATCCACATACACATTTTAGAAGGGACAATTACATTTAAACCTGCTAAATAATGGTTCTGTGTGTGAATGGAAGAGAGGAGTCACTCCTGAAATTGTGATCGCTGACAGTGTTAACCATAGCAAGGTTTCTTTGCGACAGCATTAACTGTTGTTTAGGTTCTGTACATTCTGATCAGACTTACTGTAATTTAGCTTGTCGCTGCATGAAAAGTTCAGTTGCAAGTAGTCAGACATTGTATAATGTGGTTGTCAGTCCTGTAAATGACCGAACCCTGAGTACTTATTTAAGCTTGTTTTGTTCTATACACAGAGGAAACACAACAGGTTTGGTTGTGTGTGCCAATGTTGGGAAGTAACTAACAGAAGCAGAAAGGCTACAACTTGGCATCTCTAAGTAGCGTGACAGCTGTTTTAAAAAATGTGTCGCTTTGTCCGAGCTGTTTATTTCCTATAAATGTTCCTAAATATGATTCGTACAGTTTGTGATTATCAGTGAGGCGAGTGATCCTTCCAAACACACAAAAAATAATTTCACAAGCACCCTGCCAATGACTTTTACCTTTTAATGCAGCAGTAATAAGCCCAATCATCACAGGTTCACCTGGTAAATAGCTGGAGCAGTAGTTTGGGTATTTTTACTACATTTGATGTGAATTCTGTTCGGCTCAGTTAAGTGCTGTTTGGGTGGGAGGGTGCTATTTGTGAAACTTGTTCTGATGATTTGTGAATAGAGTAGAGCTCTTTGGAAACATGATTCTGGCTAATGGTGACCAGATCAGTCTCACATTTCCCTAAACCCTACTGCAAGTAAATGTGCAAATATCAATGATGCCCACAAAAGATTTGACTGATTTGCTGCGTCTCACTGCAGGTGTAAAGCATTGATATTAAAATTAAAAATAAGACTGTAAGGGGTAGTAGAGTGATGTAAAATCACTAGCTTAATTTAAGAACAGAAATCAATGGGTGCCTTACCCAAATATTTGTGGGTTTGTGCACATGCATACACTGCTGAGTGAATGGTGTCTAGGGGCCCATCTCATGCTTTTAATGGACGTGTCCATAAAGATCACCAATCAGTGAAATATGTGTTGCTGTTGTTGCGAAACACCCAGATGGTCGTGTGTCTGCAGTAATACTACAAAGTGCTGCAGCTCGCCTTGATTAATGTTACAGGCAGAGGAGTGTGTGCCTGTAGATGTGTTAAGGTGTTTTATTAACACAGCTTGTGTTATGCACTAGCCACATCCTGTGTGGAAATCCTCACGTTGCACGTACATGCACATGCCGTGTGAAATGCATTCTGCTGAGCTGTTTCAGCGCAGTGCGGGGGTAGCGGGGTCGTTATAGCATATCAAACAGGGAAACACTAGGATTCAGAGGGAGGGAGGGGGATGCCGGTGAGAGGTGAGGGGTAGCCCTCCTTGCCAGGCAAGGGATTCCACCACTGCAGTAATCAACGTTTCCTGCAGTCTCTCTCTCTGTGTGTGCCGCTGCAGATTTCCCATGTGCACGCTCTCACAAACGCGTTCCCCCAGAAATCCTTTCATCTGACTCCAGTCATTAGTTAGCATGACACGCTCTCTCACTCTCCTTCTGCCTCTACTGAACCGCTCAGACAAAAGAAATTCAGTAGAATAGGACTTAAACTACTTTTATATTAAATGTTAAATTGATTATTTGTGTAGGCCTATGTGGACACTGGGACACCACACCCATATTTCTTTATTGAACATTTAATTTCAAAATGATTGAATTAGAAAAAGTCATCTTATAAATTACAACAAAAACATTCCCAGAATTCCATGTTTGTGTGTGTATTTGGTATTTCCTACGTTATGGGACCAAATGTCCCCACAAGGATAGCATTACTAACAATTTTGACCTTGTGGCAAAAATTTATTTGGTCTACAGAAGTAAACAAGCTTATAAATTACACAGAATTATTATTATTTATTTATTTATTTGAAAATGTAAAACTGCAGAACGTTTTATGTGAGGGGTAGTTTTAGGAATCGAAAATACAGATTGTGTAGTATAAAAAAAACATTACATCTATGACACGAGTACAAGTGTGTGTTTATTCAATATGTTGTTCTCTGATTTAATTATTTAGTTACATTAATTTTTTCAAATCTATTCAGTAAATATGTTTCCGTTGTCATTTGTGTGCTGAGAGAGTGGATGCGTTTTGGACATTTGATTCATATCTTGTTGTTTCCATTTAGCATTTTTCATGCAAAATATGCATAAAAACTACATGATGGAAAGCTGGCAAGTGAGGTCAGGGTTACTGAACAGTGTATTTTACAGTATGGAAGTGGCTATTACATATTAGGATTGAGAGAATAGAGAGGTTGTGAGAGAGGTAACATCAGCCAAAATGTAAAATCATTTTAGCGGTAGAGCAAGTTATTACGTTTTGATGAAAGATGATAAAGATGTCAGGGTTCACCAATGAATCGTTCACAATCAGACCAAAAATATTAAAGGGTGAAATTTAATTTCCTATTGGTTTAAACGTCAAGACCAAGCACTCATGCTCTCTCCGTCTCCATCTGCCTAAATGACATTGATTCTACGGGTGCTGTGCTATTGACCAGCCCTCTGTTGAATATTTCAGCCGCTGTGTGAGTGTGCAGAGAGGACGGGAGGGGTTCACTACAGTCCTGCTGCACACTGAGTGCTGTGTTCAACACACAAGCCACAGCACTGTGAATGCAGTGCTATTCATTTAATCCCACACAAGCTGTTCTCCTCTAATAACTAACCAACGCTGATTCCTTCCAGTGCAGAATGATGGCAGCAGGGTTGTCTGTTCATTTGTGTTATTTTGCGGCATGAATCTTTTGTCTCATCACATTCAATATTCATACCGAGAGCTGACGACTCAGATAAAAAGATTTCTTTTGCTGTGACCCTGTAAATTCAGCAGTTTTAGTGTTCTACACTGAAAATAGGGTATATGAACCATTTTCCCGCAGAAATTCAGCAATAAACACATTGAATTAAACATGAAATTATTAAGTAGAGACTAATCACTTTATTTGGCCTTCCGAAAGTGATGCAATTATAAATCATTAAAGGGATAGTTCACCCAAAAAATGAAAATTGTGTCATCATTTACTCACCCTCAAGTAGTTCCAAACCTGTATGAATGTGTTTGTTCTGCTGAGCACAGAGGAAGATATTTTGAAGAAAGTTTGTAACCAGGCTGTTTTGGGGCACCATTGAGTTTCATAGTAGGAAAAAAAAAATACTATGGAAGTCAATGGTGCCCCAGAACTGCTCTGTTTCCCAAATTCTTCAGAATATCTTACTTTGTGTTCAGCAGAACAAAGACATTCATACAGGTTTGGAACTACTTGAGGGTGAGTAAATGACGACAGAATTTTCATTTTTTGGTTGAACTATCCCTTTAAGATTACAGAAGAGAAACGCATTTTATGGACGACCGTTTCGTGAACCTAGGAGAGGAGGTTATTCTGACTTTGCAATGACAATCAAGCGCTCCTGAATCAGTGACTGTAAGTATGTTTTGTTATTAGTTTAAGTATTCGCTATTGGCTGTTCAAATACGTAGTTTTGCGTGTTTTCCGACGAGTGCTTGCAGTGTTCGGCCAATCACAATGCACTGTGTCAGCTGGCCAATCAGAGCAGACAGCACTTGTCAGAAGGAGGGACTTTGCAGAAAATGACTCGTTTTAGAGAGGCGGTGCATAGAGGACCAACAATAATGTACAGTATTTGAAAAACTATGTGTTTTTTGAACATTAAAGCATGTCAACACATTCTGTTACACCAAATACACCAAATAATGATCTTTAAAAAAGTATCATATGACCCCTTTAATTACAAACAAACAGCAATCAACACATTGACTTAAACATGAAATTATGAAGTTGAAAGATTAAAGTAGTATTTAATGATCTTTTGTTTCGGTAACACTTTATAGGGACCGATTCTCACTATTAACTAGATGCTTATTAACACATTGGCTGTTTATTATTTACTATTTATTAGGGGTGGCACGGTTCGCGGAAAAAAACCGAACCGCACGGTTCTCCACACACGGTTCGGCACGCGCTAGGACCGCGGTTCAACTGAATTCTGACAACGCATGTGGTTTGTTATAAATAACACGTAAAACAAATAGGGTTCGGCTAATGTATGTTTCTGTTAATGGATGCGCATTCTGGCTTCCCAGTACATTATAACAGCGATGAGAAAGAAAAAAAAATAAAATAAGTGGACAAATCATTCACTCTTGTTCAATGCGAGTGCCGTATGCTGGAATATGAGCATTTATTCCGTCATCACCTGGGTGCAGATAGCGCGCGCACAGGTGAGACCTGAACAGCACACGTTGATATCGGTGTTTAGACTAAAGTCATGTAAGCTTTGCCAGCTCAAATATTTAAGAGCCAGAGGACGCGAGCTCGCGCGCGCAGTGAGAAGATTTGTGCGTGCGCTCATCAGAAGCGCACAAACCTGCGCCTCAGAACGCGCGCAAATATGAAGCTCTCTCTGAAGTATTGTGTTTTAATGGATAAATTCACACAAAATTCTGTCAAAATGCCCGTCTTGGTAAGTATACTATAGCAGACATAGCCGGCTGGGCGTACAGTATCAGTGCTTTCTCTTAAAGTGACAGTTAATATTAAATAAACAGCAACAACAAAGAAATCACTCACTGCTCTTGATTGAATCGCTTTTGTAACTTTAATAAAGAGTAATCTTTAATTTATACAGTCAAATATGCAATGCTGTTTTACCTTTGATTACTTTAATCGTACTTCAATTTCTGTACCTAAAAAACCCCCTGAAAATCACTGATTATTTTATTTGTATCTTTACTCTATTGTATTTTTATTTGTGCTGTTGCTTGTAGTTAAAGGTCTGCTTTTATTTGTGTACACTCACAATGAAAACAAAACAGATTTTATATATATAACATGTAATAATATTTAGCATTTTCACATCAAAATAAAAGAAACTGAGCAAAGTAGATGTCTTTTTTTTCCCTGTTGTACCGAAATTGTATCGAACCGTGACCCCCGAACCGAGGTACGTACCGAACCGTGACATCTGTGTACCGTGCCACCCCTACTATTTATTCTGCATGATCATATTAAATAAAGTGTGACCTTTGTTTCATAACTTTAAAAAAAAATCATTTTTTACAGTGTATCCACAACATCAGAGGAATTGCAGGCATTTACGAGCTCCAGTGGTAATAGTTCTGAAGAACCGGCTCTCGAGTCTCAGTTTGGTCTTGCTGCAGAACAGTACTTCATGTTATTCCCGGAGATGAAAGGAGGACCTGAATGAAAACAGTGGTGGTGGTCTTTAGTGCTGACATATCGTAAAGAAGTGTGTGTATGTGTCCACTGTGAGTCACAGATATGGGATATTCTGCTGAAGTGCTTAATCTCAGCCAGATTGTTTGACTGTCGGCAGTGTTATTTTAGTAGTATTTTTATGCCGTTATAGTGTTTATTAAATGGACAGGGCCTGGAGTGTTATCTGCATGGATCCCAGTTTCAGTTAGAACCAGTACTGTGAGTCTGGCTGACTGACTGGTGAACGTTGCTGACAGCCAACTGGCTCAGTCCTACTGAGAAGTGTGAATGATCAGAGATGCACTTTATTCTGTAAATGTAACATGGGATGTACTGCAGGGCTCAAGAATAAGGATAGCCTGAGGCCTGTGTTACAGCGTTTCAGGCCAGTTGAAGGAACAGCTGTATGTCTTATTGGGTCAATGCTTTATCTTAAACTTTTTTTTGATAATACACACAGTTTTTTCCTTGCAAACTTAAGCATTTGGTTTTAATTTCTTGCAAACTTTTTAAAGCTTGATTTGTTTTTCAGAACATGTTATGATAGTCTTAGTAGCATAAGTAAGAATGAGTTAAAAATGACAAACCAATCCGTAATGTTTTACCAAGTATGCCATAATTTTTCAGCAAGTGCTGCTGCCTTGGAGTTTAATGTGTAGTTATAATTATGGTAACACTTTATTTTTGAGGACTTATTCTCACTATTAACTCGCTGCTTATTAGCATGCATATTACCAGAATATTGGCTGTTAATAGTACTTATGAAGCACATATTAATGGCTTATTCTGCATGGCCATGTTTTAGATTCCTTAATCCTACTGCAGTACATACCTAAATATAACTTACTAACTATTAATAAGCAGCAAGTTAGAACCACGCAAGTGACCACAATAACAGTATAATCTCTATAATAACTATTATTGCAAGTTTTCTTTATAAAGTCAGCTTAACATTGAAATTATACATTTATTTGTGTGATATGCGTAATAGTATTTTTAATTTTTTTATATAAATGCATGATACTATTTTTTTTTTTAAATTATTGTAAAATAAATATTAAATGAAAAATATGCACCTGAAATTATAATTCTAAATATAAAAAAAATTACTTCATATTTTGGGGCTATAGTGAAAATGTGGGCAAGGCAAGTAGAAATCTGAACTATTCATGCAACCAAGTTTAAAAAAAAAAAATCCTCTGTTCAGACCTGTATTGTAGACGCATGATTTGACATGACAGGCAACTGAGAATGTTATGTTGTGTTTTGTACATTGTTGGTTTCCCTGCTCAGTGGATTTGTATAGATGGATAGATTCACAGGTCTGTACACAAGGGCTTATGCTTCAGTGTCGGTGTTAAATAGTCAGTCAATGATTGCTTCACAGCCTCGCCTGCCTCTTGAATCATCAAACAAACCAAAGCCAAACTGTGTGAACTAAACTCCAGCAGGATCTCCTGCTCTACACTAACAACTCATTAACACTTCTTACTTTAGCCACACCAATGTGCTTCTCATCACCATTAACAGCTACTGAACTAGTGCTACAGAAATAAAGCAAGCAAGCTCCTCGCATCTCTTTATATCTCTTCAGTAAATATCTGTAGTATAATAGTTCATCAGCTTGCTCTGCTGATGGTTTCTAGTAGGCGTTCCTACTCAAATCCGGTGTCCAACTCTTTAAGCAGGCAGATCTCAGATATTCCTGTTGGTAGTTGCCACATTTCATCGCTCCTCATTTGCACAAAGCTGAACTCTGCTCAACTATATTGTAATATAGCCAGTGTTGCATATGCAAATCTCAACAGAAAGGGAGTGACTGAACAGCCACAGTGAATTTGAAAGCGAAAATCAGAAATCAATGGTCATACAGTACATATTTGTGACCCTGGACCACAAAACCAGTCTTATTTTGCACAGGTATATTTGTAGAAATAGCCAAAAATACATTGTGTGGGTCAAAATTATCGATTTCTCTTTTATGCCAAAAATCATTAGGATGTTAAGTAAAGATCATGTTCCATGAAGATATTTTGTAAATTTTTTACCGTAAATGTATCGAAACTTAATTTTTGATTGGTAATATGCATTGATAAGAACTTCATTTGGACAACTTTAAAGGCAATTTTCTCAATATTTAGATTTTTTTGCACCCTCAGATTGCACCCACATATTGTTCTGTCCTAACAAACCATACATCAATGGAAAGCGTATTTATTCAAATTTCAGATGATGTATGAATCTCAGTTTTGAAAAAATTACACTTAAGACTGGTTTTGTGGTCCAGGGTCACATTTGGAGTTAAATGTCAGGTTAGCATCATAATAAAGAATGAGACATTTGAAAATAAATCCTTAAGTGGATTGGCACTTTAGTTATTAATTTAGTTAATTTATTCATTCATTTATTTATTAATTGTTGGTTGTTTGTTGTTTGTTTATTTAACAAGAAAACAGGTTTGTTAGAATGTTATTAGTATTTGAAAGGTTTGTCTAAATATTTCAAAGTATTTGTCGTAGTTTGTTGTATTTTGATCGAAGTCATGTGATGCAATCAATATGCAGATACATGCAGAAAAAAAAAAAAACTAAAACAGGAAATGATATCATAGTGAGGACTCCTGCTGTGTGTCAAGGTCAATATATATCTTTATAAATATTGGATCATTTGATCTGTTTATGAAAAGGCAAAATTAATTCTGGTTGTAAAATGTCTAATAGTGTCAAAAAGAACAATAACATACAAAGACAACAACCCGGAAATGTTGGGACGTTTTTTTACATTTGAATAAAATGAAAACCAAAAGACTTTCAAATCACATGAGCCAATTTTTTTTTATTCACAATAGAACATAGATAACATAACAAATGTTTAAACTGAGAAATTTTGCAATTTTCTGCACAAAATGGGCTAATTTCAAATTTGATGCCTGCTACAGGTCTCAAAATATCTGGGACAGGGGCATGTTTATCATGGTGTAGCATCTCTTCTTCTTTTCAAAACAGTTTGAAGATGTCTGGGCATCGACGTTAGGAGTTTCTGGAGTTCTGGTGTTGGAATTTGGTCCCATTCTTGCCTGATATAGGTTTCCAGCTGCTGAAGAGTTTGTGGTCGTCTTTGATGTATTTTTTGTTTAATGATGTGCCAAATGTTCTCTATAGGTGAAAGATCTGGACTGCAGGCAGGTCAATTCAGCACCCGGACTCTTCTACTACGAAGCCATGCTGTTGTAATAGCTTCAGTATGTGGTTTTGCATTGTCTTGCTGAAATACACAATTCCCTGAAATACACGTCGTCTGGAGGGGAGCATATATTGCTCTAAAAGCTTTATATACCTCTCAGCATTCATAGTGCCTTCCGAAACATGCAAGCTGCCCATACCGTATGCACTTATGCACCCCCATACCATCAGAGATGCTGGCTTTTGAACTGAACAGTGATGACACGCTGGAATGTCTTCCTCCTCTTTAGCCAGGAGGACACGGCATCCATGATTTCCAACAAGAATGTAAAATTTGGACTCGTCTGACCATAAACACTTTTCCACTTTGAAACAGTCCATATTAAATGAGCCTTGGCCCACAGGACACAACAGGCACTTCTGGACCATGTTCACATTTGGCTTCCTTTTTGCATGATAGAGCTTTAGTTGGCATCTGCAGATGGTATGGCGGATTGTGTTTACCGACACTGGTTTCTGGAAGTATTCCTGAGCCCATTTAGTAATGTCAATGACAGAATCATGCCGATGAGTGATGCAGTGTCGTCCAACAAAGGTCTTCGGCCTTGTCCCTGACGCACAGAGATTTCTCCAGTTTCTCTGAATCTTTTGATGATGTTATGCACTGTAGATGATGAGATTTGCAAAGCCTTTGCAATTTGACATTGAGGAACGTTGTTTTTAAAGTATTTAACAACCTTTTTACGCACTCTTTCACAGATTGGAGAGTCTCTGCCCATCTTTACTTCTGAGAGTCTCTGTCTCTCTAAGACATCCCTTTTATAGCTAATCATGTTACAGACCTGATGTCAATTAACTTAATTAGTTGCTAGATGTTCTCCCAACTGAATCGTCTAAAAATTTCTTGATTTGTCAGCCCTTTGTTGCCCCCGTGCCAACTTTTTTGAGACCTGTAGCAGGCATCAAATTTGAAATGAGCTCATTTAGTGGGAAAAAAGTGTACAATTTCTCAGTTTAAACATTTCATGTTCTATTGTGAATAAAATATTGGCTCATTCGAGTTGTAAAAAAACATATATTACACACATAAACGTATATATACTGTACATACAAATGCAAAAAGTAGATAGTTAGTTAATTAATCATTTATAATTTTGTTTTTAACCTTGAAAAATATATATAAAAATGGTAACACTTTATGGTCTCCTTTTTACACGTTACATTTACTTGCTATAGTAATAATAATAAATTATGCAACTACTACATGCAACTAACCCTAAACCAAACTCTCATCCTAACCTTAACCATCTAGAAAGTGCAAGTAGTTAATTAGTGTTACTCAGTACTTAAATGTATAATTGCACTATAACAAGGACAATGTAAAATAAAGTGTAATCGTGAGAACTTTTGGTAATATGGTAATGATTAAAGTGTGTAAGGATAATATGTTATTGCTTTTTACTTGATGATAATGAGTTACATGATTGTGTTTTAAATTAGAAAGGTTTAAAAAAATATGTACCTTTTATACTAGGGCAAAGCTAGCTGCTAGCTCTTCTCCAGAAGCACTCATTGTGGCGGCATGGGAACATGGTTTCCTGACAGACTGTTAAAAGCCTGTTCACCTTGACTTCCAGAAACTGCACAGATGCCAGTTCTATCAGATTGGATCAAGTAATTTCAGCTGGCTCTTGCCCTTTTTATGTGCAGAAGGCATCAGTCTGTTTTGTGTGAATCTGAGGCTTCACTTTATGCGTGTTTGGGTAAAGCTAAAGACTGTTGTTCTTGTCTAATGCCCCTGACATCTCTCCACATTTTCAGTTACGATAATGAAAGCAGACATCACCCTCTGTGGAGGGATTGGTTTGTTATCTCTTCATTACTAATTAATGATAGTTCTCGTCTGAAATCTGCACTTAAACGGCTGTCAGAGGACTGCAGTGACCTCCAGTCTCCTTTCCCCCTCAGGCTCAGCACATTCACTCATTAAACTCCTTCACACCTCTGTGCTGTCAGATCTTGTGTGTCGAAGAACACTGATTGGCATTGGCATTGTATCTGTGGTGTTTTATTGACATGTGGCAATCAAACACTGTGTTTGTGATGACAGTTAGGGCTTCAGATCAGATGGACCTATGACTTCCAGTTCCCACTGCAGCGGTAAACACTTCAAATGGACCTTCATCAGTTGCATGGTGTCCCAGTGCCTGCATTGTAGTGTCAGTGGATGTGACTCTTTAATTAAATCAAACCAAATCAGTGTTTTTCCCACATTTATAGCCAGTTTCAATTCTAATAAATTGCCTTTCTTGCCTTGTGGTGTGTTAATATTAATGGAGTCCCACCAAACAATGGCCCTGTTATAAGATACAACACATCCATTCCAAACAGATTTCAAACTGGGCGTTTATTTTATTATTTTATTTTATCACATAATGTAAATAATATTTTTTTAAACACTTGTTTATTGTAAATAGGCCAGTAAAAAAAATAATGTAATAATGTAAAATTTATTTTCTGACTATAGTGGCAAGACTACATATCTTGATAATTGCTTTAGTATCATATGATTCAATTGTCATGACAACCCTAGCATCATTAAGGTTACCTTAAAAGGTTTAGTTAACCCCAAAATATACTCACCCTCATGTTGTTCCAAACATATTCTTCTGGACTGTTTGGAACATCATGTTAGAAATATAATGCACACCTGAGGTGGTAATGCGGCCATGATGCAAAGTGGATTTTTATTGTATTTTGTTATTTATTGGCTTGGTGAGTGTCTATGTGAGTTTTGGTTCTTGTGCTGTTGCAAGGACATTTCAGATGCAGTAATTGCACACATTTGTCAACCACCAGATTCAAGCATTCAACAACCCATAGTATAAGCACTTAATGAACGGGGACTGAGGATTTCAAGATTCAAATCAGACTTGTAAAGTGTCGTTCATGTGCTGTTCATGACTTGTTTGCTATATCCCATGTCTTCATCATTAGGTCAGAACTTAACAATCGGATCTGTCTGAAAGCATCATTTTTGTGAACTGGATCAAACATCAGTTTATTGAAAAGCTCTCAAAAGAGTGAAGTGTTTACTAAATCTCTACTTCTCTCATAAAACCCTTATGAATGTGCCAGGGAGAGCTGGGGTGGCCGCTTTCAGTGAGTAATGATTTAAAACTGTAGTCTGTTAGCAGACAAAGCTACAGTATCTTATAGCTTTATACTTGGGATATGCTTTTATATGCTACAGACTTTTATGATGTTTTTTTTTATCATTTTGGAGCTTCATAGCCTCATGCCCCATTCACTTTCAGTTGTGAGTGGTATTCTTCAGAAATTCGTGCTTTGTGTTCAGCAGAAGAACGTCTTGCAGGTTCAGAACAATGTGAGAGTGAGTAAATGATACCATTGATCTTTTTTCACTATTTGGTGGTTTATGTTGGTTAAGCTGTTCAGCCACTTCAGGCTGTTGTTTGAAATAATTTATTAACAACTAACATCTGTTAGTCCTACTGATCATCCTCCTAAACCAGCTTGAACCAGTTCTGACTAGCTAGAAACCTTCTACCAGCTACTTTGAGGAGGTATTTTTGGATTTTCCAGCATACTTGCCCTTCAGATTTCAGGGATGTTTGAATATTGTTTGCATGTATGTAGATACACCAACCAACAGCTGACATTCAGTGCAATCACTGTCCATTCACAGACCTGGATCCTGGGTAGAGATGTGCCAGTTGTCTGTAAGTTCTTAAGTGGCAATGTAAAGTCCACTAGAGGCTTAGAAGCTACTAGCTAGTTTGTAACTAACTCTGTACTTCATTCGGTTGCACCATTTGTTCTTATGCCAGAGCGTAACTAGTAGAAAGTCAGATGTTTTCTGTAAAGTAAAGCATAGTCGGATAATAAAAAGTTTACCTTCAATGATCCAATAGCAGCCTTCAAATGAGTGAGCAGAAATTGTGTTGAAATGCTGTAAATTTCAGTTTATCCTTGGTTTTAACTTCTTTGGGCCAGATTTACTAAACAGGGCAAATTAGCGTTTATTGCAATTCCATATAAGGGCTGATGGGAAGCGGAAAATTCCGTGGGTAATTTACTGAGTCTGTACATTAACGATCATTTCCATAATGACCAGCGCAATCTACCAAGAGCAGCACAAATTACCACCTGCTTTAAGACATGCTTTTTTGGGGGCGTTAAATAATGGCGCAAATACCATTTAATAATTTGTCGAGTGCAAATGTTAGTAAATCATGTTGCGTGATAATACTCTCTTCCCATAAATTTTGCATCTAAAACTACAAATGCATATTAGTCGTGACGTATTGTCAAGTATTCAATATTCAATAAGGTCAGGCACAAAAATAGCTGCTTTTTCAGATCTTAATTATTCACTGCGCGTCTTTAGTAAATCCTGACAGTACTATTTTAACGCCAAAAGACGGTTTGCGCTGGCGCAAACGGTTAGTAAATCTGGCCCTTTGTCTCATGTAACTAACAATAAAATATTTTAATTTCCTTTGAAATACAATAATGCTGAATTAATAACATAAGTTATTTTATATGTAAATCACATTCAGAAACTGTATTTGAACTTATGAGGAGCAATAAATAAATGCCAAAGAATACAACATTTTTTAAGAAATGACGTATTATGATTGATTTTATTTGATGTGCACAACACAGACTGATGCATGTGTGAGACCGTTTAGGGTGGGATCGTGTCAAAGACGCACTAACAATTATTATTTTTTTTAAATTAAAAAAAAAAAAATGTTTTTAAAAGCCTTTTTATTCCAACCTTTACTTCTGGTTGGAGCCTCTGTAAATATTTAGTTTATACACGGAGTAACGTTTCAAAAAAGTTTAACGGTGCGACACAAAAATAATTAAACATTGCTTAAAGGGATAGTTCATCCAAAAATGAAAATTAGCCAAAGATTTACTCTTTAGCCTTGTTGTGAACGCGCCTGCTTGAGAGACCGGAAGCTGCACGTTTCAGTTTATAAAGTTTGAAGAATCAACTTTTTTCCTTAAACTAACGCATCGTTTCGCTTCAGAAGTCCTTTATTAACACCCCGGAGCCGTGTGGAGTAGTTTTGTGATGGTTGGATACTTTTTTTTTTGGATTCAAAACAGGGGCACCATTCACTGCATTTATACAAATTGGAACAGACAGGACAATGTCGAATATAACTCGGAATGTGATCGTCTGAAAGAGGAATGTCAGACACGCCTAGGATGCCCTGAGGGTGAGTAAATCTAAATTTAAATTTTTGGGTGAACTATCCCTTTAAGTTGTTACTTAGTTCACCTTTACATCAAAACTAGGCTAAGTTGTAACTTACGAACAGCTAGTAAAACCGGAAGCTGGCCTCTTGTGTTTTACACGCAAGCATGTAGGTCATGGTGCTACAGCACAGTGAGTCATTTGCTTACAGTAGGAGTGGAAGGAGAACTTCACTCACAGATGTAAACAGTCGTTTTTAGCCAAAGCAAGTTTACTACAGGAAGAGTCCACCTGGAAAACCAAGTGCCGATAGTTCATGACTTGTTCTTCTCTGGTTCCTTATTTGAACCAGCAACCGTCCCATTACAAGTCCTGAGCTTTGCCTGCTGCACCATAAATGACACAATGCGAGTAAATCAGTTGTGCGTGTGAATGCTGTGGAGTATTTTGGAGTGCTGTCAGGTTAGTGGGGCAGTGTGTGTGGGAGGAGAGTCAGTGTGTAGATGCGTGATGCGTGGGTGGAAACATTGAGAGCTCTATTTCAGGAAGACATGGAGCTGCCTGTGAAACACGCTGACAGAAGAGTCTGGATCAGACCTGTTCACCTCAACCCTAGCCTGACACCAGGTGCACTGAAATGACCACACTGCAAATCTCTGGACATTCTACACCCAAATACGCTTCTGCTGCTGTTGATTATTCAGCAAACTCTCTCTCTCTCTGTGTGTGTGTGCGTGAATAATGTGATGAAAAGCAAAGGTCTCTTGAATTCCCATGATCTCAATATAGAAACTCCATTCAGTTTGGACACAACCCTCTATCTCTCTCTGCTCTCTCACGCTCTCTCTCTCTCTCTCTATGTTTGTCTCTCTCTTTGTGGTGATTGTCCTCTCCAGAGGCGCAGTGGAAAATGTGATGTATTTTCCCTCGATTTAAAACATGTGGTTCCCTTCTGGCTGCTTCTCAATTCAGAAACGCCCAACTGACGAGGCAGCGGGTGCTCCATCATACTGGGTTTTACTATCCGCATGTTTTTTCTTTCCACGTCTCATTTGCATATTTATTTATTTTTTTGTGTAAAAAGGGTTTTCAAAGTTCATATGCCTTAATATGCAGTCACCTTACCAAAATTTTGTCACACAATTTTCATTGTCGATGGTGTAGTGCAAGACGCAGCTCACACAGAAGTCATTTTCACACCTAACACCTTCCTGTTGGTCCATGTGCTGAATTTGCATGACCAATTTGAGCAAATTCTGCTGAAAAGTTAGCTAAGCAATATTAAATATCATTGCACCTTTAAAGGGATAATTACGTAATAATATATTCTGGTATCATTTATTCACGTTCGTGCTGCTCTAAACTGCTATGTCCTTCTTTAGTGGAACACACATGAAAAAAAAAATAATAATATTTGAAGAATATCCTGGTCACTCTTTTATTAAAGGGGTCATATAACATTGCTAAAAAGAACAGTAATTTGTGTATTTGGTGTAATGCAATGTGTTTATGCGATTTAAGGTTAAAAAAAACACATTATTTTCCACATACTGTACATTATAGTTGCTCCTCTATTCTCCGCCTTTCTGAAACGCGTCGATTTTTACAAAGCTCATTGTTCTGAGAAGCAAGGCGTGCTCTGATTGGCCAGCTATCCAGTGAGTTGTGATTGGCCGAATACCTCAAGTGTGTGACGGACATGTTACGCCCATTACCATGTTGTGAGGCCGTGTCCCGGCGCTATGAGACTAAAACAATAAAACCCATTATAAATGAGGTGTTTGTTGCAGCCAGTGGGGACATAATTACTGATTATTATAACTCATACGATCTTTTTACGCCACGTAAATATTGCCATGTCTGCATTCGTGATTGGAGAAATGACAAACAACAAGCATGACTCTACACTGCTCAAAACTCACATTTGAATAGTTGGTGGCAAATTCTTTAAATATGAAAACATACTTACAGGCTGTGAGTCAGAAGCGCCAGACTGTCCTTGCAAAGTTGGAATTGCCCCACTTTATAGAAACAGCCTTTGAGCACAGCTGGCAGGCTATTCCCAGGTTCAGGAAACAGTCCTTCGTAAAATGCGCTACACACACTCGAATATTTGGGTTGAACTGTTCTGGAACAGTGTTGTAAATACAACTTAACCACTGATTTCTAGTTGTGTCCTCTTTTGGAAGCCCAAACAACGTACTTTTGCTTTCACAACAAAACCTAGCTTCTCCACGACTTGGCGCCGGCGGAAGCATCAACACTACAGCGTGAGTTCTGCATTCTTTCATTGCGTATACGTTTGGGCGATGTTATGTTAAATCTTCCCACACAGTGACATAGACATGTGGGGGCGTGTTTAAATGAGACGTTTTAGGAGGGCGTGGCAGTCTCTTAACTTTTGTAAGGAATATCTCTTTGGTTTATCTATGCACAAACAGCTTGTAACACTCCAAAGAGAAAGGAAAACTTGAAATCGCATCATATGACCCCTTTAATCTAATCAAATTGAGGATTCGGACAAGGGATAAGTCATTAGGACCAGGGATAAGGGATTTGTGAATGAGTTGTTCAGACCAGCTTTGTGAACTGGATCAGTTGATTAATTGAAATGATCTGACTTAATGTCAATTTATTCATGATTCTGACTTCTTCTATAAACTGTCCTCAACGTGGCAATAAAAGTAAAGGTGGATGTCAAAATGTGAATAATGACTGTTAATGAAAATGCCATCGTATAATGTGAGAAGACTTGGATTTATAGTGCACAGTGTCAACTTTTATGATTCTTTTTTGTCTTCTGGGAGATTTACAGCCCCAGTCCCCATTTACTCCTATCATATTTAAAGTGTGACCTCATATTTACCGTATGTGTTTTACAGAAGAAGAAAGTCATGTTTGGAATGACATAAAGGAGAGTTAAACAATGACAGTGTTTCCATTTTTGGGTGAACTATTCCGATAAGTTTTGAATCATGTTGCCATTTCATTCATTAGTAGTATGAACCTCAGTCAGCTTTGTTCTTCATGGCACCTGTTTTTAGTCCGTGCTAAATATATGAAGACAAAATCTTACATTTTCCATGATTCAGTGGTTCCTGCCTTTGTGTATTTGTTCAATACCAGTGTGTGTTGCTCCGTGTTAACCCCCATCATATTGTGAAGACAAAACATTTCCATTTATCCCCTAAAGGATTGTTGTCGAGCACATAAACAATGTAGCACATACAGCAACTAACTACTCAAAATGAAAAAAGCCCATCTGTGATCTCATTGCCATCATATCTCACACGCTGCAGTCAGACAAGCATGAACAAATGGGGAATGTCTGCAACCATTTAAACAGACTCAATTGTTCAAGCAGTTTAATATCAATGTGTTTGTGTAGCTGTAATGCTTAAAAAGATTGTAAGACAAATGACGTCTCTCTCGTTCTCTCTCTCTTCTTTGGTTGTAGGGCTGGAAGGGCTCCCCCTCATGGCAGGGTCAAAGACTACTGTGTTCACCCGCTGCTACAGAAGGTGAGTGATCAAGTTCATGCTCTCTTTATTTAAACACTTGCAAATACTTGTGAGTATTTGCATCATTGATATGGCTTACAAAGTAGGGCTCTGCCATGAATACCTTCCTCAGAAGCATGTTTTTGATCCAGTTTTCTCCAAAGGCATGCCAGAATATGTTTATTAAAGCGTTCAAAGCCTTGAACCAATCCAGCCAGTTTCGGGAACATACAGTATACTCAACAAACATTTGGTTTGAAATAAATATTTGAAAATCTGGACGAAAAGACAAAGTGACAAAAATATATGTACTTAACATCCTTAGTGTATCATACTTAACTGTATCAATTGTAAGTGTAATCAAATGTTACTGAGTCTGGATTTACTGCTTTAATACTATAATATCCCACATTAACTAACATTAGCTAACCTTCAAAAGCTATAAAGACTAAAGCAATTTCCAGTGGATTATGCTTCAGGATTGTATTTACATTTACGTTTATCTAAAGTGACTTGCATTGCATTTGAGGTACACATTTGGTCATTCCTTGCTTTTGCTTGGAATTGAACCCATGACCTTGGTATTGCTAATGTCATGCTCTACAGTTTGAGCTAGAGGATGGATATTTCATATATTACATATAGAGTGAGAAATTCACTAAACACAAGTTAAACAAGTATTAAGAAAATTAATAATTTACTGGTAGTCTTGGAAAGTTATCATGTTATCACTATAAATATATTTTCATACTGAGATTTTAAATGGCATTTTTACTTCTGGGACTGTAATGTTGATCAGTGTGTTCCATTTAAAATCAGATGTGGGATATTCCTACTTATTATCTTTGGCATAATAGCTTTCTGTTGCTCAGAAGATGACAAAAAAACAAACAAAACAGCAATATTATATTTAGCTGTGCAGGTGTTCGACAGTCGATAAAGAAACCTCCTAGCAACTGCGATTAAGAATAAAGGATGCTGTGCAATGCATAGTGCTGTGATATACACTCATCGGCCACTTTATTAGGTACACCTGTTCAATTGCTTGGTAACACAAATTGCTAATCAGCCAATCACATGGCAGCAACTCAATGCATTTAGGCATCTAGATGTGGTGAAGACGACTTGCTGAAGTTCAAACCGAGCATCAGAATGGGGAAGAAAGGGGATTTAAGTGACTTTGAACGAGGAATGGTTGTTGGTGCCAGATGGGCTGGTCTGAAACTTCAAAAACTGCTGATCTACTGGGATTTTCACGCACAACCATCTCTAGGGTTTACAGAGAATGGTCTGAAAAAGAGAAAATATCCAGTGAGTGGCAGTTGTGTGGACGAAAATGCCTTGTTGATGTCAGAGGAGAATGGGCAGACTGGTTAGAGATGATAGAAAGGCAACAGTAACTCAAATAACCACTCGTTACAACCAAGGTATGCAGAATACCATCTCTGAACGCACAACACATTGAACCCTGAAGCAGATGGGCTACAGCAGCAGAAGACCACACCGGGTGCCGCTCCTATCAGCTAAGAACAGGAAACAGAGGCTATAATTCGCACAGGCTCACCAAAATTGGACAATTGGAAAAACGTTGCCTGGTCTGATGAGTCTCATTTCTGCTGAGACATTCAGATCGTAGGGTCAGAATTTGGTGTAAAGAACATGAAAGCATGGATCCATCCAGCCTTGTCTCAATGGTTCAGGCTGGTGGTGGTGGTGTAATGGTGTGGGGGATATATTCTTGGCACACTTTGGGCCTCTTACTACCAATTGAGCATTGTTTAAACGCCACAGCCTACCTGAGTATTGTTGCTGACTATGTCCATCCCTTTATGACTACAGTGTAACCATCTTCTGATGGCTACTTCCAGCAGGATAATGCACCATGTAACAAAGCTCAAATCATCTCAGACTGGTTTCTTGAACATGACAATGAGTTCACTTTACTCAAATGGCCTCCACAGTCACCAGATCTCAATCCAATAGAGCACCTTTGGGATGTGGTGGAACAGGAGATTCGCATCATGGATGTGCAGCCGACAAATCTGCAGCAACTGCGTGATGCTATCATGTCAATATGGACCAAAATCTCTGAGGAATGTTTCCAACACCTTGTTGAATCTATGCCACGAAGAATTAAGGCAGTTCTGAAGGCAAAAGGGGGTCCAACCCGGTACTAGCAAGGTGTACCTAATAAAGTAGGTGAGTGTATAAAAATGTGCATTTGTTTCATGTCTTATGAACTGGTCAGTGAAGGAGACTAAATATTTAGTAAACACATTCTGAACCGGTGTTGAGGAAGATAACTGTAACCCGCCAGACTACAAGCTATTCCCAATGTAATAGTTAAACTACAGTCAAGCCATTTTTGTTTACTACTCTGCAGTGTGCAATGTCTTTTTAATTACATAACCTCAAAAATCGGTGCGGCATGATCTCAATTAGAGTTAATATTAATCTCAATTATTTGCATCTTGCTACAGCACATACTGCCAATGTAACTAACAAAACAGAAAAGATCTTGGGTGATCATTGAAATAAACATTTGAATGAAGCGATTTGCTTAAATTAATCAGACTTGTTTTCCCCTGATGTAATTCCCTGAAACACATCATGAATGAATTAAGGCCTTATTCTGAAATAATTTTTTTGTATTTTGTCCAAAATTCTGTGTCTGGATTCCTTTTTAATAGTTTAATTAAATTTCAATAATGAAAGTGACGTGAGGCCAAGTATGGTTACCCATACTCTGAATTTGTGCTCTGCATTTAACCCATCGAGGTTCACGCACACAGCAGTGAACACACCACCTGGAGCAATGGGCAGCTGTTTATGCTGCGGCGGCCGGGGAGCAGTTGGGGGTTCGGTACCTCAGTCGTGGTATTGAGGGTGTAGAGCGCGCTGTACATTCACTCCCCCACCTACAATTCCTGCCGGACCGGAGACTCGAGCTCGCAACCTTTGGGTTACGAGATCGACTCTCTAACCATTAGGCCACGAGAGTCGACCTCAAAAAGATGTATAATTAAGTGATTTCATTATTCTTTAACAGTTTAATAATTAATGAAAAAAGTAACAATAATAGGACTCTGACATTTCAAAAATATTGTTCTTTCTTCTCTTTGATTCTCTGTGTTATTTAATACAAATTAATGTGAAATGTACTTTTTTTTTATTCATCTTTTAAATGTATTTTAAAAAACTCTTTTAAAATGTATTTCATTTAATAAAATTCAAAATGTAAAAAATTCCTTTCGATTTTTTTTTTTTGCCAAACAAAGTGTTTCGCAACAAAAGGTTACAGTTTAAATTAAAACATGGATGAAAAATTGTGTGATAGTGGGACATTCCTTAAAAAAATAGTATTTCAATAAACTGTATTATTATTATTGTTATCAATAATTTGAGGAGTTGCACTGCTGTACAAGAATACTATATTTGTGTCATAATTTCTTAAACCAGACTATTTGCGTAGTTTATAGAGAAGACTCTATTACTCTGTCACAGTGTCAGAGCCGCTGTCTGATCTGGGATGTCCTGCTTGTGCTACGTGGCTCTGCATGGGCTCTTTTAACCTGCTGTTCTCAAACCAGGAGCTCATTCTGGAGAAACTGATGCAAAACAAACCTAGTTCGCTCCCATTATAATCACTCAAGCTGTCTACACTGAAAAAACCTGATGCAACGTGCGTTCAGCTGACAGATATTCAGTTTGTATGAATATCACATCGCACTTTCATTTTACACAGACTGGGAAAATAAATTATTTTATGTGGTAATAGCATATGTTTGAATTAATTGCTTTGAAGTTTATTCATTATGTATTTAAATCTCTGCGCATTAAATAAAAAATAGCTCTTGATGGCGTGGATAAGAATGCTTTGGATATTAAAATAGGTTCTTAAAACTCAAGTCCATAGTTACAGGTATTATCTTTCAGCTCTAATGTCACTGGAAATGTGCGTAAATAGAGTAAGGTCCATCACCCTGAGGGGTCTGAGTGACACGTTTGAACAACTCCAGTCTTTATCATCCAGACATCAGACCTCACTGCAGAGCATCACGGTCCCCCTCAGACTCATTAAACATAACAACCGCAGTAATGAGGCAGTTTATAAATGGGACGCGTTGCCACAGTTCTTCTGGATTGAATCGGTCTCAGTTTGTTCTGTTTCTTCATGTGATTCCAGACAGACTGGATGATGATCAGATCAGATCTCTGTGTGGAGCACTGGCTGTTGTCAGACAAAAATCTCACTGGATTATTACAATTAATGGCAAAATTAATGTTTGGAATTAATGATTTCCTACTGACAGACTACAGCAAAAGATAGAAATAAATGACTTCAAAACATTTTGAATTGCTGAAAATACTAGTGTTCTAATCATTTTTGCCACCACTGTATGTCTCTTACACACTTGTACAAACTCTCAGCAGACAGAGTCATTATTTTGCCATTTAAATGTCCTTAATGAGTTTGTGAATCTTTCTTGGTAGTTTTTTGAAGGCTCAATTAATTGCTTGTGAGCTCTAACTGGTCTACACTATTGCCATCCATAAAAAGCCTGTGTAATTTGGTTACTATACATCTAATTGCCCTTTATGTGTCTGTAGACGTTACAGTGGCGTATCAGAATGGCTTGCCGGTGATCTCCGTACGTCTGCCATCCCGACGAGAACGCTGCCAATTCACCCTCAAACCCTTGAGCGACACAGTGGGGGTTTTCCTTCAGCAGCTGCAGGCGGAGGACAGGGGCATCGATAGAGTCGCCATCTACTCTACAGGTCGAGTACAACACATCAAAATCTCTGAAATCTAAAGCCAAATCTAGATAACAGTCAAGTTTTGATTTAACCTTGTGCTGAAGCGTTCCCAGATATTTATAGGGTTTACATGACAGTTGTGATCAACAATGTTGGGGGTAACTCATTACAAGTAACGCGAGTTATGTAATCAGATTACTTTTGTTCAAGTAACTAGTAAAGTTAAACTAGTAAACTACTTTTTCAGAAAAGTAACGCCAGTTACTTTGTTTTCCCATTTATTGATTGACAAGTCTCCTGTCCCCATGTTGGGAGAAATCGGAAGTACAGAGGTGTTGTGTGCGCTGTGTGAACATGATGTGACTGTCGTTCTAGACTAAATGTCAACATATATTAATTCATCTCACTCACAAAAAAAAACAGATTTAGTATTCCTCAAAATTAATTAAAACAGTGAAATGCAAACCAATGTTAAATAACACAAATGTATCTAATCCCATTTTATTAACCAATGTCTTTGCTGCTGACCTTTGATGATCCAGTTCAACCATACTAAACTGACTTTAGATAAACTAACAATTGTGCTTCATTGTTTTTTTTTTTTATTGCTGAAGAGTGTTGAACTTTCTTCTCCTGGGTTCTTCTGTACAGACGTGAATTTACTCTTCCTTCAGCCTGAGGTTTATTCATGACACTGTTTGGTGTTACGTTTGCTATAAATAGAACTTCTTATATTAAAAACAATCAAGCCCTGCTCATATTTAAAAAGTAACACAACAGTAATGTAACTCATTACTTTCCATAAAAAGTAACTAAGTAACGTAATTAGTTATTTTTTAGGCAGTAACGTAATATTGTAATGCATTAGTTTTAAAAGTAACTTTCCCCCAACACTGGTGATCAATTATATCACCCATGACATTCTTAATTCTTTTCTCCATGAATGAATGAAAGTGGAAGGTGATTCATACAAAAATTCATATTACTTGTGCTGTAATGATTTATGTTCTATGTGACTTCACAGGTATTGTGCAGTACTACCACGTACTGTATGTATGTACTATGGACTCCCTTTATGGTGTTTTATTGTCGTCCTGGAGCTTGGCAGTTTAAATCACCATCCACTTCCATGGAAAATCAATCTTGAATATTGTGTCTAGTCAAGTCAATATTATTTGTATAGCGCTTTTAACAATGCAAATTGTGTCAAAGCAGCTTTACATCGGCTTGATATAAAGCTTTATATCAGCTTTACAGTATTTAGACGGGAAATAGTTTGTCGAAATAGTGTCATTCTCCTCTGGCCAGACAAAATCAGCAGTTTAAATCTAGGCTAAAGCAGAATCAGGTTGTGCAAAGGACTCATCTGGTTCCTGTGGTCTTGTCCCGATGGCCGTCTTGGAGACAGGGTCTTCACTGGGGATCAGTCTCTGGGGCTCATCTAGGTGTCCTGGCTGTAGAGGTCATCTCTAGGTGCTGATGCACCATCTGATCTGGATACAGTCTGGATCTGGGTGGCTACTGTTACATCGGAATAAGAAAGAAACACACTAATATTAGCGTAGATGCCATTCTTCTAAAAATGAAACAAGTACATTGGGTGTTTTGGGGAGTGTTCCCGGTTCCGGTTGACCCAATTAATGCAGCCTAACACTCCTTTAACGGATTTGAATTATAGAAATGCGATAGTGTATTATGTGTAAGCCAGGTTAAAGAGATGGGTCTTTAATCTAGATTTAAACTGACAGAGTGCTTCCCGAACAGTGTTAGGTAGATTGTTCCAGAGTTTGGGCGCTAAATAGGAAAACGATCTCCCGCCCGGAGTTGATTTTGATATTCTAGGTATTATCAAATGGCCAGAGTTTTGAGATCACAGCAGATGTGAAGGACTATAATGCGATAAGAGCTCACTCAAATACTGAGGTGCCAAACCATTCAGGGCTTTATAGGTAATTAGCAAGATCTTAAAATGTATACAATGTTTAATAGGGAGCCAGTGCAGTGCTGACAGAACTGGGCTAATGTGGTCATACTTCCTGGTTCTAGTAAAAACTCTAGCAGCTGAATTTTGAACCAGCTGGAGTTTGTTTATTAAATGTGCAGAGCAACCACCTAATAAAGCATTACAATAATCTAGCCTCGAGGTCATGAACGCATGACCTAATGTTTCTGCATTTGACATTGAGAGCATAGGTCGTAATTTAGATATATTTTTAAGATGGAAAAATGCAGTTTTATAAATGCTAGAAACATGTTTTTCGAAGGAAAGATTGCTATCAAAAAGCACACCTAGGTTCCTAACTGATGACGAAGAATTTACAGAGCAGCCATCAAGTATTAGACAGTGATCTAGATTATTACATGCAAAAGTTTTTGGTCCAATAATTAACACCTCTGTTTTTTTCAGAATTTAGCAGTAAGAAATTGCTAGTCATCCAGGTTTTGATATCAACCATACATTCCGTTAGTTTTGCAAATTATTATGTTTCATCAGGTCACGAATATATATAGAGCTGGGTATCATCAGCATAACAGTGAAAGCTAACACCATATTTCCTAATGATATCTCCCAAGGGTAACATGTAAAGCGTGAAAAGTAAGGGGCCAAATAATGAGCCTTGAGGTACTCCATACTGCACTTGTGATTGGTATGATACCTCTTCATTTACTGCCACAAAGTGATGGCAGTCAGATAAGTACGATTTGAACCATGCCAGTGCACTTCCTCTAATGCCAACATAATTTTCTAGTCTATTTAAAGAATGTTGTGGTCAACAGTGTCAAATGCGTTGCTAAGATACAGTACCACTATTAAAGAGATACAACCACGACCAGATGATAAAAGCAGGTCGTTTGTAACTCTAATGAGAGCAGTCTCAGTACTAAGATATGGTCTAAAACCTGACTGGAAATCCTCACATATATCATTTTTCTCTAAGAAGGAACATAGTTGTGGTGATACTACCTTTTCTAATATCTTTGACAGAAAAGGGAGATTCGAGCTCGGTCTGTAATTAATTAATTCTTTGGGGTCAAGTTATGTTTTTTTTTTAATGAGAGGCTTAATAACAGCCAGTTTGAAGGTTTTTGGGACATAATGACAATGATGAGTTAATAATATTCAGAAGAGGATCTATTACTTCTGGAAGCAGCTCTTTTAGGAGCTTAGATGGAACAGGGTCTAAAATACAGGTTGTTGGTTTAGATGATTTAACAAGTTTATACAATTCTTCATTTCCAATAGAAGAGAATGAGTGGAATTGTTCCTCAGGGGATCTATAGTGCACTATCTGATGCGATACTGTGGCTGACCGCTGCATGGTTACAATTTTATCTCTAATAGTTTCACTGTTGGAAGTAAAGCAGTTCATAAAGTCATTACTACTGTGCTGCTGGATAATGTCTGAACCTGCTGATGTTATATTTTTTGTTAATTTAGCCACTGTATTAAATAAATACTTGGGGTTGTTTTTTTTTCTTCTAAAAGAGACGTAAAGTAAGCAGATCTAGCAGTTTTTAATGCTTTTCTGTAGGATAGGGTACTTTCCTGCCAAGCAATACGAAATACCTCTAATTTTGTTTTTTTCTCCAGCTTTTGTGGTAGAAGTGATGGTTCTATCATATTTGTAACAAGGAGTTGGCTTTACAGCTTTAGCTATATGGAATGTACACAAAACTAGATAATGATCTGAGATATAATCGCTCTGCTGCAATATTTCAATGCCACTGACATCAATTCCATATGACAGTATTAAATCTAGAGTATGATTTCGACAATTAGTAGGTCCCGAAACGTGTTGTTTAACACCAATGGAGTTTAGAAATGTCTATAAATGCTGATCCCAACGAATCTCTTTCATTATCAACATGGATATTAAAATCACCAGCAATTAGGACTTTATCTGCAGCCAGCACTACCTCAGATAGAAAATCTGCAAATTATTTAATAAAGTCTGCATGGTGCCCTGGTGGCCTGTATACAGTAGCCAGTACAAACATCACAGGGGATTTATCATTAACACTTGTTTCTTAGGATAACTTTATATGAAGCACCATTACTTCGAACGAATTATACTTGAAACCCGACCTCTGAGAAATACTGAAAATATTGCTATAAATTGTGGCAATACCTCCGCCTTGTTTAAAGTAATGTAGTCGTCTGGTTTTAGCCAGGTTTCTGTCAAACAAAGCACATCTAGTTTATGGTCAGTGATCATATCATTTACAAAAAGTGCTTTTGTAGAAAGGGATCTAATATTCAATAAGCCAAGCTTTATCATTTGTTAATCTGTATTATATCTGTTTTTTATTTGTTGAACATCAATTAAATTGTTACTCTTACTTTGGTTTGGATGCTTTCTGTATTTTCTAGTTCGGGGAACAGACACAGTCTCTATAGTGTGATATCTAGGCGAAAGAGTCTCTATGTGCTGAGAATTAACTGATTTCGGTGACGTGAGGCGGCTAGCACACGGTCGGTTTAGCCAGTCTGTCTGCTTCCTGAGCTGGGCCCCAGTTAGTCAAGTATGAACTCTAAGACTATGTGCCATATTTCTAGAGAGAAGAGCGGCACCATCCCAAGAGGGATGAAGACCATCTCTTTTCAACAGGTCAGGTCTGGCCCAAAAATTCTTCCAATTGTCTATGAAACCTATGTTATTCTGTGGGCACCACTTAGACATCCAGCCATTGAGTGACGACAGTCTGCTATGTATCTCATCACCCCGGTAAGCAGGGAGCGGACCAGAGCATATTACAGTGTCTGACATCATACTTGCAAGCTAGTCAGCATATCTAATATGTTGTCTTCTGTTAAACACACATTCAAGCAAACATTTAAAGAAATTTAATATGCTGACTAAGGCTGCCTTAAACAAAAAAAACATTAAAGGCAGCAATATTATTATTACTTTATTATTACAGAATATTATTACAATGTAAATTTACTGTTTTCTATTACATAAATAAAGGTAATGTAATTTATTCCTGTGACAACTGAATTTTCAGCATCATTACTGCAGTCACATGATACTTCAGAAATCATTCTAATATTCTGATTGGCTGTTTAACAAACATTTATTATGATTATCATGGTTGAAAACAGTTGTGCTTCTTAATAGTTTGTGTAAATAGATTTTTTTTTTTTTTTTAAAGAACAGCTTTTATTTGAAACATATTTTAAATATTTAATGTGACATCAATTTAATGCACACTTGCTCAATAAAACTATACAAAATAATAAAAATAAAGATCTTACTGACCCCAACGGTAGTATACAAATGACACAATGACAACAGTTTTTTTTCATTTTTTGGTGAACTATCCCTTTAAGAATAGTCAATGTAGCATTGCACCTTCAAACGCATTCATTGTTCTCAGCTCTAGGGGCACAATTAAATTCAAATTTAAGTTATTAGCAAATTCTTTTGTAATCCACAAATCGCAGATGAACGCAGAGTCTCTGACATGTTTAATTGATAGTACATCATCTAATCTAATTGAGGAGCAAGACTCATTTGTAGTCTGTGCAAACCGCATATTTGCTCTGTTTCAAGCTCAATTATTCCCGTCTGAGAGGCACTTGAGATGAGCGAGAGAGGTTATGTGCTGTCTTTACCTCTCTCTGTCTCACCTCAGATTGGAAATCGCTTCTTTTCCTGATGAGCATACTAACGCAGAGCAGGAAACCTTTGTGATAAGCATTGAGATTGGCTCTCGTATTACGTAACCATTTCAGTGAGAGGATTGCATTCCTCTAATTTCCCTCCTTCTCTCTCTGTAGATGGAGCAAGAATGGCGTCCTCGACAGGAATTGACATTTTACTAATGGACAGCTTTAAGCTAGTCATTAATGATACAACATACCTGGTGCAGCCGCCCAGGAGAGGTGAGCCTGCCCTGTTGCATTGTGGGTCATTATGTGCAAGACTTTACAGAGGCCCAGTGGATTTTTTGATATTCTGTGGGCATCTGTTGCAGATCTGCTACCGCACGAGGAAGCAGATCGACTGAACGATGTCAAGTTCTTGGTGCAGCAGCTCTACACCACCCTGCACATAGAGGAACATCAGCTCACCAAAGAGAGAGAGCTGATTGGACGACTGGAGGACCTCAACTCTCAGCTCCAGCCCTTGCAGAAGGTGAACTCTTTGGATTAATGTCACCAAAACACAAAACACCTGACCAATTTATTCTTCTCAAACAAGGTTTTTTGCACCTATTTAACCTATTTTGCACCAAAATACCATAGATACACGTGGACATGTCTGGTAGAAATTATTACTTGAGAGATTATATATATATATATATATATGTATGTATATATGTATATATATATATGTATATGTATATGTATATGTATATATATGTATATGTATATATATATATGTATGTATTAAAAGGTAATTGTAAGATTTCAGAGTTTAAAATAGGAATGTGACAGTTATAAGAGAGCCACATTGTGAGATATAAAGTTGTGATTTAAAAGAAACGGTAACACTTTATTTTTGGGTCTCTTATCTAGTTGCTTATTAGCATCCATATTTCTGGAATATTAGCCATTTATTAGCAGTAATTAAGCACACATTAATGCCTAATTCTATATGACCTTATTCTATATCCCTAATCCTACCCAATACCTAAACTAAACTACCTTACTAACTATTAATAAGCAGCAAATTAGGAATTTATTGAGGGAGAAGTCATAGTTAATAGTGAATTAGGGTTCCCTATTCTGAAGTGTTACCAAAGAAGCAAAGTCACAATTGCAAAATTCACTTACAGTATGTTTTAATCTGAAATCCCAGTTGAAAGATATAAAGTCGCATTTACGAGATTTCACATTGCAAAAATGAAAATAAGGTTGCCATTACAAGAAACGGTTACAGGATATAGAGTATGTGCTGCAATAATAATGGCAAAATGTGATATAAAGTCATAAATGAGATACAGTATATGGTCAATTACCTTTTTAGTTTTTTTGTACTCTATGGTGCCAACAGTCAATTTTTTTCCAGCAATGCTACAGAGATGTAACTTGAAGTAGCAATGTTATGCGACGGCTGAAGTGAAGACAGTGGAGCGCTCATGATTCATCTTCTGTCAAAGAAAATGGAGAAGTTAATGTTACTGTATGCAGTTTCCCTGCTCTTGATGATTCGTCTCTGCCCACATGCAGAGATATAATGAAAAATGATCCGTGGAAAACAGAAATAGTCGGCATTCTAAAGTGAGTTTGATTCCTGCACTGATAAATAATCTTGTTCACAATATGGTGTATTACGAACTGTTGAAATTTGTGTACACCGTTTTAGCCCTGCATTATGTAAATTTACAGTATAGTATATCATCTGTGATGAGGTATTCAAAAGCTATGGACAATAACAGTTCACTAATAACATTATGGCATCCAGCAGAATAGGCACTTTGACCAAGAGTACAACCACTTGATTCAATTCCAGTCTTATTTCTGTCATATTTAAAGTGCCAAACCATGTGATGCATGTTTAATATGATAATAAACGTAATTTGGTCATTTAGATGTGTATTTTATCTGATTTGGGAACTACTACACTGGTTATGTGGTTGCCTCTTCAGATGAAAAAATCTCACCAACTATTTTTTTTTTTTCTGCGTGTGATTACTGAACATCTTAAAATGCATGCAAAAAAATATATTTTAAGACTTTTCAGTGTAAATGGAATCATAAACTGGAAAAATAATTACGTTAATGAATTTATGTACTCCATTTCTTATTAGTTCCACCAACCACTGAACCGCACACACAGGATTGTGGGAAATCATAGACCGCGAACGGAACATCTACAGTGATACTAACACACATTATCTGATCATAATGAGAACTGGTAATTAAGCTGAGAGTCTAATTGCACAGTATACTGAGTGTGTAGAAGAGAGGGTTTTTACACACTGAGAGCTGTCTGAATACTGCTAATTTTGTAATTGCAAAGTTTTGTTAAAGCAACTGAGCCTTGTTTTTTGGGAGTTTTGTGTTCGTCAGCATTAGAAAATGAGCAAAACTGAACTAATAAAGCCAACAACAATTCCTTTGAAGGGACTGAAAACCTCACCGACTTTAGATCGGACTGGCCACTGTTTGTTTGTTCCACAAGGACAGCAAAATAAAAAGGTTTATTAACTCTTAAATGGGAGAAGGTTGTGTGTCTTTAGTCTTCTGGTGCATTTTGATATTAATGTGACACATTCTTGATTAACATTTGCCTAATTTTACGGAATCTTACATATAGTACTTGTCTATCCACAAATGTTTATAATTTATGAACGTGTGTGTGTGCGTGTACCATATGTATGAGAAATTCTTGTGAATGATTTGTCATTTGACTTTTCAAAACATAGCAAAATATAGTGTTGACAGCCACTGAACAGTAGTGTGCTGGTAATATTTTTGAATGTTTGCAATTTAATTTGTAATTGACTTTTTCTCAGGTTAGAGAAGAGCTGAGTAAGAAAGCAGAGCGCAGGACTACATGGGTGCTGTGGGGTGGGATGGCATACATGGCCACACAGTTTGGCATTCTGGCACGGCTGACCTGGTGGGAGTACTCATGGGATATCATGGAGCCCGTCACGTATTTTATCACCTATGGTACAGCAATGGCAATGTATGCTTACTTCGTGCTGACACGTCAGGTGAGCAGCTCCAGCTCTTTATCCCCGCGACTTGCCCTGGAAGAATTTCACAAGGTCCCTGTGATGAATACACGGGTGCCACGGGAGGAGGAGATCCATCTGACCTCTCTGCTGTTGTTCTCTCACACAGGAATATATTTACCCAGACGCCAGGGACAGACAGTACCTGCTGTTCTTTCATAAGGGAGCGAAGAGAACACGTTTTGATATTGAGAAGTACAACAAACTGAAGGACGCGATTGCTGAGGTAAGCTCATTCACACACAAATGCTCCTTTCATTCTCTTAAAGGAACAGAAAACTGTTGTTGGACTGTATACTCCGTAGACATGTGCCGGTGTTCAATATTATGGTTTAGTGCAGGAAACAATATGTATGATTTTGTTAGCTTGGATATACAGCGAATACAGCATTTTTTTTTTACTTACAGCATTGTTATGGACCGCAGTGAATATATTTGACTACTAAATGCTGTTTAAAGATGATATTATTCCCCTTTATAGTAATATATTCATAATGTACTTAATTTTCATTTTAATCAGCAACTGTTCTGTCACATGAAATGCTAATAGTTATTTTGCATATTCAGCTATCTATAAATCATCATTTATTTGAGGATTAATTTTCTTTAAAAAGTTCAAGATTCTTTTCTTTTTTTTATTTATTTTATAGTTTAGTTTTAAATGTTGCTGTTATAAAAACGAAAACGTCACTCATGACAATGTTTCTCGCCTGTTTTGACAAAACATGAATGTATATATATTAGAATGATTTCTGAAGGATCGTAAGTGTGAGGTGTGCAATACAGGCAAAGAACTGCCTGATTCTGCTTTCTACATATTGTTTTTGCCATCAGTCATTAAAAGAAAGCTAAAGAACCCTTCAATTAAACCCTTTTGTAATTTTTGTAGCTTTTATTTTGAAAGTCTGATTTGCTGTATGGAAAAGAACCGCATGGACATTCTCTCCAACATCTCCATTTTTAGGGTAATCTGTTCCTTTAACCAAATTCATTCATCCTTATGTTCTTTCTGTGCTTCAGGCAGAGTTGGATCTAAAGCGTCTTCGAGACCCGCTGCAGTTGCACCTCCCTGTCCTGCAAATCAATGCCAGCAAGGACTGATGAGAACCAGAAGCCCTTTCTGCCTCTTTGAGTTTTGTTTTGTGTCTCTTTTTATCTTTTTGTTTTATCTCTACAACCTCAATGAAAAACCATATCCACAGCAAGCTTCATAGTTTTATCCTTTTTATCGTTTCTTTTAATTTGGCAAGTCTATGCAGAGAAGAGATACAATTAAACGAAATGACAAAACTACATCCCTGAATGGATGGCAAGGACAGATGCTTTAATTTCGCAACAGGACCTCACGGAGAAACAGTTGAGACATTGGGATTGAACCAGAACATCGCTATGAGACAATGACCCCACGTCATGCATGGGAAACAGACTTTGAAATCTAAAAACCATCTGCTCTTGGGTTGAACAGTTTTTTCCACATTGGAGTACTGCTGATATCCCTCTAACTCTGACACTTTGCAGAAGAGATTTCGGGATGTGGTGCTCTTTTCCATCTCAGAAAAGATCCGTTTACCATCAAGCCAGTCCTCTTGTGGCTGAAACGCCTGAGCGAAACCCTTTTGATTTCTTTCTCGCTTCCTTACGGGCCTGTTAAGAGCTGAAGACAGATCTAACAGCTAAAATATCACTGTGTGTTCTATTATTCCAAAAAGAATCAAAGAATCAAAGAATTTTGCCACTTTTTATTTTAAAAGCCATATTATGTTTATGATGATGGAAAAAAAGAGAAATGAGTAGAAACTTTTCTTCTTCTCATTATTAGATTTTAATTTTTTTTTAACCATGCCACCAGACATTACATACAGTATCTGCAGCTGCTCTGATATTTTATTTTCTGAGATCCCCATAATCAAATGAAGCTCGAATAGTCGCTGTGAGCATCTGATTTTTTTTCTTTAGAAATATGATGCACTCCATCGGTTTACATGTTGATGAGAAACGCACATACACACGGTTGCTTGGCAGATGGATCCTGTTTAAAGGTCTTCTCTATCCTCTATAAATCTTCTTTCGAACATCATCAAATGACATTTTCCCACAGTGCCTCACAGCATCTGCTGCAGCGTGCTTGTTACGAAACACCTGTTTATCAGACGCGATCCAAGAAAATGACCCATCGAACGGTCCTTAGGCAGGTCACTGTGTAAAGCGTGATTTATTTTTCTGGAAAAAGGTTCCAGGCGCGATCGATTTCCCATCATTCATGTGGCGTTTTTAGCTGCATATATCTGCCAAGTCTTCTGGAAGATGCAGAGAATGTGTAATATATTAGATCTAGAATTAGGGTGTGTTTTGCACACTTCGTGGCATGCTATAGAGAGAGAGCGTCGCATCCTTTGTCTATATGTGCTATCTTTAGCCGACAGCAATGATTCTAGATGGGTTGAGCTTGATCGTCAACATCGTTTTCATCGGTTTTGCCATGCATTTTCAGTCCCGTTATTTATCATATGAGATTAAATATATATATATTTCACTTTGTTTTCCACAAAAATGGGCAACCAGCCTATTTGAATCTAAGGGATGTGAAATTGACTTGACTCTTGTTGCTCTCTAACAAAATGATCATATCAAGGAGTTTTTTGGGCATTATCGTGACCCATAATCCTGTTGTCTATTGTGGGTTTGCCCTACACTCTCAGACCCCCGTGGAGAAATAGCTCTGTTCTGTAGCAGAAGTCTGCTCATTATGCCCGGCTGTCCATGTTTGTGCCATTAAGCGTTTTTAAAGCCATATTCATGTTGCGTTTGTGTCTTTATAGGTGGAAGGGGCACATAGAGTCTCAAATGCCCTTAGCAGCAGCTTGTGTCCATTCTTACCATGTGTTTCAATATTACAGGGTGAGATTCCAGCCTACAGCTCTAATAGAAGGAACATTAAAGAAAGAGTTCCTCCAAAAAAAGTTGTTTCTGTGAAACTCAAAAGGAGAAATTTAGTAGAATGTTCGCGCAGCTCATTTCTATACAACATTCATACTGACCACGGCTGTCAAGTCTTCATTATTTAATATGACTCTATATTCCAAGTCTTCGGAAGCCATTCATAAATTGAAGAACAGATTGACCTTATTCTAAAAATGTTGATTTAGTTTCATTTTTAGATTCAAACACTGCTTCATATTTCAGTTGCAAAATGGGGAAAATTGTTAGCAGTTGATGACTGAAATTGATAATTCAACCAAAAATTACAATATTTGTTAAATTTTAAGACATTTATTTCTTTGAAATGCAAAAAAAAGGATAACATTTCTGTTCATCCATTGAAAGTTCATCCAACCAAAACTTCGATGTATCAAAAAGTACAAAAAACGTTTGTATATCAAGTGGTTTAATTCAAGTTTTCTAAAGAGACATGAGCGTTTATGAAGAAGATATTTAATTTAGTCTTTTATTAATTCTTTGTGCAATGCATATAAATGGAGCTCATCAAATATGGTAAAAGGAAGCTCCACATTATTTGCTTAAAGTCTGAGAATGTCAAGCATTCTTGTGTGACACAAGAACAAACAAAACTGGTACATTTATTGTAACGTGTCACCAATTAATTGTGTTCATCATATAAAGTAATTGCGTCTAATTGGATTAAATCACTTGATTCATATGGATTGATGCACCAATGTTTTTGTTGTGTGGACTTTCAAAAGATGTACAAAGATGGGAGAATGTTAAAAATATCATAAGGGTGGGTAAACTTTTCAAAGCTATTGTATGACTTCAGGAGACCTGGAATATAGCCTAATGTTTTAGAAAAAAAGGAGATTCTTCAAATTTTCTCTGTTTTGTGCTTATTGGGAATAAATAAATAAATGTCATGGGGCTGGAATGACATTATGGTAAATAATGACAAAAGTATTTGGGGATCACAATCCACAATTTGGATTTTGCATGTCTGGCTAAAAGTGTAGGTGTTGTGATGGATGCCCTTTAAGAGTGACTATTTATTGTTGGTGAGGAGTTCAGGTCAATGGGATGTGCTTGAGTGATTTACCTTGTGATTTAACACAGCAAGATCTGAACTGTAGGTGATTTTTTTTTTTTGTTGTTGGATAACAGCCTGATAACTGCATTATGCCTGACCCAGTTGCTTTCAGGGGAGATGCTTCTCTCTTTTATCTGAGTTTGTTTGAACAGGGTTTATCGGATTGTAAGCCCTATTATAAAATGAAATTCAAACTATGGTTCCATCACTCTAGACGTAGCTGATGGGTACAAGACACATGCATATCAACTATTGGTCCGGAAACAACATTGGGGCATAGTTCTGAACCTAAGCATTAATCACCCTAAAGGAAATGAGCGACTGATTATATCAATGTTCATCATCCTACACCTCAAGCTTAAAATCTGTCTGGTTTATAAAGGATCAATAAAGAATGTTGACCGAAGGCAGAATCAAGGTCACTGTGCACATTTGTGACAATATGCAGTTGGTGTGAGCATCTCGTCTCAGACTTCATGAAATTTCTGTTCATGCATAACCTTCATCCATAGCAGTCAAAATCAGCCGACGCATCATAAGCATAAAAACATCCATTCTTCTTCACTTATGTGATAAACAGTCATAAATTCATCCTTTATAAACACACTCCAAAGTCATTTCTGGGCAGAAAGTCAACCATCTCACTCTCCAAGATGCCCAGTACACTTGACATCCCTCGACCTACTGAACATCTATAAGAGGTCTTGGGTCTGGTCATTATCTGATAAGTTGAACTACTTCTAGTTTATTTGTAGGATTTTCTGTTTGTTTCAGGGTTTTTTAAATAATAATATATCAAATATATTGAATCTATTCTAAAGCGGGTGTTGCATGAATGTATGTTTACATGGGGAAATTATATATAAATGAATCAAAAAAGCAAAGATTATTATGAATGCTGATTGCAGATTAACAGACTCCTGGTTCATCAAGAGTATTTTTTTTTTTTTTTTTTTTCAACCAATCCCTCACCCTTCATGATCCAGCAGCAAGCACGCTCTTGGCAGCTGCAAGGATCACCTCTACATTGTCTTGTTTTTAGCCTCTCTTTGCTCTCTCAATCTCAAAGCTGCTGCTCGATCGCTGCAGTGCTGCCTTTATTCTGATCTGAAAACAGAGAGTATGGAAGACCTGACCTTCTCAAACATCTTTCTTTAGCGCCTTATTATACTCCCACACTGATTATCCTTTAGTTATGTGTATCATTTTAAAGTTTTCTTCATGTGCACTTAAAATTAAAATTATATTTTGGGGAAAAAAGGTAATGGGTTATGCTGAATGAAAAACATTTTTCATATTCTCTCTTTGTTCATTTTGTCATTGGCATCGGATGCTGTAATGTTAGAAGAATTCAAAAATGACAATGTAAAATCCTGTATCATTTATGAAATGTGTATAAAAGAGAAATGTAATTCAATTATCAATAAACACTTATCCAGTTTTGGAACCGGTAGTGATTTGATTTATTTATTGTAAATTCAAATTATTTATAATGCAACATTTTAATGCAACAGTGTTGTGACCAGTTACAGAACATAAAATACACACATTCAGTTATAAAGCAGAGTATATATTATAAATTAAATCTTGACCACTGTTCACTGCCATTATAAAGCTTGGAAGAGTCAGGACTTTCTTTTTTTTATACACTCACCGGCCACTTTATTAGGTACACCTTGCTAGTACCGGGTTGGACCCCCTTTTGCCTTCAGAACTGCCTTAATTCTTCGTGGCATAGATTCAACAAGGTGTTGGAAACATTCCTCAGAAATTTTGGTCCATATTGACATGATAGCATCACGCAGTTGCTGCAGATTTGTCGGCTGCACATCCATGATGTGAATCTCCCGTTCCACCACATCCCAAAGGTGCTCTATTGGATTGAGATCTGGTGACTCTGGAGACCATTTGAGTAAAGTGAACTCATTGTCATGTTCAAGAAACCAGTCTGAGATGATTTGAGCTTTGTGACGGTGCATTATCCTGCTGGAAGTAGCCATCAGAAGATAGGTACACTGTAGTCATAAAGGGATGGACATGGTCAGCAACAATACTCAGGTAGGCTGTGGCATTTAAACGATGCTCAATTGGTACTAAGGGGCCCAAAGTGTGCCAAGAAAATATCCCCCATACCATTACACCACCACCACCAGCCTGAACCGTTGAGACAAGGCAGGATGGATCCATGCTTTCATGTTCTTTACTCCATATTCTGACCCTACCATCTGAATATCGCAGCAGAAATCGAGACTCATCAGACCAGGCAATGTTTTTCCAATCTTCTATTGTCCAATTTTGGTGAGCCTGTGTGAATTATAGCCTCTGTTTCCTGTTCTTAGCTGACAGGAGCAGCACCCGGTGTGGTCTTCTGCTGCTGTAGCCCATCTGCTTCAAGGTTTGACGTGTTGTGCGTTCAGAGATGGTATTCTGCATGCCTTGGTTGTAACGAGTGGTTATTTGAGTTACTGTTGCCTTTCTATCATCTCTAACCAGTCTGCCCATTCTCCTCTGACTTCTGACATCAACAAGGTATTTTCGTCCACACAACTGCCGCTCACTGGATATTTTCTCTTTTTCAGACCATTCCCTGTAAACCCTAGAGATGGTTGTGTGTGAAAATCCCAGTAGATCAGCAGTTTTTGAAATACTCAGACCAGCCCGTCTGGAACCAACAACCATTCCACGTTCAAAGTCACTTAAATCCCCTTTCTTCCCCATTCTGATGCTCGGTTTGAACTTCAGCAAGTCGTCTTCACCACATCTAGATGCCTAAATGCATTGAGTTGCTGCCATGTGATTGGCTGATTAGCAATTTGTGTTACCAAGCAATTGACCAGGTGTACCTAATAAAGTGGCCGATGAGTGTATATAACTTTGATGGTATTCATCTGAAAGAAGAAAGTCATGTACACCTAGGATGGTTTGAGGGTGAGTAAATCATGGGGTAATTTACATTTTTGGGTGAACTATCTCTTTAATCATCCATAACAATGAGAAAAACCAAACAATATAGCAAACAGGAAAAGATTGTTGAGCTTCACAAATTAGAAAGTGGCTATAAAAAAGAGCTAAAGAACCGAAAATTCCCATTTCCACCAAATCTGCCTGAAAGGGAACATGATTCTCAAGGATCACAGCTGGAGAATTGCAGAAAATAGTTGAGTCTCTGGATCAGAAAGTTAAAAAAATACAGTATACTTGAAACAGCACCAATATCAATGTTTTTTTTTTTTTTTTGGAGGGTTTCAATTAAAATGAAAATGCTCTCATCCAAAAACAAACTCCAGCATATTCTTTTGCAAGACACTACTGGAACTTCAAACTGGAACGGGCTCTATGTTCAGAAGAAAATTACAAAATGAGATGAGCTGGAAATCTGAAGGGTCTTGAGAGATCCTGTATGAAGGAATTGTCTCTGATTTCTTGTCAGGTTCTCCAAACTCATCAGGCAATATAGGTGAAGACTCAGAGCTGTTCTCTTGGCGAAAGAAGACCGCAAAAAGTAGACCTATTGAATAAAAGGGTATCATTAATTGTGGCCAACGTGTATAAGAGAGAGAGAAATAAATATTCTAACTCTCCAATTAAAGGCTAGGTTTTTGTATTTTGTTTTTTAAATAAAACATCAAAAGGATTAAGCTTTTCACAGGTTTCTTGTTCATATTTACCAAGGGTACCAATAATTCTGACCGCAACTCTATATGTAATAAGTTTCCATGTGAACTGGACTCTGTCAAAATAACAGTGAATACTTTGTTTCTAATTAAGCTGCAGCACTTGTTTTAGAGTCATGTTTACCTCAACAATGATGTTTGCCTTGACCTACTCGACTCCTGCTTCTTCCCACATTTAGCTCAACTTCCTACCAGATAGCAGACTTCTGTTTGTTCACAGTGTCCAGCAGCATACTCTAAACTGCATTAGTATGCAATCAAATGCCCTTAAAGAAGATGTATCTTCTCTACCTATGTGAAGAAAGCTAGACTGTTTTTCTCTCATGGTTTCATTCTTGCAAGGCCTGCATTTACTCTGATATTTTGTGACTGATCATAAGCAACAAGAAAACAGGATTACTAGGTAGGCTCTTCTTTACTTGAATGTGAAGAAAACACTAAAAAAGACACATCCATGCTTGTTAAGCTGTAAGACTAGAGAAAACCAGCAGCACCTCTTCATTCGTCAATCTCCTCTCTTCTGTCTCTGCGATAACCTTCAGACACTTTCCTCCACTCCGTGCTAATGATACCAGTGATTAGCACATTGTCGTGCCTTTCCTGTGCTGCTGTGAAGGACAAAGGAAAGACGACAGACTTCACAAAGTGCAAAGCTTAGTCTGACTGATTACCGATTAATGGATGACTTGAAGGAGTATTTATCTCCAAACTGATAAGACAAAGCAACTGAAAACTATAATAAAAGTATTTTATTACTTGTATTCCAATCTTTATGAAGCCATACGATATCTTTGTGTAAGAAACAGACCTAGATTTAAGTTTAAAATGTAAAAATTAGCTGTTAATGTTAGTTTATTGTTATGTTTAACTAATAATTTAAACACAAAAATGTTTTTCTCAAATACACGTTGGACACAATTATTGGCACCCCTAGAAATTCTTATGAGTAAAATATCTCTGAAGTATATTCCCATTCATATTCACAATTTTGAGCACTCTAGGGTGATTATGAACATGAAATTATCCAGCCATGGCTTCCTGATTCCCAGAAATATAAATAGGAGGGAAAACAAAGCCCAAATTCCCTTAATCATCCATCACAAGGAGAAAAACCAAAGATATATATAAATATATTTCTGATGTACAGCAAAAGATAATTCAGCTTCACAAATTAGTGAAGTGGCTTTAAGAAAAGAGCTAGAGCAGTGAAAATTCCCATTTCCACCATCAGGGTAATAATTAAGAATTTCCAATCAACAGAAAATGTAATGAAACTGCCTGAAAGAGGACGTGTGTCTATATTGTCCTAATGCACGGTGAGAAGGAGAGTGGCTAAAGACTCTCCAAGGACCACAGCTGGAGAATTGCAGAAAATAGTTGAGTCTCGGGACCAGAAAACCTTAAAAGAAATTGTCAAACAGCACCTACATCACCACATGTTGTTTGGGAGGGTTTCAAGAAAAATTCTCCCAGCTTATCCAAAAATCTCCAGCATATTCAGTTATCAGACAGGACTGGCACTTCAAATGGGACTGGCTTCTATGGTCGGATGAAACTACAAAATGAGCTTTTTAGCAGCAAACACTCAAGATGGGTTTGGTGAACACAGGGTTAAAAAGTACCCCATGTGTACAAAATACTGCTGTATTTTTGATGTTGTGGGCCTATATTTCTGATGGAGGTCCTGGACATCTTGTTTAGACACGTGACATCATGGATTCTATCAAATACCAACAGATAAAAAATCAATAAGTGACTGACTCTGTTAGAAATCTTATAATGGGCCATGTTTGGATCTTCCAACCATACAATAATCTAAACACAAACCTCAAAAACAACACAAAAACGGGTCACTGAGCACAAAACCAAGCTTCTGCTGGCCATTCCAGTCCTCTGACCTGAACCCTGTAGAAAATGAGTGAGGTGAACTGAAGAGAAGAAGCACCAACATGGAGCTGTGAATCTAAAGGATCTGGAGAGATTCTGGATGAAGGAATGGTCTCTGATCTCTTGTCAGGTGTTCTCTAACCTCATCAGGCATTATAGGAGAAGATTTAGAGCTGTTAAACTGGCAAATGGAGCTTTCAAAAAGTACTGAATAAAGGGTGCCGTTAATTGTGGCCAATGTGTATTAGAGAAAAACATTTATTTCATAACCCCCCCCCACCCCCTCCATTTTAAATTCTTATTATCCAATGAAAGGTTAGATTTTTTTATTTTTTTATTTTTTAATAAATGATCAAAAGGATTAACAATGCAGATGAATTTCACAGCCTTCTTTGATCATATTTAATATTTAAATATATTTAAATGTTTAACTAAATATTTAAACATTAATAAATTTTGGGTGTGTGTTTTATTTGTAATATATATATATATATATATATATATATATGTATGTATGTATATGTGTGTGTATTTTAATTGTCATTTAAATATATCTAAATTACGACCTATGCTCTCAATGTCAAATGCAGAAACATTAATTCATGCATTCATGACCTCGAGGCTCGATTATTGTAATGCTTTATTGGGTGGTTGCTCTGTACGTTTAATAAACAAACTCCAGCTGGTTCAAAATGCAGCAGGTTTAGAACCAGGAAGTATGACCACATTAGCCCGGTTCTGTCAGCACTGCACTGGCTCCCTATTAAACATTGTATACATTTTAAGATCTTGCTAATTACCTATAAAGCCCTGAATGGTTTGAAACCTCAGTATTTGAGTGAGCTCTTATCGCATTATAGTCCTTCACATCTGCTGTGATCTCAAAACTCTGGCCATTTGATAATACCTAGAATATCAAAATCAACTGCGGGCAGAAGATCGTTTTCCTATTTAGCGCCCAACCTCTGGAACAATCTACCTAACACTGTTCGGGAAGCACTCTGTCAATTTAAATCTAGATTAAAGACCCATCTCTTTAACCTGGCTTACACATAATACACTATCGCATTTCTATAATTCAAATCCGTTAAAGGATTGTTAGGCTGCATTAATTAGGTCAACCGGAACCGGGAACACTTCCCAAAACACCTGATGTACTTGTTACATTGTTAGAAGAATGGCATCTATGCTAATATTAGTCTGTTTCTTTCTTATTCCGAGGTCACCGTAGCCACCCAGATCCAGACTGTATCCAGATCAGATGGTGCATCAGCACCTAGAGATGACCTCTACAGCCAGGACGCCCAGATGAACCCCAGAGACTGATCCCCAGTGAAGACCCTGTATCCAAGACGGCCATCGGGACAAGACCACAGGAACCAGATGAGTCCTTTGCACAATCTGATTCTGCTTTAGCCTAGATTTAAACTGCTGATTTTGTCTGGCCAGAGGAGAATGACACTATTTCGACAAACTATTTCCCATCTAAATACTGTAAAGCTGATATAAAGCTTTATATCAAGCCGATGTAAAGCTGCTTTGACACGATTTGCATTGTTAAAAGCGCTATACAAATAATATTGACTTGACTATTGACTTGATATTCACCGAGGGTGCCGATATTTTTGGCCATACATGCATACATATAAATATATATCCTCTAACTGACAAACTGACAGCAATTCAGTTTCTGCAGTAGGCCTACTGTATAAACTTTAGGTACACTGTCAAGTCTTTTGGTTTAGAAATGGCTGAAAACTATTTTTGACATTATCAAACCAGATCTAAACAGGGTAAAGAGACACTGATAAGTAGACAGCCCTGATGCATAATAAAGATAAGGACAGCTACAGGATCTGTATCTAGTTTGAGAAACTTCATTAACCAGTAACAGTGAAGAAAAGATTCTGGAATGCCAAATTACAAAGAAAATGCTACATCTGGCAAATAAGAAGAAAATGAAAGAACTTTGAAGATGGTAAACTGTGAAGATGTGAAGTAGCTGGATGAATCTAAGTGTTGAACTTCTGTGCATATAGTCTGATTTATAAGCCAGTAACATCTATGAGAAGTTCTACAGAAAGCATGAGATGAAACTCCACCTGAATATCTTAACACACTGTCTGCTAAATGCATCACATCTGCACTGCTGTCACTGCTGTAAGTGAAGCCAGCAACTGAAGACATGTTGGGTGGGAAGATTCTGGGAGATGTACCGTATTAGAGTGGGATGAATAAACCGGACTCTAGTAACAATGAGAGGATGGTCCTGTCTCTATCTGGAGGGGTGGGTCTTCTTAGACATGGGACAAAGGGACACGAGAAGAGGTCAAGGTGAGATAGATGTCCTATCCACGGGAAGACGACAAACAGTCATTGTGTTTGTAGACCCATCCTTCATATTGACAGAGATAACAAAATCCACTATTAAATCACAAAGCTCTTCCACAAACTGTGACCAGACTGGAATGACTGGGTGTACGTCTGTGGCTTTCTCGTTAAATAAGTTTATTTCTACCAATGGCCATGCTCTTCTCTCTGGTTGTTCTTCTACAAGCTGTGACTACAGCACAGGCCATCGGTAAGCACGTATTGTTTTATATGTACACTGCTTATAATTATTAAGTGCTTATTCTTTGAGTTTCATTCTAAAGGAAACTGCCAACCAGTTTTCCATTTTCCAGTTTTTCAAATGACGGTGATCAGCATATTGCTATAGTATTACATATCTGATGTTTTCTCCAGAGCTGCTTTATAGATTAAACTCATTCCAAAATTGATGGACTTTACAGTTACTGAACCAAAATTAATCGACAATGAACTGATTTCAACTGAATAATGACTAGAGTGTTTTTGTGTGTTGCTACAGTATGTGGTGGCTAAAGCTTGCCCTTGATGTTTTGTATTACAGGAACTTCCCATCTTAATTCTTGACTTAAATGGTTGGTGACAATTTAGAATACTGTTCCATCGTTAATGAATAACTACACAGGAACAAATGACTAATGCACTATTAAAATTGTAGTAACTTCTATTAACTAACAATAAACTCTGATTAACGGTTTAGTAAGTAATAGCACTCAGCTGAAACTGGTAGTTAACTATTAGCTAATAACTTTTTTTTTCTATATATCCTGGAGAACTATTAAGAACTACAGTGTAAAAAATGTCCTTAACCAGCTTTTTGCAATTTTTGAGTTCTCTCGACTTATTTTTGTAGGAGATTCTCAACTTTTTGTTGTATAAACTTAAAACAAGAAGTTGAGAAAACTCAAAAATCTGCTGAAGCTGGTTGCCTTAATTTTAAGTTGGCTCAACTTTTTTTTTTACAGTGTATATACAGGGTCATAATTAATGTGAAATATGCATAATGTATAATTCATTTTAAAGTGAAGATCAAGGTAACCCACTAGTAATGACTCAAGTATTACCAAATCCTTCTAAAGGAACTACTAATTATTTGGATCAGTATTCTAAAGATTGCGGTAACCCACTAGTAATGATTTAAGTGTTACCAAATCTAGCAAAATTAATTACTAACCAGAACCTTGAAAAACAAGTTTACAATGATTTCAGTAATAACTAGTGAGTTACTAGAGTGCTCATATTGCATTACTCATGTGTTCTTAGTTATTCATTAATGATGGAACAGTATTCTAAAGTGTTACCGGGTTATTTAGTAAAAATTATTTACTTACCCTCATGTCATTCCTTACTTGTATGACTTTCTTCTGCTGAATACAAAAGAAGAAATTTTGAAGTATCTCTAGATAGGATTCATGTACCTCAATGTAAGTTCATGGAAATCATGAATCTGGTCACTTAGCGGACATCTGCTTATTAAGAAATTGAACTATCAATTATAATTCTACCATAAATGATGCAGGATGAGTTATGTGCCAAAGCTGATTATAAGCAATATTAATAATGTTATTACTTAATCATAGCTGTAGAAATAAAGATAAAAAATCGTATTGTTATTTTTTAGTTAAACATCTCTGGAGGTTAAAACGAGTCAATGCTTTTGGCTCAGTATTCTATTCTATTCTATTCTATTCTATTCTAACCCAATTTTAATCATTAATCAAAACCTCTTCATCAAGACTCATTCTCCATTTGAGCTAATAAACCATTTGTTTTAAATATCAAAAGATGCCCAAGAATTAAACGATATTTGGAGTGAAAAAACATTTCTGGGTGTGGGTAGGTTGGGTTGTATGTGGATATGCAGCAGATGTGAAAGATGAGAATTTATTGTAACCGTGTCCAAGAATGCGGTGTTTACCGCAAACAGTCATGACCTGAACATCCGTTTATCCTTGACCTCCGGCAGTTCTTGTATCAACTGAACATCCCTAGGAGACATACCTATCTACAGTCTGCCTGTGCTGATAGTACTACCCTCTAATATTAATTATAATATTAAACCATGTCTGTGAGTGTGAAAGTGCTGTTTTCAAAGGCACGGTTACAAAGTCTTTGTGATTTGGAAAATTCAAATGATTAAACATGAATATTATGGCAAATCATGCAACTCGCAGGAGATGTCAATACTTTTCTAAGAGATCAGATGAGCCATATCTGGAAACCAGAATAACAGAAACTGGGTGGGCTCTTTTCACTTGGGTCAGTAAGCAATCACCTAGCAACCATTTAAAACACCCTGGCTACAGCATAGCAAAAAGCCAAAACAACAACAACAAACCCTCTTAGTAAACAAAAAGCAACACCTTAGCATTATGGTAGTTGGTTTTGCATAGATAAGCACTGCTCACATTTCCTTCGGAAAATGTAAAAGTCACATTTCAATGCATTGTGTGAGGGTTTTGAGGAGGCAAATGTCAATCCACTTAAAGGTTTGTGTTTTTGCATGAAAAGCGCTGACCTCTGCTGTGATGATTTGGAATTAGATTGATTTGATTGATTGAATTTTGTTTTATCTAAGGTGATAATTTGCTGTGGAAAGGATTCTCCCTCTATGCCTCATCAAGCTGCGGCTGCTTCCTAACTAATGGTCATTCACGCCTTATGCTGCATCATTTTTCATTTCCACATGGTCCAGCAGAGCAGCCCAACTTCATATGAGGACCTAATTCATTTGAGAGTGTAAGGGAGAGTGCAGTAAAAAGTTTAAAGTCGTGACGTGTTGTCAAGTATGGTGACCCATACTCGAAATTGGTGCTCTGCGTTTAACCCATCCAAGTGCACACACACAGCAGTGAGTAGTGAACAAATGCACACACACACACACACACACACACACACACCGTGAACACACACCCGGAGCAGTGGGCAGCCATGCTGCAGCGCCCGGGGAGCAGTTGGGGGTTCGGTGCCTTGCTCAAGGGCACCTCAGTCGTGGTATTGAGGGTGGAGAGAGCGCTGGACATTCCCTCCCCCCACCTACAATTCCTGCCGGCCGGGGGCTCGAACTCGCAACCTTTCGATTACGAGTCCGACTCTCTAACCATTAGGCCACGACTTCCCCCAGTAGTGCAGTGTAGAGTATTGATTAGCCTTCCTTTGAAAGCTGCCAACCAACTGAAGGAAAAGCGTTTTGTACTGACAGATCTTATTTAACAAGCAGTTGCATGCTCATGCTGTAGGGAGAGGAATTTATCTGTACAGCTTTAGTAAACCTGCTCTGGTTAAAAACACATTCTGAAAGAGATGGCACTGCAATATTAGGCTCTTCTCCAGCATAGACCAGCATACATTTCCTGACTAGATAATGCTGTTTAGTATTGGCCTAGCAAAACTTGTAAAGCTTGTTGATCTTTCAAGTGAAGCTGAGTCTTGCAGGTTAAATTTCTCGCAATTTTAAAATCAATAAATAATAATAAAAAATCTCTATAAATAGCCCTTTAGATTGTTAACTCAAATGAATGTGATGCATTAAAATCAATGTTTAGCATAAAATAATGGCATAAAATATTATTTCTAAGTTGTCCTTTCAGGCTTTTACAGGCAAAAGAGTGTAGTCTGTCCGATTCATGATTGATCGACTCTTATGAGCTGAACCAGTTTCATTTTAGTAAATAAAAAACACTGCGTGAACAGTATCCTATTCTCAAAACAAAGAGATTCCTTAAATAAATAGTTAAAAAGATGAGGTACTGGTTTGCAGGAATGACACTAGTGGCTGGAACAGTGGGAATAGCACAAGGGAGAGGTGTAAAAAGTACTCAAAAGTTCTCAAGTACTCAAGTAAAAGTACAGATACTCAGTGAAAATTTAACTCAATTAAAAGTAAATGTCTCTGGCCAAAAACATACTTGAGTAAAAGTAAAAAAGTACAACTTTAAATGGTACTTGAGTATTAAAAAAGTAAAGGCCAAACATATATCTAGTGCAACAACAACAATTAAAATGCAGCACAGCGGATCACAAAAAATACAGGGAAAGGGATTAAAGGGAAACTCCATCCTTTCCACCTTCATGCCATCCCATACATACATACATACATACAGTCATGGCCAAAAATATCGGCACCCATGGTAAATATGATCAAACAAGGCTGTGAAAATTAATCTGCATTGTTAATCCTTTTGATCTTTTATTTGAAAAATTCACAAAAATCTAACCTTTCATTGGATAATAAGAATTTTAAATGGGGGGGGGGAAATATCATTATGGAATAAATGTTTTTCTCAAATACACGTTGGAAACAATTATTGGCACCCCTAGAAATTCTTATGAGTAAAATATCCCTTTTTGAGAACTCCAGTGTGATTATGAACATGAAATTATCCAGCCATGGCTTCCTATTTCACAGATATATAAATAGGAGGGAAAACAAAGCCCAAATTCCCTTAATCATCCATCACAATGAGAAAAAACAAATAATATATTTCTGATGTGCAGCAAAAGATAATTGAGCTTCACAAATTAGTGAAGTGGCTTTAAGAAAAGAGCTAGAGCAGTGAAAATTCCCATTTCCACCATCAGGGCAATAATTAAGAATTTCCAATCAACATAAAATGTTACGAAACTGCCTGGAAGAGGACGTGTGTCTATATCGTCCTAATGCACAGTGAGAAGGAGTGAGTGGCTAAAGACTCTCCAAGGACCACAGCTGGAGAATTGCAGAAAATAGTTGAGTCTCGGGGTCAGAAAACCTTAAAAATAGTCAAACAGCACCTACATCACCATCAATATTTTTAAATAAAAGATCTATAACTATATATGCATGCAAGTGCTTCATATGTGAGATGAGGACATGGCTGAGACCTCTTTGAAGGATTTTGATTTACATTTTTGCTTTTTTTATTTTACTTTTTGATCAGCTGTTTCTTGTTTTTCACTGGCATTTCTCAGGTGTTAATGACTAGTGACAGAATTGAAGCAGGAAATCTGAATCAATCGAATACAAATGGGATAATGCTTCCTAAGTATGTTGTGGGATTATTTATAGTTATCTCTCTTAATTCAGAGGACAAGTTATTTGAACAAAAAGTATCACCATCAGTCTGGTGGCGGCACAAGCATGTACTAATGCATAATATGTGCTGACAAGTTATGACCAATTTTTACCAGTCTCAGCTCTAGATCCCTGCTCAGCGTATATCAGTCTGAATGAACCATGGCGGAACACTGACTACCACGTCAACAACTCTGCGGGAGTCCCTCTGTGCGACCGGCATGTGGCGGGAGAGTGGTATCGCTTTACGGGGATGGCTGGGGATGCTATGCCAACCTTCTGTATCGAGGAGAACCAGTGTGGTACCCATGCTCCCATCTGGCTTAACGGCAGCCACCCTCGGCCTAGCGATGGCATTGTCACCCTCCCAGCGTGTGCTAGCTTCAATAATAACTGCTGTCACTGGACAGCTAATGTGGATGTAAAGGCCTGTGCTAAGGGTTACTATGTCTACCGCCTGCCCCGACCCTCCGTCTGCTTCCACGTCTACTGTGGCTGTAAGTCTTCCTCCTGCTTTACTGGGTACTCTCTGATATGTTGGATAAAAGTGACCTCCATCAGTTTCGTTATGTGTGTTGCCATAGATTTCTATGACATATGCGATGAGGTGGAGTGTAACGGAGCTGACTGTCCTGTCGAGCCAGAATGCCGCTGTTCTGAAGGAACGGTTCTAGGCCCGGATGCACAGACATGTCTGGGTGAGTAACAGTGTGGTCCATGCCTGGCCAAGATAAATGCGTATAGAGCCGAAGAGTTATATTGTGATTAGAATGAGAGAGTGCTTTTGCAGTGATGAAAAAGAGACCACAAGACAGACTGTTGAAAGGCGAAATTGAGAAACAATCCACTAATGTACGAAGGCAGCCAGCTAAATCAATGCTTTTAATGGTGGAAAAGAAGAGAGTGCAAATTATGCCACAACTTTCAATGGGTTTACAGTTTTAAAGTAATTTCTGTAGGTAATTTTCAGGATACAATCTGTTGAAGTTTGTCTTGGAGAACTGGAGAACTTTTTCTGGCTCTGTTGCTATGGTTACCTCTCAGAATGAGCATAACTTATGTTCACAAGTCTCTGTCTCTTAAGGATATGTAGTTGTTACAAGAACAGCCAGAGGCCAAGGATATATAGAAGTTTAGGGCAAGACTGTATAGGGTCCAATCCTGCTCCTGGAGGTCCTGCAGATGTAGCTCCAAGTCTTATTAAGCACATCTGAAAAAGCAAATCAAGGTCTTCAGGATTACTAGTATACTCCAGGTCAGGGTTACCAGGTCTATGAAACAAAACAAGCCTAATTGTGATTCACAACTAGCCCAATAGCAATTTTTTCTATGGTTTTCCCCTCCATCGAAATTACGTTCCTTGGGATCGCTTTAAGCCGTGAACTAAAAATGCAACCTGCAACAGTGTAAAAGTAGCCCAGTTCTGTGGTAAAACCGCAGACTTGGCAACACTGATCCAGGCTGCTGGGTTGGAGCAACACTCTGCAGGATGTTGACCCTCTAGGACCAGGATTGGACACTAGGCCCAAGTAGTCTACACACACTGACCCACTTGAAACACAGTTAAAATAAAATAAAAAGACATTCCAACATTTAGTTTGACTTGGAGGCTTGGGGGATTCAAGCCCTAATTGGAAGGTTTAGACTCCTCAAATCCATCCTTAATTTGCAGAAGGAACACAGTGCATGAAGCAGTCCTACTTCATAAGCTGGTGAGGAAAGTGTCAACTCCAATTGCTGTAGGGGCAAAAACACCACAGGAAAATAAGGAGTAAACAGAATAAGTGAAAACAAATAGATGTAATTGAATGTGTTCATTTACTGGATTGGATATACTTAAGGACATCAAGCCATCTATCCTGCACATTGATTCTTTCTCTCTAGCTTTCAGTTTTTCCTGTAAGCATTTTATAACCATTTTACCCTTCAGGAGAAACTTAACTTATATCAATTCCACTTCCAGCACAACATAAATTACTGGCCTTGTTGCAAAACAGTCATTCAGCTACAGAGGGAACATTTTAAGGCAGCATTTTGAGTTGCTCCTGACAAAAAGACTGTTCTGTTAAAGACAGACAGACAAATTCTAAAGCAACGTTGCATATATAGAAAACAATTCAAATGCACTCGAGTCTAGTCTTCTCAGGTAAAGCATTGAATGACGCACAAAGTTGCTGCCTGTGCATTCCAACTAAGTGTATTTCAGTTAGGATGCTGCCTTCAAAGTTTCTACTCCACATTCACTTATCTGCTTCTGTTTTTAACTGTGATCTGTTGTGTTAAGATGTGAACGAATGTGAGAAAGGCAATGGAGGATGTGCAGAAATATGCATCAACACCAAGGGCTCTCGTCGATGTGAGTGTGGACCAGGTAAAGTACTGGACGAGGACGGGAAGAGCTGTAAAGGTAAGAACATGGTAAACCAGAGCATCCTGAATATGGGCAGGCTTTCATTTATCTCATGCATTGTGGTTTCTGTGGTTGTGTGTAGAGACTGCTGGCTGTGACAGTGTGAATGGAGGCTGCAGCCATGGATGCTCCTCAGAGGACGACTCTTATTACTGTCATTGTCCCCGGGGACTGACGTTGGGAGATGACAAACAGACCTGTCAAGGTGAGCTGAACTCATCTCTCCTACCTTGTTCCTCTTTCTGTCAGGGTTTGTAGATTTCACTTCGATGTTTGTTTTGTGTGCAGTCCCTGTGCAGTGTGATCCTAGTTCCATAGTGGTCTCGATTCCCAAAGACCTGGTGGGAGGACTTGAACTCTTCCTGTCTAACACTTCCTGCCGGGGCGTTTCCAATGGCACCCACATTAACCTCCACTTTAGTCTGAAGACATGTGGCACTGTGGTCCAGGTAAAAATTATTATGGATTTTTCAAACTTTGATCAGTCATTGCACACCAGGACCAAAACTTGTCAGTTTAATGGAGTGTCTATTTACACTAAGTGCAAATACCCACCTTGTTGGCAGAGGTTATTTACACTAACTTCACCCACCAATGTGCGGTTGGGATATTCAACATTATATAAGACGGCTGTCAAAGTGGTGTAAGTGGTAAAACATTTAGTGCAGACTTTTTGACGCAATCGACCCAAGTTCGAATCTGCCTTTTGCCAAACTCATTCTTTTCCCTTTTTTTTACATCTCATATCACATTGAAAAGGCATTTATTTTCAATAAAAATTAAGGAAAATAATCGAAAAGTTGAAAATGAAGGGTAGGGTTAGGATTGGGTGTAGGGAGGGATTTATTGCACCAATAAGTCAGCATCAATTTATTAATTTTACCCTAACTTATAATTTACACTCAATACGTTATTATTGCATACTGTTCTATAATATACTACAATATTGAGGTGCAGATATTTGCCACTATTTGCAATAAGTAGTATAAAGAGCAGAAAATACTGCTATTTTTACACAGTGTAAATAGACGCGATGACTATTTGCACTTAGTGTAAATAGCATCTATTGCTAAGAAAATATGCTATTTTCGCTTAGCGGAAATAGCAAATACATGCTATTTGCACTTAGTGTATTTGCACTTAGTGTAAATGGTATCGCTATGCAGCTCATGGCAATAATAGTAAATCATAATGGAGTCAAAAAGAACCGTTACCATTGGGAAATACTGTGATCTTTACTGTCATCCTGGTCAAAAAGTCTCCTCAAATGTACTTGCCAGTGGTATTCCTTCATAATCTGCAGCTTGCAAGACCGAATCCATTACACCTACTCAGAATCCAACCCTAATGGATAAAATCAAGTCCCAGCTTTTATATTTTTCCTCACTCGCACATTACTGAAATTACATGTTAACTATTTGATAGTTCTCTGGGAATGTAGTGGAGCATCATCTTCCTTTCTCTCTTCTCCAGGTCATTGATGACAAAATTGTTGGGACCAACTTGGTAACAGGTTTGCCACGGTCTAGTCCCAGCAGCAATGGGGACTTGATTGTGCGCACCAGTAAACTACTGCTGCCAATTACGTGTGAGTTTCCACGGCAGTATGAGGTGTCGGATGGCTACCTGCCCAGTCTGCGTAACACAGCACTCGAGTTAGCGGGCCACAGCGAAGGAATATTCCCCTTCAGTTTGGAGCTCTTCAAAAATGCAGAATTTTCAGAGTCATACAACCAACCTCCACAACTGCATTTGCGTGATTCACTGTACTTTGGCGTCGAACCTCGAGAGCGGGTGGATGGCCTTGCTGCTTTTGTAGAAAGCTGTTTTGCCACCCCTGGTCCCAAAGCTGACCAGGCCTTAAAATATTACCTTATCAGAGATGGGTAAGTGATTTTAGAGATTTTACTAACTTCCTAGCCACAGAATTAGACCACCCTATCCCTTCCCTGTTGAAAAACCAGCGTATGCTGGTATGTTTTGAAGCATGGCAACTGGTTTGAGCGGTTTAAGCTGGTCCTTAGTTGGTCATGAGCTGGTTTAAGCTGTTTATAAGCTGGTCCTGAGCAGGAGCTAAACCGTTTAGGACCAGCACATGAGCAACTAAGGACCAGCTCAAACCAGCTGCCATGCATCAAAACATACCTAAATACTTTAGTAAACCTGACAGATAAAAGGCACAGGAGCTGATTGGGTGGCTCTCCTGTCAATTTTTTTTAGCTGTCCCTGATAGCACGTGTACGTCTATTTGATATCTACATTTACGTCTGCAAGACGTATTTTTTAGGGTGTTTGCTCATCTGCAATATGTCTATTGGACATTTCCTATCAGATGTCAAATAGATGTATATAAGATGTATATGATTTAGAATGCATGTAAAACTGACGTCTATCAGACCTTTGTACAAATCAAGAGATCTTTAACAGTCATCTTGCAGACGTATGTGTGCTGTCTGGGGTGTTTAGCACATACTGTTGCAAAGGCAGCTGTGATTCCTCAGGACACCTTTTTCAGTTACGTCATATCTGTGAGGTTGTGGGTACACCTTTAAACAAAGGCAGTCTATATTCAGAGTGTTGTGCTTTAATGGCCTTATATTTTTCAGCTGCATTTCAGACGGTACTGTGCGTCAGTTCTCTGCTAAAGATCAGCTCTCCAAACACTACCAGGTCCCTGTCTTCAAGTTCATTGGCAAGGACAATAGAGTGAGTAGGGAACTGGTGCATGCTGGGAAATTCAGCTGTCTGGTTTGTCCGATGCATGTGCTTTTGTGCGCTAATGGGCTAGCTATTACTTTGCTGAAACTTTTGTGTGTACTGTGTATGTATTAGGAGGTGTTCTTGCATTGCCATGTGCTGGTGTGTGGGCAGGAACAAGGGGAATCTCGTTGTACACAGGGCTGCCGAAAGCGCTTGAGGAGACATCTCTGGACTGACCAGCACCAAGAGCAACATGTACTTTCCAGTGGACCCATTCGTATACTGCCAGATCCATGAGACCACACACATAAACAAAATTAAATCTATTACCCACAACGCCATCTACAGGCTACTTTACTGTATTTAAACACATCCATACTGCATACAGTATCTGCAGAAATCTTACATTTATCAGTTGAGACATTATATTTACTACATAAATCCTCACTAGAAAATATTCTTTCCATGTGCATGCATCTAATTGGCATATGAGTTCAGCACTGTTTTACTGGGGAAAATAAAATGATTATACAGACAATAAAATGATTTTTGTCACAGTCTCTCTCAGTGCAATACACATTCATGTGTGTTAATGTTTAGCACCCATTCTGTGTTTAATTACATTTAAAGCAAAAACCAAATAAAACTACTTGGCTTAGGTGAACATTTGAGTTTTCAGAACATGATATTCATACAAAAAACGGAGGTCCAACAATCATAATAGTTTGATTATTTCTAAATAAAACAACTTTAGTTTGGAACAAAGATCTTTAATAATAAATTAACCAGTAGCTCTATACTAACCTACTGTCAGATATTGTAGGGATTTCGTATGTTGTTTTTTTTTTTTTTAAGCAAATTAATATTGTTTATCATATTGGACATATGTTGTCACAAACTATATATTTTATGGATATTGTCTTCCCATACAACAAACCTACACACTGCAAATTTGTGGGATAGACACTTTCACATATACAACATAAACATTTTTAGTTTCTGCTGAACTAAAACTAATCCACTAGCACCAGTTCAAGGTTTAGTGGGTGAATCTCAAAAAAACTTGTCAGAAAAATGTGAAGGTAATATTTTCCCACCAAAATATGGATGGAAATGTAAAACATGTCAGTTTTTAGGACCAATACCTTTGTTTGTTTTCTTTGTGACATTTTTAGGAAGTTTAGGCTAATTTCTGCAAAATGTTGATTTCGGTTATGCAAAAAAACTCTATAAATATTATATTTAAATTAGTAAATGTAAATTAATAGTATTTATACATTGCAGGAGTATGTCATATACATCATTTAATGTATGCTGATAATAATTACAGTTAATAATAATAATAATAAAAAATAATGATAAATAAAACTAATGAGAACCCAATAAAAACCACCACTGTTTTGCATTGCAGCAAATCTGCCCAATTGTTTCTTTTCATTAATGTGGTGAAATGTGACCAGGGTGTGTCTTAATGAGATTCATCCTAATACTGACCCCTAGTGTGGAGTAGTTTAAACTTGTAAAGTGTTTAAATGTGTTGAAGGTGGTGTGTTTTTGTGGTCTTCACAGCTCATCCTTCTCTTCTCCTTCACAATAGCAGGCTGCCCTCTGGCCGTTCATGAAGGGCCTGCAGCCCAAAGTCCACACGGTGTTATACATGGTGTCCGCAAAGGCCTCACAGGCTGTGGGAGAGAAGGGATATGAGGGGTTTTGTCTGGTGTGCAAAAAAACTGACAATCCATATAATCAGTCAAAAATATTTGCCATAACAGATAATGGATATGTTCCAACACAGATATATACAAAAACCATTACGTATATACATTACTGTACATATAAATAAAACACATTAGATCTGTGGAATGTCCCTATAAAACATGGAAACACAATATGTGTGTGTATTTCACACCTTCAACTTTAGCTATGAGGCCCAGACTCTTCTTCAGGTCACCACAGATGCTATGGAGGCACCAGCGAAATTTGGTGTCACAGCGGTACTTGTTAGAGCCACAGGTGTCATAACAAATGTCTAGCTGATTGCAACATTTGGTCATGGCTGGGACACCAATATCAAACTGTGGAGTAACAGCAAATTACACAACTTCAGCTTTATAACTCTTTCGCACTTCACTGTTACAACACAAACAACCACATACAGTTCAGACACACAAAGAACTTGTTAGTCACAAAAAATGCAAGAACCTATTACATCCTGTCAAAGTCCCACTTTAATATGAATTAAGGAAATTAAATGCATGCAAGTCTGTATATCAGTAATGGTTATTTCATGAATATATATAATAATTCGGTAACAGTGTTTCATATTATGTCACTGTACGGTACATTTGTCAGTGCTTTTCTTCTTTTAACAAGCAGGGCTGTCTTTGTGTTATGAAGTATCAGACACGAAAGGTATAAAATAATTATCACATTTTTCTCCTGTCTAACATGTAAATGTGAATCGGTTGATTTGGATGGATCTTTTATTTACAGTACAACTTTGATTCATTGGCCAGATTCACATATTCATGCATGGGGACAGAACATACGGTTTCAAAGATTGAAGGAGGCAGATTAATCTCTAATGTTAGTAGAAATAAAGAGACACATACACTGTTGGGTACCTGGAAGCCAAGCAGCGAGGTGCTACAACCATCAGGCTCCGGCATTTGATATCCAGCACGAGGCTGAGGAGCTTTACCTGAAAAACATAATATATCATATCTTTAATAAGGGATTAACATACTGTTTTGACTTTTATTAGAATACATTTTATACAACAATAGCATTGAGAGCTTTACAAATATGGGAAAAAAAATCTAAAGCAATTGCACAAAATCAGGTCTACTTATAATGCACCAAAAACATTATTTTTCTCGAATATTCTTCTGGACTAATTTGGCTTCACGCTGTTTCTTAAATTACAGTATTCAACTTTGGTAACCTAAAATAAAATTAAATAAGGGATAATGCAAAAAAGCAGAAACTAAACAAGCAATACCCAGGTTTTTGTTCTACAGATATAACATTTGAAACTGAAGAAGCCATTTTTTTCCAAGCATTTATTTTTTTCTCTGAATGTATTTAAGCATTACAGTTAATTCAGTCTTATTCAGTATTATTATACTTTGGGACATCTGCTGAGAAGTATCTATTAAGGAATTATGATCTTCCCGAACTTGAACTGAAGGGTACAGTTGAATATCACTTGCATAGCTATTAAAAATTTCACAAAATTCCTGATAAAATTACCTAAATGTGAAATATAGAATTAAAACAGCAGAGGTCCTAAAACAGAGCCCTAGGTAACCCCAATATCGGTAGCACTTTATTTTACAGCGATGTTAATCATGTACATGCTATGTACTTAGTATTGTAATTACAATAACTAGTACAAACCCTGAACCTACCCCTAAACCTGTACTTACCCCATGTAGTTACCTTATATTATCAGTACTTTCTTAGGTAGGTACATTTTAAGTACACTGTAAGTACATGTAAGTTCACATACTGTTAAATAAAGTGCAACCCCAATGTCAGTAAATGTGAAATAATATATATTTTTCAAGTCATTAATTTCTTTGTGACAGTTTTAATTGCCTGTTTAATAAAAGATAAATTATATATTTGTGTCACATATCTGACACTTATTGTATTGTGAGTAAATGCGATTTTCTTCCTATAGCCTGCAAGGTGAAACAGTCTCAAACATTTCCACATTTGGTATTCAGAGCATGGTCTTTATCATTTCAAGAGAAGGTGACACTGTCCATGGAACATTTTTTTAATTGTCTTAAATTATGGTGGCATTATAAGGTTAGACACAACAACTACTTTGCTATCTAAGCTTTGGCATTTAGTCAAGGCCCTGGAACCAAAGGTTCAGTAGGACTTTCAAACCCGCATGAAGTTTATTATGCAGTTAAAACTACATAGGCCTATATATTAACCACTTTTATTGTGTATGAAGACTACTGATTGAATAAACTACATTCACTGCCCTCCTTAGGCAACATTAAATATTAAGAACATTAACTCAACAAATTTAAACTAATTAAACCATTTTCTGTATGTATTAAGTAAGTTCCATTAATTTGTATTCAATTAACAGTCAAAGGTTAAGAAAAACAAGTCTGTCATTCTAGAATTAAATCAGTAATACACAGGAGTCAAGAGATAAATAAAGTACTTCCTAAATTCTGAAGTATAAGCATATGACACGTTCTGATTCATTACTGTCATCTGTAGAGTGGTGTGATCGACTTGCCCTATGCCACACCATGTCTGTCAACATGAGCAGCGAGGACAGATCAGCGAGGGCTTGTTTCAGATCAGCGAGGCAAAGACTATTCCAGTAAAAAAGACTAAAATATAAGTACTATTTCACTTACCATGTCTACAGCGGTACTGACATACACCATCTCGACCCCCCATCAGCTCCAGTATAGAGTCAAAATAGCCATTCACTGCTTGGAAACCCCCTCTGATAGAACCTAAGCCCCAGTCTGAATCATCTTCAGATTCTTGCGTGGAGCTCTGGGTCTCTGCAGGTTTTCCCTCAACAGGGACATCTGCCATCAAGATGTCATTTGTGCTTTCACCAGCCTGAGCTTCAGGTAAAACAGAGCCGTCAGCTGGAGAATCCACCGCAGCTGCATCATTAGAGGCCTGGATAAGCGTGGCAGCCAAGCCTGTGGAGATACATAGCAGCAGCAGCGGCAGCGCACGTGGAAACATGATGTGACCCTGGGTCCTATGAGGTCTGTAGGGTCCAAAAAGAAGGGGAGACCGATAAAGCCGAAGGGCTTAGAAAGAAAAGAGTGAGCAGCACAAATAGACTCTGTTGATAGTGCCTCGTGGAAGGGACTTTGAACTGCGATTAGATCAAGCAGACAGCAAGGCATTGATTGGTGCTGAGGTTAAAGGTAAGGTCCAATCTCTTGCTGAGGCTTGCTCTCTCAGTGAATCATCACACTCCCCTTCTGTAATCAACTTTTTGCTTTGATTACCTGCAGTTCACACTTTGGCTAGAAGAGGGTCTCCTCTCACATACAATAATTTAATCTAGAGCCATCGCATTTCAACTATTATTTCCACTGACAGACTGTTGGTAATCTCAAAGACCTATGCTCAGCTTATTGGTTATGGAATTTGTATGAGCCATAGTGATTGCATGTATGAAGTAATACTGGATCGCAAGGCTTTGATAAGATTTATGGGTCAATAACATGACGTTTATTTTCTTATAATACAATAATGTATTTAAAAATGAAATAGAATACAGAAATCCGAATCGCTTTTATGTGGAACCTGCTTTTAATTTCTGAATTAAAATTCATTTTGATATTTTTGGGAAGCATAAAGTTAGAAATATTAGTTTAGTCAAAAATAACAGCGCACTAAGTCAGAAAAGGCGGAAGTTGAATGGATTTTCTTTGAAAACTATGTGAGGTTCTAAGAATTTGATGATTTAGCTCCAGAAGTTTGTACATTATTAATATTTGATTGATTCAAAGTCAACATGAACTGTCAATAGTTTATTTATGTTTTAAATTGAACTGTTATCTCTTTAGTAAGCACTCATGCTGTATAGTTGTTAACTAGGTGTGTCTGCTGCTCATGAGCAATTGTTCACACACTTTCTTATCGTATGGACTGCAATGTTACTGATTCAAACCCGCTCCGTGTACATGTTCTGGCTGATACAGATGGGGACGTCCTCTTGTTTAGTTATCAGCTTTTAACATCTACCAGAGTTTAGACTTTTAAACCTTAGCACGCACATGTCAGGTTTTAAAATAAATACAGATTTTCCCATGAAGTGCTACTTTTTAATGTTTAAATACAGTGAAGATTGCTTTTGATCTGTAGTGTCCCTGCCTGTACACCGAGCATATAGTGCAAACACTGCATTTGATTTGAACTCTCTCATTTCTAAATCCTGTATGTCTGCAATCATGCGTGTCATGTATATCAATGTTAACATTTCACCTCAAATATATTTAATATTTAATATCTAGCCTAGCGTGAAAAAGTCCAAATGTAAATAACTCGTAGGCTACCTTTTTAAATGTTTTAATGAAAAGAAGACTTCTATTTACATCATAGACCTTGCAGCAAATTAATATTCATAGATATTAATCATATTCATACATTATAATAATTCATGCTTAGCTTTTAATGGACAACACTTTACAGAATATACAAATAATGTCAAAGGCAGGAAAACAGATCACACCAAACACCTAAATCTGCTTCAGCTCCAGCATTCATTCATTCAGTGCAACAGTGCATTTCATGAAGTGCCACTAGAAGGCAGCAGTTGGCTGTTAAAGTGTATTTCAAAATATCCAAAAATATATGAGTAATTCCTGGGATTTGGTGATTCTCTCTCATATTGTACCCTTCTTTCTGGGTCAACATATCAGCACACCCAACATTATCTTGGTGCCATTTCTGATGCTTGTCAAAATTTAAGTGGACAAATATTCTATTTATAATATAAATATGAGTTATGATTTTGGTAAGCATATATTAACTGAAACATGACATCTATATTTAACATTATTGATAAATGAAGTGAATCAACCCTGTCACAAGTTTACAACCCTAAAACAATGATAAATATACATATGTGACAAAGTTAAGTGTGATGGAGTTGTTGTTGTTGTGGTTTTTTTAATGGCCACTGCTACTGGTGTAGTGTGGGAGTGTTCTCACATATATAGCAGGAATAAAATAAGTACACTGCATATACTTATGGTTTAGTTGTTAAGCTTGACAGTATATGACACTTATGCACTACTATTAAAGAGACCTGGATTGTCACATATGGTTGGATTCTAAATTATTACGGGTGGAGAACGATTAGTGTGACGGGGCTTGAGTCTGAGGGACATAACTATAGCCTATATTCTGTTTTTATAAAAGATACAGCATGTTTTAGAAAAATGTTTTTCAAAAGTAAGGAACACATATAAATACTTACATTATTGCCAAAAAGTATAGTCACCGGGCACATTTATTTATTTGTATTTTTTTTCCTAAGTACAAATTCAGTGAATTGCCTCGAGGCAAAATGTTTGGCGTAATGCAACATCATTTTATGATAATGTGTGTGTACACTGTAAAAAAAAAAAAAAGAAATTGAGCCAATTTAAAATTTTAAGGCAGATTTTTGAGTTCTCTCAACTTATTTTTGTAGGAGATTCTCAACTTCAATGATCAGTAGTTTATCTCACAGCTGGATCCCAAACAGTGTCTTTATGCAAGCATTTCTAACCTGAAACCTGATTCACACTTGTGTCCCATACCAGACTGACTGTTCATAACCGTAACCTTAAAATGATCTTTTATTAATTCATTTATTTGCATGTTTCCCACCCTTAAGGTCTCTTTTCGCATGCGTTTTTTCGCATTCGCAATCTTAAAAATTCGTCACGCACAGAGACCTTGCACACTGAGTCCGATGCGTTTTAATTAATCCGTTGCGAAAAAAATCGCAAAACTATACAAAATGTCTTCAAGCAGTGAGGATGATTTTGTTGTCCTCTCTCTTTTTAAAAAAAGAAAAAGAAAAAGGAAATATTGGGTCCATCCAATCCTTAAATTGCGCAGAGAGGAAGGTTCCACCTCCTTATCAAAAAGCTGCGGGATTATCTCGAGAGATTCAAAGTTTATTTCAGGATGTCAATGCCTCAGTTTGATACTTTGCTAGTGATACTGAATCCACATAATAAAAAGACCACCAATTTCCGTGAACCAATTTATCCTGAACAGAGACTGTCTGAGGTATAGAGACACACACACACACACAGACACACACACACACACGCACACCGAACTGCGGCATCGGAAAGGTGCGCGCCAGGCATAAAAAATAGGCTACAGCAGTTCTTTATATTCTGTATTCCGCAATTTGTTTGTCATAAAGTGTGCTGTGCTGCAAGACAAAGTGTATTAATTTGTCTGACACTATTTTGGATTTTGGCTTTCGCTTGTACGGTGGCTCTGAATTGTCAAAACACCTTCTCAAAGCATCTCAAAATGCTTTATACGGATGTGAATAACGCAAAAAATCGAACCCGATCCGAATTTTTTTTTGACGGACGAAAATTTCGGAGGCAGTGTGCAAACGTGATTGACAAAACGTGAGGTCGTATTTATTTTTCAACGTGCGAAAATTTCGGACGAAAAATTCGGACTCAGTGTGCAATGGCATTAAAGAAACCCTTTTGTGTCACCTTGATATGAGACCCCTTTGTGTCGTTCCGAATAGTAAACTTAATGTTGATTTTAATGAAGACGCTTAAGCTGAAATGTCTCACTTTACCTGTATTCATTCTAGACATATGTTCAAAATTCAGATGAGCTATTTGGACACTTGTGGATCATGTTCAGGTAAAAGCTTTATTTGTGGTTACTCTTCTAGGAGACCTGTGTGAAAACACAATGCCACCCGCTGCTTAAAAGTCACAGAACAACTTCTAAACAACTAATGTTTGTGTATTACTTTATATATTTTTGTTTATTTTATTAGTTAATACAATGTGCTGTTTCCATTTCATGTTAGATATGAATATCCGTGGCAAATGTAAACAAATAAAAATTTCACAGAATAAATATTACACAATTTGTATTTGTCAGAAATATTTAATAAAAGTAATTACTGTTCGTACATTTAGAGTCGAGACATTTATCTCGGGCAACAGTATGCAGTTTCTCTAAATGACCATTCGCTTTATTCCATAATGTACTATTTGTTCTGTACAAAACAAAAATGCTAAACTTTGTATAAAAAATATAAGTTAATTTAAAATTTAACTCTAATGAACAAAATAACAATGGTAATAATCAATAACTGTGGCAATAATAATATAATAGGAGCAATAATATTAATAACAATAATAGTAATAGTCTCTAAACATAGTGCATATGAGGGCAAAGACAACTGGTTGTGGATGATCTTGGTGACTGAGGTGAGCGGTGCTGAATAGATCCTCTCAACTCTGACTCCGTAGTAGATGGGGGTTGGTAGCATTACTCCAGAGCGCACACACACACACACACTCGCATGCACACAGGATCTGAAAGTGCATGACTGCCTAAGATAGCACCATTAGAATGTAGCTTACATCTCCTAACACGGTCTCTCTACACACAGTGCGCACGTTGCATGCCGACACAACCATTGGAAGCCATGTTTAACATTCTCATATCCGATGGTGTACTGGTACACTTAAAAACTAACAGGCATCTTGAAGCAGTTTGTGACAGTATTGATTACATTCACTCATCAGTCCTGCAGTATTTACAGAAGGCCATCAGTCAGTCAGAGCTCCATCGCTGTCTGCAGGGACTGCAGGTGCCTCTTACAGATACAAAGAAGAAAAAAACTAAATAGAAAAAAACAAAAACTGATTTCAGCCATTTGAAACGAAGGCATTATATTGATGGCAAACATTTATGTTGGGTCGCAAGTTGAAATTCACCTTACTTATTATGTAGAAGACATAAACCTTACTCTCCAGAACATGCAGTTGTCTGTGTCAGATGCGTTTTCAATCGCCCTTCACTAAGCACCGTCCCATTGGTTACTGTTCTTTGCTCACACAAACTTTACAGAACGTCCCATAGAAACTGGAGCATAACGCGATGAAGAAGTGTGACATTGCAAAGCAATATTCCTCTGCTGATTTTGTGTAAAGAAATGTTTGAATTACACAAAAACAATCATCTTTGAAGACTGTGAATCATGTTGATTTGGGAGTGAGAGTTACATTTTGTGGTCTAAAAAAGAAAGGTCATACAACATTAGAACAACACCAGACTTTTTTTTTTATGGTGAACTATCCCTTTAAGTAACTTAAGTAATTATGTGTGCAGCCTTTTTTTTATTTATTTAAATAAGAAAATCACATTGTATGATTTTTAAATAATTAACTTCCATTTTATTGCATGAAATAAGTATTTGATCACGTACCAACCTGCAAGAATTCTGGCTCTCACAGACCTGTTAGTTTGTCTTTAAGAAGCCCTCCTATCCTTCACTCATTACTTGTATTAATTGCACCTGTTTGAACTCGTTACCTGCATAAAAGACACCTGTTCACACACTCAATCAATCAGACTCCAACCTCTCCACTATGGGCAAGACCAAAGAGCTGTCTAAAGACACTAGGGACAAAATTGTAGACCTGCTCAAGGCTGGGATGGGCTATAGGACAATAGGCAAACAGATTGGTGAGAAGGCAACAACTGTTGGCGCAATTGAGAAAGGTGAGGGATCAGCCTAGAACTGCACGGCAGGACCTGGTCAATGACCTGAAGAGAGCCGGGACCACAGTCTCAACGGTTACCATTAGTAACACACTACACCGCCATGGATTAAAATCCTGCAAGGTCCCCCTGCTCAAGCCAGCACATGTCCAGGCCCGTCTGAAGTTTGCCAAAGAACATCTGGATGATCCAGAGGAAGCATGGGAGAAGGTCATGTGGTCAGATGAGACCAAAATAGAACTTTTTGGTATAAACTCCACTCTTACTGAGGGAAGGAGGTTGTTGCCCAAAGAGTATTGAAGATGGGTCTTCCAGCATGACAATGATCCCAAACACACAGCAAGGGCAACTAAGGAGTGGCTCTGTAAGAAGCATTTCAAGGTCCTGGAGTGGCCTAGCCAGTCTCCAGACCTGAACCCAATAGAAAATCTATGGAGGGAGCTGAAACTCCGTGTTGCCCAGCGACAGCCCCAAAACCTGAAAGATCTGGAGAAGACCTGTATGGAGGAGTGGGCCAAAATCCCTCCTGCAGTGTGTGCAAACCTGGTCAAGAACTACAGGAAACGTCTGACCTCTGTAATTGTAAACAAAGGTTTCTGTACCAAATATTAAGGTCTATTTTTCTATTGTATCAAATACTTATTTCATTCAATACAATGGAAATTAATTATTCAAAAATCATACAATGTGATTTTCTGGATTTTTTTTAAATTATATTCTGTCTCTCACAGTTGAGGTGTACCTACAATCAAAATTACAGATCTCTCCATTCTTTGTAAGCGAGAAAACTTGAAAAATCGGCAGTGTATCAAATACTTATTTGCCCCACTATATGTCCCTGATTCATGTAGTATTAGTCTTTTTATTTCCATACATGTTCAGTCATTTATCTTTTTATTTATTATTATTATTAATTTACTTATTTTGCATCAATTTACAGATTTGGTGGGGTTGTAGTACCTTAAATAATTTTAAAACAATGATTGTTTGAGGAAAATAATTCAAATGTGACCCTGGAGCACAAAACCAGTCTTAAGTTGCTGGGGTATATTTCTAGCAATAGCCAAACATATATTGTATGGGTCAAAATTACTGATTTTGCTTTTATGCCAAAAATCATTAGGACATTAAGTAAAGATCATGTTCCATGAAGATATTTTGTAAATTTCTTACCATAAATATATTAAAACTTATTTTTTGATTAGTAATATGCTATAATAGGTTTTGTGGTCCAAGGTCACACATAGTTTCAGAATCAGAAATAGCTCCATATTAAATGTTTGCATGATCAAGCAATCAATTCGGTTGTGTACATTTTGTCTTTTGAACAGATTTTGGGTAACCTAACTCGCTCATGCAAAATGATGACAAAATATAACTGCTGCCTGTTTAATCATCATTTGTGTCTTTCAGTCTTTAGTAATTACTTTGTGCACACACACACACACAAGTTCTTATAGTGAAGATGTAAAGAGGTAATATAATATTTCCCCCCCTAAGGTTGACTTAAAATATTGGTAAAGTCATAATTTAGTATTTCACAACCGTTTTTGTTGTTGGTGTTTCTAAAGACTTCTGTTTTTGAACATCCAATAGGTGTGCTGTAGTTAACGTCTAAGTACAGGTGGGCTGACGTTAAAAACCTGTACTGAATGAGGCCTTTTTGAAGTTTAGTTTCAATAAACTCTAGATTTTGCAGTATGTTTTTATGGTACAATGGAAACAGAAACATTTCATTCCTTAGTTTAAATGTCAACAGCGCTATGAGCTTCGACGGGTTAAACTTCATATCAGGTTGCTGCAGATCTCAGAGAGGAACACCGTGACTTGTGTGTGACTCCAGTAAGGTTCAGAGTGAAACTTATGCCATCACAAAAGCTCTTTGCTTTGGAAAGACGCGCTTTAGGGGATTTTTGTTTTCAACTCCACTCAGAATAGGCTGTATTTCTTCATTCAAGTACTGCAAAACATATTTTGTTCAAAATATTATATAAAACACCCATCAGACCACCACGAGAGCGATGGGTTATCGTGCCTCATGCACCTCAACTGCGACAAAACATTCTTTCCGTCTGTCTTAAAAAATAGCTTTGCGTATTTTGACCACAGCAGGATAAAAAGTACCATTTTAAACTAGACGAACCATCTTTTAGTTATGAGTCATCCAACCAGATCGTAACTTGGGTTGGTATTTAAGGCCTCTTCAAATGTAAGACCACGAAAGAAACTGAAAAAAATAAAAAATAAAAAACACCTAAACGAATAGGAAAAGTACTGCCAATGATGACGGCCGTTCTGCTGAAGTGGACTTGAGTCCCAGCCATCAACGAGGGAGCCCTGATGTCATTAGAGTGTACGCCTCCGTCACCCACTGAGGTAACATTATGTTTTGTTTATTTTTCTGAATGTATGCTTCCCCGCCTGCCCTCTGCGCTTCCTCCTGTCTCTGCAGGAAGTGGGACTGTCCACAGGAAGTCCAGTGTCTCTGGCAGGGTGTAGGTGGTGCTGTGGGACAGGTGCCACAGATTCAGTTCTCCACTTTTACTGGTCCACTGTCTGAAGTCTCGCTCAGTTCGGCCTCTTCAGTGGAAGCCCACGCAGAGGAGTCCTCTCCTCGCACGATTCGTTCCCATTGGGTCAGGTTTTCACTGCAAACACAGAGAGCTCTTCACATTATCACACCAAAAACATAACAGTTGGTCTATAGCTTAAACGTGGCAAAACAATTACAAAAAAAAAACACTAATTAAGTGACTACAGTGAGAAGTAGCATTTTTTCCTTTAACACATTTTCACCTCTGAACATAAAAATGTGTTCCTGCTTATTTTTTTTTTTTTTTTTTTAACATAGCAAAAAATTATAATAAGAAATGTTTATTGAGCATCAAATCAGTATATTAGAATGATTTCTGAAGAATCATGTGACACTGAAGACTGGAGTAATGATGCTGAAAATTCATCTTTGCATCATAGGAATAAACAGCATTTTAATACATATTAAAATAGATTGGTTAATTGGTTAAATAAATGCATATGAGGTGAGGCAAGAGACTTCTTAAAAAAAAAAAAAAAAAAATCTTACCAATCCCTAACTTTTAAAAAGTAGTGACCAATTTTAAATATATATGGCTATTAAAATATATTACAAATATTTTTAGTCAGAATTATTATTGCATTTCTCTGTTGTGCTCTGTTTGGTTATGAAGTATATGGATAGTGGTGATTTGATTAATGTTGCTGTGTTGAACATTTTTACAAAATTTGGTCCCACTTTATAGTAGGTGGCCTTAACTACTATGTACTCACATCAAAAAGTAAGTACAATGTGCTTATTGTGTTCATACTGCATTACACTTTTGCTGCTATTGAGGTGGGATACGGGGAAGGTTAGGGACAGGTTTGATGGTAAGGGTAGGTTTAAGGGTGGGTTAAGGTGTAAGGGATGGGTCAACAGTGTAATTATAAATGTAATTACAGAAATTAATTTCAGATGTAACTACATATGTATTTTTTAAAATATAAGTACAATGAAGTGCATTGTACCAAATGATTAATTTAAATGTAAGTACATAGTAGTTAAGGCGACCTAATATAAAGTGGGACCCACAATTTTAAATATTGAATGTAAATCATGTCAAACATTTAGACAAACTTGAATGATTTTGTTTCTTTTAAAATTTTACAAATGCATTTGTGCTTAAAATCATAATTTTCAAATAAAATATAAAGTGTAACTGTATGAAATTCCTCACAAAAATAGATTTTTTTAATAAAAATGTTTCACTTTATGTCCTTGTTATAGTGTAATTATACATTTAAGTACTGAGTAATATTAATAAACTACATGCATTTACTATGTGGTTAGCGTTAGGATTAGGTTTTGCCTTATGGTTACTTGCATGTAATTATGCATAATTGATTGTTATTATAATAGTAAGTACATGTAACTTGTGTAACAAGGACACCTTAAAATAAATGTTACCAAAAACAAACAAACATGAAAAGTAGCCAAGAAGTGTTGCTGAAATAAAAGACAGCTTTGGTTTGTTTTTTTGTTTTGATTTGTTTTTTGGTAACACTTTATTTTAAGGTGTCCTTGTTTTCACACCGAGAAACTTTTTTCTCGGTCACTACATAATTCTCAAACTTGAATTCATTATTGTTTTTATAATGGATACAACTAACTGTATTTGTATTTTTCATTATTGATTTTTTTTCAAATTTTCTTTATTAGTTGTTACAACCCTAAACATGCCATGTGAAGGCTGTCACTAGAGTAACAGAAGCTATGCTGTCAGGGCGATCTGACCCAGATAGGAAGAAAGCAGATAAACTCAAGGTGGTAAACTCAATTTGTCAACTCAATTTTTTCTGCATTTTTTGTTCCTATTAAGACTCTCCTTTTTCAATTAGTGATGCTGAAGTCATTTATTGGTCCCTCTCTGATCTCAAAATGACCAGGGCTCCGGAGCGTCTGGGCCGGCTGCCCACACATTCCAGTTGGAAACCTGGTGCTGACGCAGTGGCACGGCTTTTCAAATTGCGCCGTCAACTGTGTTTGCATTCCCCACAGATCAAGGTCACAGAGGCTCGCAAGCATTTGACCAGTTTAGGGGCACAGCGGGAGAAGTTTAGACACGGACCCATCCTCACATCAGAACTGGCACAATGGCTACATAATGGAAGCCGGTTAATGCGACCAGAGCAAAGCAGCGCAATTAACTCCAGTTTCAGAGCGGTAAAGAAAATGATGTATTGTACAAAGATGTGCTAAACTTATTGAACGAACAGTAACAAAAGGGAATTATTCTGCTGCTTTTATTCTGAAACCAAACAGGAGCTCTTTGAACATTGTTTAAAATGCAACTTTCATGCCACAGAAAGAGGTCAAAAACCTGCTGATATAACATTACTGTAGCTTTAAATATATATATATACCATATATGATAAAACGGTAACACTTTAGCATAGGGACCAATTCTCACTATTAACTAGTTACTTAGTAGCATGCAAGTGTTTATTAGTACTTATAAAGCACATATTCTGCATGACCATATTCTACATCCTTAATCCTAAACTTAACAACTACCTTACTATTAATAAGCGGCAAATTAGGAGTTTATTGAGACAAATGTCTTTGTTAATAGTGAGAATTGGACCTTAAAATAAAGTCTGACCAATAAAACCAAACGTAATCACAAAAAGATTAAATAAAAATCTAGCATAGTATTAACCTGAATATGCCAGCAACATGCAACTTTTACATGTAGTAATAAGCTTAAAATAGTAGTCAGTTGGTTAAATTTGTTTAATAAAAGTGCTTACGAACACGGATGATTATATCACAGCATTGGAGCATTCATGCAGTCAAACATTGTGTTGAGCGTGTGACAGACCTGCAGGCTGTAAGCAGAGGACTGGAGGGAGGAAACAGCTCTGACAGGGTGGTGTAACAGGGAATAGCCACAGCATTGTAAAACCCCACCTGAGAACATAACAAAAACAGGACTCAGATACTACAGAACATGGAAGGACATAAAAAAATGGCTTCTCAACTCAAATGAGCATTTACTCTACAAGTAAATATCACCGCTAACCTAATGAGCTGCCTACCTAGGCAACTTTAAGGCACACTTGGGATAGGAATAGGAAAAGCAACGTTCTTCTAGGAGCATGATAATGACAGAAAGTTCGGATTTACCTGTCCCTGGGGGACCTCATCCTTTTTATCTCTGTCCATCATAGGGATGGGCTGCATTCCAATCTTCTTCATTTCATCCCCCTATCATTACAAACAAGATGAACAATTTCACTGAATGTCCTTCAGAGGTCTGGCCTGCAATTTGAGATACCGCTCAAAACAATACAGGGACCTGTACAATGATTTACTTTATTACACAATATTGTTACAACAAAAAGATTCATGCTTGGTTTACAATGATTAAAGCTGACCTCAGCCCAGAACTCAGCATAGATGTCATTGGCCGTGAGTTGTGTGACGGACCACAGTTTGGTCACAGAGCAGAGATCACAGGCCGTCATCATCAGACCGATCACACGGTCCCTGCGGTGCACAAATAATCAACCAGCAATTCATCAACGGGATCAGATCAGGCTGTGAATTAATAACACATACTAGGAATTCTCTACATTAAGGTCTATTGCTTTGCTTGAATTAAGTTGTAATATGTTTCAAAAACGGTCATATAGCATTGACAAAGCACCCACACAATAAATGCTGGGACAGAACATTATGTAAGTCTCTTTTTCATTCACAGGTCCAATTTATATATATAAAAAAACGGTAACACTTTATTTTAAGGTGTCCTTGTTACACAAGTTACATGTACTTACTATTATATTAAAAATAAATTATGCATAATTACATGCTAATAACCCCTAAGCCAAACTCTAACACTAACCATATAGAAGTACATGTAGTTAATTAATATTACTCAGTACTTAAATGTATCATTACACTGCAACAAGGACACCTTCAAATAAAGTATAACCAAAAAAACAAACAAACAAGAACAAAAAAAACTTAAAACATCTAAAATTGTAATTTTGTGGGAAATTCATACATACTGCTTTTAATTTATGATGATTTAAGTTAGCAATGTCTGGATGCATTATGATAAAGAGATTTTTTGAAGAAATGTGCTTAATTGAAAATAATGTCACAAATTCACAATGTAAAAAAAAAAAAAAAAAAAAATTATGTAGTAAAAAAAAAAAGTGTGTGTGTGGGGGGGGGGGGGGCAATTATTATTATTATTATTATTTTAACCTGGATATATATTTTATTCCTGGATATACTTTACAACTGACTTACATGTTACATCATGTATGAACTATAGTAATAACAGAATAACAGAAAATTATGCATAATTGAAAGCAGCTAATGCTAAACCAAAACCTACATGCAGTTGGCCTTATGCGCCTCCTGGCACGGAGAGGATTAAGGTAAGATAAGTACATGCAGTTAATTAATATTACTCAGTACTTGTACAATTACACTAAGACAAGCTCACCTTCAAATAAAATGTAACAGTTTTTGTGAGATTCACTCAAGCAGTATGTTACTACTTCAGTTCAACCATAGCCTTTGTCACTGTTCCGGTGGCTCCCTGAAAATATCTCTGAAGCTGAGGTAAGATTTACAAGAGTTCTGTGATAATGGAGGTGAACTATGACCTCTGACCTGTGAGCACGGTTGTTCAGGTCCAGTGCACCTGTGGCCAGCAGTTCAGCCAGTTGCTTGCGGTTGCCAAAGTACAAGGCGAGGTCTGTAGCAATGATGGCCTTCCTGATGATCTCCAGCACCTGCTCATACTCACTGGAAGTCAGGTTGGAGAAAATATTGTGCCCTTCCAGCTATGGGAAAAAAAGAGATCAATAAAAAAGCAAAAGCTCCACTTATGAGGCGTCTGGCTCTGCTGGAGAGTTGCAGCAAAGCCGAAGGGGCATCCAAGAGATGGCTGACAACCAACTGACTCTGCTTAAGATGGGAAATTTCTTAAATATGGGAATGAGAAAAAAATATATATATATTAGCCCACTTTTTCTCTTTTTTTTTTTTTTTTTGTGGTCGACCTAATGCAAACTGCAATCAGCACAAATTCTGGGGGCATGTTTGCATTGATAATATTTATTGATTTATTGACTACCACTTGAATGCTTCCTTGTAATCTCAGTTTCTGTCAATATGAAATTTAAAGACAATGTGATGGTTTTTGCACGCAAGGCACCACAGGCAAAACACTTGTTTTTAGTCAATTTTATGATTTTGGGATATTTGGCTTTTTATAAACTGTTGTTACAGACTAGTAGAAAGAAAACATCAATAATACACTTTTAAGTGTTTATTATTTTATTCATGTTATCCATTTGCTTGATTTTAATTACAATACATATCTTTAAAGGGCAGTTTCTTAAAATGCAGCTTACAGCATTAGGTGTATGTAATTTACTATCTATTCCTATCTATATCTTTATTCTTATCTATATTTTGATATTATAACTGGTCTTAAATAGTGTATGTATTAAGACGTTTTTTCTGGCTGTTGACATTTAGGGAGTGATAAAAAAGATATCCAAAATCCCCTCTGTAAAAACCATTGGCTCATACATGTAGCCTTAGTAATGCAATCAGACTTTTTTTTTTTTTTTTAAATAGCTAGTAAAGTAACATATTACTTCTAAATTTACAAAAAAAATATCTTAGTTGCTTTTTCAAAAAAGTAGTGCAAGTTATTTGTCTTCCCATTGATTTACAGACTCCTCTCCTGTCCTGTGTTCAGATAAATTGGGAGTGATGTGCAGAGGCACCTCCTTTAGGCTGAAGCTTATTAATTGAACTTTTGGAGTGAAAGGGCCTTTATAGTAGCCAAAAATATAACTTTTGGCTTTTTTATTAAAAATATTAAGTAAGTCCAGCAGCTAAAGTTACAAAAAGTAACACAAAGATAACATATTGCAATACTTTCCATAAAAAGTAATGCAGTTAGTTACTTTTTATGGAGTAATGCAATATTGTAATGCATTACATTTAAAAGCAACTTTCCCCCAACACTGGACTCTAATATGCCAACAAAATGAACCATTACTTTTGAAACCGGCTCTATCCAGTGTTCAGATTTCTGTTCTTGGAATGAATGCAAATTAGTGCATTTTTAATTAGATAATGCATTATTTACATATTCAACATTTCAGAAACCTTGCAATACAAAAATGTTTGCAATCCTTAACATCATCAGTCAACTGGGGAACTATAGTGATATCTTTCATTTTTTTAATTTATTTTTTACATTATTCACCTGGGGTGAACAACAACATTTAGCAAGGACTATAGCTTTAAACAACAGGCACTGAAATCATATGACCAGTGCCCACAAGCCAATCTTATACCATAAGTGATATAGTCATTGGAGAATCTAAGGGAGTCTGTGCACATGTTCGTGCCCGTAACGGGTGGGTGTAACTGACCACATTTAGCATGTTTACTATCGTACTGAGCTGGCGCAGAGTGTAGGAGCTTTACCTGCAGGATGGACACCGTCTGTGAGAAGTGATGCTGTTCCATGGTGGATGTGGAATACAGGGCGGCCAGCGGATGGTCAAACTTCTGTAGATAACTGTTACTGTAGCCGCGGTGGTCCAGGTCATGACATAAGCAGGCAATTAGCAAGCCTTTCCTCTGTTTGAGAAGACATAAGCAGGGCAACGGAGTAAGTCACACTTTGGAGCTACTATCTTCTGCTAACTACATTTTTCAGTGACACTAAAGGACCGGTTCACACTAAGAATGATAACGACAAAGATAACTATAATGTTAACTACACACTATATTTTAAGGTCCAATTCTCGCCAATAGCAAACCGTTAACTACGACTTTTGCCTCAAACTCCTAATTTATGTTGTATTGCAAAACACTTTTGCTGCTATTGAGGTGGAATACAGGTAAGGATGTGGTAAGGTTACTTTAAAAGTTGGGTTAAGGGGTAACGGTATAATTATAGATGTAATTACAAAAATTAATTACAGATGTCATTACATGGAGCTATTTCTTTAAATATAACTACAATGTAAAAACATTACGTGCATTGTATTAAAAGTAGAGTGAGTGATTTCGGAGAGGCTGGCAATAGCGACCTAGCTTTGAAAGCATAACATCCCACCCTTCCTGTAAATCACTCTCCAAAGCCACTCCTCCTCCTCCAAAAAAAAAAACGAATGGGCACAGTTGGTGTTTCTTGCGGTTTACTTACAGATGGTCAGCCAGCAAAATAAACCTCTCTTAAATATAATGACTACCCCCCAAAAATGGAGCAATGAATTTAGTAATATAGAATGAATTGTGTAAGTGTATAATAGTTGCTGCAATCTTCAGTTGCTGTAGTTAACTTTTTGTTAGAAGCTCGTAGTTGAAATAACTCACTTTTGTAAGTTCACTGCAAATGCTAATGTGAGAATGACACTGACCTCAAGCTCAGTGAAGATCCCAGTGGTTTTTTGCAGGATGGCATACATGCAGTGTGCCACCGTCACAGCGTGTTTCCAGTTGTGATATGGAACTCGTCTGTAATTTTTCCGCACTGACATAGTGAAGCGACACAGTTTCTCCTGTTCAAAGCTTTAATAACACAAAGAAAGTGTTATTGTAAATCTTTGCCTTGTCACAGCAGTGCCTTAAGTGCCTTAACATGAATGTTTCTTCATTTACAGGCACAATCCAAATGATTGATTTTTATTAAGACAATAGATTTAATCTTATTGTTGAATGAAGATTGTTTATTTTTATTACTTAAATTACTTTTATGTATATATTTTATTGTTAAACCATGGTCCCAGACCTAGTCCTTAAATATGAAAATGATTGTAAAATATTAATTATAACATCATCATTAGTCATAGTTTAAGCAATTTAAACAGTTTAAATAAAAACAAATTATTTAAATATATTTGTATGCAAATGATTTCCCTGTCATTTACACCACCAACAATTTTGCCCAAATATAGATTTTAGTTAGTTTACTAAAATTATGCCAAATGTAAAAATCTGTTTTAATTGGTTGCATTTAGGATAACGCACTCAGTTACTATCGTAACCTCGGTTCCCTGAGATATGGGAACGAGTACTGCATCTGTAAGACGCTTGTATGGGAAAAACTCCTTTTTTCCTCTTCAACTTAAGCCTTTTCAATCATGCAGTTAAACTGCACGTCCATTGGTTCGTGCAGTGCTATAAAATCGAAAGGACCTTCAGCAAGAGGGGGTCCCTCCAACGGGTCAGGGCTGATACACAGGCCCGAGTCACCGTTATGCGACCGTGATGCCAAGCCCCAGATGGAACCCTCTGCTTCTGCATGGTCCACATGTGGAGCTGGCCCAACTGAAGAACTGGCGAAGCTGCTGCCATAAGGCCCAGCGTTTTCTGGAAAGCCTTGAGCGGGTGGACGGTCCCTTCCTTGAAGGAGGCCACGAGGCACTGAATAGTCATGGCTCGTTCCGCTGAGACAGTTGCTGTCATCTGCACTGAGTCGATAACTGTCCCCAGGAATGACACTCGTTGGCCGGGTGATAGTATGCTCTGGGCAAAGTTGACCCTGAGCCCCAGGCAATTAAAGTGGCTGAGGAGGAGGGTCTTGTGCGATGTTGAAACTGCCTCTGACCGGGCCAGAATGAGCCAGTCATTGAGGTAGTAGGGGATGTGGATTCCCATCTGTCGCAGAGGGGAGAGAGCCACATCCATGCATCGCGTAAAAGTGCGGGGAGCTAGGAACAGCCCAAACGGGAGGACCTTGTATTGATATGCCACCCCTTTGAATGCGAATCTCAAGAATCGTGATGGGGGGCTACCTGGATGTGAAAGTACGCATCTTTCAGATCCAGTGACATGAACCAGTCCCCTGGGCATATTTGCGAAAGGATTTGTTTCAATGCGATCATCCTGAACGACCTTTTTTTGCCAGGGCGTGATTCAGGAGTCTGAGATCTAGAATAGGTCACAGGCCACTGTCTTTTTTGGGGATGAGGAAGTAGCGGCTGTAGAAGCCTGACTCGCTCTGGGCTAGAGGAACGATTTCTATGGCTCCCTTTACCAGCAGATTCACCTCTCTGCGTGCAGGACTTGAGCGTCCTCGCTGCGCACTGTGGTGGCGACCACACCGCGGAAGCGTGGTGGTCTTCGAGCAAATTGGAGTGAATAACCTCGTCTTATCGTAGCCATTACCCACTCTGACACACCGGGGATGGCCTGCCAGGCATTTGCCCTCCTGGCAAGAGGTTGAATAGGCTCTTAAGACTGGCTGCGTAAGGGTAGGATGCTTATGGTAGGCAGAAGAGGATATTTGCTCTCTTTTTGAAAATGTATGTTTTATTTTTTCCGTTATCACAGCGGTCGGATGCCCGGGCGCTAGAGCGGGCCTGTGGGGAACCAATAACACACTTCCCTCTGTACCCAGTGCTGAGCGGGGTGACAAGAGGCACATTAGAGGCTGTTTGCGGGGTGGTCCGGCGGTAGCGGTGACAGCCTTCTTCATCACACGGATGAGCTCCTCGTCCGTTCTGGGTCTGGCGCTGCGTGAAGAGGACGGCGGCAAGAGTCACCGAGCCCGATAACTCCTCCGCGTCCGAAGCTGCCAGAGAAAGGCTGTCATCCATTTCGTCGTCACTCCCACCGAACAAGATCATGTTGCTCGCATCTGCAGAGGGACGCTGATCAGGTTGAGTGAAGAGGACCGGCGAATCCTCTCTGAGGTGACGGCAAGGCACGCGGGCACTGAACCGACGTGAGCTCGCTCGTCTCCGGCCACTCGAATCCTCCAGAGGATGGGAGGGGCACGAGGGGCGGAGTCACTTTCTGAAAAGAAAGCTATCCGCGAGCGCAGAGAGGCGAGACTGAAACTCTCGCAATGAGAGCAGTCAGTCCCGCTGAGTGCAGCGTCAGTGTGGGATTTCCCCAAGCATGACACACACTCAGCATGAATGTCATCAGCGTGCAATGTCTGACAATGACGGTACGGCATTTGAAACAACGCCACGGCTCTTTTAGTATTTGCTCTTTTGTGAGGCTCTTTTAGATAGTCGCTGGAAACTGTGAGCTGCGCGCTGCAAAGAGGTCCAATCCGGCTGCTGAGGCGTTTCAATGGCGAATCTCGGCGTCAGCGAAGAGTCAGCGAGGAAGAATCTTCGTCGCTAAAGAGAAGAAATTTGAGATGCGGTGGCGAAGCTTATATAGCCAGAGGTCCTGCCCATTTTGGCGGGCTATGGCGGGCTGCATAGTCATAGGCCATTGGTCCGATTTTATAGCACTGCACGAACCAATAGATGTGCAGTTTCACTGCATGATTGAAAAGGCTTCAGTTGAAGAGGAAAGAGTTTTTCTCTTCCTGGTTCTAGGATACGTTGTGACAAAACACACAGAGCTCTTAGAAATCTATCCTTTCTTACCTGTTTTTTCCACATGAATTGTGAACCATGTATACAAATATTGCAGGCCACAGTTCCTCAAAAGGAGCAATGTCAAAGTGAAACCTTAGAAAGAAATATGACAGAGTTTGTTTGCAATTCAAATCTGCATGGGTGAAATATGAGCCAAAAATGTATTCAATACATCCTGATTACAACTCGTCATGTCCACATGTGAAAATAATACCAAACCAATGCGCACGCTAAGTTTTTGTGGATGATGAAAAATTATAATACAAATATGGTATTAAAACAGTCACACCTACAATAAAAAAAACAAAAAAAACCCCACACTCAATAAGCAACATGAGGCTGTGTGTACTTTTTTGCTTTTAAAAACAAGTAGTTCATTCACCTAACTGTAATAAGACAATTGACGCTGTTAACACTTATTTTACAGATATTCAGAATGACTTGTCCACTCAGATTTTAGAGTTGCAAAATTAACCACTAAGTTACAGAATTACTGAAAGCCATTATGTAACAGTGATCTTCGATGCATGAGAGCGTAAACTCACAGTTCGATCTCTTTATATATGGCTGAAGGGAGGGCGAGTTGTGTGAGGGTCTTCCACTCCTCTGACGTGCAGATGCTGTGGTAAGAAAGCTTCTCCATCGTCACCCGGTAAATGCACTCTGAATGTCTAATCCGGTGATACATCTGCACACAAACACACATACACCCCATGTGTCTACGCAGATGCAAAATATACATGCAAAATAGTCTAACCCTTTGAAAATAATGTGGTTGTATTTATCTAAATGGATATATATCCTTCTATCTATCAGCTATGGTTATTTAGTGTCAACCATTCATGTTAGCAGATCATTTCAGCTACCGTAAAGTGTTAGCATCATAATTAAAGTTTATTCTTCCTTCACTCTACCTCACATAAATCACTGGCAAAATGTGAGGTGTAAATTCTGTCTAAATATAAATCCCATCAGCGGATGGCAGCAGAGCACTCGTGGTCTTTTAAATATTAACAATCCTCAATCATTTTAAAAGCTGCTATGTGAGGAGAATCATTTGTGATCACAGTGTTGCCAGATTGGGTTGACGTCTTCCAGCCCAAAAGCTCCAAAACCTGCCCTCTCCCCACAAAACACACCTAAAACATTAACATTGCGTTTTGTTTGTAAATAATTAAAAAAATTCCAAACTGACCCAAAACATCCAAAAAACCAATTTTGACCCACAACATCAAATTCAAAACCCAGGCACAAACCCGCCCAATCTGGCAACGCTGCGTGATCCCACAGAGGACCAAGTGACTGAAATCTCTGGTAGACAGTCCTCAGCCTGTTTCTTCCAAACATAACCATTCTCTAGGTGTTATTATAACCGACAGATGTTTTATTAGACTCCAGGTCCGCACACTTACATTTGCACAGTGTAAGGCCAAAGCACAGAAGACGGCGAACATCTTAAAGTTGTTCTCATCAGTTTTAGTGAAGGCACTTCCTCCCAGCTTGTTCACCATTTGTACAACACCAATCACAGTCCCGCGGCTGACTATGGGCATGCACAGGATATTCCGCGTCGTGTAGCCAGTGTAGAGATCTACTTCTCTGTAAAAAGCGGAACAGAAGAGAGAGAAATGCACAGACACACACACACACACATACACCGAGATGAACAACCACAGTGTTTGTATATGATTGAGCTAGGGATTGAGTTAAACACACAACGGTTTCAAGTGTTGTCTCATCTAGGCTTAACATAATCATTTTATTGCATCTCATTACTGTACACAAATCCAGAAGCCCTTTTTATATGACATGTCCACTTTAACACCTACAGACCACTGTGTGTCCACATGTCCAAATCAACAATACACCCGTATCATGCATCTGCTTGGTCAATCTCACCAAATGTTTCTCTCTTTCTCATTTTTTTTTTAAATAAATCAACAAATAATGCTATGATGCATACATATTTTAAAATAATATATTATTACTTTAACATTAGTGTAATGAGAATGATTTTTTTAAAATCACGGTATAAGAATTTGTACTTTATTTCTTTGTTTGTTACTTTTTTCTTTGTCTTTTAATTTTGGATTAAAATATGGGTTGTGCCTTAACACTGTAACTTTACAGTTCTAACAGCTGTCTAAAAGAGCTCCACATGTCACACTTCATAATTGTGTATTACTATATATTCAGTCATTCATCCAGCCTTAACTGCTTAATGTGTAATCTGGTTCTTGAAGTTGCTTAAAATAATCTCAGTTGTTTTGAAAATCTTCATTACCTGTTGAAACGGGGGTCTGCATAGGCATCCGGAATATTCAAAACTTCTCCTGTTCTCGCCACCTGACCTGCTATTCCTTTCTCTATAGAAAACCTGGGGGTGAGGATTTAAGATTAGTTACCAATTTATGAAATATGATTAAAATCGGATATTCAGGGGTGAAAACATGTCTGGGTCACATAATTTTTTTTTTTTTTTTGCAGTTTATCACCACTGAGCACATTTTGCCACAAATTGTTAATTACCACACACACACACACACACACACAAATAAATGTAAATAAAGAAATAAAAATGCTGTCCTTATATTTCACTTTTGAGGGTTTTTTAACTCTTTACTCTCATATATATATATATTAATTTGCATAAAATAATACTACCATGATATATAAATAATATACAATTATTATTCACAAAAATTATTTTTTAAAAAACCAAACAAACAAACAAATAAATAAATTCAGCTGGTAGTTTACAAGGATGTAAAGACTCAAATAGTGAGGATTTCTGGATGCTCACCTGATTTCTTTGGTTTTCCTAAAGACAGGTTTCCCTTCATTCTCCTCCCCGATATCAAACAGGTCAGAGTACAGCTCTTTGTTATTGTGATCTACCTGGAAGAGCGCACATCTGTCTGCATTAACCAGGTTTTTTGCATATATCTGAAACACAAATAAACAAGCATATTTCCTTAATGATATTTCCTCAAGACAGAATGCGACATGTTTGTTGAGGAATTAATTTGAAAAAGATTACTATGCAAGTGTGCTTCATCTGCAGTCAGTTTATCTGCATCAATAACAAGAATTAGTTTTGTTATGTATATTAATAGGCCACTAACGGTCGACCACTCCATGTGAGACTAGCAACTGAGGAACTTCTCCTTCCCTCTGGATTTCACAACTTGGTGGCATATTGTGTCTTTTCTCCTCTAAGATAAACTTCTGCTTTATGAAGCTACTGATGAGCGAGAAATCTATTATTCATTAAATATTACCTCCATTTTTGGAAGTATGTGCTTGGAAAAGCCTGAATGAATCCCTGAGAGGGACACCAAGAGCTCAGAGAGATGCTGGAGCGGTGTTAGACAGACTTTCTGTCCTCTCCCTGACCTATTTGCATCACTTCCCGTGCTGCTTTGCTCAACAGGAAGGAGGGGACAGACACACGAGGGGGCCAGAGATCTGATACTTGGAGTGTATGAATATTTGTGCTAGTGTGAGTGAGATCTAGAGAATGCAAACGTACGTAAATGAGAAAAAGAACATTTAACAACAAGCCCAAGGCTGGTGGGTTGAACACAGAACATGGCAAACAAATGAGAGATGGTCTTTCATAGCACACATTTCTCTGGCGTTGATGGTGACACAGATGAACAACAGAAGAACAGCATGTTTGTCCTCATGACCAGGCATGTGACCCTACTGAGAGAAAGGAGAGAACCTACTCACCATGATATGTTCAAGTAGAGAATCTATTGCCACTATGTTGTCAAAGTACGTTCTGTTTGAAATCAAAAATGAGGGAAAGACCTGTCATTTTAAAGGGATATCCATATGATACAAACACAGTATAACATGAATGCATATATATATATTATTCATACATAACATTGGCTATTTATTATAATGTTAAATACCAATAAACATTGAAATATTTCAATATTATGGAGTCTTGGTCATATAGGGGATTCTCAATAAAACATATCCAGTGCACATTTTACCTAAAAATCAAAAAGAAAAATGTAGATATTTTTGCATTGTTACATTCTTTTCATGATTATTTAAGCATTATTTAAGATTATTTATTATTTTTTTTTTTTAACTTTCATGAAAATAATGCTTAATTTTCTTTAGTTTTCTTATGATTTTTGGCATGAAGACCTGGACAAGTGTTTGACACATTTCACGAAATTCCCACAAAATATACTTTTATGCATGAACTCACTTTGAGACATCTAGGAGAAAGTCGTTGAGCTCTGTCTGTTTGGCAAGACCTCTGCAAACCTGTGAACAAAACATGAACAGGAAGCTTTAAGATGGCAATCGATCTTAAATCTTTTAGGAAATGACTCTCCATGTGACTTCTATGTTTAACTGATTATGCTGACCACAAGCCATCAATTCATTTTTTTTGTAAAAAGCTGACTAAGTTATCATATAGATTCAGAAAACATGGTGCATAAGTCATATGGAGTACTTTTACAGGGCTTTTCTGTTTCTGTTACAGTGCTCTTATGTAATTCGAGCAGCATCAGGGTTAAGACGAGGACAAGAGAACTGGCATTTTTGAATGACACCCCATGTAAATAAATAAATAAATCAATCATCATACTTCGCCAGTTGATTGATTACATTAAGAATTGCAACTGCATTTTCGTATTACAAGTTTTCTGAAATGTTATGTTTAAATATGCAAATGAGTCATTATCTAATTAAACGCACTAATTTGCATACCTTTCTATACCAAAAATCTCAACATTGCATGAAGACAGTTTCAAAATTCTTGTTTGATTTTTCTTGTTTGAACTGCTAGAAAAAAATTTATGTGCATCTTTTTTTATGAATTAAATGTTGAATAAAATCAGGGAAAATATATATATGAACAAACCCGTCTGTAAAACCCTTCAGAATATAGATGGAAATAAAACTGTATAGTTTGGTGAAAGTAATTGTGGCTGTAGTGGAAATTCGTGGCTCAGTGCAGCCTTTAAAATATATGTAATCAAAATCTATAGACACAAATAGATAAAGTGCAATAAAAGAAACACTTAAAAGTATGTTTTGGATGTTTTATTTCCAGTAGTCTGAAAAATTACTTTGTGAAAAAGCCCAAAATGTCAAAAATTGACAGATGCATGTAAAATATGTTACTTATGGTCCTCCTTTTCTTCTCATCACGACCATGTTCTGATGGCTCCTAACTTCTGAGAAGGTTTGTGTCCCAGAGTGAAATTTACTCCCAAAGAGCCCCGTGATGCACAGGGACATTAAAACCCAGAGTGGTGTCATTCACAGCGTACAACCGTTTACGTAAAAACAAGACTGCATTGTCATTAATTGCACCTCCTGAGACGAAGGTGTGTTTAATGTGTGGTCTGGTTGCTTACACTGGGCCCACCAGCAGCCTGGTCCATGTACACAGTGGATTACAGAAATCAAAACACGTGTGTTCAACCAAATCTGACATCTTATGCAACTGTCAAGCTGCAACAACAAGCAACGCATTGTTTTTCTTAAATGTACTCACCTGGACTTGGTGTATGGCTACAGATGCCCAGGCCAAATTTGCTGTTGCAACCTAAAAAACAGGGTACACTTAGTCAAAGACACACTGTGAACCTCAAGCACTCGACGAACAAGCAGAACTTCTTAGTCCTGTGTACCTCACCTTACAGCTGAGTTTCTTGTTAGCCAAAGTTTAAATACAATTACAGATTCTTTGTTATTACAATTTTCTACATTTTACAGCAGAAATGGGTAACTCTGGCCCTGGAGGGCCACTGTTCTGTAAAGTTGGGACATTACTGCACAAGCATAGTCCAATGAATTAATTTAGCATGACGCTTACAGTGAATGGGTATTGTCTGGTGGCTAGCCGTTGAGTGTACATCAGTTGATAACATCCACTATGGTTTCGGACACCACTAAATAGCTGTTCTCTGCACTATATAAGGGTATAGGGGGCATTTTTGGACACTTAACACTTAATAAAAGAACTTGAATATTACAGGCAGGAGTGTTTGATTAGGGATGGTGCTAAACTCTGCAGGACAGTGGGGGAAGTTGCCCATCCCTGCTTTACAATAATGGTAAAGTCATTAAAACGATTAAATAACGCAAACATAATTATTCACAGGAATGAATCAAATCCTTTATAATCAGTGTTGGCAATGTTACTTTGGAAATGTAATAGGTTACAGATTCCTAGTTACAAGAAGTGCAACTATTTCGATTAATTCATTTAAAGTAATGTAACTGATTACATTTAATTATTTTTTGATTACTTTGTAAATTTGTAAACAAAAAATTATTTTTTGATTAGTTGAATTTCATGGGCAAAAAAAGGTTAATTGTCTATTGTTAATAATGTAGTGATGCATGAAGCACAGCTCATACAGAAGTCACTTTCAAAACAAGCAGATTTCTGTTGGTCAACGTGGCGAATCCGCAAAAAACCTGCTGCGTGGGAAAATCTTTTTCCCCTGAAATTCCAGATTACATCAATTCTTATTGAAATGACTAGATTTTGCCCCAAAATGGATTTAACTACAGCTAGATAGGAAAGAATTGTCTGACCAATTGCAGATTGTTTTGTTTTTATGGGGAGTTAAGAGGTGGGTTTATCTGAATGGATGGACTAAAATCAGACTCAGTATCAGTCCATTTTTCATTCATACTTATCTTGAAATTAAAAATTATAATAATAAGTTGTAAGTAAGTGTATAGCTCCATGAGAACTTCTCATCTGTCAAATTATGAAATGTGGTAGTTGAGGTGGTAATTGATCCCACAGATGTTGTCCATAGACATTACATTCAACACAACCTAGAATATTCCTTTACTAGTCCTGAGGTCAAAATGCTGCCTGGCTACATAAATTGAGAGCAGAGGCACATGGGTAGATGTGTATCAAATACCAGCACTTTCTCCCTTAGAGTACCTCCTGGTGGCTGAGGTTGAAGGGCTCTCTGCCCAAGTGCCGGTGCAGCTCCAGGATAGCGATGAGGTCTCCGATGGCGGTGAGGATGGGTAGACACAAAGCAGAATGTACACGAATCCCTGAGTCCTGCCCTGTGCCATGAGGGAACCTCTCGTCCTGCAGGAAAAACATGCCAGTCGGATGGGAGGAGTTTATATATATATATATATATATATAAAATCAGTCCTAAAAGTCTTGAAAACACTTTAGTTTAGGGACCAATTCTCACTATTAACTAGGTGCTTATTATCATGCCTATTATATATATGCATACATATATGCATATTAAGGGTCAGTCGTGGTCTAATGGATAGAGAGTTGGATTTGTAACCTGAAGGTCATGGGTTCGAGTCTCAGGTCCAGCAGGGATTGTAGGTGGGGAAGTGAATAACCAACACTCTCTCCACCCTCAATACCACGACTGAGGTGAGACCCTTGAGCAAGGCACCGAACCCCCAACTGCTCCCCGGGTGCCACAGCATTGGCTGCCCACTGCTCCGGGTGTATGTTCACTACTGTGTGTACACTTGGATGGGTTAAATGCAGAGCACAAGTTCTGAGTATGGGTCACCACACACCACTTCCCTTTCCCCCTTTATATTCTGCATGATCATATTCTACATTCCTAATACCTAAACTTAAAAAAAAACTACCTTACTAACTATTAATAAACAGCAAATTAGGAGTTTATTGTGGCAAAAGTCATTGTTAATGGTTTGTTAATAGCGAGAATTGGATAGATAGATAGATAGATAGATAGACAGACAGACAGACAGACAGACAGACAGACAGACAGACAGACAGATAGATAGATAGATAGATTTAAATATATAATTTTTATTATTCATATGGTGGGAAAAATTTTTTTTGCCCACTGACAAAGAAATGATCAGTTTATAATTTTAAGGGTAGGTTTATTTTAACAGTGAGAGACAGAATAATAACAAAACAAATCCAGAAAAACGCATTTAAAAAAAGTTGGTGGCAAATCCCTTGTTGACAATCACAGAGGTCAGAAGTTTCTTGTAGTTGGCCACCAGGTTTGTACACATCTCAGGAGGGATTTTGTCCAACTCCTCGTAGCAGATCCTTTCCAAGTCATTAGGGTTTCGAGGCTGATGTTTGGCAACTCGAACCTTCAGCTCCCTCCACAGATTTTCTATAGGACACTCCAGGACCTTAATGTGCTTCTTCTTGAACCACTCCTTTGTTGCCTTGGTCGTGTGTTTTGGGTCATTGTCATTGGGTCATACCCATCCACGACCCGTTTTCAATGCCCTGGTTGGCTTCAATGCCTTGGCCCTGACGGTACATGACCCTGTCCATCGTTCCTTTGATGTGGTGCAGTTGTCCTGTCCCCTTAGCAGAAAAACACCCCCAAAGCATAATGTTTCCAGCTCCATGTTTGACGGTGGGGATGGTGTTCTAGGGGTCATTCCTCCTCCTCCAAACACGGCTGCACAGTTGAGTGGATGCCAAAGAGCTGGATTTTGGTCTCATCTGACCACAACACTTTCACCCAGTTCTCCTCTGAATCATTGGCAAACTTCAGAGGGGCCTGTACATGTACTTTCTTGAGCAGGGGGACCTTGCGGGCGCTGCAGGGTTTCAGTCTTTCACGGCGTAGTGTGCTACCAATTGTTTTCTTGGTGACTATGGTCCCAGCTCTCTTCAGGTCATTGACCAGGTCCTCCCGTGTAGTTCTGGGCTGATTCCTCACCGTTCTCATGATCATTGAAACTCCACGAGGTGAGATCTTGCATGGAGCCCCAGTCCGAGGGAGATTGACAGTTATTTTTTTGTTTCTTCCATTTGTGAATAATCGCACCAACTGTTGTCACCTTCTCACCAAGCTGCTTGGCGATGGTCTTGTAGCCCATTCCAGCCTTGTGGAGGTCTACAATCTTGTCCCTGGCATCCTTGAACAGCTCTTTGGTCTTGGCCATGGTGGAGAGTTTGGAATCTGATTGATTGATTGCTTCTGTGGACAGGATGTCTTTTATAAAGGGAACAAGCTGAGACTCCCTTTAAGAGAGTGCTCCTAATCTCAGCTCGTTACCTGTATAAAAGACACCTGGGAGCCAGAAATCTTGCTGATTGATAGGGGATCAAATACTTATTTGACTCATTAGAATGCAAATCAATTTATAACTTTTTTTAAATGCGTTTTTCTGGATTTTTTTGTTGTTATTCTGTCTCTCACTGTTCAAATAAACCTACCATTAAAATTATAGACTGATCATTAAAATTATAGACTGAGCAAACGTACAAAATCAGCAGGGGATCAAATAATTTTTTCCTCCACTGTATAAACCAGAAACACATCATAACACACATGCTATTTTTATTTTTTAAAAACTGTACAGCTTCTGCTGCCACTTCCTTTTCTCAATGTGTTACTAATATTTAAAAATCCTGTATATGCATTTATTTTTGATTCTATGAATTTATATATTATTTATTGAAATAACTTCTGACTGTAAATTCAAAGATGGCTTATCATATTTATGGTTCCTGGCCTTCTAATTTAAATTATATTTTATTTTTAACCTATGTATACAACGCTGTAGGAATGTAAGCAATATGTGAAAGATTCATTTGATACTCTTAAACAACTATACTGCCATGCACCAATAGATTTCTTCTGAAAATAAAGTATAAAGGGTTTTTTACAACATATTTTACTGTTGTTTAACTGTTGCTAAAGTACAGCCTCTAGCTTACGGCTGAATGGTGAATGGTGTTAGTGAACATTCAAGATGACGTGACGCTTAATTGCTCCCAGTGTCGGACAAACTGGATCTGGCATGACACATTATTGGTCACTTCCAGTGTAGACATGATGTAAGTGCAGTGAAACATTTCACATACAGTCCTAGCAATTTCATGAACTATACAATATTAAAGCATTTTTTGTGTAGTAGAAATAGCAGAATCAATTTAGTAAAACTTAGATTAATTCTAATAGCGTCATAATGAGCTACAGTGAAATAACTGTGAGGATCTTTGAAAACAGTGAACACAGCAAAACAGCATGCGGCTCACCCCCATGATGTCCTCTACAAGTAGTGTCTTGCGTGTCTTTGCAACGTGAGCGGCGATGGTGGTCCCAAATGTGATGGGACCAGAGGGGATGAGCCCAGGAAGCCCCTCTTTTGCCCCCGTAGGAGTGAACAAACATAAACTCTGTGACAGAGAAAGCAACATCAACAAAACAGCATGATGTTAAGGAAAACGTCCCGATTGGTCACTGTAACTATAATATTTGTCATTCTAGGCTACATTGCAGTTCTCATTATATGTACCTACCACTGCTAACAAATAACACTGCCTGAAAAACATGAATACTATCTTAATATCTAAAATAATTACAGTTAAACTTAGGACAAGCGGTACCCAATAAAACTGGCAGTTATATCAAATGAAAATAGCAAAAATTATAATTAAATAAATAATTATTACAAATAAAAACACCATAGATTGGAGTATCCATTCATTACTTTCCACATAATTACAGATCAGGCAAAAGAGAAGCCTGTGTTATCTGATTGGTCACAATACTTGCCATCCGAGTAAAACTACTCAAGTGGATAACAGAGAGGAAATGAACATAGCAGAGGTCTCAAGCGTTTTAATGCTATAGAAATTCCAGGCCATTTTGAGACAAACAGAACATGTATATGGCCAATCAAAGGTTTGCACTCGAGTTAATATTTGTTTCTCACGATCTAAAGACCTCTAATGCTTCAGTAAGTGCTTAGAAATTAGTTTTGTTGACACAATATAGATTGTTCTTAGTTTAAGCAGTTTAAGTTACTGCATTATTATTTTAAAAATGTGAATAAAGAGCAGCTTTGACTGCTTTTTGAGTGTATTTAACGACTTCAACATCTACTAAACACTTTTCAGCATGTATTAACTCAACCAGATCAGAAACTTACATTGTTGCATTCTCCAAGGAAGTAAAGTGCAAATCCATCAGCTTTTGTGGCTGTGACAAAGAAGAAAATAAATAAATAAAAGTCATGAAAAGTGTCACAGACTGATGTACAGTTTGTTAGACGTGAACATTCAGAATGGGACTGTACAGTCCCAAAACATTTAACTGGACAAAAAAGCACCCATAGATTCCGAGTCTCTTTATGGCATTTCTAGGAAGAAAATAAATAGCAAAGTGCTGAAACATATGGCTAATGGGTAAACAGATATAATGCTACTTGCTTTTGAAGGGGATCCAAAAATCCCAAAGGAACAAAAGAATGCAAAAAAACAACAACAACAAAAAAACTGTGTTCTAATTAAGCTATATCACTAAATTTACAGAAATTATTTTAATTAACTGATTCAATTTGTGAAATAATTTCTGAAATCATGAAATTAATGTATGACATAAATGGACAGAATACAGTGTGCTTCAGTGTTATTTTAACACCATTGGGATATTATTGTAGTTTTTGTTTTTATTTTAATATTTTCTAAAGTTTTAGTAATTTTGTTGTGCTTTTGTCTTTTCCATAGCTTTTTTTAAACACGATCACATTTGTATTTCCATTTTAATTGCTTTACTACATCAAGTTAAACAATGAAATTGAAAAATGTTACCTTGGCAACTAGCTGAAATCATATTTAAATTACATTTTTCAATTGACATTTTATTCAAAGTTAGTTAAATAATTCAAAGTTAAATAATATTTTATTTAAAGCAAGCTTTTTGATGGTTTTAGTTAACTATAATAATAACCCATAGTTTGAAAACAAACAAGGTATCAAATGCCCCTGAAAATCCATATCCAAATATCACTTCTTAATAACAGAAAAGTCCGTTTCTGAAAGTGGTGCGCACATGCTGGAGTCAGGTGTTGGTGTGTGTGAGACATGCAGGGGCCGGACTGAATCCCAGCATCTGCAGTGCTTCAGCATGCAGATGAAGCGTGGGTGGATGGGAAGTGACAGGCTGAGCACTGCTCCATCAGCGTGTGTGCGGAGGAGAGAGATGGGGAACACCCGCCGCACTTAGACCTTTTAACCTGGATTCACTACACCTCCATCTGTAAGGCTCTCTGCAGGCAGCTTTTATGCACTGTTTATGCCGACAGTGTGAACATTTGTTATTATAGTTGCCTAATACACTAATACATTATGTTAATTGCAAGTATGCAAATACTGCGTGGCATTTGATAAATATTTTCAGTAACATTTTACATATACTAAGGTTTGATAATATTAATAAGAACAATTACTTAAAAGTTATTACGTGTTATAAATGGCTGGACTACTGTTGACCTGAAGTGCATAACATATGCTGGTTAATAACACATGTGAGTGTTTGTGGATGAGACCTGTTTTGATGATGTTGCACAACTCATAGAGCAGTAGTTTGTTGTCTCCTCCAGTGTCCAGCCGCTGCTCCATGTAGCTGTTGAGCTCATATACGACGCTTTGCATATTCGTGTCCTGGTACTGCTGGACACAAGAAAGACACACATTCAAATGCACATGCACTGCATAGGCTACTACACAAGACGGACAGACATCCTTCTAATTTGATAGTATTAAGGTTGCTTTTCACTAATATTCTAATAATATGCATGCTAATAAGCAACTAGTTAAGAGACCCTAAAATAAAGTGCTACCAATTTTTATAACAATGTAAAAAACTTTACTATCACTTTTGATAAACTTAATGCATCCTTGCCGAATAAAAATATTATTTTCTGAAAAAACAAAACAAATAAAAACGTTCTGACCCCAAACTTTTGAACGGTAGTGTAGTTATTTTATTTTTCTGCTGACAGTTGAATATTTTTGGATGATCCACTGAATTACATGAAAGGTTCTGTACTTCATCTTTATGAGGTACTCATATTTATCCATCCACGCAGGATACTCAGTTTACCATTTAAATCAATAGAATTTAGCATTAAGTAAAAACACAGCAAGATATATATATCTTACACCCACAAATACTGCCATTTAAGCAGAAAATTGTCTTGCTTCATCCTCCATTCAGGGTGGATCTTTTTCTGACGCAATGCATTGTATAGGACTGCTTTAAAATTTTGGGTAACACGTTAGTTTAGGTAACAATTCACTAACTAGTTGCTTATTAGCATACAAGCATATTGGTTGTATATTAATATGCGAATATTAATGGCTTATTCTGCACTACCATATTTTAGATCCCTTAATCCTACCTCATACCAAAACTTAACAACTATCTTAATAAATACTACAACAAATTAGGAGTTTAATGAGGCAAAAGTCATAGTTAATAATTAGTTAATAGAGATAATTGGTCCCCAAACTAAAGTGTGACCAAATTTTGCCAAAAGAATAACAAAGCCAATCAAAATCACAAACATCCAATAAACTGTTTTTCCTCTCACATGAAATGTGAACAAAGATCACAGAGGCCATGGGAGGTCTGTGTATGATACATAAATCAGTTCTAAATCAAGCTTTTACATATTTTATATGGAGAGTGGCTCAAGCGAGGATGTCTATTTCTGTCCCTGTGTGAAAGGTCAGAGTGGGCCGGTGGATGAGGGGTGTGTGAGGTGCTACCTCATGGGAACAGCTCCCTACACATCCTGTTTATGCAGACAAACATGTGACGTCCCTGCTGTCCTTCCACAAAAAGTCCTTGTTTCCAGAGCCCACCCTCCCAGTCCTCTCAGACCCCGTCCCTGCACACTGTCTCCATCGTGTTCTGCTGTATGTCCCTCTCTGCCGGCCCCGTTTAACTTCTTCATCTCTGTCCCCTAAATCAGCGGGCCTAAGTGCTCGAAGCGGAGTGTGTGCTGGTGCTATATCAGCCCATTAAAGTGGCACTGATCTCATTAACAGGACATTGCCTCTCCTCATATAAATCTGTCACAGGATTTGTGTTCTCTATGCCGTTTGCGATTTAATAGACACCTTCATATTTAGCAGCTGTATGCATGTGTGTGTGTGTGTGTGTGTGTGTGTTGCTGAGAGATTATTAGCAGAAACTTTTCAATGTGAAACGTGTTCCATGAGCGCTTCTCCCTTGATAACTGTCCCCACTTGTGACTCGCTGCCTTTTGGCATTCACACTTTCACTATATACTTTAATAAAGGGGTCACATATTACTTCTAAAAAGAAAAAATCCCCTCCGAGGTCCACTCCATTTGTGACATTGATTTGTCATAATTTGATTGCTTTAAGGTTAAATATATAGAGCTGACGGTATCTTATTTGATGCACATTTCTAAATAATCAACATGTTCAAAACTCTTGTACAAAGTCTTACTTTCACTCTCTGTTGTTTAAAGTGATAATATATAACTTAATTCCAACCATATTTCTGGTATTATCTATCAAACTAATTTGATCGTTTGCATTTTAAAACAGTGAGTGCAGCGCGTTACCATTCGTTAGTCAGTTAGCTTGTCACTCGCGGTTCCATTCGCGTTTCTGTTTGCGCCTATTATTGTTTTATTTTTTCTCGCTCCGTTTTTCACGAGTTCATCAAACAACAGTGGTAAGCGAATCATTCTTCAATCACGGTGAGTAATGGCTTCTTCTCCTGCTATTGTTGTTTGCAGTGTTTGCCACATGTACAGTTTATCTCTCTCTGTCAGCAACGAGGGATTCACATGTGATAAATGCAGGGAAATAGTTAAGCTGACAGAGAAGATTTCAGAATTAGAGAAACGCATCCAAACTTTAGTTGAGGACAGTAAGAATGTGAGGGCTGTAGATACTGCTCTGGATGCGACTAGCTCAGGGAGTCCTGTACATTGTTCGGTTCCGGTAGAGCCCGTGCAGCAGGGCAACTGGGTGACTGTGAGGCGGCCTAGTCGCGGGTCAAAACACCAATCTTCCGTTCCGATCAAAACATCAAACAGGTTCTCCCCACTCAGTGACGCACACACTGAGAAACCTGATGAAAGTGCTCTAGTTATTGCCGATTCTATTGTACGGAACGTGAAAATAGAGACATCAGCCACAATGTCCAATGTTTACCGGGAGCCAGAGCGCCGGTGCCAAGACTTCTTGGCAAATTTAAAAGTGCTGGCTAATGCTAAACATAAATTCAGTAAGATTGTTATTCACGTCGGCGCTAATGATGTTTGACTTCGCTAGTCGGAGATCACTAAATATAATGTTAAAGAGGTGTGTGAAATTGCAAGTACGATGTCAGATACTGTTATATGCTCTGGCCCCCTTCCTGCTTACCGGGGTGATGAGATACATAGACATCCAGCCATTGAGTGACAACAGTCTGCTAAGTGGTGCCCGCAGAATAACATAGGTTTCATAGACAATTGAAAGAATTTTTGGGGCAGACCTGACCTGTTGAAAACAGATGGTCTTCATCTCTTTTGGGGTGGTGCCGCTCTTCTCTCTAGAAATATGGCACATAGTCAGAGTTCGTACTTGACTAACTGGGGCCCAGGTCAGGAAGCAGACAGACTGGCTAAACCGACCGTCTGCTAGCCACCTCACGTCACAGAAGTCAGTTAATTCTTAGCACATAGAGACTCTTTCACCTAGATATCACACTATAGAGACTGTGTCTGTTCCCGAACTAGAAAATACAGAAAACATCCAAACCAAAGTAAGAGTAACAATTTAATTGATGTTCAACAAATAAAAAACAGATATAATACAGACAAAGAAATTATAAAGCTTGGCTTATTGAATATTAGATCCCTTTCTACAAAAGCACTTTTTGTAAATGATATTATCACTGACTATAAACTAGATGTGCTTTGTTTGAGAGAAACCTGGCTAAAACCAGATGACTACATTACTAAAGTGTACCCCCCAAGATTACAGTTACAAACATGAACCGCGTCCAAAAGGTAAAGGGGGAGGTATTGCCACAATTTATAGCAATATTTTCAGTATTTCTCAAAGGTTGGGTTTCAAGTATAATTCCTTCAAAGTAATGGTGCTTCATATAACGTTATCCAAAGAAACAAGTGTTAATGATAAATCCCCTGTGATGTTTGTACTGGCTACTGTATACAGGCCACCAGGGCACCATACAGACTTTATTAAAGAATTTGCTGATTTTCTATCTGAGGTAGTGCTGGCTGCAGATAAAGTCCTAATTGCTGATGATTTTAATATCCATGTTGATAATGAAAGAGATTCGTTGGGATCAGCATTTATAGACATTCTAAACTCCATTGGTGTTAAACAACACGTTTCAGGACCTACTAATTGTCAAAATCATACTCTAGATTTAATACTGTCATATGGAATTGATGTCAGTGGCGCTGAAATATTGCAGCAGAGCGATAATATCTCAGATCATTATCTAGTTTTGTGTATATTCCATATAGCTAAAGCTGTAAAGCCAACTCCTTGTTACAAATATGGTAGAACCATCACTTCTACCACAAAATACTACTTTATAAATAATCTTCCTGACTTATCTCAATTCCTCAGCATATCCAATAGCTCAGAACAACTTGTAGTAACAGTAATAGTAACAGAAACTATTGACTCTCACTTTTCTAGCACTTTAGATACGGTTGCTCCTTTACACTTAAAGAAGATTAAGGAAAAGAGTCCAATGCCGTGGTATAATGAGCACACTCAGGCCCTAAAGAGAGCAGCCTGGAAAATGGAGCGCAGCTGGAGAAAAACAAAATTAGAGGTATTTCATATTGATTGGCAGGAAAGTACCCTATCCTACAGAAAAGCATTAAAAACTGCTAGATCTGCTTACTTTACGTCTCTTTTAGAAGAAAACAAACACAACCCCAAGTATTTATGTAATACAGTGGCTAAACTAACAAAAAATAACATCAGCAGGTGCAGACATTACCCAGCAGCACAGTAGTAATGACTTTATGAACTACTTTACTTCCAAGATCGAAACTATTAGAGATAAAATTGTAACCATGCAGCTGTCAGCCACAGTATCGCATCATACAGTGCACTATAGATCCCCTGAGGAACAATTCCACTCATTCTCATCTATCGGCTCGCGCCATTCATAAGTAAATAACCACGTGAGCCGCGCACACATGGAGACACCCAACATAAACAAAGAGTCAGGAGGTTGCCCATCGCAGCTATACTGTTCATTTCTGGAAGAAGGCGCGCTGAGTAAAGGCTGGATTTCCCTAAAAATATAAACAAGAGTTCATCCAGAAGAGGAGATCGATCTGATGAGTAAGTAATGTTTCTTTTTTGCATTAGTTAATTTGTTATTGTGACAAACTTGAACACGTTTAGTTGGGTTTTTCCTAAACGACAATGTGATGAATGCTACGCATCTACGAATGTTTAGAAGAATGTTTGGTAACACTTTAGAATACTGCTTCTTACTTACTGCATAACTAATAAAGAATTATTGAAGAACTAACAGGTAATTATTCATTAACACTTAAATCACTACTGTTAACTACTAAGGAAGATGTGTTAACTAATCAGTTCTCTCTTCAAAAAGTTAGCAGGCAGAGGGGGACATCACAGCATTATCCGTTGTGCCAGTGGAATGTCAATCTGAATAAATAATCATACCAATCACAAGTGCAGTATGGAGTACCTCAAGGCTCAGTACTTGGCCCCTTACTTTTCACGCTTTACATGTTACCCTTGGGAGATATCATTAGGAAACATGGTGTTAGCTTTCACTGTTATGCTGATGATACCCAGCTCTATATTTCTTCGTGACCTGATGAAACTTACCAATTTGCAAAACTAACGGAATGTATAGTTGATATCAAAAACTGGATGACTAGCAATTTCTTACTGGTAAATTCTGAAAAAACAGAGGTGTTAATTATTGGACCAAAACCCTTTGCATGTAATAACCTAGATCACTGTCTAATACTTGATGGCTGCTCTGTAAATTCTTCGTCATCAGTTAGGAACCTAGGCGTACTTTTTGATAGCAATCTTTCCTTCGAAAAACATGTTTCTAGCATTTTTAAAACTGCATTTTTCCATCTTAAAAATATATCTAAATTACGACCTATGAAAGGGGAAAGGGAAGTGGTGTGTGGCGTCCTATACTCAGAATTTGTGCTCTGCATTTAACCTATCCAAGTTTAACCCACACACAGTAGTGAACATACACCTGGAGCAGTGGGCAGCCAATGCCGCAGCGCCCAGGGAGCAGTTGGGGGTTCGGTGCCTTGCTCAAGGGTCTCACCTCAGTCGTGGTATTGAGGGTGGAGAGAGTGTTGGTTATTCACTCCCCCACCTACAATCCCTGCCGGACCTGAGACTCGAACCCACAAGTCCAACTCTCTATCCATTAGGCCACGACTGCCTGATTCTCTCAATGTCAAATGCAGAAACATTAATTCATGCATTCATGACCTCGAGGCTAGATTATTGTAATGCTTTATTGGGTGGTTATTCTGCACGTTTAATAAACTCTAGCTGGTTCAAAATGCAGCAGCTAGAGTTGTTACTAGAACCAGGAAGTACCACCACATTAGCCCGGTTCTGTCAACACTGCACTGGCTCCTTAATAAACATCGTATAAATTTTAAGATCTTTCTAATTACCTATAAAGCCCTGAATGGTTTAGCACCACAGTATTTGAGTGAGCTCTTATCGCATTATTGTCCTTCAAGTCCGCTGCGATGTCAAAACTCTGGCCATTTGATAATACCTAGCATATCAAAATCAACTGTGGGTGGGAGATCGTTTTCCTATTTAGCGCCCAAACTCTGGAACAATCTACCGAACACTGTTCGGGAAGCAGACACACTCTGTCAGTTTAAATCTAAATTAAAGACCCATCTCTTTAACCCGGCTTATACATAATACACTATCCCATTTCTATAATTCAAATCCGTTAAAGGATTGTTAGGCTGCATTAATTAGGTCAACCGGAACCGGGAACACTTCCCAAAACACCTGATGTACTTGTTACATTGTTAGAAGAATGGCATCTACGCTAATATTAGCCTGTTTCTTTCTTATTCCGAGGTCACCGTAGCCACCCAGATCCAGACTGTATCCAGATCAGATGGTGCATCAGCACCTAGAGATGACCTCTACACCTAGATGAGCCCCAGAGACTGATCCCCAGTGAAGACCCTGTCTCCAAGACGGCCATCGGGACAAGACCACAGGAACCAGATGAGTCCTTTGCACAATCTGACTCTGCTTTAGCCTAGATTTAAACTGCTGATTTTGTCTGGCCAGAGGAGAATTACAATATTTCGACAAACTATTTCCCCGTCTAAATACTGTACTTTATATATATACTTTATATCAAGCCGATGTAAAGCTGCTTTGACACAATTTGCATTGTTAAAAGCGCTATACAAATAATATTGACTTGACTTAATATTTCACGATGAACACATGTTAAAATAATGTATTTTTAACTATATCATACAATATGTGACCTTGGACCACAAAACCAGTCATAAGGGTCAATTTTTCTAAATTTATACATCATCTGAAATCTTTCCATTGATGTATGGTTTGTTATGATAGGACAATATTTGGCCGATATACAACTATTTCAAAATCTGGAATCTGAGGGTGCAAAAAAATCTAAATATTGAGAAAATTGCCTTTAAAGTTGTCAAAATTAAGTTCTTAGCAATGCAATTTACTAATCAAAAATTAAGTTCTGATATATTTAGGGTAGGAAATTTACAAAATATTTTCATGGAACATGATCTTTACTTAAAGTCCTAATGATTTTTGGCATAAAAGAAAAATCTATAATTATGACCCATACAATGTATTTTTGGCTATTATTACAAATATACCCCAGCGACTTAAGACTGGTTTTGTGGTCCAGGGTCACATATGGTCCATAAATCTTGACACATCAAACACATATGCAAAACTCTTTTCTCTTATATATTATCATATTATCATATTTTGGCTAAATGTTCAATAAACTGATCCATTTACAATTATTTCATTTGTTAGGCAGTGTTTAACAGTGTTAAAGAAACACACAAACACAAACTCACACACACAAAAGCGATGCCTCACTTACCCTGCTAACTTCTTTAGCTGAAGATTCATCTGTTGAAATACAAAAGAAAACCAAGTCAAAACTGATGAAGGTGAGCATATACTGTAACACAGTGTCACTTGGATGACTGGACAGAATGTCCGTTCATTTGTATAAAGCTTATATTTGCCTTAGTCTTGTGAATTTTCCTTTTTTTTTATATTTAATTTATGTTTATGTTAGATGAACTAAATTAAATAGAGGAAAAGAAAAGAGAAAACAGTAAAACACAAGAAACAGGATCAAACCCGCATGACCCAAATGAGCAACGGCTCCATACACAAACACACAAACTTCAACTTGATGTGTTGAACTTCAACTTCAACTGAAACTGACTCTAATGTTCAATGTTCTAACTGGATGCCATGCTATACATTTTAACTGTCTGAAAGCAAAAGCTGCTGTATTGCAGTCAGAACAATATACAAAACCCTGAAGAATTCTGGGCCGATGAGAGTCAAACAGAGCAGAATAAGAAACCAAGCAACCAACAAAATGTTCTGACACTTTCCAATTGTCACATTTGCAGCTGATTAAAACAAAAACTGTTTTTTTTTCCCTGCCTGGTTGGAACACAGTGTTAAGGAACATTCAGTGAGTAACTCATGCAGCCAAACTGACAATTTTCCACTTTAGTGATGAGCGTTCTTTCTAAGCTATGCAAGCTTCAAAAATCAAGCTTCAAAGTAAAAAGTATAAAGTTTTTATAAACTGAAACCCAAGCCCTGGCATTTACTTTAAATGCAAGGCTGCAAAAGATACAACGGCTTGCAAAATCTCCATCTACCTACAAACAAATGACATCCGCAGCTATGAACACATGCAGATAAACATTGTGAATATGCCATCTCCTCTTGTTCTCCTGAGAAAACACCTGCATCTGAGGTCAGCGAGTTTGCAGAAACCTGGAGACGTTCAGCAATTCTTCCTCAGTGGCTTCCCTCATTCAGAAAGAAGCGCAGTCAGAGTGTGGAACACAGGAAGTGATGCAGATAAACACTGTCCTCTCAGAGGAGACTGTGCAAGCATTACAGCTCACTCATAACAGCAGGCAATATCACATACATCAGACTGCTCACAGGTACAGTTGTGCTCATAAGTTAAAATAAAATTAGCATGACCCTTAGTAATATTTTGCAGAATCAGCAAGTAGAAGAAAATAAAAAGAAATTGATGGTGCATTTTTTCAGGGAACAATGAAAGACACACTTTGGTATGTTTAAAGTGAAATTTTTTTATGGATGTACAGAGGGGTCAAAATCATTGTAAGTTATTAGTTTCTTGAAACTTATTTAAATCCATGTTTATATATATTTTCCCTACTGCTGTCACCTGATAGAGTTTTGTTGCCTTTGTTGCCTGAACTGAATTGAGCTGGATAATGACACAAACTCTGCAATATGAAACTGAATCAACATTGAAAATTATTTTATTATATATATTTTTTTATATTTTATTACATTACTATATTATATATTATTAAACAAACTGTCATCTTAGATACAGATAAATTTTCTACTAGGCCTACATGTTTGCTTCTTTATCTTTTGCTGGTTTGCGCGGCACACGCACGTTTATTTAGTGAAGTTAAAAAAAAAACTCGCTTAAAGAGTTCTTCGTAATGAAAATGTGCACATTGAATTAATTCAGTCGTGTTCAAATGATCACTAAACGTTTGTCATGACATATCTCTGCTTGTATGAGAATTTTTGGTAACACTTTAGAATAGGGAACACTTATTGACTATTAACTACGACTTTTCCCTAAATAAACTCCTAATTTGCTGCTTATTAATAGTTAGTAAGGAAGTTGTTAAATTTAGGTATTGGGTAGGATTAGGGATGTAGAATAAGGTCATGTAGAATAAGGCATTAATATGTGCTTAATTACTACTAATAAATGGCTAGTAATATTCTAGTAATATGCATGCTAATACGTGACTAGTAAAGAGACCCTAAAATAAATTGTTACAGAATTTTTCTTTTTAGAAATTAATAATTATTTTAGTAATAATTTACGGCATGTTTGTTCACTGATAACTACTAAAAAAAGATAGTCATAACGGTCTTATCAAGTAGGCTAACTGTACGAAGTTCCACCTGTTTTTTTCAGAATACCGATACGAATAATTTTGTGATTGTTACAGATACAAATACAGATACAAATACTGGTTGTTACATGAAAATTTAAATATGTAATATCATAATTATAAAGTTTTGACAATTTATGTATATTATGTAATTGTTACATTAGGCTATGAATTAATAAACGTCTATTGATGAGAACTATTTAATGTCTTTTCATTTACAGTAGCATGAACCACGAGTAACTTGAGAATTTTTTTATAAGAAATCGACAAGCTGAAATCAGTAGTCATGCAACCCCTAGTGTGAATGAACATTTAGACTAGAGGACAGATCAGCAGTTCTAACTCTCATAAGCAGAACCATGCTGGGTGATATGAAAGCAGTTTCTGACTAAGAATGGCAGTGTCTCCTTCTGCCGTTGCTTCTCACAAACCAACTGTAAGGACAATATGGTCGAGTTCCTGGTTTTTTGTCTACTCCCTACATAGGCAGCTTTATTTTTAAGTGAAATAGAGCCACATGAACCAAGTAGTGACTGATTTGGTACACTCCACACAGGCAGCAACTTGCAAGTCAGACAAAAATCCCTTGTGACAACAGATTTCAAAATAGTTTGCTGATAGCATTTTGCTAAGCTAATGATGCAATTCTCTAAATTTAGCTTTAAAGGGGACATCAGAAGCAAAATTCACTTTTACATGGTGTTTGAAAATAAATGTGTGCTGGTAGTGTGTGTACACAACCACTCTATAATGATAATTATTATTATTTTTTTGAAAATCCCCTCAAATCATCATCGTCTCAGATCAAGCTGTTCACAGATTCTTGGCAGAGTGACGTCACACAGACCCAGGCCCCTCCCACGTCTGTTGATGGACACTGCCATTCCATCACAGCTCCGCCCTGAGTGAGCTTTTAACAGTCAGCCATTGTTTTGAAGCCGGAGCAGGGGTAGACAAGAATGTCTCCTAAGCGATTAGATCCAAGATGGCGGCACGGTCAGACGCAGCGGCTACTCTGGGTCCCAAAGACGGTGCTTTTATGTTTTTTAATGTCTTTAATGGAGTCTGTTCATCTCCAAATAGTGTCAGTTTACCGCTAACTCATAAGGAAATCACTCCAAATCTCATCTATGATCGCCAAAGTCTTTTGAATATCGGCAACGCATACAAACCCCAACTCTCACCGGTGGCTACTGAGCAGCTATGAGGCCTTTATTTACTGCTGGAGCCGGACCTCAAGACCGTGGCCTTGTCTACTGACGCTACCCGCACAAGGCAGCGTCGCACGCGGTGTGAGAGAGGACGGAAGCACGGTAAGCATGGAGGTATAAGAGCTAGGCTAAGAGCTAACCCCACAAGACCGGCTCTTCCAACACTCATGCTCTCAAACATTCGCTCTCTGGAAAACAAACTGGACTTAATTCAACTCAGTCGGTCTACACAGCATGAGGCAAGGGATTGTTGTGTGTTTGTTTTCACCGAAACATGGCTAAACGACAACATCCCGGACTCCGCCATTCAGCAGCACGGGCTAACCAGCTACCGAGCGGACAGAGATTCATCACTGTCTGGTAAGACCCGCAGAGGTGGCTTGTGTGTGTATATCAACAAAGGCTGGTGTAACAATGCTGCGGTATTATCAAAACACTGTTCATCGCTGGTGGAGTTTATGTTTGTGAAGTGTCGACCGTTCTATCTGCCGCGGGAGTTTACGGTCTTGTTATTGTCGCGGTCTACATTCCCCCGTGTGCAAACGCTAAGGACGCGCTTCTTTAACTGTACAGCGCCATCAGTGAACAACAAACAAATAACCCTGACGGCTTTTTCATCATAGCCGGTGACTTCAACCACGCAAACTTAAAGACAGTTTTGCCAAAGTTCTACCAACATGTGAACTTTGCAACAAGGGGAAACAACACACTGGACTTTGTTTATACAATAGAGAAAAACACATACAAAGCTGAACCCCGCCCCCACCTCGGGTACTCGGACCACATCACTGTTATGCTAATACCAACATACAGATCACTTCTCAAACTCGCCAAACTGGTTGAAAAGCAGATCACAGTATGGCCAGACTATGCCACCTCAGCACTGCAGGACTGCTTCCAGGACACAGACTGGAACATGTTTAAAGAGGCAGCCACCTACAACAACCACACAGACCTGCAGGAGTACACTGAAACTGTGACTGCTTACATCAAAAAGTGCATAGATGATGTGACAGTCACCAAGACCATTATTACCACACATGCCAACCAGAATCCATGGATGACAGCAGAGGTTCGTGGGCTGCTAAAGACCAGAGATGAAGCATTCAGATCAGGAGACAAAGCAGCCCTCAAAACAGCAAGAGCCAATCTGTCTCATGGCATCAAGAAGTCAAAATAACAATATGCTAAAAAAATCAACAACAACAACTTCACAGAGAGTAAAGACACTCGGTCCCTGTGGCAAGCCATTCAGACCATCACTGACTACAAGCCCCCACCACAGGCCAGTGACGATGACACATCCTTATCAGATGCACGCAACCACTTCTACTCACGATTTGAGATACAGAACGATACATATGCACAGAAACTACTCACATCTCCAAACGACCAGGTACTCTGTCTCTCTCCAGCTGACGTAAGGAAGACCCTGTCCCGGATTAACCCACGAAAGGCTGTGGGCCCTGACAACATACCTGGACGTGTACTGAGAGACTGTGCTGTGCTGTCTTAACCTACGCCCCCATTTTGGGCCTCACAGGTGAAAATAACCTACCTAAATTAAAACGGTAACAGTTCCTGACATAGTGTGCTACACAAACAAATTAGGTATCTTTGGAAAGAAGACACTCTAGGCTTTACTATCCATCATCCAGAGTTGATAATGCTCAAAAAGATAAAAAGTTATAGACACTGACGTGCCTTGAAAAATATTTTTCCACACTGAATGTTTTTTTATTTCATATACAAATACATGAAATAAGTCCTGGAGCAATCCAGAAAAGTAATGGATGAGTTTATATTTCAAATTTGAAGAAGATACCATGACAAATTAGATTCCTGCAATATTTTTTCTGAAACTATTTATAGTCCTCCCACCCCCCCTGTTTGAGGAAAAATAACCACCAAATGTATTGCAGAATTATACAAACTATTTTAGTCATTATACATATTCCTGCATCGTTTTTCAATTATAAAATAATAGACAGAATTTTAGACATCATATAAGTGATTTATTTGAGCACTAAAAAATACAAAAATAATTATTTGAGTAATAAAAAAAGGAAACAAAATAGAAAAAATTGCTTTGTATATAGTATGTATACTGAAGTATATATTCTGATTGCCAGACATGAAGTGATATTGGCAGACATGGGCATATAGTCAGTAATCACACGCTGATGTGCGTCCATACAGATGATAATCATAGAGATGGGCCATATAATCAATAATAGCTGATCATTGAATCACAATGATAGCCGTTATAGAGTCAGTAATAAACACGCTGATGTGCGTCCATACAGATGATAATCATGCAGATATGGCCACATTCCCCACACACACATATAAAAAATTTTGAAAAAAAAAAAAGAGAAAGTTTCTTTATGGAAAAGGCAGATCGCTAAGTTACGCCCCGCTCAGATGACAGCTGCGTCACAGCGTGCGTCACTCAGGAGAGAGCGCCAAATTCAAATAAACTATATTCCGCTTATCTGAGACTTTTTTTTCCCGTGGACGGTCTCATTCTGTTTGTAAAACTGTATGCTACAACACCGTGTTGTTTTTTACCACCAAGACGCTGTTTTTGAGCGTAATTTATTCCATAACGGACGCGAACAATAACTGTCACGAAGAAATGAAATGTAAACAAAGGAATAGTCATCCTTATTACAATGTTATTGTTTCGCTGGACTAAAAGTGCTCGCTGGGATGTTGTTCTGTGGACCCTTACCTCTCTAACTAAACTGGGATTTCAGCAGTGGACGCGTTTGTGACTCGTTATTACAATGAATCTGGAACGTACTGCTTTTTTATTCTGCATGTTTTGATGTGTACTGCTTACACAAATGTAGCAAATACATTCCTTATAAGCTTTCCATCGAAAAACAGCAATCTGTCATCGATGCTTGAGGCTTAGACCTTCAGAATGATATATAGTTTGCCAAAATTAACTTTGTCCCGTTTCATTTATTCTATTAGAAAACAAAGAGCGTTCAGTGCGTCATCGCTCTGGCAAAGGTTAACATGTTAAGTTAAAAAATTAAATAAAAAAAACATTTCAGAGATGCTGCTGAAGGAATAATCTCTATTTCCCTTTCAGTCGGTCACTCCGAGTCACGTCGGATGACCGACGAAATTGGGATCTCACCAGAAGACCAATCCACTTCGAGTGTAACTAAACGAGCCAATGGACATTGGCATGCCATCATTGCATCCAGCTGCAGCTGATCACAGCGTGAGTATAAGAGGCAGCAGGTACACTACAATAATTCATCCGTTCGCTTCAGAGCCGAGCGGTAGTGGTGAAGCTACTGCTCTCCCCTTCCAGAGAGTGTTTCTGTGAGCGAGTACGGGCGTTACGGCACAGCAGCGGTGGTCACGTTGGACGGGAGAAAAATATCGTCTTCCGGCTGACAACCACACTAAGAGTGTGCGGTGGCCAGCTCCCCTGTGTGCTTCAGCACTAAAAGAGCATTTCTCTGAAAGAGCAACTTCTCTAAAAGAGTAACACGGGTGATCGCGTCTTTTTAAAGATGTCTTATCACCCGTGCGTTTCTGGGTGTGGTCGTTTCCTGGCGCCTGAGGATGGTCACGATTGCTGCCTCACGTGTCTGGGCATTCAGCACGCTGAGAAAGCTTTCGTGGATGGTTCATGTTCTTCTTTTGTGGACATGATCATCTCGGAGTTGCGTAATAGACTCCGTTATGTCAAACATGGCGGAGTCCCTCTGCCTCTGCCGCGATCCAGCGTTCGTCCTGGCACCCGGGGTGACGCTGCCTCTTCGGCGACGCTGTCGAGAGCTTTGCCCAGCAGTTCTCTGCAGCACAAAAGCAGACTGAGGCGATCAAACACATCATGCACCGGAGGAAACCTGCTGCTTCCACCCCGGCTGCAGCCCCTCAGCCTGCTCGTTGCCGTGGGCACCCCCCTGCAGACACCCCCGCTCCCGCGCAGCAGCCTTCCACCAGGCAGCGTCGTGGAGCCGGTCACAGGCAGGATGCTCAGCCCGTCCAGGCCCCCGCCAAACCTGGCGGCAAGCGCAAGTGCAAGAGGCCCTGAGACGGGAGACCCAGAGATGGAGGAGACTGCTCATTGGGAGATGGTGACCGCACCACTCCCTCCCCCGGAGGAGGGCCGGGTGGAGAATCTTTTGTTTCGTTTTGCTTTTGTACCCAAAACATCAATAAAAGAGCGATTTCCTCAATCTCTGGGTTTCAAGAGGAGGAGAGTGGTGAACCGTGCATCACGGGATCACTTCCCTCCTCCTCTCTCGGCAGGCAGCGGGTGGTTGCCCAAGAGCACCCCTCCTGCCCATTCGTGGAACCAGGTAAGGGCGGTAGCACTTGAGTCCCCGCTTCAAGTCGTCAAATGCCGGGCTGTCACAAGTCTCAAGCCAGGTTCCTGTGTTTCCTCCCACACGAGGAGGAATCAGGTGAGTGTTACACTACACACCCAGACCCCACCCCCTGCCCTCACATGCCAGGCCGTCACAGGCCCCAGGGCGGGTCCCTGTGTTCCACCTCGCTGCCCCTCCACGGGTACGTCGGTGGCCCTGCTGGTCCCGCTGACTCGGTCTCTCGGAGCCTGGCTAGCGCTCCCCAGTACATCTCGGTGGCTCCTGCGGACCATCAGACTCGGCTACGCGATTCAGTTCGCCCAGCGTCCCCCAAAGTTCAGGGGCATGCGGTTCACTTCAGTCAAGGCTGTCAATGCCCCTGTCTTGCGTGCGGAAATCGCAGTCCTGCTGGCGAAGGACGCGATAGAGCTGGTCCCTCCAGCCGATATGAGGTCGGGGTTTTACAACCCTTACTTCATTGTGCCCAAGAAAAGCGGTGGGTTACGACCGATCTTGGATCTGCGAGTTTTGAACCGTGCACTTCACAAGATGCCATTCAAGATGTTGACGCAGAAACGCATTTTCGGGTGCGTCCGTCCCCTAGATTGGTTTGCAGCGATCGACCTGAAGGACGCGTACTTTCATGTCTCGATTCTCCCGCGACACAGGAGAGCGTAATTTATTCCACGACACAGGCCATTCCTGCGGTTTGCATTCGTGGGTCGGGCAAATCAGTACAAGGTCCTGCCCTTCGGGCTGTCCCTTTCACCTCGCGTCTTCACCAAAGTCGCAGAGGCGGCCCTTGTTCCCCTGAGAGAACGGGGTGTGCGCATCCTCAACTATCTCGACGACTGGCTCATACTTGCACAGTCTCGAGAGCAGTTGTGCGCACACAGGGACCTGGTGCTCAGGCACCTCAGCCAGTTGGGCCTTCGGGTCAGTTGGGAAAAGAGCAAACTCGTGCCAACGCAGAGGATCTCTTTTCTCGGCATGGAGTTGGATTCGGTCAACCAGACATCACGCCTCACCCAGGAACGTGCTCAGTTGGTGCTGAACTGCCTCAAGACTTTATCAGGCAGGGCGGCGGTCCCACTGAAACACTTTCAGAGGCTCCTGGGGCATATGGCTGCAGCTGCGGCCATAGTTCCGCTCGTTCTGCTCCATATGAGACCGCTTCAGCACTGGCTCCATGGCCGAATCCCGAGGTGGGCGTGGAAACGCGGTACTCACTGGGTTCAGATCTGGTGTGAAGCTAGTGCCCATATGAGAGACCCTGTCGGGATCCCATATGTGTGTCCCACGGTATGCTTATTAGAGCCATGTTTCCCCTGGCAGACCACGTTCTGCCATTTCTGATGATGCAGCCTAAGCCATCTCAGAGACTTCCATGTGCTATAGGGCCCCAGTGTTATCCAAGTCCTACTGGTGGGTTGCTCAAGGAACAACAGTAGTTGACCTTCTCTGTGTAGAGCCCAGTCCTATCGTCTGCCTTATAGGAAGGATCAGGAGGCCTACACAGGGCACTGGAAGGGGCAGCTTCTGTGGCGCTTTGGTAGGGATCCCAATTTCGTCGGCCATCTGACGTGACTCGGAGTGACCGACTGAAAGGGAACATCTCGGTTACGTATGTAACCCTCATTCCCTGAAGGAGGGAACGGAGACTTCACGTCCCGTCGCCACAGTCGCTGTACCACCGCTGAGCTGCCGGGTCACCGGCTCGGCTCCTCAGCGAAAGCATAAATTAATGCGGTGCACCTGCTGCCTCTTATGCTCACGCTGTGATCAGCGGCAGCTGCATGCAATGATCGCATGCCAATGTCCATTGGCTCGTTTAGTTACACTCGAAGTGGATTGGTCTCTCTGGCGAGATCCCAATTTCGTTGGTCATCCGACGTGATGTCTCCGTTCCCTCCTTCAGGGAACAAGGGTTACATACGTAACTGAGACGTTCCTTATATTCAACTATATTCAAGTATAGCCTATTCAGTACATTCAGTGAGCCTGCTTTTCACTGCATATCTGTTCAAAGTGAGGCAGCAGCTTTGATATTGCCACTCTTAAGTCATGTTCAATGGTGAGTCTAGATCTGTGCTTGGTCTTCATTGAAGCAACAGCAGAGAACCCTGTTTCGCAGAGATAGGACGTTGCAAAGGGGAGCAGAATTTCAACAGCCTTCTGGTCTATCAGTGGGAACTCCCTCTCCACACCAAGCCAGAATTCACAAAGTGTTTGTGATAGGAACTTTAGCCACATGCTTGAGTCAGACGTCATCTCAATGAACAGCTCTTCTTCTGAGGAACTCAGACCATCAGGTGCTGGAGCAGTGAATGGATCTCTCACCCAGTCAAACTGCACACTGTTGTCAGGGAAGTATTTCTGAAAATGACCTCTCAGAGCAGAGATGTGTTCCAAAAAACATGGGATCACTGTGCTTTCTGTGAGCTTGTTAGTTTTGAAAAAAGTTGTTAGATTTTCAAAAGACTATTCCTTGCTCGACTATTTCCTTGCTCGAATTTCCTGCCCCACATATCCAGTTTTCGGATGAATGAACTGACTTGGTCTGCCAGATGTGGTAGGTATTTGTCTTTGCCCTGCAGCTGGAGGTTTAGATGATTAAACTTGAAGAAAATGTCACTGAGATATGCCAGCTTCATTAGAAATTGTCCATTACCAAATTTGCTGGCAAGCTCGTTCATGCCTTCTTCCTGCAGAAAAATTAGAATTTGCTCCCTGAGCTAAAACACTCTGGACAGCACTTTGGCACAGGAGAGCCATCTCGCTTCATTGTGAAACAGTAGTGTGAGCAGAGCCCATCTCCTCACAGAGCGCAGAAAAAAGTAGTGATTTCAATGGTCTTGTTTTTGTGTAGTTGACCGCGATAACAACCTCAGACAAAACATAATTTATCGTAGGGCTTAACTGCCGTGATGCAAATGCTTCCCAATATATAATGCAGTGCGTCCACTGCGCTTTCGGTGCGACTCTCTTGGTGAGCGCCTGCAATCCTCCCCGTTTCCCCGCCATGGTCTGTGCACTGTCCGTGCAAATTCCCAAGCAGACCTCCCATTTAATCCCAGCCTCTGTCAATTACGAATCAATAATTTTAAAAAGTTCATCAGCCATTGCTCTTTTTGGGATGTATCTGCAAAATAGTAGATCCTCATTCAGTGACTCGAAATCAATAAATCTCACATACGCTATTAACAAACTGTCCTTGTTACTATCAGTGGCCTCGTCGACTTGAAGAGCATTGCACTTTCCTCTCATTTTCTCAATGAGCTGTTTCTCAATGTCATATGCAATATCATGAATTTGTCTTGATATGGTGTCATTCGACACTGTGATAGTCTTTAATTCCGCGACACTCGCCTCATCAAGCATAACTGACACCATATCTATAGCAGTGGGAAGAATGAACTCTTCTGCAATAGTGTGAGATTTCTTGCATTACGCTGCTTCTGTAGTGGCTTTTACAAAACGTAATTAACGTAATACAAAACGTAATACAGAACATAATTCGGCATATAATAATTAAGGAATAGGACACACATGTAGGTCTTTCCTCCTCACCAACGACATTAACAGTGAAGCCGAAAGCAAGATATGCTTTGTCATATTTTCTGCATTTAGCTTTTGAATGACCTGCCTGGGTCTGTGTGACTTCTATGGCTTTTCTCTTCCCCTTTTACAAACCGATCCATCTCCTACTCTACATCTGTTGGCTGTTTACAGTTTTTTTTGTTCTTTTCTTTTTCTGCTGATGGCCTGCGCCCCTCCACATTGATAACCACTGGGCTAAAGTCTAAATAACTGCCTAAAGAACTGCGCATCACCCCACGGAAGAGCGAGGCAGGGTGAGCAGAGTTCATTAGCATTTAAAGGGACATGCACCAAACGGGTCGCTGTGAACAGAGCTGTTTATTTACACGCTAAGAAGGGTGTTGTTTTACACTATCATTGAGAAATGTTAACCAAAGTATGTTATAGAGTTTTCATGAAGACCCTAAATAATCATATGAACTTGTGGAAAATGGGCATCCGATGACCCCTTTCAAGTGTACACTATAAAATTGAATTAGTCATCCTTACTTTAAAAAAGCATGCAAACTGATTGCCTTAAAAAAAAAAATAAGCAAAGTAAAAAAACACTTTTAGTTTCAACAACTAATTAATTCTAAGGTTAACTAATGTAAAATATTGTCGCCACGATAGCCTCGTGGTTTGTGCACCGACATATGGTGCAACTGTTCGCACAGCGACCAGAGTTTCATTGGTGTCTGAGGGTTTTCTGAGTATCAGAGGCACAGTATGCAAATTGTTAAGACTACTAGATTTTTTAAATTAAAATCAACAAATAGTTGTCAATAGTAAAGTCAAATAAAAATGTTAGTTAGGAAATTTGTTAGGTTTTACATTTTTGAACATTTGTACAGACAAATATGAGTGAAAACAGCCCCAACTTTTTAAACTGACATCAGTATCACTTTTAATAATTAATAACACTGCAAATTAACACTTCTGTTGCACTTCTCACAAGTGCAACTTGTCACAATGCATTATGGGATTTTCTTTTATCTGAAAGGTTTCTAGCTTTTAAAAGCAGACCTTTGATGTCTCAAAATGCGGTTACACTTTATTTCAATAGTCCACTTCAGACATTCTACTACAAGTAACTTTGCAACTACTGTATATGTGAACTCAATCTGTAGTTATACTGTATGTCAACTAACTCTCTAGAGTTTTAGTAGACTGAAGAAGTTGACATGTACTTGCAAAGTTACTTATAGTCAGTAGAATGTCTGTTGGGGGATCAAAATGAATTGTTAGCAGATAACAGGCAGACTACTAATACTCTAATGACTGCCAGTTGACACGTAATCCAAAGTTACTTATAGTCAGAAGAATGTCTAAAGTGGACTATCAAAATAAAGTGCTCCCTAAATTCTCTAGGTTTTAGAACAGAGCCTAGAAGTGTCTCTCTTTCCAGGTTCTGCTGGGCAGCTAAGAGAGGGCAATATTCCACTTTGCGCCACAGGCTACCTATGCTCACGTCATACTCCTTCCATTTCTGGTATTCCCAGATGAAAATGTTTGGTAATCAATGCAGGGACTTGCAGATGTGTTGCTGTCCAGCTCTCTGTGGGCAAATATCAGCTCCAGATCCTTTGTGTAAACTGAAATGAAAATTCTCAATTCAGCATGAAAAGTAAAGCAGATATCAGCAGTTTGATCAAAATGTCAATAAGTACCTTATTGTGGTAGTCAAAAATGATGGTTACAATAATGCACCTACAATTAGGTAAGGCATTACCCACAATTTCATATAAATTATTCTCAGTGGCTACAGCATGCCACAGATGCTGTCAGTACAGCTTAACTTGTATTGAACACAGGGCTTTCCTTTCAAAAAAATACTTCCACTTTATCCTAGCTTAATGTGCAGACACAGCTATGTAAGCCATTTACAGACTGATTTTCCTACTGTGACTTTATAGTGCTTTCAGAACATCTTTTTGAGCCAAAGAGGTCTGAACACCTGAATAAAGCTGTCAGCATTCCCATTTATCTCAATGGCTAGTGCATATATCCCCTAAATTACACAACCTAGACACTGGGCACACCGTTACAGAAAAAATAGATAAAAAAAAGGACAAAAAAAAGATAAAACAAAACAACACTACTAGAACAAAGCACACACACACACACACACAACACAACAAAGCAAAACACAAAAAAAAACAAAATGCAACAAAACAAAAAACAACCAAAACAAAGCAAACAAACATTAAGATGTTTGGGAGTCCCATTTGGAAACAATTTACAAAAGCAATTTTGGCATAGAAATTATGCACAGAAGTCAACCATATGTTTATTTAGTTTATTTATTAATTTGATCAGGGACGATACACATTATCATTAGATAACACGTAAAATGTGCCAGATGTAGCCAAATTGGCTAATTTTCAACCGTAGTCCTATTTATTACTATTTATTTTCTCAACAAATAGTAACAATCTTTGAAATGATATCATTTAAGTTCTTTTATTTTTCAACCAACCCTTTGACCAATTTCATCATACAATCAATTTCCGATGGATAAAATCCTGTCTAAGTTTCACATGCAAATTTGTCAATATATGTTATTACGGAAATAATGAAATGCCGTTCCATGTTGAATAATGGATTAATGGTTTAATAATGGAGTGCTGGGCAATGAATCACACTGATCCAATAAAATTACAAAATGGCAAATTCTATTATACCATAACTAATTTGATAAATTAAGTGAATGTATTAATAAATTCTTTGAAGTGTGTCCAGAGGTTCCCTGTCTGGCACCGAGCTGGACAAACTACACATTCAAGCAGCCTCCTCTTCTGTTATTGAATTGCGGCATATTTCAGGATTTTTAGCCGCACGTCATCCCCTGTATGGCTTGGGTCATCAGGGCCACTAGGCTAAAGACAGACTGAATGAGTAGGTCATGAATCATACTGTGCACGTGTGTGTGTGTGTGTGTGTGTGTGTGTGTGTGACAGCGAGGCACAGGATTTGTCCAGATGTAGGATTTCTCTGGAGGCAGAGCGGCGAAAGGTTTGAGATTATCAATTACTCGAAGATCGCATGTGTGTGAGAAGAAAACAGGGCCAGGGGAATGCTAGATGGGAATGAGATGGAGGGAGCTGACGTCACCGGGGCCTTGGGGGTCCTTGTTAGTCTCACAGACACATAATCACATATTGCACACACACTATCACACACACAGTGATGCATCATTAGTAGTGCTCACTAATATTTAGAGTTAGGGATTTGAACAAACCACTACGCGTAAGTATTAAAGGATTAGTCAACCCCAAAATTAGAATTCTGTCATCCTTTATTCACCCTCATGTCATTCCAATCCCATGTTACTTCTTTACGGTCACTCTTTTCCAACAGTGGAACAGAGCTTTAAGGCTTCACAAAAGACACAAAGCACCATAAAGATATGCTAAAGGAAGTATACATGATTTACTGATTTAAAAACAAATAATTTTTAGTAATATTATCGCTTTAACTACATTGATTCTATTGGATGAGAAAAGCAATTTGAACTGAATTAAAGGATTAGTTCACTTTTAAAAAAACTTTTGCTGATAATTTACTCACCCCCATGTCATCCAAGATGTCCATGTCTTTCTTTCTTCAGTCGAAAAGAAATTAAGGTTTTTGATGAAAACATTTCTCCATATAATGGACTTCAATGGGACCCAAACAGTTCAAGGTCCAAATGACAGTTTCAGTGCAGCTTCAAAGGGCTTTAAACGATACCAGACGATGAATAAGGGTCTTATCTAGCGAAACGATCGGTCATTTCAAAAATAAATAAAAAAGTTTAAGTTTTATAAGCACAAATGCTCGCCTTGCTCTGTTCTGTGATGCGCGTTCGTGACGTCACGTTATACGCAATTACGTTGAAAAGGTCACGCTTGATGTAGGCGGAAGTACCGAGTCAGTGTTTACAAATGTGCAGAAGGAGGACCATATACATATATTCAAATGTCTTTGTGTCCGTTTATGGTTTAAAATGCCCATTTCGTGTGCGTATCCTGGGTGTTTTAATATTAAAAAGCCTAAAAGAACATTTTGGATTTTACGTCAACCGTGACCTTTTCAACGTAATTGCGTATTACGTGACGTCACGAACGCGCATCACAGAACAGAGCAAGGCGAGCATTTGTGCTTATAAAACTTAAACTTTTTTATTTATTTTTGAAACGACCGATCGTTTTGCTAGATAAGACCCTTATTCATCGTCTGGTATCGTTTAAAGCCCTTTGAAGCTGCACTGAAACTGTCATTTGGACCTTGAACAGTTTGGGTCCCATTGATGTCCATTATATGGATAAATGTTTTCATCAAAAACCTTAATTTCTTTTCGACTGAAGAAAGACAGACATGGACATCTTGGATGACATGGGGGTGAGTAAATTATCAGCAAAAGTTTTTTTAAAAGTGAACTAATCCTTTAAGCTGGATAGTGACACTAACTTTGCAACACCATTGAACTGAACTGAATCACCACCGACAGGCTTGAACTGAATAATGACACTCAATGCAGAGCTGCTCATGGCTGAATTGAACTTATTTCATAATTGATGAACTTTGCAACATTGACTCAGTTTTTGAACTGAAATGAAACAACACTGAATTAACCTGAGCTGAATAATGACACTATTGTTTTCTCCACAGCTGCTCATAGCTGAATTGAACTTGTGTCATAATTGATGAACTTTGCAACATTGACTCAGTTATTGAACTGAATCGAAACAACATTGAGCTAAATTGAGCTGAATAATGACACTTGTCTTTTTAGAGCTGCTTTACATCTGAAATTGAGTTTATTCCATAACTGATTAATTTGATAAAACTATTGTTTATTTTCAGTTTATTAATGCAAAGCTGTTTTGAAACAATCTGGATTGTATGAAGCATTATATAAATAAATGTGACTTGACCTGCACCCATATTCTAAGTATTCTGAAAGCTTTTCATGATGAACAGACTGAAATTTAAGTCGTTATTATAGTGATAACAGTCCTGCTGAGACTGTATCAGTACAATTTATGAATAAATCTTTCACGCTGCTATACAGTGCTGCTCGACAGTTTGTGAACCCTTTAGAATTTTCTATATTTCTGGATAAATATGACTCAAAACATCATCAGATTTTCATTTAAGTCCTGGAAGTAGACAAAGGGAACCAAATCAAACAAGTGAGATTTTTTATTTTTTTTTGTCATTTATTTATTGAGAAAAATGATCCATTGTTACATAACTGTGCATTGCAAAAGTATGTGAATCTTTGCTTTTAATATCTGGTGTGACCTCCTTTTGCTGCAGTAACTGAACGTAACGTTTCTTGTAAATGCTGATCAGTCCTGCACAATAACATGTAGGAGTTTTAGTCCATTCCTTAGTGCAGAACCACTTAAACTTTGTGATGTTGGTGGGTTTCCTCCTATGAACTGCTTGCTTAGGTCCTTCCACAACATTTTAACTGGATTAAGGTCTGGACTTTGACTCAGCCATTCCAAAACATGAACTTTGTTCTTCTTTAAACATTCTTTGGTAAACTTGTGTGCTTGGGGTTGTTGTCTTGCTGCATGAACCACGTTCTCTTGAGACTCTTTTCTTAAACGGATGTCCTGACGTTTTCCTTTAGAATATGCTGGTATAATTCGGAATTCATTGTTCCATCAATGATGGCAGGCTGTCCTGGCCAAGATGCAGCAAAACAGGCCCAAGCCATGATACTACCACCACCACCATGTTTCACAGATTGGATAAGATTCTTAAACTGGAATGCAGTGTGTTTTTTTATCCGAACATAGTAGCTTCTCATTTAAACCAATAAGTTCTATTCTGGTTTTATCCATCCATTAAACCAATAGTCTCCAATAGTCCTCTGGCTTGTTCACATGATCTTTAGCAAGCAATTTTCTTTTTGGAGAACAGTGGCTTTCTTCTTGCAACTCTGCCATGCACACCATGGTTGCTCAGTGTTCTCCTGATGGTGGGTTCATGAACATTAACATCAGCCAATGTGTGAAAGGCCTTTAGTTGCTTAGAAGTTACCCTGGGAACTTTTGCAGCCTCGCAGACTATTACACGTTCTGCTTTGGAGTGATCTTTGTTGGTCGACCACTTCTCGGGAAGGTAACAGTGGTCTTGAATTTCCTCCATTTGTACACAATCTGTCTGACTGTGGATTTGTGGAGTCCAAACTCTTTAGAGATGGTTTTGTAACCTTTTCTAGCCTGATGAGCAACATCAACTCTTTTTCCGAGGTCTTCAGTAATCTCCTTTGTTCGTGACATGATTCAGTTCCACAAACATGATCAGACTTTGATAGATCCCTGTTCTTTGAATAAAACGGGTCGCACTGAACTGGATCAACATATTACAACATCATTACATTATTATTATAAGATTTATTAAAGCATCATGAGGTTTAGGTATGAGGAACATGAGGTAAAGGAATGACAGAAATACTTCTTTAAACTATGATATCCAACTCATCCTGCACCTTGTGCTACAGACATGTATGTACATGTACATTATTACTTAAAAAAAAAAAAAGTAACCCAACTCATATCTACAGACCAGAATGTCCTATAGAATAAATACACAAAAATATAGACTATTTGTTTAAAACAGCTATCATAAAACTAGTTTGAATAATTTAAAAGTCAACAAAGAGATAAAGGCTAGAGTGTTGGGAATGTGTGCTTCCAGGGTAAAAAGCGTCACAAGACATAAAACATGACCGATCCTGTCTCACAAAAAAAGCTGCACCTTCAACAACAAGCACTTTTCATCCTAAATTTCAAACCAAAGTATAAAAATAAAATAGGATCTACTCAAAAGTGACTTATTGAACAGATGTTGACCTTTGAATTGTAAGTCTAATCATTCTCCGTCACCAGCAACAAGATCCATCCTTGAAGGAGACAGAATTAGAAAATAGCTAGATGTCACCAGTAGGTCTGGTCCTTTAGCCTATTGATTTAACAAATCATTCAGGGTCACATTGTCAGAACTGTTTATGTTGCAAACCTTATTGTTAATTCTGAGGTACTTCAGAAGCTAAGACTACCATATTCAGGATAAGAGACAGAAAATATACACTAGAAATATTCACATGCATATGTATATTAATACATATACAGTAGCCTATATCCTGTATGATGGGTGAGACAATGCTCAAACATACACACACACACACACACACACAAAAAGACTGATGGTACTTTGACTCTAGAATCTTTATTGATTGCAAAGGGGCCTGACATGCTAGAGGTATTACAGGTCACGGTATTTGCAAAAGTTGGAACAGAAAGATATGAAGAGCATCACATGGACTGAAGCCACTGGCCCTGCTGTTAGGCCTGTAATGAGGCTCTCACATTCACAACAACAGAGGAATCATATGATGTCCACAGCTCAAGACAGTGTGGAGCACACCAGATTAGGACAACCTATTATTAAACTTATCAGTGATCTCACAAGTACACTTGTGACCTTTCGAATAAAAGATGTTCAGATTTTACTTTGAATTCTGTGAAAGCTTTGCTTTTGTTTTTCTCTTTGGAAATTTGCCTCTTACTCACTGAATTTCATGAATACAATCATTTAAAAAAAAAAAAAAATCTGTCATCATTTACTGTCATTCCAACTCTCGTGAAAAAAAAAGTTTATGTATGCATGTATGTACAGTCAATGCAGTTTGGTCACCAGCATTCTTCAAAATAGATGTTATTAAGTTCAGCAGAAGACAGAAAGTCATACAGGTTTGAAACAACAAGAGGAACCCATGGAAATGAGAGTTTTAAGACAGATGTTTAACTAGGGTCTCAGATTTAAATCATACAAATTTAGTATGATTCATTTTAATTAACTATCTTTTGCAATGAATCAACATATTGATATTGTGCAAAAGTACATGCAATCATTCTTAATTTTGTTAATTTAGTGAATAACAGTGAAAAACCTTTTACAATTTTGACACCAAACTTCAAAATCTGATATACTGCAAATGGTTTTTGTCATTCTTTGGAAAACAGGGAGAATTATTAGGATTTAAAAGTTGTTGTGCCAAAATGTCAACACAGAAGAGGCGTCTAAGTCAATTATTTAATAAACCTTGAATGTTATAATTTTATTTTTAATCATTATAATTGAAAAAAATATATATGTTTCAGCATAATCCTGACCAATATTCTCAGATACTGCAATATAACTACTACTAGTACTGCACTTGACTGTTTAAAGGACTGTAGCTGCTCACAGACCTTATGTAGCTCCGCCCCTTTTGCTTTTTAGTTTTCCACAGCGTGATGGTAAGATCTTATGGATTTATGAATGATCTGCTAATTTTGGTTTTAATATTTTTATTGATTTTTTCTGATATACATCACATTTAACAATCTCCCAACCCTTACCAACCCCAGAGTAACGCTCATGCTGTCTAATAATTCAAAAAGGAATTACAGGTTTAAAAATAAATAAATAAATAAAAATAATAATAATAATAATGATGATAGTAATTGTAAAAAAGAAAAAACAAATCAGTGCATACATAAATGTCTACATCAGGGAAAAGAGGGAAATAAATAGATAAAATACAAAAAAAACAATGTAAATTCAAATCAATGAAAGGGTATTATTTAAAATTGTCAACATAATCAATAAAGGATTGCCACATCAAGAATTGTTTTCCCAATCCTCTTAATGAGTACCTAATCTTTTCAAGGTATAGACAAAACATCGTTTCTCTAATCCATTGAATGTGTGTGGGTGGGAGAGAATTCTTTTTCTATTTTCATAGAATGGCTCTACGTGCTAACAAAGAGGAGAAGGTAAGAATTTTACACATTGATGCAGACAGCTGTAACTCCTCTGGAGCAACTCCAAACAATGCCACAAGTGATTCTGGTTCTAATCTGCACTGAAGAACCATAGAAAGGGTGTTAAATATTGACAGCCAGAAACGCTCTAGTTTGGGACATGCCCAGAACATGTGAATTAAAGTACCTTCAGCACACTGACATCTACTGCATAAGTACATTTGAGCTAATTTAACTTTGAATATATGAGCTCTGTGTACTACTTTAAACTGAATAAGAGAGTGCCGAGCACACATGGATGACGAATGAACCTGTTTATGTACACAGTTCCATGTGTCATCCAAGAGTGGTCCGCCAAGGTCTTCCTCCCAAGCTCTCTTGATGTTGTCTAAAGAGGAAGATGCCTGATTTATCATTAAATTATAAATTATGGAAATTGAGCTTTTAGCTAATATGTTGCACGAAAGATAGGATTTTCAGGAGGGATCATTGGAAAATCAGATAAAAATTACCTAACGTAATCTCTTACTTGCAAAACTCTAAAGAAATCAGATTTAGTAAGACCAAAGTGTGACACTAACTGTTCAAAAGAAGCAAATAAATTGTCGATAAATAAATCTTTTAAGCATGTTATCCGCTTGTCAGACCAAATCTTAAACCACCCATCCTGCATTGAAGGTAAGAAAAAGTGATTACGGGCAACAGGGCTAAGAAGAGAAGGATCCCTAAAACCAAATGACCTCCTAAATTGAGTCCAAATCCTCAGCGAGTGTTTCGCCACTGGGCAATCGACAAAAGTATAAGAAATTAACTGTAATTTGGTTGCAACAAGTGCTGGTAGGGAAATTTGCTAATGGGCATATAATTCCATGTCCACCCAGGATGGTTTATTAGGTAGAAGGTGATAATGCCACAATACAGTGTATTTCGTATGTTAGCTGCCCAGTAGTAAAATTTTAAATTAGGTAGGGACATACCACCATCTCGTCTAGGCCTCTGAAGGTATAACTTACGCAAGCGAGGATGTTTACCATTCCAAATAAAAGTAGAGATAACCGTGTCCAGAGATTTAAAAAATGACAATGGAATAAATAGAGGTAAACACTGAAAAAGATAAAGAAATTTAGGAAGCACCACCATCTTAATGGAATTAATGCGTCCAATGAGAGAAATCTTTAAAGGAGACCATTTAGAAAGATCCTTCTTAATTCGTTCAAGAACCATACCAAAATTATGTTTAAAAAGATGTTTAGGCTGGCGAGTGATACAGACACCAAGATAAGTACATTTATTTTTGACTATCTTCAGTGGTATGTTGGAGTACTGTAATTGCATATCTACTTTATTAATCGGAAAAAAATCACTCTTTTGCATATTAAGTCTGTAGCCAGAGAGCTGACCAAAATTCTCAAGTAAGGTTAGAGATGCACGCAAAGAAGTCTGCGGGTTAGAAATAAAAAGCAATAGATCATCTGCATATAGTTACTTTATGCACGGCCTCACCACGTGTAATTCCAGTAATCTGCTGACACTCACGTAGACCAATTGCTAAAGGCTCAATAGCAAGGGCAAATAATAATGGGCTCAACAGGCAGCCCTGCGGGGTTCCGCGATGCAAGTTAAAAGGTTGAGAAGATAGACCATTGGTCAGGACTACAGTGGAGGGAGCGCTATAAAGTAATTTAATCCAAGCGAGAAAGGCCGGACCAAATCCAAATTTTTCTAAAACTAAAAAAAGATACTCCCACTCCACCCTGTCGAAGGCCTTTTAGGCGTCCAAAGAGACGACACATTCTGGAACGGACTGATGTTGAAAATAACGATTCTTTATAAACCCAGTATGATCAGGAGAGATGATGGTAGGGAGAACATCTTCAAGCCTTGAGGCAAGCACCTTCGCTAAAATTTTCACATCACAGTTAAGCAAAGAAATGGGCCTATATGAAGCACAATCCAAAGGGTCTTTATCCTTTTTAAGCAATAAAGAGATACATGCTTGATTTAAAGTTGGGGGAAGAGTTCCAGTCTTAAAAAACAGTCGTCAGAAAAGGAGCAAGCTGTACAGAATTTTTTTCATAAAATTCTGACGGAAAGCCGTCAGGTCCTGGGGATTTCCCAGATTGTAGGGAAGTAATGGCAGCTATCACCTCCTCCTGTGAGATTGGTTCTTCTAAAAGGTTACGGACATTAGATGATAAGGTGGGGACATTTAATCGACCAAGAAAATCTTCAACATCCCCCCCACAGAAAAGAGTCAGCCGCATTCAAAGTAAAGTTAAAATCTCTAAACTTTTCATTAATAGTACTTTGATCAGTTGTTATTTCTCTATTATCTAAACGAAGACCACTTATAATTTGTTTTGCCTGGAACCTGTGCAACTGATTAGCCAATACTTTCCCAGATTTCTTCCCACTTTCATAAAAAACACTCCTGGTTCTCCTCAAAAGGCCCTCTATCTTGGTCGAAAGTAAATCGAGCTCCGACTTCAATTTAAGACACTTCTTATACAGATGTGGGAGACTTAGCATATTGTTCATCCAACCTAGAAATCTCATTAGCAACTTCATTAGCAAATTCATTGGCGTTTTCTCTTAAGTCAGAGATGTTTGGGGCTTCCAAGTAAATCCCCTATGTTGTCATGACATAACGTCTCCGTTCCCTCCATCAGGAAATGAGGGTTACGTACGTAACCGAAACGTTAACTCTACAATAAGTAAATACACTTCACCATCTAATTACTCTTCAACAGTGATGCCACAGATATATACAAATTTCAAACAAAATTCTATAGATGGCTCTGGTGCATAAGGTCTATAACAACCAAAGAGAATTAAGCTTGAAACCCCATTATTCCTTAGTATGATGTGGTAAGTAAGCACTGTGCATACACACAGTCAAGTACATGACAGAAGACAGCAGAGGTTTTCAGCTCTCACAAGGAGGGCCTGAAGTTCATTGTTATGGTGGAAGCTGTTCAGAGAGTTTATTGTCTACTAATGACCAGGCCCACACAGAATCTACATCCTCAAAACATGAGAGTGTAGCACTGGCAGTTCCATTGAGAGCAGTTTTTATATGTATTTATATGCAGTTTTTTGTATGTTTACAGAACACCAAAAGTAACCAAAACATTATGAAAACTGTTTTTAAAGCAGTGTTGTGTAAAATCCCCCTTAATTTATTCCACAAAATTCTAGAAAATTATATATTTTTTAATATAAATAGATTATAACTGGAATTTGACTATAAAACTTTTTTTTTTTGCCAACTTATTTTAAATACCATAATCGATGGTCAGTGAAAAAAAAAAAAAAAAAACTTTGAGCATTGACGTGCACAAAGAATTTGAAAGCTAACATGCATGCTAATTCAAAGCACTGCTTGATATGCATCACAGGCCAAGACAGAATCTGGCACACGTGGTTTGTAGAGAGGCTGATGTTGAAATGGTGCCTGAGAAAAATCCTGCTGCCCAGCCGAGGTTAACCATCAGCCGGCAGCCTGTGAGAGAGCTCTGCTGCACTCATGCAGAAAACATTCCCAAAATGCGACACATTCACCCTCCTCCAGTCCCCCTCCCGACCGACTGCATGCCCCTGGAGGTTGGCTCTGACGTCAGTAGCTGTGCTGGGCCGGGCGCCAACCCTGTGGGCCCTTGATGGATGTGATGGGTCGAGTGTAGCAGGCCGCGGCATGAAGCATGCAGAGAAGCCAGTCCCGCTTAAACAACCCTAATGACCCGTAAGGACCCAGCAGGCCCCCTCTCCCATACTTTCACCAGTGCACTAACCCTTTAGCCTTCTGCAATCTTTGCTGCTCAGGTTACATACACACAGACACATGCACAGGAGAAGTGTGCACATCAAGTGGATTGATGTAGTTGGGTTGATGCAATGACTAATGTTACACCAACCAATAATCTAAAACAAAACAGAACTTTATTGTGCCATATAGATTCCTGTCCATATGGAAAATATACAGTATATGGCTATTAGATTAAGATATTAAAATTGAATTGAATTATTACATGTTTTGCCTTAGATGTGTAGAATATTTGTAGTAATGAGCATGTATTACATTTCTGAAATGTACAACCAATATCTATCCATATAGAAATATGCAGTGTGTGTATGTTACTATAAAGAGTAAAAGTTTAATATAACTTTAATTATACATTAATGGTCTCAATCACTAATATGTTCTCAGTTCCTTTAGGATCAGTGTTATTTTAGTATCCCTGATATACTAGTATATTTTTATTAATATTTTAAATTAGTTTTTATTTGTATGTTGTATTTGTATATCTCAATTAATCTTTAAGTTATAATATTTAAAGTATAGTACAGTACCGTGTAGAATATAATAGAATGGAACAGAGTAGTATTTTTGTGTTCTGTAATTTTTATTAGCTATTGTTTTTAAAATGTCTATATATTTCATATTTATTTTAATTTCAGTTTTAGTTTAGTTGTTTTAGTACTAAAATTAAACAAGTGTTGACACAAAACAGTAAAAGTTTACTTTATAAAAGTAAAAGGACAAAAAATGTGCTCTTTAAATTTAATTTTGAAATGCACTGAAATGACCATAAATTGCTGAGGCCCAGCCTAGTACACAGAGCAAACACAGGGCCAGATATTATACTAGTACTAGCCATATTACCAACGGACAGAATTTGTGCCAAAATACCATAGTTTGAGTACACTGTAAAAAAAAAAAACGTTGAGCCAAATTAAAGCAACCAGCTTCAGCAGATTTTTGAGTTTTCTCAACTTGTTGTTTTAGGTTTATACAACAAAAAGTTGAGAATCTCCTACAAAAGTAAGTTGAAAGAACTCAAAAATCTGCTGAAGCTGGCTGCCTTAAAATTTTAAGTTGGCTCAACTATTTTTTTTACAGTGTGGATAAACAACCTCTTAAAAACCGATTTAAAGCATATTATTATATATTTAAGTCAATTCATTTTGATATGTACAATTATACGGCTAGCTGTATTTTATCTCAACTAATTGTTTCATTTTTAGATTGTTTTTTAGGACCAAACCAGGGACCCATCAGCTGAGAACCACTGTTTTATGGTTATATACTTAGCATACAGTATGTTAAGCAGCAAATAAGCATAGAAAGAAAACGCATTCATAATATGTCCATAATATGTCCATCCCCAAAATTAAAGACATTGTCAAAGCAAGTAAACAGCATTATTTGTAGAGCATAGGCCTCTTACTGAAGAATATTGGAGCACACGGCCATGAGTCTGTACCTGCAGGCTGGCTGCTGTTCTTCCGTTTCAGCCATCTGTCTACGGTCTCTGCACTCACGCTCTCCAGCACAAACTCATCCAGCATCTGCGGGTGGAGGGAGAGATAAGCCTTCACTTTCTCATCCGTCAGACCTGCAACAGAGTGATCAAGATTAGTTTCTTCCCCTCACATTCATTCACAAAGAAAGAACATTAGATTAGATTAGATTCAACTTTATTGTCATTGCACATGTAAGGTACAGGGCAACGAAATGCAGTTAGCATCTAACCAGAAGTGCAATAAGCAGAGGTAGAGGATATACAGTGCCTACAATATGTACAGAAATATACAGCTAAGGCAGTACTATGGACATAATTTACAAATTTTAAATACTATCAGTATGATATACAGATGGGTGATATGAACATATTATACAGATGGATTATGTAGTAAATGTATGTACACTATGAGCAAAAACTATGAACATATTTACAAATGGATATGAATAAGCTATACATTAAGATATATAAACACTAGTGCAATGAACACTGAAAGTGCATAGAAAATAAAAATTTCCAGTACATAGTACTCTGTGTGTAGATGGGTTATTTTTTTTTTTTAACCGATTTAGTCATGGGGAGGGGTGGAGAGAGAACATCAGCCCAGTGTGAAAATATCAGGATCTTGTCACTGCATGTCCCTGTCGCGATTCTACATGGTTGCATGTGGTTGCCCATCCATTGTTCTTATTTCTAAAGAGAACATACCCATACTGGCAAAATATATGTATGGGTTTGTTCCATTATCTAGGTTATACAAAGCTGCCATTAAATGAGGGGTGAAATAATAACTGCATTCGAAAAAAAAGGCAGGCTTGATAACTGCATGTATTTTTCCTTGTAAACAACAACAAACAGTGTAACTTAAGTGAGATTCTAATTCACAGAAAGTGTATATAGTCTGCCAGAAGGACACTTGAAATGGCACAGGGAACAAGTTTGCAAAATATCACTTCACTGGAAACGGACATGGAAATGGACAGATGGGCTTGGCATTTTTATTCAGCTTCATTCATGATGAGACTCGAGAGTTGTCACTGGATTGTTGTACTTGACTATATAGGACAGCATACACATGCAAATTACACAAATTAAATTATATTGGCCTGTACTGTATACTGAAACCTGTTGGTGCAGCTGCATGATATTTTTATTTATTAGACTTTTTTGTCTTTTGATCTGTTCATAATAAAGCGATCATATGAGAAGAAGATTTTAAGCTGTTGTTCACATTTAATTTAGCCAGTCAATTAAATTAAGAATTATTTTCATATTTACAATGACGGCCTGGCAGCTAAATATACAGGTAAACATTTATGCAACTTTCTTACTGTTTTTTATTTTATTATTATTTTTTTTTCAGTTTACCTTACTATCTCCTTTAGTTAACATAACAGACGAAAGATGATAATATGGGGAATGGCATGAAAGTCCATGATGACATCTGCATTTTTGAGTGTATCATGACATTTAAGTAAAATTGTCATGTCATTATAATCACGAACAAAACCAATTTGCAGAAGCTAGTATGAAGGAGGTTTAGAGGATTCAGGCTAGTTTGGAAAATGAAAAGATTGAATGAATTGAATAAATCTAATACATGGTTTGGTTATGTGACAGATGCAGGCAAATTTTTTTTAAAATGTACCTGCCTCAATAACTATTTTTAATCACCACTTATGTATTGGGGTGCTGCAAGGCTCTGTGCTGGGACCACTCTTACTATGCAGCGAGTGTGTTTATAGTAATGGAGTCGTCTCCAGCAAGCAAGAAGGCCCTTATAGAGACACAGGAAGAAGATAGACAAGCTGGCGGTGCTTAATAGGCAATTAAGTGTTCGAGAGCTCACTAAGTGCTGTTGTTTATTGTCTTTGTTGTTGGGGCAAACATCCATTTACTAGGCTATTGCTGAAGCCAAGCACATTTCGGTTAGTGAAAAACAAAACAACCCATGCTTTTGTGGGTAGTTCTAGGAGAACCCATTTTATTTTTTTAGGGTCTGCTTGTACCATGCTTAGCCCTTGCAGCCCATGCGCTCCTTCCATAAGTAATATTTAAATGTGTTCTGCTAAATTTAACTTTCTGCTAAATATAAATTGCATTTATTCATAAGCTACAATGGCTAAAACCTCCAGGAAAAACCATATTTTGTATATATTGTTCTCTTAAATTTCTTTCTAGCCTTCATAGACCCACTTCTACAGTCTACATCAGCGATCACAAATTAGTGGTGTCTTATAGAAAATGTATTTACACAGAAATTATGCTGGTTTTCCTGTTTAAGATTTACTATATACTACATTTAAAAAGAATTACGGATGCTAGTTTAAACATAATTCTGAGAAATTATATGTGAAGTTCTTACATCACACACACACACAAAAAGTGCAAGCAATGATTGACTTTGCGTCAGTGGAAATATTAGATACTGGACCTCCAGGAACTTTAATTAAATACCCCTGTTCTACGCATTTATATTTTTGTTTTTTGTAAAATGCCACGATGGACTCAACTAAAACCAAACACTTTAAGCATATGTGTGGCTTGACTTAATGTGCAAACTCGGGGGAAACACAGCTGGGAGGCATGTGTTCCACACTATACATACACATACACACACACACATACGTTAGCAGGAAGATATTGAGACCCAAACTAGCCCACAAGAGCTCCCACAAGCAGACAAAGGGTAGTAAGAGGCTACAGAGTGTTTTGGTGCACAACAACAAAAGACAAAACAGATGAGAATGGCAGAGCCTCCACTCTTTGAACACTAAATCCAAACCAGATGTGTGAAAAATATTCATATCCTTACTCAGCCTCAGACACAAAGAGCTGTATACAGTATCTTGCAGAGGTTGCACAATTATACGTCATTACACGTCAGACTACAACCCTCACCTAATTCCACCGTGGCTTATCCCAGTCTCAAAGCGGAAGGAGTTGAATGCAAAATTTTGAATAATATCTGTCCACAAAGTCTGAGTGTGATGCAGCCTGGAATCATAAAAAAACTGGACAAAGGAGAAATGGTTTTTCACTACTACCGTCACCTGATGGACTTTTGGATGGACTGGGTTGTAAATTATCTGTTAGCTATGTGTTACTTTTCAACAATCACAATATCACAATTATGTGAAAAGGGATTAATTAAATTAAATGTACATTTTAAATCTATTTTGATATTTTCTAACTTCTAATATAAAAACTGCTAATTTATTAATCAAATAATCATAATGTAACACTTTAGAATAGGGACCAATTCTCACTAGTTGCTTATTAGCATGCCTAATAATAATATCATGGCTGTTTATTAGTGCTTATAAAGCACATATTCTGCATGACCATATTATACATCCCTAATCTTACCCAATACCTAAACTTAACAACTTCCTACTAACTATTAATAAGCAGCAATAGGAGTTTATTGAAGAAAAAGTAAAAGTTAATGGTTTGTTAATGGCGAGAATTGGACCTTAAAAATAAAGCGTGACCAATCATAATATATTTTTAGAAGAGTTTTTTCACTTTCCATCTTTTTTTTCTTCCATCCTGTGTTTTGTAATGTAACACCAGAAACTATTAACAATGCATTTGATTAATTAGACTATGTGATGTATTAATTGTATTGTTTCGCTCTATGCATCCTGTTTGACAAAATTACAGAAATGATATTATGAAAATTTTAAAAGTTGTTTAATATTTAAAAACTGAACTTTAATTCTCCATCTTTGCTCACTGAGAAATGGCTAACTTAGCTCTTCATTACTATCCTACATCGTGTTTATTTTCTTGATATTTTGTAAATAATCAAATTGTAATAAGTTCGCATTAGTTAAACAAAATGCCTGAATTTGACCAGATTTTTCTTCTGATCTTTTGGTAAGCCCTTTTACAGAAATACTTTCTTAAATTATAACACAAGCATATTCATATTGCAGAGGCACTTTAAAATGTTATTTTTTTTAAAACTGTCAATTCTAATTCCTATTAGAATTCTTTTACTGTTAGAATGTAAATTAAAAAAACAGAAGCACGGTAAACACTTTATTTTAGCTGTCAAAATGCTGGAAAGCATTTCGAATTATCTGTAAAAAAAATAAAATAAGTTCTGTAAATTAAGGAAAATGTTAGGTTAAAGCAACCTTTGATAGCTAGTTTTAGCTCAAGAGGAAAAAAGCATGGTGATGTATAGAGGCACATGTCTGTATACGCAGAGAGAGAGACAGCAGAAGAAAAAAAACAAAACAGGAGGGGGCTGGGGGCTGCTGCCGACTGACGCTGTCCAGACACGAGACACAGCTCTTCAGCAGCGCAACGCCTCACGAGACTCCCAGAGCCAGTGCTGACGCACATGGGCAGAGAACACTGCTTCATAAATCAGACACTGGAGGGGACACAGACACACAGGCTGAGTGCGAGAAGAGAGAAATTACACTCGCTGGCTTTCTGTGAGGTTTGCTGCAGCATGAACTCACATTACACAGAGAATCACACCAGATAATTGCTGTTTGCGTCTCTCTTCATATTAAAACATATACATGTTGAATGTTTTATGACATATTAATGAGAAGTGAAATACTTTTGGGAAGGCAACTATATGCTATATGGCATGAAATTTCTATGGCTTATTCTTTTACTATTATTTTGCATGCATGTTAACAATGATTTTAACAATGATTACATGGAATACTTGTTCCTTTAAAAATGCATGTCACATCACACCAGAAAGGTGATTAAAATTGGGAAATGTTTTAATTTGTTTCATTTGGCACCAGTAGCAACATAAAATTGATTTATGCAAAACAATGAAACCCTTTACTATTGATTGGCAAAGCCCAAACTTGTGCCATTGGTTAAGCTGATGTCAACATGTTTGGTTGGTAAGGATGCTCAAACTAACAGAGGGATGTTTTAAAAGTGCCACATACTCGAAGTGTTTATGGAAATATAATTCTACAAAACATTTGTTTTTGCATATTAAACAAACAAACAAACTGAAAACATGAACGCATCCGAGCTAGTTCAAGTGAAAATGATTCCATAATTTCTTCCATCATCAATTGTTTCAAACCTGTACAAGTTTCTTTCTTCTGCTGAACACAAAAGAAGACACTTGTTAACCAAACAGTTGCTGGTAGCCATTGACTACTATGGATACCACCCCCCATACTATGGAACTCAATGGCTTCCAGCAACTAGTTACCAAAATTCTTAAAAATATAATATTTCATGTTCAACAGAAGAGAGAAAGTCATACACGTTTGAAGCAACCTGAATGTGAGTAAATAATGACAGAATTTACATTTTTTTTGGGTGAAGACAAATGGAGCACAGTCGCATCACATATTTATGTACACATAATTGTAAATTCTAACCTAAAATCTTGATGTTAAACCCCCATATGAGTCACCACTGCTTATAATAGTTCCTCATTATCCTAGTCCTTTTAAAGGCTGCATAACAGAAAAAGTAGGGCACATATCAGCAGCCCTTTGGCACCCTAATACAACGTCCACCTTGCAGTGTTCCTGTACCATTTTTATTTTTTTATTGTTTGTTGTGCTATGGCAAAAAGAGCTGTAAAAACCTATTAGTGGTCTAATCACATGCAACATCATCAAAGCTTCTGCATGCATCACATGACGCCAGAGATCACGACAGCAAACCAATGCAACAGCCCAAAACCACAAAGCACTCAAGACTCACCACCCTTTCTATCCCTGCATAACACATTAAATGGCCAATAGCGATCACTGGACTGCCGTACCCCATGGGGTTTTTTCTCCACGAAGACAAAAACAACTTTTTCACTTCTCCAAACTGAACTGAACTTTAACGAATGTTATCGTAGCAATACTGGAATGGAAGTCAGCTTTAGTTTCTTGGTTGCACATGTGAAGGTGAAGCCACATTTAAAGAAATACTTAGTGATATTTACTGTACGGTAGTGTATAATTATAATTTTATAGTTATTAGTGGTGTTCGCTTTACTACAACGGCTCACACTGAGGGTTTGGGATTTTACTGCACTCTAAGTATTAGACTTCAGCATCATCCCACAGGAATCGCGCGACAGACATGAATGGAACAATTTACAATTAAAACATGTTGCCTGTTCAGAAGATGTGTGCTAGACATACTTTTCACCTGGCACATTATGAAACTAGGCAAAAGTCCATAGATTTAAACTGAAGGGGGGACCCTAGACATAGGCGATCTTCAGACAGCCAACAAAACCATGTGTTTTTGCACTATTTAAAACTGAATTACAATCGTGAGTTTATATCATGCAATTCTGAGAAAAAAAAGTCAGAAGTGTTAGTTTATATCGCGCAATTCTGACTTTATAACTCGCAATTGCAAGTTTATATCTCACAATTCTGTGCAAAAAATTCAGAATTGTGAGATAAAGTCGCAATAACATTTTTTCTTTTTTTTTCAGTGGCGGAAACGGGCTTCCATAGTTCTGTTCAACACAGATGGAAGTCAAAAAAAAAAATCTAATAATCAGATAGAACTATTAAACAAAGGAATTAAAATGTATACAAAAAAGTATTATAATGATTGCTTAAATATTGTTAGTAATAAAGGCAAACATTATAATTTATATCATTTAAACGACAAATGAACATTTAATTTAAAAAACCTTGCAAACTTAGTCGAATCCAGTTGTGAGATCTTGTGAAGTGTGCATTTATATCCTGCATGATCGCGTGTTCTCTGTGTGACGGTCGGTCCGGATGAATTCAATGCTGACAAGAGGAGAGTTCAGCTTCACTGTATGTTTATTTTACACATTTATTTTTTAATCCATTTTCAAATGATTTCAAATATCTTGAATATTAATTAAAATAAATAAATTAAAATCGGCTTTATATCGGCAATCGGCCACCCTGCTTTCCAAGATATCGGCATTAAAAAAAAAAACTCATATCGTTCGACCACTACAAAACACACAGCTGTCGATCATTCAGGTAACAACACAGTATTAAGAATCAAGTGTATGTAAACTTTTGAATGGTGTCTTTTTTATAAATTCAACTATTATATTCTCTTGTGGACTATATATAAATGTCTTTAATGTGAAATATCTTATTCAGGTCATTCAGGTTATTCATAACATGAATTTTGTATGATCCCTCTTATTTTGGTAAAATAATTAACATTTTGCAGATTCAGCAAGGAGTATGTAAACTTTTGACTTCGACAATATATATATATAAACTATTTAACTATTAACTTTTAAATTTACAGTAATATTATGTTTAGTGAAAAGCACTATACAAATAAAATGGAATTAAATTAAAAAATAATATGCATAATCATAATATTAATAATAATTGAAATTTCAAAGTTGTCCGGCACAAACCTAGCATTAAATAAAATTTCGCTATTGCATGCAAAATTCCGAATCAAATTTAAATTCAACATCCTGTATGGCCAATTCATTTCAAATCTACTGTATAAACTGAAAGGAAGCCAATTCTTAAACTCTGAATTTTGTCCAAGCACCCACAACACTGTTACTGTGAGTTTTTGCAATGCCACCTAAAATATTCTTCATAAAATGTAAAGACATAGCTTTATGTTACTGCACTATTTTCTGCCATATGAAGCCATGGCACACATTATTTATTCATTTGCTAAGAAGATTCACTTATCCAGGGCGGCTGACACTTTTCACACTTTCTCTTGTGTGGCATCTTCCAGACATGGGGAAGTGATCATGGCATAACTTGGACAAAGAAAAGGTTCAAACAAAAGAGCGGCATTCGTTGCGGCCCCTGCCAATGGTTTTTGGAAAGAGCTGGATACACATCAGTCCAGAACATTACTCTTGGGTTGCAAAATCACTTACTTCACACAGTTGAAGTACAAGCAAAGCTCTGGGTCTGTATTTTTTTCACAGTGGGCAAAGAACAAAAACTAGGAGAACTACGATAAAATGATGAGAGGTGATATGTAGACGTAGGCGCTGATAATGTCTCTTAAGCAGCCCACGCTGTCCTTGAACACAAAGAGCATTTGTTCCTAATGAACATTTGAAACTCAAGCAAGCAACTATAAACTGTAGATAAGTGACATGGTGATGTTATGATACCAGAGTTAAGACAGCGATGTGATCTTACAGATATTCGTCTTTCAGTTTGTTCTTTTAAACAACAGTCATAGAAGTGAATTTGTAATATCAACCAAGCCTACATTTTGATAGCAATGTTTTCAAGTACCAGCTAATTTGTGGCTAAGCAGATCTTCCAATTTGAAATTTGATTAGAATTTCCTGAATGAATAGTGTTAGTCAGAGTATATTTAGGCTTCAGACTTTGCCTCTATATCAGTGAAGTGCAGCAGTTGTAGTAGCACAAAGCGTGGCAAATGGTGACAAGAACGGCAAGAACACAAAATGTAAACACAATGTAATTCACATCAATTTGTATAAAAGTGACTGCCAAATGCACAACTGTAAATGCTTTTCTGGTATCATAAGTGTTTTATGATAGAAAAGTTAACCCAACAGTAACATCCAGCGATGCAAGCCACTCAACCTTTTCCTCAAATATGGACATTTTGAAATGAAAACAAGGCATTATTTGTACAATAATTCCTAACTGAAATGTTTTGCATTTTCAACATATTAGGTTTACAAATAAAAGTGCATGTGCGCACGATATTATTTGCAATGTTTTATTTGTAAAATGTTATTTGCAAATTAGTTCAAAATGATTACTTCCCAACTTGAAATAGACCTTCACCGTTCAATTTCTTTATGCTTTAAAGTCTAAATTGACAGAAGTGTAAAACGTTATTAAACTGCATATTATGTACAGTTTGAACATGATTCTAGAGCCTACTGTAAGTTTAATGTTTGACATGATAAATACAGAGCTACTTTGAAAACAATGGAATGAAAAACTTTTTTTTTTTTTTTTGAACTTTAGATCTGGCTTGTGGGAAATCCTTTCAAAGGGATCTGGTTTCATCTGCTGCTTTAGTGACATTTGCTGTTTATTTCATCGACCCAAGATTCCTCCGAGCAGCTCTTCATCTCTTTGCACATGCAATAAGATTACATGTGACGTGATTGAACATCAGACCTCTGGGACCAGTACTATCTCACGGGCTTAAAACAGATGCCTCTCGGCCCACGCGGCTCCCAGCTGATGTGGCCCCTTGCTGCTTGGATCAGAGATGGTACGCATACAGTTGGCCCCTAATTAGGAGACAGACTGCTTTAATGCAGTGAGGTTTAAAGTTCAGCTTTTGTATTTGTTCAAAAATCACTCAGTCAAAAGTGTTCCCACTTGGGATAACGATATGCCTAAATGACGTCACCCTTACTCAGTATCCTTCTGATGAATCAACCCATCGTCAACAATAAGTCATCAAATTATACTGTGGTTGTGACCTAAGAGAGCTGGAACAAGTTACCATGTTTGGAGTGTGTAATAGAGTGTAGACTGGATATTCACAACTGCTGTCTCATCCCCTCAAATAAAAACGTAATTTGTTTATTTAGTGGAAATGGCCGCATGCTTCGATGGATGGGAATATAAATATTTAGTTTCATATTACATGGCTGATACAGGAAGAATATAGATAGAAAATCTATATTAATAGTGACAGATGGTGCTCTCTTTATTTATACACCTCAAAGTAATGTACATATTACGGTAATTTGAGAACTGGAGGGTATATATGACCATAAGTATGTGGAGACCCAAACACCACACCCATATGTGCCTGTTGTGTATTTTATTTGAAAGCCATTGGCAGTAAGGTGCTGGTCCTCCCTAACAGCTTCCACTCTTCTTGGAAGGCATTCTACTAGATGAGGGGCTCCCAAACTTTTCTGCTGCCGGACCCCTTAGATGTAAAATATTGAACCCAGCCTCAGGCTTGTGGTGAAATTTCTGCAGTTTCAAAGTGAAATGTCCAGTGAGTGGCGCTAAAGCCCGTTTTCAATACGTAACCATGGCCACGTTTTAATGACATTTCTTCAGGTACATATTGTGGTGGTTCAGAGTTCAAATGTCTGGGGAGTGTTGCTACCCAAAAATGAAAATTAGCTCATGTTTTACTCACCCTCAAAGCATCCTACAGTAGGTGTATATGACTTTCTTCTAGTCAAATAAAGCATGTACATCTGTAATAAAACGTGCCTCACATGGCTCCGGGGGGTGTATAAATACTTTTTTCCTCACTTCTGCTGACTGTCGTACGTGCAAGCCGTTCTGGCGGATGGTGATTAGTGACGCATGCAGAAGCACGGAGGAGAGACAGCAAAACAAAACACCAGTCACGAATTAGAAGCACAAAATGAGGATTTGTAAAGAAAAATGTTGGAAGATTTCGATATAAGCCAAGAGGAGACTGGTTTTCCTTTGGTAAAATAAGGAAACTTTGCTTCCTGTGCTCCTGTAAACAAACTCGTAAGACAAGTATATCTCAGAGGCGCGCACGCGACACATACGTCCTCCATCACCTGCCCGGAATGGCTTGCAAGTATACTTTTAGTTTACTTTTTATGTACTTCTCAGAAATGGGCTTTATGTACTTCTCAGAAATATACGGTACTTAAATTGACATTTAAGTATACTTGACTTATAATTAGAAAAAGTCTAAATATATTTGAGCTATACTTGTGCTCCTAGAATGTTCACACATCTTCTATACAGAATTTCCAAAAAACCCAAGTGAAGAAGAAAAAGAAACAACAGATGCTTCCACATGTAATCTAACACGGTCATCTAACATTAAACAGCATCAAAACTGTGTAACGTTATGAAATAAATGTCGACCAATGAAGAGGTAATAATGACTGTCAAGCTTTGGAGTGTCGATTGACTCCATCTACGTTTTGATTATCATTCTGAATCCAAGTCATTGTCTTTTTTTAGCTTTTATTTATGAAACGTACCCACATTCAATTGTTTAAAAAAAGGATGCATGAAGCTAGAATAAAATGTTTTTGTTTACAAGCAGATACCCTGTTCTTTCTTTGGATGTTTTGTATGTTCAAATATTCATACAACAAAATATATACAAATTAATACCTAAATAGGGACATAGTAGTATACTTAAAGTATGATGTAAAGTTCACAAAGAAAACTTACGAGTATACTAGCAGTTTAAAACTCCTAAACTGGTAGTTTACTGAGACTTTACTTCAAAAAGTACTAAAAATAATACTACAAGTATTTAATTAGTAAACTATCAGTATACCTATAAATTCACTTTTAGTATAGTTGCAGTACAAGCTAAACACATTGATGTAAATACATTGTGTACTCAAAGTTTACTACTTTTATAAATATACTTAAGTGTATTTTTATATACTAGAAAGTGGGCCAATTTAGTCCCAAGGAGTATTGAAATAGTACACTTACAAGTATACTGCTAGTACACTGATATTAGTATACTTACTGAATAAAGTATACTTAAAATATACTTGAACTTAAGTATACTTAATCAAATTTTAAGTAAGCTTTACTTAAGTAGGATACTTAAGTAAACTTTAAGTATACTACTTTTGGGTAAGGGAGTCAGCAAAAGTGAGGAAAAAAAGGATTTATAACATTTTAATTATATTTTTTCTCACAAAAATGCATTGATTCGCTACAGGAGGCCTTTATGCACCCCTCCGGAGCCATGTGAGGCACGTTTTATTATGGATGCATGCTTTATTTGACTATTTTTGGACTGTTGAACAAAAACACCCACCTATTCCCATTCTAACGCTTGGAAGAGCCAGGATAATTTTTAATATTACTCCGATTGGATTCGTCTGAAAGAAGAAAGTCATACACACCTAGGATGCTTTGAGGGTGAGTAAAACATGGGCTAATTTTCATGGAAAATCTGGCCCTGTAAATTATAAGTTTTAATGCCTCTAGTGTTCATTTCAATTGGAAACTGCAGTGATTCAAATGAATTTGGCTTTCCAATTCATCCTAAAAATGTTCAGGTTTCTTCAGGCCAGTCAAGCTCTTCCAGACCAAGTAAAGCTTTCTTCTGTGCAACAAAAAACAAGATATTTTGTAGAAAGTCCAAGTACCACTTATAATCATTTGTTTCCCTTTGTTCCCTCTTATCTCATTCACACTTACATGAACGGTCACACAAGAGCCAAAAATTAAGTGTCTTTAGCCACCGAATCTGAATATTTGCAAGTGCAAATGAAATATAAGATGGATGACAGTTTGCTGTGGTCCTCAGACGAAGCTACTGTACTGTGTGACTTTGGAAGATTTGGAATACAGGACTATTTTATGGCATTTTCTGTCTTTTTAAGAGTGTGGTATCTGTCTACTTTTTCACTGTATGGATAAGTTGTTTGCCAAACATCTCCCTGGTTCCAAGGAAGCGAGAAAGTCCATACAGGTTTGGAACATGAACTATTACTTTACAACACAACTTTATCTATCATAGATTTTAGGACACTTTTTGCCCCCAGGGACCCTCAGTCTCAGACAGCACCGCCTACAAGCTGCCCACTATCAATTCACTGACCATCTGATGCATACTAGACACAAGCTTTTAAAAAACAACTACTCACTGAATTTGCCAAAGTATGCCAGGTTAGTGGCTTCAAATACAGTATATGAAAGATATTCAGAGTTCTGTCTAAGGCAGACTGATTCAAGTAAACTAGAAATATGTAAGTAGAATTGCAAAGTCTTTTCTTTAAACTTTATGAAACAATCAGTTCAAGTCACAAACATTTTCCACTTTCCCTTTTCTGGAGTCCCATTCATTTGTATTTATTACATTTATTATTGTGGTATCACCTATTTAAGATCAATGCATCCCAGAGCAAAATGTAACAACAAAAACAAAACTGTTTAGTCACTTTACCTGTCGTCACTACACTACACTCATTTGTACAGAGAAGACAGCCATAAGAGTATCTTAAGTACACTGAACATGCAAAAACTGATTAAATATATAAGCACAGTATACCGATTTAGTTTTACAGTAGCACGAATATGCTTGTAAACCCTTAATAATATCTGAATTTCTGGATTGATTAATCATAAAATAACTAATAACACTTTGTGCTTGTTGCCTCAGGGTCTTGACACTTTGCGATCATTAAAGGAACATTGAATTCAAATGTTTATCAAAACATTTTAGAGGAGAATGTCAAGACAGGGGTTCATGATGTCAAGCTTTAGATAAGTTGAGTGATACAACCCAAAGCACACAAGTAGTTCAAAAAAATAAATACAAATATTTGTTCTTAAGCCAGCTGAGATGCAACACTGAAATTTGTGGGGAGGAATGGTCCAAAATTGGCCTAAAGTTTTGCAAGCAGGTACAGGAAATGTTTGGTGGAGGATTTGCCGCTAATGGAGGAACTGAAAATTACTAAATTCAAGGGTTCAGTTATTTTATTCACCCCGTACTGTGAGTGATTGCTTATTGTACTCAATATAATGTGAAAAGTACAGCTGTGAGTTATTAGTTTAGACAGATTGACCACATTTTCTGAGTGATCTGGATATTTTCACAAACTTTTTCTTGCCACTGAATAAAAACAAACTGCATTCATGCCAGATATACTCTGACAGCACACGTCAAGAGATCTGGGAGAGAATCCAGGAGAACTGTTAGTCCCTATGACCGGCTTGATATGCCTGTGGATTACACTATATTCTATCTTGAGGAGCCCTCATTTCCTTTCTGCGTATGTCCTTATTCTATAACGCTGCTCCTTTTACTTTTTTAGATTAGTTCTGCACAGTATCAGATCCCCCTAGACACTTTAATTGCGTCATCCAAGTTTTTTTTCTTCTTTTTTAGTTCTGCTTTGAGTGAAAGAGTAATGCTTCTTGAGAGAGGGACCACGGACATCAGTTATTTACTGTGACATCTGATCTTACTTTACAGTGTCATAATGTTTCATTTATTCAGGTCTGAAATCATGGCTTATATTTGAGTATAGACAATTAGGACATGGCCCTATTCAAAGAAGTGTTAGTAAGTGTTCAAGTTAGTTTTGTTAGGTGAACACAAAACAAAACATGACAAAATAATTAAACTCGACTTGAAATTTTGTTTAGTTCAGTTTCTAATTATATATATATATATATATATATATATATATATATATATATATATATATATATATATATATATATATATATATATATATATATATATATATATATATATATATACACACACACACACAGTCAGGTCCATAAATATTGGGACATCGACACAATTCTCAAATTTTTGGCTCTATACACCACCACAATGGATTTCAAATGAAACGAACAATATGTGCTTTAACTGCAGACTGTCAGCTTTAATTTGAGGGTATTTACATCCAAATCAGGTGAACGGTGTAGGAATTACAACAGTTTGCATATGTGCCTCCCACTTGTTAAGGGACCAAAAGTAATGGGACAATTGGCTTCTCAGCTGTTCCATGGCCAGGTGTGTGTTATTCCCTCATTATCCCAATTACAATGAGCAGATAAAAGGTCCAGAGTTCATTTCAAGTGTGCTATTTGCATGTGGAATCTGTTGCTGTCAACTGTCAAGATGAGATCCAAAGAGCTGTCACTATCAGTGAAGCAAGCCATCATTAGGCTGAAAAAACAAAACAAACCCATCAGAGAGATAGCAAAAACATTAGGCATGGCCAAAACAACTGTTTGGAACATTCTTAAAAAGAAGGAACGCACCGGTGAGCTCAGCAACACCAAAAGACCCGGAAGACCACGGAAAACAACTGTGGTGGATGACCGAAGAATTCTTTCCCTGGTGAAGAAAACACCCTTCACAACAGTTGGCCAGATCAAGAACACTCTCCAGGAGGTAGGTGTATGTGTGTCAAAGTCAACATTCAAGAGAAGACTTCACCAGAGTGAATACAGAGGGTTCACCACAAGATGTAAACCATTGGTGAGCCTCAAAAACAGGAAGGCCAGATTAGAGTTTGCCAAACGACATCTAAAAAAGCCTTCACAGTTCTGGAACAACATCCTATGGACAGATGAGACCAAGATCAACTTGTACCAGAGTGATGGGAAGAGAAGAGTATGGAGAAGGAAAGGAACTGCTCATGATCCTAAGCATACCACCTCATCAGTGAAGCATGGTGGTGGTAGTGTCATGGCGTGGGCATGTATGGCTGCCAGTGGAACTGGTTCTCTTGTATTTATTGATGATGTGACTGCTGACAAAAGCAGCAGGATGAATTCTGAAGTGTTTCGGGCAATATTATCTGCTCATATTCAGCCAAATGCTTCAGAACTCACTGGACGGCGCTTCACAGTGCAGATGGACAATGACACAAAGCATACTGCAAAAGCAACCAAAGAGTTTTTGAAGGGAAAGAAGTGGACTGTTATGCAATGGCCAAGTCAATCACCTGACCTGAATCCGATTGAGCATGCATTTCACTTGCTGAAGACAAAACTAAAGGGAAAATGCCCCAAGAACAAGCAGGAACTGAAGACGGTTGCAGTAGAGGCCTGGCAGAGCATCAACAGGGATGAAACCCAGCGTCTGGTGATGTCTATGCGTTCCAGACTTCAAGCTGTAATTGACTGCAAAGGATTTGCAACCAAGTATTAAAAAGTGAAAGTTTGATTTATGATTATTATTCTGTCCCATTACTTTTGGTCCCTTAACAAGTGGGAGGCACATATGCAAACTGTTGTATTTCCTACACCGTTCACCTGATTTGGATGTAAATACCCTCAAATTAAAGCACATTCGTTTCATTTGAAATCCATTGTGGTGGTGTATAGAGCCAAACATGTTAGAATTGTGTCGATGTCCCAATATTTATGGACCTGACTGTATATGTGTATGTATGCATATACACTCACCTAAAGGATTATTAGGAACACCATACTAATACTGTGTTTGACCCCCTTTCGCCTTCAGAACTGCCTTAATTCTACGTGGCATTGATTCAACAAGGTGCTGAAAGCATTCTTTAGAAATGTTGGCCCATATTGATAGGATAGCATCTTGCAGTTGATGGAGATTTGTGGGATGCACATCCAGGACACAAAGCTCCCGTTCCACCGCATCCCAAAGATGCTCTATTGGGTTGAGATCTGGTGACTGTGGGGGCCATTTTAGTACAGTGAACTCATTGTCATGTTCAAGAAACCAATTTGAAATGATTCGAGCTTTGTGACATGGTGCATTATCCTGCTGGAAGTAGCCATCAGAGGATGGGTACATGGTGGTCATAAAGGGATGGACATGGTCAGAAACAATGCTCAGGTAGGCCGTGGCATTTAAACGATGCCCAATTGGCACTAAGGGGCCTAAAGTGTGCCAAGAAAACATCCCCCACACCATTACACCACCACCACCAGCCTGCACAGTGGTAACAAGGCATGATGGATCCATGTTCTCATTCTGTTTACGCCAAATTCTGACTCTACTATCTGAATGTCTCAACAGAAATCGAGACTCATCAGACCAGGCAACATTTTTCCAGTCTTCAACCGTCCAATTTTGGTGAGCTCGTGCAAATTGTAGCCTCTTTTTCCTATTTGTAGTAGAGATGAGTGGTACCCGGTGGGGTCTTCTGCTGTTGTAGCCCATCCGCCTCAAGGTTGTGCTTGTTGTGGCTTCACAAATGCTTTGCTGCATACCTCGGTTGTAACGAGTGGTTATTTCAGTCAAAGTTGCTCTTCTATCAGCTTGAATCAGTCGGCCCATTCTCCTCTGACCTCTAGCATCAACAAGGCATTTTCGCCCACAGGACTGCCGCATACTGGATGTTTTTCCCTTTTCACACCATTCTTTGTAAACCCTAGAAATGGTTGTGCGTGAAAATCCCAGTAACTGAGCAGATTGTGAAATACTCAGACCGGCCCGTCTGGCACCAACAACCATGCCACGCTCAAAATTGCTTAAATCACCTTTCTTTCCCATTCTGACATTCAGTTTGGAGTTCAGGAGATTGTTTTGACCAGGACCACACCCCTAAATGCATTGAAGCAACTGCCATGTGATTGGTTGATTAGATAATTGCATTAATGAGAAATTGAACAGGTGTTCTTAATAATCCTTTAGGTGAGTGTATGTGTGTGTGTATATATATATATATATATATATATATATATATATATATATATATATATATATATATATATACCTACAGTATAAATTCTGTGAATCTCTTGTTCTTTGAAACCACAATAATGGGGAAGACTGCTGACTTGGCAATGGTCCAGAAGGGTCGCCAAGTAAGACGTGTTCATCTTTTGTTGATCCTGGATCAACATTACTGTCAGAAAATATAGACTTAACCCAATCCCTACCCCTAAACCTAAACCTACCCATAATTTATTCCTAAAATCAGTGTGAAATGATAGCTGATTAACAAGGGTGTAGAAGCACCTAACTCTGATCATAAGCCTAAAACAGATATTTCCTGAAAAGTTATCCCTTAATTCTGATTGATTGGTTGATTGGAATGACGTTCCAGGATCAACAAGGATGTTGATACAGGAACATGCTGTACTTGGTGAAATCACACTCACTGGTCCAGAAGACAATCATTGACACCCTCCACAAAGAGGGTAAGTCACAGAAGGTCATTACTGAAAGGTGTGGCTGTTCACAGAGTGCTGTATCAAAGCATATTAAATGCAAAGTTGACTGAAAGGAAGAATTTGGGTAGGAAAAGGTGCACAATCAACAGGGATGACCGCAAGCTTGAGAATACTGTCAAGCAAAGCTGATTCAAACACTTGGGAGAGCTTCACAAGGAGTGAACTGAAGCTGGAGTCAGTGCATCAAGAGTCACCACGCTCAGACGTCTTCAGGAAGAGGGCTACCAAGCCACTTCTGAAACAGAAACAACACCAGAAGCATCTTACCTGGGCTGTGGAGAAAAAGAACTGGACTGTTGCTCAGTGGTCCAAAGTCTTCTTTTCAGATACAAGTACATTTTGCATTTCATTTGGAAATCAATGTCTGGAGTCTGGAGGAAGACTGGAGAGGCACAGAATCCAATCTGCTTGAAGTCCAGTGTGAAGTTTCCAAAGTCAGAGATGATTTGGGGTGCCATGACGTCTGCTGGTCCATTGTGTTTTATCAAGTCCAAAGTCAATGCAGCCGTCTACCAGGAGATTTTGGAGCACTTTATGCTTCCATCTGCTGACAAGCTTTATGGAGATGCTGATTTCCTTTTCCAGCAGGACTTTAGCACCTGCCCACAGTGCCATGATATTACTGTTCTTGATTGGCCAGCCAACATGCCTGACCTGAACCCCATATGGAATCTATGGGATATTTTCAAGAGAAAGATGAGAAACAGTCGATCCAACAATCCAGACGAGCTGAAGGCTCAATAGTGCCTCAGCAGAGCCACAGGCTGATCGCTTCCATGCCATTCCTCACTGATGCTGGAGTTTGTGCTAAAGGAGCCCCCACCAAGTATTAAGTGCATAAATGAACATACTTTAAAGTACTTGAACTTTTCTGTTTTGCAAATCCTTTTTTTGATTGATTTTAGGAAATATTCTAATATTTTGAGATACTGAATTTTTGACTTTCATGAGCTAAAACAAAAACAATTTTGAAATGCTTTACTTTACATGTAATGAATCTAGAATATATGAAAGTTTCACTTTTATAAATAAGTTACCAAAAAATGAACTTTTTCACGATATTCAAATTTTTTGAGATGCACCTGTAGACCATCAATTAAAATCATAATTGATGGACTGCATCCTTTGTGAACCTTCCCTATGTCTGCCTCAGATAAACTAACAAACAATTTTAAATGGATTGCTGAGGATTATAGGTCACTAATTGTGATATGCTCAAAGATACAGAAATAAAACATAAAAGATACTTCAAAAGCCACTGTCTATTCAGTGATTTATCCATTCATCTCAGTGTGCTAGAATTATCTTCATTTGAGGCTTTTCTGAAAGTCAATTAACAACACAAATCAAAAGAAAACACTCCCGTATCTGAAAAAAAAACCACTCAAACTTTAGTTTACCAGAAGTCTATTCAGTAGGGTGTCCTGCATGGGTCACTGGGAATAGAGAAGGAAACTGGTATTCTTCCTGAATTTAGGCGGCTGCTCAGAGTTAATGTTTAACCAAAGATCACGGCACATTCAGACTCTGCTGGAGGACTTACAGAAAAAGCACATGACTTCATACACACGCTATAAAGAAACTCTCTTATCACTGAAGAATGCAGATGTTTGCTTACAGTAAACAGAATTACAGTTGGCACCTGATTTGTCCTGAAAATGAGTTTTATCTTCAGTTTGACTGCAGTAATAAACATTTTAAAATGAAATCCAAACTATTCTCTCCTTTCTATTCTTACAGGCTGTTGTGAAATAAAACAAACCATAACTTACATCACACCTGGCCGGATTCAAACTTTGGCTGCCCACATGTCTAATACCTGTTCCAGAGAGGCCTATAAACGCATGGGGTCAGCCTCTCACCGCTGGTGTCCAAAGAGTCAGAGCTCTCAAAACCGTACAGTTACCAAAAGCAGCAGAGAGCAAAACCGAAAGATCATCTGAGAGAGAAGAGCTGGTTTATTGTGAACTGCTCTCTTCCTGGAGTGGTGTCAAGGGCAGATGTGGGACCCCTGCCAGAAGTGGGAAGAGTATCTGAGAAAGAGTTTTGGTGTGGCTGGGACAGTGATGGACAAAGGTAGACGGATGGAATACACAGATAGACTGAGAAACAAAAATATTAAATAATAATATAAAAACAATCTTTTTATTTATTTTACATTACAAAAGACTTTGTATTGTGCTCAGCTCATTATAAACACTATAACCTGTCTGATTTAGCTCACTTTAAGGTTTAAATGTGTGCCCAAAGGATATGGTTAAGTAAGTACACATACAAACACAGACAGACAGATGCAGGCACACGCCAGGAAACAAACGCATATAGTAGATTTACAGTAACACCACACACAAACACACAGTAACTTTCATGGAAAGGTAATTTGCATTATTTCCACTCTCCTGGCTTTGGTCATTAGGAGGAAAGGGTACAGGCTATAAATGGCCAGTTAAGATTAAGATAAGTCACTGCTGTAACTGTGTGCTCCCCTAACTAGAGTCCTTTTCGACAGGTTCACAAGGCCTTGCCCTTTATGAATTCACAGCCAGCTTATTGAGAATATGTTACCACTGTAAATCGATCTCTAAACTCTCACGATTGGGAAGCTCTGATGTACCGTGGAGTAAGTTTTCCATCAAATATGATGAGAGTGAGAAATTAACTTTTTGCCCACAGGCAACATTGGCAGTGAAAGCATTTTTTTTTAAAATAGTCGATTCAGATATTTCAATGATGGCCAGTGCTGGGAGTAATGCATTACAAGTAACGTGTGTTACGTAAAGAGATTATTTTCAAGTAACTACTAAAGTAACGTATTACTTTTTCAAATAAGTAACGCAAGCTTTGTTTTACCCATTTATTCACTGACACCTCTTCTGTCCCGTGTTCAGAGAAATTGGGAGTGAGGTGCCGAGGACCAGATTAATTTCCTTTACAGTTGCCAAAAATATAACTTAGTTTTTTTTGTTATTAAAAACAAATAAGCAGGCCCAGCACAGGTGACAAAAAGTAAAGCAAAAGTTGCATAATGGATTACTTTCCATAAAGATTAACTAACACAATTAGTTACTTTTTATGGAGTAACACAATATTGTAATGCATTACTTAAAAAAGTATATTTCCCCAGCACTGATGATAAACACAAATGAGCATTCATACTTCCTCTTGGGGTTTCTTGTCCACTATAGTTTGAGCCGAAGATTAGCTTTTGAGCTGAAGTCATTGTATTAGCTTTCTTGTACAATGTTTTTTTTTTTTAATGTTTTGCCCACTCTGGTTGCAGTGCATAAAGGAGAACAACTTAGTGTCAGAAACATGACCTTTAAACGTCTGTCACCACAGATCGATACAGATCAATATTTTAGCTAACTTTGATTGATGTGTAAATAACACTAGAAGGCACATTGACAAATTATGATGACAAAAACAGACCTTATCAAGTGTTCTGCAATTTCAAGGAACTTTTGTAGGGCCCTATGGTTTCTGTGATATGGGAAATGTGGATGGAATCACAGAATCCAATCATAAAAATGGAATTTATTGTATATCACGGAATGTCACAGAATTTGGCAAAATTCTGATAAATAAATTAAAAGTAGGGCTGTACACTTCATCAAATCATGAAATGGACTACAGCCATTGAATATTGAAGCGCAAAAGACCGCTATTTAAATATGACTGCATGTTTCTCAAGCTGCCTTTCCATTACCCTTCAAATGCGTCAATTTTGCAAAAACTCCCATATATCACAAAAAAGTTTTAACGCTCGCATGTGGTGGTTTTTCGGGCAATTCGAAAAAGGAATATTTAGCAAAACTGCAATGGAAACTGATTTTTTGCATTTACAGGTCACACGGCTTATGTAAAGTCACATGATCATTCTTCACTGTACTATAACATCCAAGAAACACTTCACACACTTCTTGTGTGTCATTTGTTTGGGAACAGAGCATGTTCTGTCAGCACTCAAGGGTGTTTTACAGAAGGGAAGCTCCGCTCCTGCCTGCCTCTCTTCTCAAGGAATGGGATTCAGGCTGCAACCTCGGGTTTGGATCCCACGTTAGCCAAGGCGGCATGTGGATTATGCTTGCAGTTTTAGGTGAGAGTGGGGCATTGCCCTTTTTCTCTCTCTCTGCAGCTACATGCAAACAGTTCCCGACATACAGTGTTTCTACTTAAACTGGTAGAAACATGCACTCAGTATATCCTTCAGAATAGGTAACAACTGGTCTGGTTGATTGTACTGACTGCATTTGAATAGGAGTTAGCAATTGAATATGCATTTGGCTTTGAAGAGCTAAATGTTAGAAATGCATCCAGCTCTGAGCAGTTAGACCTACAGTATGGCGTAGTGGGTATTAATGTTCCATAGTATCAAAAAGGGAACATTTTATGGTTCCCTGAGAAGGGAACGAGACGCTGTGTCTTGTAGCCATACTTTAGTGCATCTTCCTTCAGACAAATTGAAGCTGATGATGGTTTATGTGGACACTCTCCATATTCCAGTGACGCCATATGACTGCCATAGCCAATGGCAGTCATATGTGTCAATAAGTCAATAAGTGTCTTTTCATGTGCCTCACACACTGGCTCACGTGAAGCTTTTCTATAGCGTCAATGGCTTTACGGTGTCACTTCACTTAAATAAATAAAACTATCATCAGATACACAGAAATTCAAAAATCTTCACTACAAAATGCCATAAAAAACGTTTAAATTCAAGAAATCGTGACTTGAAGACATATATAGTAGAATGTACTTCTTAAAATAAATAAATAAATAAAAGCAATATAGTTTATTAAAACATTCTCTTTGTTATTGTCCTCTTGCATTATTTTCCTGTTGAAAATGTAAAGCTACTTTGACACAATCTGTATTGTATAAAGTGCTATATAAATAAAGGTGACTTGACTTGAAGAATATCACAATTTTTCATCCATGTGTTAATTTAAACTGTAAACTCTGTTGTGCAATATTTTGTATCCTGCCTACTTTGTGCATTAATTTCATTACCACCATTTTGGTAATAAATTTGTATTAAAACACAAAAGACAGAATCCAGAAAAAAAAAAAAAAAAAAACAGAATTTGAGAAACAATTAAACAGAATGTGGAGGAAAAAAATTAAACAGATTTCATGGGGCCCTATTTATGAACAACTACCATAGCCAACTTATGTATGACAATAGGTTTCCAAGGTGTTTTGACTGGTTTTTTTTGGTAGGGTGTCAAACGAGCCCACCCACAAGTATGATATTCTGAATGTAAACTTACAGGATATTTCCTATCTATCAGCAAGGCAAAAAAATATAAGCCTGAATTCTTTTGAAAGTAATGTCACACTTCTCAGCAAGCCATATGATTTAAGCAATCACTCATTTCTGTAGCACAAACCATGTGGGGTGAGTTATGTCCCAGATGTTACCATTTAAGGTTAAAGATTTGCTTAAATCCCCAATTCTGAGTATGAGAAACAGTAATAGTGATGTTTGACCTAGCAAACACCCATGAATGCATTTACTAGCCAAAGAGTGCTTTATGACTAAAAAAAAAAAAATTATATAATAAAACATGCTAATTCTTAGCCTTGACAAGGTCATGAACGTATATATAACATATAACTGTATAGTACATACATAGCAGTCGTCATTTACTCCCGACATCTGAGCCTCTGAAGATACAGAGGATTAACGTTACTTTCGTTTCGAAGGGAATGCTATGATCCCCGATCTGCCTAAATGCATCTATGTTCACGCAAATCATTCGTGATCCAGCTTCATCTACAGAAGAAGTGAGTATAAGGGTTTTTATGAATCTTTGCAAATCGCCTTTCTTAATGTTAGCCAGTTTCGCGGCTGAAGTTTACAGTCTGCTCGTCACTCCATGGAAGAGAGGGACGGGGTCAGCAGAGCTCATTACCATTTAAAGCAACATGGACTAGAATGGCTTACTGAAAACAGAGCTGATTTTGACAGGCAAAAAAGGTGTTTTTTACACTACCATTGAGAAATTTTAACCAAAGTATGTTATAGACTTTTAATTAAGACCCTAAAGACTCATATCAACTTGTGGAAAATGGGCGTCCGATGACCCCTTTAAAGAAACTGATTCATTAAGTGGAATCAGAACAAGAATCGTTAAATTTCTCACAATTCCCATCCACACTTCCTATACGCCTCTGTTAAAGTGAGGGGGAGGAGTGTTTGATCTGACAGCGCTGCTCTCGCAGGAGGCCAAAGATGCTGATTTTCACCCGCCACATCTGGAGAACTCCTGTTTCCAGCAGAGCAATGGGACCAAAGGAAATCTCTGATGAGAACAGCAGTCTCGCAATCTGCTTTTGGAGATTCCTAACACAAGGTCATAAAGGAGCGCTGCAGTTCAGTGTCAGCTGACACTATCAGAAGAACAGGCCGCTGAGTAACAGACAGAGTGAGCTCATGCCATGGAAATTTTATATGATGACCCAAGAGTCTATCCAATGAGATTCCTGCTTAAGTTTTCCACATTTCAAATGTTCTTCTACTGTCATCACAATGTAGCTCAAATATATTTGAGGTTTCAACAGTAAGGATGGCCCTGGGCAGATGTGAGAAGTCTTCAGGAATGGAACAGAATGCAGGGGTCCTGAGACATTTTTTTAACTTGACACAAAGTATTAAAAATGGAAAATGTTGACAGTTTGATGAACTTTTACTAACTTGCTCAACAAGATTCTCTTAAAACAGTTGCTCTTCCATGACTGTAGCTGACCTGAAAGAGAGAACTAACCATATAGGAAGAATGTTATCACTTAGCGGCCCTTGTGACAGTGAGAAAACAAGCTCATACTTGCATTGAATTATGTGTTGCACATACACATTGCAACAAAAATAATTACACTTTAGCATAATAGAGTACAAAAATACAATAATTTAAAGAATACACTTATGTGCAAACTGAAATATTATGTTTTTGAGACACTTAATTGCATGTTATGCAAGCAAATAAAAATGTTTAAATATAAATAAATACAATAATAGTTTGAATGCATATTTACATGCAATTGGTTGAATTTAAGAGTGCTTTTTAACTCAATTAAGTAGGACTTAAGTACATCTTTACATGTAATTTCATTGTTACTTCTATTGCCTTTGAAATATGGTTAAAGTGTCCTGCTGAATGTAATGACAGGCACTGAAGGTAAACTAAAATATACTTTAAAGTCATTTTTATTAAACCTTATAAGTCATGCTAAACATATTTGTAAAACATGTAATGATGTTGCAAATAAAATACTTTTGGCCAGTTACCCAACCGCTGGGTTCATCCATATTTTATCCAGCGCTGGGTTATATTTAACCCAGCATTTTTTAGGGTGTAACGTCTATAAACTGAAGTCAGTGGCACTTTTTGTGTATTAAGGCACATCCTAAAGAAACTTCCATACAATGTCTAACAATCCAATGTGTTGTTTTAATGATAAAACCAGCTCAAGTGAGCGTTAAACATAAAAAAAAACAGTAAAAAATGCTGGGTTAAATACAATGGACGAACCCAGCGGTTGGTTACTGCCCAGAAGGTTGGGTTAAACATTTAACCCAACTGTTGGTTGAAAACAACCCAGAATATGCTCTGTCCGATATTTACCCAGCACTGGGTTGTATTTAACCCACCATTTTTTAGAGTGTATTTTTAACTGCTCCATCAGACACCGTTTTTATTCTTTCCACCAAAACGTGAACCAAATCAACAGGATTGTGGGATTTTGCAATTAATAATGCCTTCAAAAGACCAGATAAAGACATCTTAATAGACAGGACATTATGCAAACATTGGATTCAGACATGCCTTAATGTCTTGCTACCTCCATAAATCAAGAAAGAAAAGATACATTTGAAAACTTGTCAAATTGTCCAATTGTCCACTGGCCGATGCTGGACTTTCTAATGAGAATTTCAAAAGTGCCTCTCGACATTCTGTATGTCTGGCAGACAGCTGAATGTATATCACGCGAAGCAGTTTAATTCAGTGAAAGCCCGTTTGAGAAGGGAATTCACTGGGATGATTAAATGACATCCAGCTGGGGGAGGAAGTGTCTTCGATGAGCACTTCCTGCATGACAATGCAGCGTTCTTCATTGAGTTAAGCACTCTGTAGATGGCCTGTCAGATCACATTAGTGCTGACCTGGAGTGGCCTCAAAAACTGCCTCTGTGGAGAGGTCCATCACACACGCTAGGGCAAGGCTGATATAAAATAACACCAGACCACCGGTAGCATGACTCGTCCCAGACATTCCCATAAAATGCCGTCATAAGACCGAACAACTTTTTCAGATCTAATCTGTTGCACGGGTGAGATAACATCTTACTACATACTGACAAATTACATTTTGGTACACATTTGTTTGTTTGGCGCTTTATTCAGCACATTTATTTAACTTTTACAGTGCACTTAGTATTAAAATGTTTTTGAATATAATGCAGGGGTACTATTTTAAAAAATAAAATTAAATAAAATTAAATTCTAACCCCCAAAGTCACCCTTAGAGGGAATCATAAGAAATTATAAATAAATGAATTACATAATATGAATTAAATGATATACTGTATAAATGACTCAAGACTGATTGGTAAGACTTTCTAACTATTTCTTTAAAAGTAACTGGCTCATAAGAATCATTGGTAATCCTTTACAATTAGGTTGTGTTTGTTAACAGTTAACTATATTAGTTAACATGTGCTAACAATGAAAAACACTTCTAAAACGGATTAATCTTACTTAATGTTAATTTCAACATTTATAATATTAAAATCAAAGGTTGTGTGTTAATATTATTTAATGGACCTCAGCTAACATGAACAATCAATAAACAGCTGTATTTTGATTAACTAATGTTAACAAGATAAATACTGTTAACAAATGCATTAACTAACATTCAAAAATGGGACCTTATTGTAAAGTGTTATGGAGTCATTCAATTGTGAATCGGACAAGTAGACTGTGACTAGAGTAGTCGTGATCAATTTGCATGTGAGTGACTCCTTTTGCGTGATTTAACGTGACTTCCAAAAATGTACATTTTGAAAAAAAAAAAGATACCTGCCAAAAAATGCTAAGTAGAAAACAATGCTGTATTCCCATTGTTTGCGTGTGGTGATCTGCTGATATCAGCAGCCTTGCAGACAGCAGCAGGAAGCCCAGACTCAGCACTGCCTCTGAGAGATGCAATGACACACCAGCCGCAAGCTCCCTTCAACACACCGAACATCTTCACCATTACAGTCCTGCACTCTTACCACAGAGCACTGCAGTAACACCAATGTAAAATAATATTTTTTTCCTCCAGAATGAGTCTTTTTATTCCATTACTCCTGACTGATATTGATTTGGAAGGTTTTGCTGGGATTCTCTGTTAATATTTAGTTAAATCATGCTGCCTGTGTCATGTCCCAGTCTCTTTCCCCCTTTTCTCTCCCTCCACATTCCTGTTATTTTAGAATATCCTGTCCAATAAAAACAAAAGTGTCCATACAAATATGCAGTGCAACATCTAAGTATAGTATATAGGTTGTGAATTAAAGTTTATTGTAATCTCTGTCCTGCAAAACAAGAATAAAAATAATATAATACAACAAAAAATAGGCTGGAGGTCTTTTTATTTTTATTTGTGGACTACATGAATAATATAAAATAAACAGGATATCCCATATCTGTACTGCTGATGTCAAAGACCACCAGTCGAATCAAAATCGACAATATTTTGAAAAAAATTAATCTGTCACCAGGTAGAAATTAGCCAAATTCGTGAAGACGCCAACATGGAGAGGTTGCATGACATGCTTGAAAACCATGAGTAAAACTACACAAAGTAAAGAAAAATACAACCCAGACTACAATAAATACTGCTTGACTTGCAACGTGAATAAACATGGTTTGTGCAGACCACAGTGTGTCCTGTGCTGCAGATTATCAGCTGCCGACAGCATGAAACCACCGTAATTCATGAGACATTTGGAGTCCAAAAATATCAGTGTTCCTATTAAGCCTATATCTTGTTATAAGATTTGCATATCGGTAGGCCTGTACAGTTAACTGTAATATTAATAAAGTTTAATGTGTAGATTTCAATACCACTTGATTTAAAACAAGAAATCTGGATTCTGAAGCAAACCAATTAAGACCATTATACTGATTTTTAATATTATAAAGTCTATTTTCTGGAAAATATGATGATAAAGCCCATTAATAAACACATTGTACCTCTTTGCCTCTTGCTGGATGAATGCACATATAGTACTGTATAGATGCATGGTAAATACAGAAGTTTATAGAGAGTTTCTTTTCTGGCCTTTTATGCCTGTTATTTGCCAATAACATTTGAAAGAAAATGTTCTACAATATGAATTGTATGAATTTTGCATTTATCCACTGAGACTGCAATACATTACAGCGTTCCTCAGTAAAGCCTGTGACATTCTTGCTAACCTGTCACCAGTAGCACTGCACACAGCTTACACTGTGCTCTCATGTCAATGCATTCCATGCTAATTCTGTCATGATATCCATCAGAGGAGGTCACCAAAACAACATCTCGACACTATTGTCCTGCACGCACACTTTGAGATACTATGCACTGAGAACAACATCAAATAATTCATCTGCACGTGAAGTCTCTTCCTAAACATTTTCATTCTGATAGATTACTGTGGCATCTGATCAAAGTGTGCAACAGAGAGCACTGATTAAGTGTGACCTTTAACTGTTTATCATCTTTACATTGTGACTACAGGATGGTTCCTTATTTTCCAACTAACTGCTTGGGACTTCTGAGGATTTTTTTATTTTTTAGTGACCGACATAGTTTTCAATGGACTAGGTTACTAAAGCTTTAACTTGGAAAGATTAAGCTTTAGATACATTTACTGCTTAACCTTATAAATAGAATGCATGCAAAAAGAAACAGCTTTGCAACTGCTCAATATGGTTTCTTTCTAAATAATTGTCATTTGTGTATACTTGCATTGAGAGGAACACTCAGTCAAGCTTTATGTCTTTGCATGGTAGCAAAAAATATGTGCATTTGATTTTTTTCTTCCTCCAGCAAATAGGCAAAATGCCACATGAAATTGTAATATCATATATAAAATAAGCAATTAATACAACTGTGGTGAATTTATGGGAACAGTTAGGAGCAACAAATCTCTGAAATAAAAGTGGCTAATTTCAGAATCGTGCATACATTATTATTGCAGCTCATTTATCTCCAAATGTGTATTTCTAGACAGTAGACACTGAGACTAAACCACGTTACATCCAACAAGTCTTGCTTCATCTATAAACATTTTAAAGATCCTTTGTGTGATTTATACTTTCTACATCTGCTTACTATGTGATATAATAGTACTATTAGTAAATGTAGACATATAACAACAAGGTAAATACTGCTACTCTGCCGCTGACTGGTAGCCTAATCAAAGACTAAATTAGCCAGGGGAATTTATTCACTTATTTTTACAAACAGGACCACAGTTTAGTCTCTGCATTTCTTGGCTTGCTCCTGCATATGATTACTTAACAACAAAAAAGAAAGAAAAAGAAAAAAAAAGACACTGGCTTATTTACATTCCAGTGGCCAACAGTTGACACTGTGCGTTTTAAATGAAAGAGGAAATCACAAAAACAAATTCATTCTAACACTTAGTTCAAATGATGAGACATCCCCCTCTCTCACATGCATGTTCCCACCCAGCTACTGCACTAAAAACTTCATCTAAACACACATAACAAGTGATGACAGACAATTATATAAACAACGTATGGGCATAATCATTCACACTATCTTGCAGCCGTTGCGCAAATATTGCCAGCCAAACTTCACGTTGGAAAATAAATTCAAAAGTTTGCCAATATGTAGCCGCAAAGCAGTGCAAGCGCGCAACAAAACGTTACATTTTGCTACACCCTTCCTTACTAGTAGGCAAGGGAAATAATAAGTATACCTACTTGAGCCAAGGAAACAGTCCGTGAACCTTCGGAAACAGCTTGTGGAAGGCGGACCATCTTCCATGTCTGACCGCAAGCGAGGAATGATAACTCTTGATATGATATGCGTCTAGTTTAATGTCGACCCGCTGTTATAAATGAAACGATCCGACCCTGAACCGCCGGATGACATCAAAGCGCGTCAAGTCTGTATGGAGCGCCGTGTTTTACGCGCCCCGTATGCGCGCGGTTGTGTCTAGGTCCAGTGTGCAGACGCGCCCGTCCTCTCCTCCTAGTATAACGTTGGGAAATGAAGGCAAGAGGCGAAGAGGGCTCGTCTCGAGTAGAGCCGGAGAACGGCACTGAGAGCGGCGGCGTTCGCGTATCTCCTCCCCGGCTGCGCCGCACTCTGGCGCAGCTGCTCTGCTCCGGACTGCTGTAGTGTGTTTTCCCACTGCTCAGGGGGGTAATGGGGGCGTCATTTCGCAGGGTTGGACATCCTCTTATGTTATAGTGTCGAGGCAGGACGTCGGGGAATTAATATGAAAGCAGCGTGTAAGGACAAATGGGTGTTTATGAGTTCTTCCACTAGAGGCCATTCTCCGCTATAAAGACATGTTGGTGCATTTACGGTTCTTCTGAGTACATACAGTTTGGATTTGTTTCTTTGGCTTCTAGATCTCACAGTCACCGAGAGTATTTTGACACAGGTAATACCGTTTGTGCGTAAAAATCACGCTGTCAGGAGCCATAAACCACCGCATATAGTGTGATGAGGCAGGCGGCAGAACTGGAGAAATCAACTGTTTGCTGCTGCGGACTGACGCGCTCTGACGTCAGCACGCGTCAATGACTCTGTCTCTCTCTCTGTGTGTGTGTGAGAGAGAGAGCGCACTCGTGTGTGTGTGTGTGAGAGAGAGAGAGAGCGCGCACTCGTGTGTGTGTGTGTGTGTGTGTGTGTGTGAGAGAGAGAGAGCGTGCACTTGTGTGTGTGTGTGTGTGTGTGTGAGAGAGATAGAGGGCGCACTCGTGTGTGTGTGTGTGTGTGTGTGTGTGAGAGAGAGAGCGCACTCGTGTGTGTGTGAGAGAGAGAGAGAGAGAGAGAGAGAGAGAGAGCGCACTCTCTGTGTGTTTGTTCTGTGGGTTGAGGACAAACCTCAGTTTTTCGTTTTGGCACAGCTTACTAATGACAAACTACTCCTGCAGCAACGACGTTTTTCCCCTCCAAAAATGTGTATCTATATGAATATATAAACTTCAAATAGACCACTGTACCATCAGATATTGTATTAATGCTGTACAAACCCTTATCTGCAATTTTTCTGCAAAACTTCAAATTGACATTAAAATACGAATCCCATAATAATAAAGGTAGCACTTTATTTTAGATGTTACTCATGTACATACTATGTTCTTATTTTAGTAATTACAATAACTATAGGTAAAAACTAGGTACTTACCCTGAACCTTGCCCTAAACCTAACCCTACCCCCTGTACTTACCTTATATTGCCAGTACTTTCTTAGATAGGTACACCGTGAGTACACTGTAAGTAAGTACACGTACTGTAAAGTGCAACCATAATAATAATAATTTTATAAATCTGCATAACGTCCAGATGTAATTTTGTTTTCTCAAATGCATAATATGCTGTATTGCTCCTAGTCTACAATTAAAATGCTGTAATTAGCTTGTATAGTGGATCTGAAAAGAGCTAAAACCTTTTTTAAAAATATCACTATAGCTATTATTCCATTACTAAAAATAATTGATATTCATATTTATTTCTATTCATAAGGGGAACAAAGACTGGAAACAGGACAGTTTATGTGATTTCTGTTTGTTTGTACGTTTTTGCTAGAAACCTTAGTGCATTATTAAGTATCACATCACCTCTATATTGTCCAAGCTTATCACAACCAAACAGTATCAATTACAGCACAGAGAATATTTAAACTCCAGCAAGAGTTACTAAATAGCCTTTTGAATATATACCCTATATAAGTTAAAAATCTGTACATTTCTTGATATGTATAGCTTGAAATGCTTTAGGTGCTTCAGGCTACGGAAAGGACAGCATTTAAGATGCAAAAATCATGCATAAAAATAAATATTAAAGCTAAATCTCTGTTTACTCTGGGATTGTTTATATCATCTTGAATCAATAATGCACCTTCACCTTTGTGATGTTTTAGTTCATTGCTCCAGTATGGTATGCACAAGTTTGCAGCACAGTTCTTTGTAATTATTACAGGAGTTGGGTTTCTTTTCCAGAATCCTTTTTTACCCTGAGGTTTATTCAAAGGATTTGCTGTATCATTTTGACGTCCCATTGACGTCTGTTGGACCACACACTTTCCAAAACTTAGAAATATTTCTTCATCTGGTGACTGAGCATTCAGATTCTTGAGTCAGAGAAAATAAGAGCATGCATATTGTTTCTTCAACTAGTAAGAACTAGGCATTTTCAGACATGGTTAATCTATTAGACTTGTAGTTAATTTGTTTAAAAACTTTTAGAAAATTAAAGCTTTTAGGATGCTTTCTGGGTTGTATGTCAATGTGAACATTTCTAGAGCAGTATTTCACAGAAAACGTTCATAACACGTCTGCAAGAATTAAAATTCTATTTGATGCTGATTTGCAATGTTATGTTTGATCTGTGATGGACTGGCCATCTGTCCAGGGATGTGTTCCCAATAACATTATTAGCCAACTCGAGTCATTACCCACATTGATCAATGATTTGGTGTTTCTTGAAACCGTAGTTCCAACATACAATGGCAAACAGAATTGCAAACTTGTGTGGTTAAAACTTGCAGCTCTTGACCTGTGTTTAGAAGTTAGTATGCCATGTGAACTTACATAGAACTTGCTCTTGGGCACAATAAGCAAATCAACATTCTATACCCTCCATTCTGTTCTTCATTAATTCTATGCTATATTTTAGAGTAGTAAGAATCAATGCCATTTCTAAAGAATGCACATGAATGCACATTAGGAAATCCAGGAGAATGAGAGAGAACCTGCAATGAATCAAACATCAAATAAAGCAAAATGCCAGCGAACAAAAATAGTGAAGTAATCCTCAGATACCTTGTTTGTTATAGCAGCATCTCAGAAGAAATATGTCGTGATGAAAGTTGTTGAATGAACCACACAGCTATACAGAGATGTACTGCATGTTCATAAAATAAAAAAATAATATCTTTTTATAAAATAATCTGATATTAGTTATTACCAGCGTTGGGGAAGGTTACTTTGAAAACATTTTTAAACTCCATGAAAAAAGTAACTAATTGTGTCACTGCGTTACTTTTTGTAGAAAGTAATGCATTACATTACTTTTGCGTTACTCAGATATTTTGTTGGAAATTTAAAAGTAATGTGTTACTTTACTAGTTACTTAAAGTAATCAGATTACTTAATCTGATCAGAAACGTAGCAAGGACATCGTTAAAATAATCCACGTGACATCAGGGGTTCAACTGTACTTTTACGAAGCTACGAGAATAGTTTTCGTGCACAAAGAATATAAAAATAACGACTTTATTCAACAATTTGTCTCATCCGCATCACCCTGGCGCCCTTTTGGAGAGTATCCACTGAACGTAAACAGCGTAAACTGTTCTGTGTCAGCTATGCGGATACGTTTTCTGCGTTGTTTGCGCTTTGCTCTGAACAAAAACAATGTATCCATGTGACGCAGCTGACACAGAACAGCATACGCTGTTTACGTTCAGTGGATACTCTCCAAAATGGCGCCAGGGTGACACGCAGGAGAAGAATTGTTGAGTAAAGTTTTTTTTTTGCGCACAAGAAGTATTCTCGTAGCTTCGTAAAATTATGGTTGAACCTCTGATGTCACATGAATTATCTTACCGATGTCCTTGCTACGTTTCTGGACCTTGATCGTGGCAATTACATTACTGTCTATGGAGGGTCAGAATGCTCTCGGATTTCATCAAAAATATCTTAATTTGTGTTCCGAAGATGAACGAAGGTCTTACAGGTTTGGAACGACACGAGGGCGAGCAATTAATGACAGAATTTCCATTTTTGGGTGAACTATCTCTTTAACAGCAGTCCTATATATTGTTGAACCAACATGGTTCAAATGATGGGCATGCCCCCAAAATAGTTTTGACTAGCTAGTTAGGCTTTAATTTCTCCGTTGATGCATCATACTGCACTGGTTTAGCAGCGAGTTTAGTCATTGTACAGGAAACGCACCCCAGGGTGTTTTTCTTGCCTTTGGCCCAAGACACTGAATAGGCTCCGACATCCCTGCAATCCTACATAGGATAAAGCGGTTTGGCAATTGAATGGATAGGTTATTGGACATTGCACTGTATCACAGGACATCTCAGACATCACCATAAGATGATATACTGCATGGGGGAATAAGTCCACATCGAGTCAAATCTTCATTGTACGATAATCCTAATGCATTTCCTCTCTGACATTATGAGGGAACATAGTCAATTTAAACTTACAAAAACTAGGTCTTTCAAACCAGAGATCCTGTGTCTGTTTGATTTGACATACGGCAGCTCTCTAGTTCACAACTTCATTGCTTTTACCACGCAACCACACTGTAAATAGCTGTGTATACCCTGGCAGAGCGAATTACAGGGTAATAACCGTATGAAGGAACCTGCCCTGTAACACAGTAAGACGCCACATCAGAGGAGACCAACAGTGACGTGGGTGGGGAGCTCAGGGCTTATGAGTGCTGATCCATTAAGAAAATGTAAAGCAGAAATGTCAGTCGGGACTTTGTGGACAAGACGTAAAAAGAGTCATTTTACAGCTACCTCTTTTTCCTATTCTAACCACCCTGTGTTTAGAGCCTGGAGGCAGAGGAAATATTCACAGACCAGACTGCGGTTATTATGTCATGCGGCTTTTAGGGATTTCCTAAGCTCTGTATGTACAAGTGGTATTACTCTTAACATCAGCAAGCTTAAAGGTGCTGGAAATGAACATTTGTATGTCACAAAGTTTTATTGGGATCCTGTAACAAAATATTTTTTGTCTCAAATTTGAAGAAGATTTTTTTTTTTTGACCAGTTTCTTGCGAAAGTATAAAATGTTTCTGTATTCAAAAGTATCTGTCAAATACAGTGTTGAGCTGTAATTTTGTTAATGGGCCAAAGGATTATTTGAAACATTGTTTTGCTTATAATTTATAATGAATTTTGTATTAGACGTAAAACAGGAGCATTTTCGATTAGTGGACCCCACTGTAAGTATGATCTCATGTTACAATTTTTGTTATATTTAGTAAACAGAAAAAATCTGATAACAGGCCAAAAGTATTTGAGAAATGGACAATTATTGTAGCTCATCTGCTTGTATTGTATGTTATATTGAAATGTGGATTAGGTAAACAGTAAACAGTGGAAACACTGGGAACGTTGTAAAAAGTAATCTTCAGAAAATAATGCAATTAAGAAAAAAGTAATATATGCAAACAATGTATTTATGAGATAGATGTCATAGACTTGACTTCATGCTAATACTCACAAATTAACAATACAGCACTTTTTATGGGCATTTCCTTACTGTAAGTGAACACAAAAATGTAATAGCTGAAACGATATATGTTTTATTCTTAGATTTGTATCCACTGGAAAAAAAAGGAATTCTCCCTAAATATACATTCTCAAAAGTACTTGTGTACCTTGAGTCCCTTTAATACAGGCTATGTTCAAAATGGAATGTTAGCATACTATTTGTGCAGTAAATAAGCCTGCTTTGCTGATGCCTTATACTGTACAGGTACATCTCAAAAAATTGGAATATCGTGAAAAAGTTATTTTTTTCTTGTAACTTATTTCAAAAAGTGAAAGTTTCATATATTTTAGATTCATTACATGTACAGTAAAACATTTCAAAAGTTTTTTTTTGTTTTAATTTTGATGATTAGAGCTTACAGCTCATGAAAGTCAAAAATTATTATCTCAAAATATTAGAATATTTACATTTGAGTTTCAATAAATGACCATCTCTACAGTATAAATTCTGGGTATCTCTTGTTCTTTGAAACCACAATAATGGGGAAGACTGCTGGCCTGGCAATGATTCAGAAGACAAACATTGACGCCCTCCACACAGAGGGTAAGTCACAGAGGCTCATTACTGAAAGGTGTGGCTGTTTACAGAGTGCTGTATCAAAGCATATTAAATGCAAAGTTGACTGGAAGGAAGAATTTGGGTAGGAAAAGGTGCACAAGCAACAGGGATGACCGCAAGCTTGAGAATACTGTCAAGCAAAGCTGATTCAGACACTTGGGAGAGCTTCACAAGGAGTGGACTGAAGCTGGAGTCAGTGCATCAAGAGTCTCCACGCTCAGACGTCTTTAGGAAGAGGGCTACCAAGCCACTTCTGAACCAGAGACAACATCAGAAGCGTCTTACCTGGGCTGTGGAGAAAAAGAACTGGACTGTTGCTCAGTGGTCCAAAGTCCTCTTTTCAGATGAAAGTAAATTTTGCTTTTCATTTGGAAATCAAGGTCTGGAGGAAGAGTGGAGAGGCACAGAATCCATGTTGCCTGAAGTCCAGTGTGAAGTTTCCACAGTCAGTGATGATTTGGGCTGCCATGTCATCTGCTGGTGTTGGTCCACTGTGTTTTCTGAAGTCCACAGTCAATGCAGGCATCTACCAGGAAATATTAGAGCACTTCATGCTTCCTTCTGCTGACAAGCTTTATGGAGATGCTGATTTCATTTTCCAGCAGGACTTGACACCTGCCCACACTGCCAAAGGTACCAAAAGCTGGTTCAATGACCATGGTGTTACTGTGCTTGATTGGCCAGTAAACTCTTCTGACCTGAACCTCATAGAGAATCTATAAGATATTGTCAAGAGGAAGATGAGAGACACCAGACCCAACAATGCAGATGACCTGAAGGCCGCTATCAAAGCAACCTGGGCTTCCATTACACCTGAGCAGTGCCACAGGCTGATTGCCTCCATGCCACGCCACATTGATGCAGTAATTCATGCAAAAGGAGGCCCAACCAAGTATTGAGTACATATACAGTAAATGAACATACTTTTCAGAAGCCTGACATTTCTGTTTAAAATATCCTTTTTTTATTGATCTTATGTAATATTCTAATTTTCTGAGACACTGAATTTTTAAGCCATAATCATCAAAATTTCAAGAAATAAAAATTTCAATATTTCAATAATGAATCTATATAATACATGGGTCTACTTTCTGAAATGAGTGACAAAAAATATTGACCATTTTCACAATATTCTAATTTTTTTTAGACATACTTGTATATATGGATCATTCTCAAAAAGAGGCATTAGTAAATTACAAATTAAGAAATTCTACAATTCATGCTTATTTTTCAGCTAGACATTTCACGTAAATTGTTTTGCGGATTATTTTTTATATTTTTAAATCTTTTTTAATTTTGTGGTAAATTAGAAAAATGCAAAACAGATGCATTTTCACAGTGGTCTCAGACTTGTTTAATTCTGATTGTTTGAGAATATGCCTTATGGTAGCCTTACAGCACGATAATTAACCAAAATATAATAATAAATTAACACACAGGGTACTTTAATGGGGTATAGGAATGGAGTTTTAGAATAAAAGTTAGAGATATCTTTTTTTGTTGTTGTTCATTTGTTGCAAATTAAGCTTCTTAGGTGATTTGAATTTGAACTTTGAAATACAAAACCATGCAGTATCAAGAAACAAAAGTAATGGTGCCATTTCTGAACATTTTCTGATCTTCAAAACATGTATCAAACGTAATTTGTCTTAGTTAAAATATGTTAGACTGTCCATTTTGAGAGTAGCCTATACTGCGTAATACATAATTATGCAATCACTTATTTTTTAATTTTTTACGTAGAGCTCTAGCACTTACTGTATGTTTTAGCATGATTAGTCGTGCTGTATTTGATTGTTTTTAATTGTATTTTTCCATTTACCATTTGTAGGTTTTTTTTCAAGGTGTGGAAAATTAAATTCAAATGCACATTCAAATGCAGAATTTTGCCCAAGCCCTATTTACAGATACAACCACATGCACATGTACTTAAAACCCACAAACACAACACATATGATTTTGAACTCCTCCTCTACGTATTGCTTTGCAAGGTTACAGGCTTCTGCTGCAGTCTTTAAACACACACACATTCTCTCTTTCTTTAAACGTCTGCTGTGACAATCCACAGGACAGCCGGGGCATTGACGTCAGAGACAGGCCTATGAAAAAAAAATGGGTCCCTGGAGGCTCGAGGGAACTTATACTCATCTTCACAGCTAGTAACTATTTCAACAACGATGATAAGAGGCAAGCATTTAGCCCCTATTTACACAGCGCCTGAAAAGAAAACCCCAGAAACCATCCAGACTACAAAGACATGCATGAAGGTGCTTTCATACACACACAGTTTGTGGTTTTCTTATTATTTATGTTCTAGTTTCATCTGATCGTGACTGTAATTTTTCTCTGGACAGTTTTGTCTTTGTAAATAAGCTCCACATTGCTGCCTGTGTCATCCGAGTTATCCTTTATGCAACAAAAGAAAAGCAATGCTAGATAACCAGCAAATACAGATAAAACCCTGTTTTTTTTAAATGCGTATAGCTGGTACTGTATGCAATGCTGAAGCTGTTCAATCTCAGCGATCATTGGTTAAATGAGATTCACTGACGTACGGTGATGCATATTTAGATTAGAGTGACGTTAGGGAAGCATTATAGTGTTGCGTGAGCAGTGCTGTAAAGAGAATATGAGCAGAAGGTGCCACAGTAGCAGAGCACGGGGGGAGACGCCACATTCATCTCTTTCGGACCACCGTTATTAAACCGATCTAGGACAGGACCAACCTCAGCATTTGCATTCTATTAAAAGAATACTTACATTTTAAATATTTATCACAATCAATATGACTCATTTTTCTTGGGGTGTTTTTTTTTGGGGGGGGGGGGGGGGGGGGGGGGGCAGTAAGCATCCGCCTAGCAACCGCCAAGAATACCCTAGCAAGTGCAATGAGTTTTGGAAACACTGACACTGTGAAACTTTGCAACATTGACACGGTTTCTGAATTAAATTAAATCAACGCTGAACTCAGCTGAGATGAATACGGCATCTTTTGTTCTCCCTAGAGGTGTTTTACAGCTGAAATTTAATTTGATACATCATTTATACATTTTGCAATACTATTTTCCTGTTTATTACTTTTTGATGCACTCTGTATTATATAAAGTGCTACATAAATAAATGTTACTTAAATTGACCACTCATATTTTCAGTAACACTTTATTTTAACGTGACATTCTGTAGTTACACGTTGCATACTTACTGTAGTAATAACAGTAAATTATGCATAACTACATGCAACTAACCATAAGCCAAATGTTAATTAATATCGCTCAGTACTTATTTGTGTAATTACACTGTAATAATGTCACTTTAAAATAAAGATAACCATAAAAAAAATCTAAATTTTGTATTTATTCATGCAATAATAACATCCTAGGCAGACAAGAGTAAGACCCCAGGGGTAAAAGCTGAAACTACGATAAGATTTAAATGCATGTCGTAAGGTCTGAAAGTGCTGTTAGATTGAGCTGAAGGCTGCAGTGAGGGGAACTGCAGAAAGCACATGAATCAAAACACCATCTAAACAAGTAAAAAAAGATGGAAGGGAGGGTGTTTATCTGTATCAGAGCTCTATCCAATATAGCGGCCGGGTCCAGCACCAGACACTGTTTCTGCCACACCACCTATCCTGTCCCCCACACCACTGAACTGCCAGGAATTATTTGCTGCAATATCTGGTGGAACACCACATACATGCTACAAAAAAACATCTTGTTTAATTGACAAATTTACAGTGAACTACACTACCCATAATCCTGAAGAGAGATCCACCAATCAGAAGTCACTGTTGCCATGGAAACAGTAGTCAGGAAAAAAGCTGACCACTCCTATGATGACACACTGAAAATGACGCAAGCGAGCGCAACTTAAAAAAGCAATAAAATATATGATTTATGTAATTAAAATGGACTTAATAGATACAGTATATGATACCATTGTTGTTGATTATACATTGGCAGTGCTACATGTGATAAGAGTTCATTCATAAAATTAAGAAAAAAAGTATTTCTTCTCAATTTTAAAACACTTTTGCTTCAAACTGAAGTTTTTAATGCTGGGATTCGTATTTAACATGGGGTGCGTTTCCCAAAAGCATTGTTAGCTAACTATGGCCGTTAATTCTATTGAACTCTATTGGTAACAACAGAACTTGCGACCATAGATGCTTTTGGGAAACTCACCCCCGGTTGGTTTCCCTTATGGCTTATTTACTGAAGAATTTACTGAAATAATTAAGAAGAAAACTGAGGAGGAAAATACTTTTAGAACCAAGTCTTTGTTGTGATCTATAAAGCTCAAACACTGGTGATCTATTAAGCTCAAAAATGTTAATACCATCATGAGCACTTGCAGAATCCACTGCCCTGAGTACAGACTCAGGAGGAGAAAATGCCAACTTCAGTTTTTAAGTTTTTGTCCATTTGCTTTTACAAAACTTACACCAGAAATGCCCAAACAAAGGCCCATGATGACCTTTGATTTACCCTGCTGTGTATAACAAGTTATTTTTTATTTTTTTGCACTGCATTGCATTGCAATTTACGCTCTTATAAAAAAAATACTATATACTTTATAACTGGGCTGGTACTAAAATGTAAACTGGTACTAATATGTACCATTTAGAGTTAAATAAAGCACACAATGATGGACCTTTTATTTTTTGTACCTTAGGGTATCGTCCCAATCACAGCTTGTACCTTTTTTTCTGAGAGTGTATATAAGTGAATTTGATTTTGAAAATTCAAGAGGCACATACAGTGGCATTGACAGTAACACTGACAGTGACAGTGAACATGCAAAAATGAAGAGACCAGGGTAATGGCACACAGACATTATTTTAAATTATTATATATATTTTTTTTCAATAAAACAGTTGTGCTCATAAATTTACATGCCCCTTGCAGAATGCAAAATGTTAATAATTTTAACAAAATAAGAGTGATCATGCAAATTGAATGGTATTGTTTATTTATTGCTGTCCTGAATAAGCTATTTCACATAACATATGTTTATATATTCTCCACAAGACAAAGTAATAACTGAATTTACAAAAATGACCCTGTTCAAAAGTTTACATACCCTTGAATCTTAATACTGTGTGTCGTTTCCTGGATGATCCACGACTGTCTTTCTGTTTTGTGATAGTTGTTCATGAGTCCCTTGTTGGTCCTGAGCAGTTCAACTGTCTGCTGTTCTTCAGAAAAATACTCCAGCTCCTGCACATTCTTTGGTTTTCCAACTTTTTCTGCATATTTGAACCCTTTCCAACAGTGACTGTATGATTTTGAGATCCATCTTTTCACATGGAGGACAACTGGGGGACTCATACATAACTATTATATAAGGTGAAAACATTTACTGATGCTCAAGAAGGCAACACAACTGTATTTGGACACAGGCTCAATTTTTATTATTTTAGCTTCTGACCAAAACTTATTCAAGTTACAGTTATGTAATGAATATGGGCTTAAAGGTGGGGTAAGCAATTTCTGGAAGCCAATGTTGATATTTGAAATCACCAAAACAAACACGCCCCTACCCCAAAAGGGTCTCGCCCCTATTTTGATAGCTCCGCCACTCACATATGTAGCTTACACAACCCAGGCAACGATTAGTTCTGTGAAACAAAGCAAAACCAATGTTACACCGTGTCTACACCAGACGCATCAGTGATGCCGTCTACACTGGATGCGGCGCGATACGACAAATCTCTGACAGAAAACTGCTGCCGCGTTCTATTTATGTCGTGCTGACACAAATTTCAAATGATTTTCAACGGTCGCTTTGACACGTCGTAGGCAGACTTTAGCTGTTGCGGCGTGGCAGGTCCGGTGTAGACACGGTGTTACTCACATATCGGGAAGAAACAAAGCAACCGCGGCGTCTGATCGAAGGCCTTCCGCTCCATGAGTTCTCTCCAGCGCTGGAAAGCTGATCCGATATTTACACGGGTCCTACCTCTTGCCTTTTCGTTCTGCAGACGTTTTCCTCTTTTGTTTTTTTCCCCACCATCTCTATTTTTCTGTCGCTCGGCTCGGCTGTTCACTGAATGCTCTCTTCTCCATATCATGAGTAGACACGCCCCTTAATGCTGATTGGCTACAAGTTTGTTTTGGTACTCGGCCCCGACTCCACTTGAAAAATTACATACCCCACCTTTAAAGTGTGCACTCTGAGCTTTAATAAGAGGATAAATATTAAATAAATTGGAGGAAAGGTTAAGGAATTACAGCTTTTTTATATATTTCAACATTCACAATATTATTTGTATTAATCTTATAATGACTTTATTTATTAAAATATAATTATTTATGCTGTTGTAGTTGCAGTGTAAATGCATTCATGCCATCTCTGAGCTGCAGTAAACTGTGTAAAAACATCCAAATTCCTCCCCAGATGCAGCTTCCGCAGTGCAAAACTGGCTTTTGTTGATACTGGTTTCATTTGATTGGTCAAAGCCCTATAGTTTCTTATTATTCTAACTGAATTTATTGATTAAATGTAAGATTTTAACATAAAAGATGACTCGTGCATTTGAAAATTTAAGAAAAAATTGCCCTAACTAACCACCTCACAGAATATGAAGTACATAAAAAAGGAAGTAAGCTGTCCATGACAGGCCTAAACTAACCAAGGTACCAGCACAAAAACACAAAATATGTCATCTAATTTATTATAAGTGATAACATCTGAAAAAGTATTGAGATCTTTTCTCTCTTTTTTTGCCAATTTCGTACAACCCAAGTTGTAAATATTTCATTCTTTGCAGTTAATTTCAATGTTCCCACACAACACATATGTTAGTTAGCTTGACAAAAGCATTATACAGTGTATGTACAGCTGAAATTGGTAATCTTTGTCTTAAAATCTGCAACTCTAGGTTGTTGCCATTTTCTCACTATGCTTCAGTCTTGTTGTATCTTTTTCCATGCTGTTGGAAAGCGCTAATCCTAAGTGATCTTGCTAACTTGGCTAAAGCCAATGAAAATAAGAAAGGGCTTTGTGGCACATTGGCTTCATTAGGCAAGTCGAGTCTGAGCATCAGAGACAAAGGACGCAGGAGGGGGGCCTTGCCTTTCCCATTTTAGAGAGCTTCTGTGCTTTTCCATACAGACTCCATAAATTTTGTTTAAGTGGTCTGGAGGATATAAAGCAGAAGCTGCTTTCTTGGAGTTCACCTCAGTAAGGAGAATTGTCACCACCGATTTCAGCTGAGACCTGAACCCACACATAACGGCTGAATGTCAGACGATTCTCATAATCAATCAGCCCAGAACACCTGACACCGTTTTCCATAAACATTCCCTGTCTACGTCACTCTGACACACTCTGAGGACAATATGGAGGACGACACACACACTTACACTCCCGCATGTGACATCCATTGAGACCAATGACCTGGAATTTCAGAGAGGCCGTTCTGAACCTGAATCATTGCCCTCATTAACTCCAAGAGCCGATTACGCTGATAAATATAACACACGTCACCATCTCCTGGGCTCTCGTGAAGAGGGAAAAACACAAATGATGAAAAAATAAAACAAGCACCGAATTTAGGCACTATATATTCCACACTGTGGTCTGCTGACGTCAGTGAGGGACGGCTAAAAGGGCTCACTGTGCTGTAGCATCAAAGCGCGCGCAATTACGTCTCCACACATTCTCTTTCTTCACACTTCTTCTTAAGCGTGTCACATTAAACCGAGCACACATACACACGTAACACACCCCCTGCGCTTTTCACGTCTCCTTCCCAACCCTCCATAGAATTCATTAACACAGCACGTACAACAGTTTTGGATCGTACAACAATTACAGAACAATATTATTTAATCCGTTGTTCTTTTTTGATCATTCTATTAATAAAAAAACTCACAGCTACAAATACTGATATGAAAACATGATATATAAAGAGCAGTACAAAAGTCTGAGAAAATGCTGGAAGTAAAAATAGCAAAAATTATTTTATTTTGCATTTTCTTATGTAATTTGTTTCATTACAAATTGTATTATTAGTATATACACCCACACACACTAAACCGTTATTTATGCCTTTTTAGCTTACTCAGTTACTTGCAGTTTTTTAAAAACTGCTTACACTCTAAAAGTTGTACTTGAGGCACTCTCCGTGAAACCAAAAGTGTCCAAAACTGCAAGCACATTATCTGCTCTACACTCAGAGTCAAACAAACATTTGCAAATTTCGGTAAATATAGGGACAAATTCGTACTATTAACTAGTTGCTTATTAGCATGCCTATGGCTGTTTATTATTACGTATAAAGCACATATTCTAATCCTACCCAATACCTAAACTTAACAACTACCTTATTAACTACAGAACAAACAGCTAATGTTAATTTTTTTATGCTTACAAACAGCTGTTAGTTTTGAATTATGTGTGTTTAGAGTTTTCAAAAAGTTTGATTTACAATAGTTTGATTTTACAATAGTAGTTTTGCAGACTGAGTGAATGAGTGGGCCTTAAGTACTTTACCACTTTTAGAAAAAAAAAAAAAAAGTAAATTATATGCTTATTTATTGATTACCTACACCTTGTGTAAAAACATTTATACATCATTTGTACACTTATAAAAAACTAATTCGTTTTTAGTTTTGAGTAAGAAATACATTATTTCTATCCCCTTTGCATTCTTTTTTTTGCGTAAATATACCAAATTAATCACTTAGAAGTCAAAGTCAGTTGATTAGTTCAGTTCAATAACTGTAAAATTCATCAATTGTGCATATTTTTCACTTATATGAACATGTGAGTGCTATGACAAACTGAAATAGAGAAAAAAGCTAGAGAAAAGGAGCCATCGTTTCAGAAGTTGTGAAATAAATTATAATAAGCTGTAATAAACATAATCTTAAGTATTTGTAAATGTATAATGATCTTAAACTTTTAATACAAGCTTTATTAAATTTTGGAACAACAACAACAACACAAATTGTGTTACTGTTACTACAATTGTTGCTTTTTCTTTTAATAAGTGAGAAATGATTCTCTTCAGGAATCAAGTTGATGCATTTTGTTTATTTTGCACGTAACCCGGAGCACTGCTATAACTTAAAATGACTGAACTCAGCTTGATATGTAGGTTTACACCTAAAACACTCAAATTCAAAAGATTAAGATTTATTTTACACTCAGCATTTATTAATCAAAACATATCAATTTAAAAGAACGGTTTTCTATTTTGATAAATTCAAAATCAATTCCTATGTTCAAAGCCTAATATCATTCCTCCAGTCTTCAGTGTCACATGATCCTTCAGAAATCATTCTGATATGCTGATTTGATGCTTAAGAAACATTTCTGATTGTTATCAATGCAGTTGTGCTGTTTTAATGTTTTATGCTGTTTTCGGGGTTATTTGATGAATAGGAAGTTTAAAAGAACAGCATTTATTTGAAATATCTATTTTACTTTATGTCTTTACTGCCACTTTTAATCAATTTAATACATTCTTATGTAATAATGTGCCAACATTGTTGATTCTTATTTCTGTGTATTATGTGGTACACGTGTGTTTCATGTGTTCAGAGATTTCATTACATAATGCATATAATATATAATATGTGTGTGTGTGTGTGTGTGTACATCTATATATGAGGCTTTACAGTAAATGATAAATACTAGCATAGCCTCTTTTCTCTTAATAATTGTATCCGCTTTTTTCTCAATCTGAAAAACAGGGGAAAAAAGACGTCTTCAAGAGGAAGAGTCTGAGGCTGTCAGCAGCACTCAGCACTGTACGTCCTGCACAAAAGCATCCATTTCAACCCCCACCTACATCTGCAGCCCTGCTTCACACACGAGTGATGTCATACGGCCTGTGCGGGGCCTGTCTGTCTGCTTCAGGATATTTTGTGTACGCATAAGGGCTCTGAACAGAGGCGTCGTACGGCCTCCTGTATCTTTCTAATGCTGGCTCACAAACCCCTGGAAAGTACATGGCATTCTCGTGGAAGGGTGCCGCGTTCTGTGCTTAACACAAACTTGGGTTACAGGACGATCTCAGAATAATGCATTTATTCTGCAGAAGTGAATAGCCTCTGTCTAAGTTGAATTCCTCATGAAATTAGGCCAGCACAATAATTGCAATGAAAATACACACGTATAATGGACTGTCCTGTTAATGCCATTAGGTGTTTCCTCAAATATAGGCACTTTTATGTTCCATGGGATCATCTTGGAAACTTTTCACTTCGCCTTCAGCATTTGTTTTTGCAACTTTGAAAATGTTCTTTTTATAAGAGATTTTATGATTTTACCACAGACCCAGATATTTCATCTTAAAATATGAAGATCCATTATTTAAAAAAAAAAAAAGGAAAGAGTGAAAGCTATGGAAATTGAAGCACAATATGAAATACAAAATGATTTATTGTGCAAAAATTATTAACTCGATCTTTTAAGACAAGACAGTATAATTGCTTTTATGTTCAAGTAAACTTTAAGATTTTGGGCTATTTGGCTTTTCATTATATGCCGTTTCAAACTAGCTGATGGAATACATCCAAATACACTTTATTTTATTGCACTTTACCTATTTGCTTCTGAATATTTCAATTACCATACATATTTTTAAGGCCGTTTTCTCAAAATGAGTTGTTTTTCTCTTTAATTGAGCCAAAAATCTCCCTTTCAGCATTTACACCAAACTTTACAGTTTTACAGGTTTTTACAGAGGTGTTTGTTCATATATCATTTACCTGATTTTATTGTAATCCTAAAAAATGTGTGACATCTGCTGATTTATGGAGTGATTAAAAAAAAGGTAAAAACCTATGACTCTATGTCATCAAAATGAAAAGAGATTTTCTTATCTGCAAATGTTTGCAGATTAGTGCACATTTAATTAGATAATTCCTCATTTGCGCATTCAAATATCACATTTCAGAATGCAATTATTAATTAACAATCAATCAACCAACTATGGTTTACTCTTGAACTTCAATAATGTGGCCCAAACCTTTGGCTCTCGTATGATAAATTGCTTGTGCATTTCCTCTTTTGCAATTCAATTTAGATAATGTGCTAAATAATTTCTAAACGTAATTTCAATCAACTATGAATTTTTTGAATGCGGTGCATAAAATATGTATTCATAATTTAACAGTAAAACATGCAACATCATTGGGATTAATCTGGAAAAACGTGTTATAATAACATCAGTTATAATACACAGACATTCTAAAATACCAGCTGCAAGAAGCTTTAAATTAGGAATCTAATAACAGTACAATTGTATAAGCCTATAAGCAAAAAATGTGATTCTCAGCTTACAGGATGGAAATTGGACAGAGGGCAAAAGATTACATTCTCCATTAAGAATATGGGCTGGGTCAGATATTATTTTTAGGCTTCACTCGATGCAACCCATATATTGTCATCCATTGTTATAATATGTGTACATATTACCATTTTAAAATAGAAAACAATATAAAAAATGTATATTAGACCAGTTTACCATACAAACCCATAAACAAAGCTCAAATATGACACCAAATGTGGTCAAACATGGCAGTGTTTTAACTGATATTGTACTGGATATCATTAAGTATTATTACTAATACTATTTAGTTTACTAATCAGCTAAATTTACTTCTATTTTTCCTTTCCCTTTATTGAGACACCTAAGCTTGACTGTCTGTTTCAAGGTTTGAACAGTTCTGGATACAAATGTATCTGCCATTGTACTGTTTAACGATAATACAAGACTCAATATTTTTATTTCTTGACTCCACTGAATTTTTATTTATTTTTTAAAAGATACTAACGTCACGTAACGTTCTTTAATTCTTTCCTTCATTGTTATATTTCATGGTTCTATTATCTTATTAGTCTTCTATATTCAAATTGTGTGTGATAAGTGTTAGGGATGGATGGATGTCATTGAGATGAGACGCAAAACTTTAATGCCATCTAGTGGTTATAAGTATTAACTACGACTTAGTTTTATTTATCATTTATATATTTTCTTGGTACCACCGGATAGTATCTTCTATTGATAAGATAAAAAAAAAAAACTATTGCATTATGTTATAAATTAGTTTCCATATCCTGGGTTTAATGCACTATAGACTTAAATTTGTTTAATGATGATTTTATGCATTGCAGAATCAACAGCAACAACAACAACAACAAAAAAGATATATTGAAATATTAAAAATATATATTTTTAAATCATACAAAGATGATTTTTTTAAAGAAATTTATATGTTTATCTGTTCACAGACCCACAGCGGTGCCTTCAGATAGATATATATATATATATATATATATATATATATATATATATATATATATATATTTTTTTTTTTATGATTATTATTTTTTATTTATTATATATCAGCCAGGCCAATTATCTGCTCAATATTTGACATCATCGCCACTGGCCATATTAGAGGTGGTCACTGGTCAGGTCCCAAATCTACCGACAGTTTTTTAGGATTATATTTACATATCAGTATTATATCAGCCACCCTGCCCAGTGTTATTAGCCATATAAAGACCAACAACTATACATCATCTAAACAGATCAAACTATACATCACACTTGAATTTAATGTTTTTTCAGCAGTCATTGCTCCAGTCTTCAGTGTCACATGATCCTTCAGAAATCCTTCTAATATGTTGATTTTCTGCTCAAAAACATGTCTCATTATTATCAGTGTTGAAAATTAAGCATCAAAGGGTGGCATGGTGGTTCAGTGTGCAGCCCTGTCATTTCACAAACAGATCCAGTTGGAGTTGTTCTATGTGGAGTTTGTTTGTTCTCCCAGTGTCTGTGTGGGTTTCCTTTGGGGTGCTCAGGTTTCTACAAAATCCAAAAACATGCAGTATAGGCGAATTTGATACACTAAACTAGCTGTATAGGTGTGAATGTGAATGTGAGTCCCAAGCTGTGCAATGGGGAAGATTGGGAAAAGACCTGGCAGCTTACCCCAGAAAAATCACTGCCATGAAAATGTGTGGACAGACTCTTATATTTGGAATGAAATGGCCACAAAATCACCCCAAAAAAAATTCAGATATGATCGAATGGGTAATGGCTGTATACACTCTAAAAAATGCTGGGTAAAATATGGACAAACCCAGCGATTGGGTTGTTTTCAACCAACAGTTGGGTTAAATGTTAACTGTTGTATTTAACCCAGCATTTTTTTAGAGTGTAGATTCATCAAAATCATAGAAAAGAAAAAAGTATCATGGATTCCACAAAAATATTAAGTGGCAAAAACTGTTTTCATCACTGATAATAATAACTACTATAATGAAAACCATTTTTAATAAATGAGCACCGCATCAGCATTTTTAAATCATTTCTGAAGGATCATGTAACACTGAAAACTAAAGTAATTATGCTAAAAATTCAGATGCGCATCACAGGAACACATTTTTATTGAAATAGAAATTGTATTTCACAATGTTACTGTTTTCACTGTATTTTTGATCAAATAAATAAATGCAGCATTGGTGAAAAAATCTTAATTATTCAACCTTTTGACCATAAGAATATACATTTTATTTTTAATGCCACCATATATATTAACCTTATAGCTATATGGTATATGGTTATATATGTTTTTTAAAACTTTTAGAGTTATGTAGTTGTTAATTGTTTGTTTGTGAGTTTATGATGGACATGGAGCACTGTGTACAAGCCTGCACAGTTACGCAGATGCCACGCTCCACAGGCTAAAGGAAGTGCCTGCTTCCCCATTCGTGCTAGCCAAGGGAAACTCGAGTTCTGGCTCACACTCACAGAACGCGGCCAGCAAACCTGCTGCTGGGTCACATAATGTGTGTAAACAACATGACAGTGCTCCCCCAGTCACCCCGAGAGAGGCATGACCTTCACATGGATTTAACCCAGCAGCACATAGCCATGTTAGCAGCAAAGCTGGGCTTGTGTGTTTGTTTATTTGGTGTAGGGATTAATATCAAAGATGCTTATGGTGAATTTGGTAAGATGCATGCAGCAAACCCAATATGAATTGGGATAATAAATTTCCATGTAAATACCATGTGAGAGGCTTACGTTCTTAAAAGGCTCACATCAGTGCAGAGCACTGCATGCATGGACTGCTGTGCTAATATGATGCATTATAAATGCAATGTTTTGTGATGCCATGGTACTATGAAAGAATCCAGTGTTTATAATTTATTCAAGCAATGCTTGACATTTCGTGCTTGACAACGAATGATTGAATTCATGCTGTGGGAGCCAAAGGATGTACTCCACCTCCAAGTCCTTCTCTTTCTCATGCATGCCATGTGGCCTTAAAATAGAGCGGTTTACTCAAAAGTGTTAGGACTCTGACAGAATAAAGTAGCTGAATGACACAATTCAGCGCAAAATCCAAATGAGTTCACTTCTACCTAAAGTCTATATTAATTACCAGTAGTTTTAATGTAGTTACAATCTATTTATGCTGTGACTATATTGGACAACTATATGAGGAACATGTTTGTGAAAGTGTGTGATTAGAAGCATGAGTTGTGTGATTTTGCATGCAGCAAGAGGCGGGTTTTTGAAGTCAGCATCTGTGTTTCCTCTCACTCACTCTGAGCGGGTTTCTCTCACGAGTGAGTAAATGGAAAACATGTAGTGGAGCTGGAACCAGGAGATCACAGAACATTATGCCACTCGACTCCTGTTTGCTGCTCCAACCCCAGCTGTCAATCAGCGAATTGCTTGGTGACAAACAAAGATTGATGCTGACAACAACCCTCTTGCCAAAATGTGATTAGAAGCTGTAAAATACAGTTTTCCAAAAAGCAATCATACAACGCTTGGCTTGTAACATTATTAATAAAAAGTCCTGGCAACCACAGTTACCTGCATTTTACTCTATCTATCTATCTATCTATCTATCTATCTATCTATCTATCTATCTATCTATCTATCTATCTATCTATCTATCTATCTATCTATCTATCTATCTATCTATCTATCTATCTATCTATCTATCTATCCAGCAGTTCACTCTTGTCAGTCTATTTGTTTTTCTAAGTTCAAATTGTCCTTATTATTTATCTAATACAAAATGGGTTAAAGTATCAATAATGTCTGCCTACTGGATTCAGAGGAACATATCTGGGGGAAAATAAGAGATTAATTTAGAAAATACTGGTATGTTTTGGCTTGTACATTCTTGAGGTCTCTGAGACCCCAATCATGACACTAAGTCAATCTCAACAATGGCTTTGAAATACTGCGTAAGCTGCATGTTAATGTATGTGCTGGTGCAGTCCACAATTTTCTGAAATGACCCCACCATGAGAAGCCAGTCAAAGGATGGAGGAATTAGCTCATACCTTCTTGAAGGGGATCCTCGCCGCCGCCGTCGTCTGGAGTTTTGCGTTTCTTCGGCATTGGCGGTCTAATAGGACGCGTTCTCTGTTGTCTGCTTGTTCTTGGCTCAAAACGGATATAGTAGGAATGAGGACGATAAACACTCACTTGTCTGGACAAGAACATAAAATTGGCAGGATGTCGAGAGTTGAAATCTTCACAAAGCACGATCCCCATTCATTCAGGCGTCCACAGTTTCCAATTCTCTTCACTACGAGACAAACGCAACGCGAGCAAAAGTTGGCATGGTGCGCGAGTGATGATGCTGGTAAAGCAATGTGTGAATTACAAAACAAACAAAAAAAGAAAAGAAAAACCCTCAAATATGTTAAGCCTCGGGCTTAAAGCATAAGAAACACGCACGGATTTTCCTCTGACAAATGAGAGATGTTGCTACAAAAGAGGTTTGCGCATCACGTGTTCCCGGGATTGTACCGAAGAAGAAAAGTACGCATCCACGACAGTTTGCTACTCAAATCGCGCTCGTCTCTTCGCAGAAGCACGAACACCCGGGGTGTTGTTAACCATGTTTGTGTGATACACATCAGCAGTAACATTTCCAGACACTCTGGATATCTCAATAACCGCTGTGTCCAGCTGCAGTCAACCGAGATCGCCTTGAACAAGAATGTGAAGGAGTTGCAAAGAGTCACCGTTGTCTGCCACTCAAGTCAGCGCATAAACAAGGGTTATCCAGGGACAATTTCTCTGTTTCGGTCTGGGTCCAGTTTAGAGCGCTAATAGACCACCAGCGGAGAATGACACCATTTCCCGTCTAAATACTGGAACGCTGATATAAAGCCACCCATCTTTTATATAAAGTTGTTTCCTGACACAATTTGCATTGTTAAAAGCGCAATACAAATAATATTGACTTGACCACCAACTCGTCAAATACTGGCCGGACGGACAGAACAAAACACTGTACCTTTGCTCTTACACAGAGATCATCTGTCCAGCGATGCATTAGCGATGGTCGCCGCTCTTCTCAAAACTTCTTAGTCCGGTTGCTAGGAAACCACGGAGTGACCGAACGTTTATGATTTTGGCGCTTTAGTGTCTTAAACTTTGCGCAGAGGTAGTTTTCGTAGCTTCGTGTGTGTTTTGGTGGCACGAAACAGTTCAAGAGTTCTGTATAAACAAAGGCTCCATCAGCAGCATCAGCATCAGCTCGCGTTTCCATTCAGGAGACATATGACGTCAGTAGCCTCCTCCGCAAATTATGAACTCGCGTATTTTACGCAAGCAACATATAGACTTTAACATTTGAAATGAATCGGTTGTCTGTAAACCTGTGCTGGGTCCAAAACAAAATAAAGCAACGAAAGTTACCACCAGTCAGTTACTTTGTTTGCAATAATTACACTGGAACTATAATTTAAACATGGTTTAGGTCTCACGTGAGGAGTTGCATTGAAACGACTTTACAGTTTTAGTACAACATGTAATCTAATGCTTAATCAGAACAAATCTTAAGGCAAGGCATGAAGAAGAAGAAGAATTAAGTCTTGTAAACACATGCACTCATAATTGCTGCAGTTTCGAGTTTCTGCTATTCCCAGACCCTCACTGTTTTTTTTCTTTCCCAGAAAAACGCACAAGAAATATGTATTAATTGATTTGCATTATATCATTGCACCTCAGGATTTTAGTGACGTGAAATGACAGCTGTCACAGCGTCACCATTTTTGTGTCAAAAATGATCCGATATTGTCTTAAACGTGTTGTCAATATTTGCATTCCTCAGCATAACAATTTAGACAAGTTCCCCAGTTCAGTAAGCGAACACCTGTTGAGGCGCAAAGCAGCAATAATTCCGAAATTGCATATGCATACGTTTTAACAGGTTTGGTTTATTTTATGCAACTGTGGGGCAAATAATTTCTGATCTTTAGCAGCAGTCTAGTCGGAAATACACACATCCCATCCTAAAAAATTAATAAATAATAAATTCTAATGAAAGCTGCTGCTGTGTAGAGTAAAGTGGACATGACACACATTCGTAAATCTAAATTTTGTATTTAACAGGTTGCATTGCCATTTTCTGCTCGAGGACTATTGCAGATCACTCTAGCACTGCGAGAAACATTCGCCTTCAGTGTTTTCTGTGGGCAAACAGGCTGCAGGCGCTCCCTCCATTCACTGCAGCTCTATTGACGTCAGAGCTGCTTGCGTCAATGCTCTCTCTTTGACAGGAGTTTTTATCCCCCTTGGATCCTAATAGGATTATTATAGAAAAATGCCCACAGGCCTTTTCAATGCTAGTAAAAGTACATTTTCAGCCTCTCGTTTGAAGCATTATTAAAATGTGAAATATAATGTATAGTCTATTAAAATTTGAAATATAACTATAATGTATCTAGTCTGTGTGATCCACATGTAGATAAGACATCTACTATTCGATATACAATATAATACAACTAAAAAGCTAAGGCACATATTAAAAAACATAAATACCCTATAAGTATAAATGTTTCATGTGTTTAGAAGAGGGTCAGCTATTTCCCCCCACCCCCCTTTGAGAGCACATTAGAAAGCAGAATTAATCCTTTCTGTGTTAGCACAACACAAAGCCATGACGTCAATTGGTTTTTGAGGCTTGACTACTCTCCAGTGCAGCACCATACTCTTATTTGCTATTTTGACCAGTTCATTAGTGATTTAGCAAACTAGTCTATCCATTGTTCATAGTTCTTAGCAGTTGCCTAATTAAGTTCATATTCTGATCCTAAATACTACACCACTGACAGTTAATTTTACTGATTTTCCAGACAGGCTTGTTGTAGTTTATAGTTTATTGTTGTTCCATCTTTTTTTTTTTTTACTGTGAAACAACTGGTTGGGAGAACACGTGGTCATAAAAACCTAATGTACATCACGCACATTTTGTCCATACTATGCTCAGTAGTAAACCATGCAATCGCAGGGAGTTTAATTGATAGATAATCTGACCAATCACAACGCTGAATCTGCTATTTTTGTCCAACAAACAAACCAGACAGGACATTTAGTTATGGCATGACATCTTTCCTCGGTTGAAGCAAGATACCTTCTGATGTTCGTTCGTGTTTATGTCATGCCATAACTAAAGAGGAAGAGATTGGTTCACATGCCGCTTGAACTGAAGCTCTACAGTGATCTGTCACAAAACATTACAGAGCCACAAAATGGTATTTATTGTTTGAATTCTTAAAAAAAAAAAAAAAGACAAAATTTAAAAAGCTGAGACTTTGTTTTATACCTAACGTAACCTGCTCTGTCTTTCCTGTCGGCACATTCTCGTGCTGCAGCGTGTTACCTGTCTAGGATCTAGGTTCATTGGACAGGCGTCCGCACAAGCACTCACGTGATGGTCATGACTCCACACACAAGCCGTGAGATTGTGGTTGGGGCAACTAAATGCCCAACGCCAGCTCCGCCAGCAGAAGCTGGGAACACGGACACTCAACTGCAGATCCATGTGGCTATTTAGAATTAATCATGGAAAATGGATCGAATTGAAGCACTTCGGTCCTCCTCACATTTTCTACCTCCCCATAATGAATGCATTCCAACGATTGGGCAATAGGAAACTTGCTCTGAGGAAAGTGCAAAAGAATGCTAATGTATTATCTCTTCTTGCACCCCACTCTCTGTTCAATGACTCAATGACAGTCAGAGGGTGCCAATGGGAAGAACCCCATTTAGATTCTGCAGGAATTGACGAGGAAACTGCAATGAAGGAGGAGTTTCCTTCAAATACTCTCGTTACTTGAGTATTTAGTGCAGCCAGGATTGTTGGCTTGCAGTCTCCATTGCCTGATCCAGCTCCTGTTGAGGATGTCTGGGAAGGCATATCACGCACTAATTATCCACCTTGCATTCCAGGTGGCAGATGATTATACTTCAATGTTGAGAAAAGCATGGAAGAAACTGTCTCAAATGCCTCAATTTAATGCAGGCTGTAGATGATAGGCCAATGCCCGTTACCCAACAGAAACTAGACTGAGGCACATGCCACCAGTAGAACAAGCGATAGCTTTCTGGACTTCCCTAGGACCCACCCGTGCTTCTGCTAACCTTTGCTGTCCCAGGAAGGAGTGCGCTTAACCTGTCCATCTGATCTCATCATTATTCTTTAAAGCTGCTGCATGCGCAGCTCATACAGGCAATGCTTTGGCTATCATATCAGCAGCTTTATGGAAAACAATAAGCACAGATGACCAGGTTTCTAAGAACAGAGTTGATTCAGCTTTGGCTGCTCACTCTCAATTGACACGCGATGTGGGAGAGGCGATGTCTTTGGCTATTTTATGTCATAGACAAAAATGGAGGGCACAAACTGCTTTCCCTGATGCTATAAGAGGTGAACTAATGAGCCGGAGGTGCCTGGTCACATCCTTCATTTAGACTCTCAAAAGATGCTGGATGGGGCTGAGCACTCACACACAATGAGAGAAACTGTCCAGTAAGCCGGTCACAAATCTTCCCTATTCTTCAAAACTTAGGGAATCCCAGAGAATGCAACAACCTGCTTGGTCTATGAACACAAGTGGTGATCGCCTGAGGGGCAGGGCGATCGTGTCCGAAGGCAAAATCCTGTCACATATTCTCAGAGGAAAATACCCCCCCCCCACCTCTTTTTCAAACATCTAAATTGCTGTCATCAAGGGCCCACTATTGAAACCAATACTGGTAGAAAGGTAGAGAATCTCTTACAAAAAGGAACAATTTCAAAGGTGCCTTTCAACGCACAGCAGACTGGATTTTATTCAACTTAATTCGTAGTTCCAAAAAAGGACGATGGTCATCTGCCCATTCTCGACCTCAAGCACCTCAACCAATCCTTGAAAATTCTTCTATTCAAAATGATTCATACGAAGATGCAGGAGAATAGTTAACATACCTGGATTTAAAAGATGCATATTTTCTTGACCCATTTGCTCAGAGCATAGGCCCTTCCTTCACTTTGCTTTTCAAGGCTAGGCCTTTCAATTCAGGGTTCTAACATTTAATAATATTAATAATAATAATACGTTTCATTTATATAGCGCCTTTCCCAGGCTCAAGCACACTCTACAAGGTACATCAATACAAAAAATACTCATTACAAAGAAACAATTACAATGGACATTGGACATTTGCCCAATTCAGTGACAAAATAACGCACATGCATTTAACACAGAAAATGTAGTAAGGACATATAAATAGAAAACAAATGGGACAAATACACAATGCAATTTAGTGATAGTGTTGATTAAACAAATATGTTTTAAGCTTTGATATAAATTCACTGAAAGAGGTGACTGTTGTGAGTGCCAGGGAAAGCGAATTCTAAAGTTTGGGTGCCGTGACAGAAAAGGATCTGCTACCCATTGAAGATAGGCGGAACCTAGGCATGTCAGAGAGTCACCACAGTCATCGCAGTCTCCACCAACGACACTCACCAGATCCCAATCCCCTGATTTCTGATCACCGCCACCTGTCAGCACTAATCAGCAGCACAATATCCCTGCACTCCTCCAGTTCACTCACTGTCTGGTCTCAAACATTCTATGTTGACTAACCTGACCCACTTACCTTTTGTCTACCTACCAGTTGCTCGTCCACAGTCTCGATGCTCCGCTGTTCCCTCTGGATCCCCTGGATAAAGAAACAAGGACATTAACACTCAGATAAGCCCCAAGAGACTTTCTCATTCCCCGCCTGCTTACCCGGACTTACTGTTCATCTCATTCCCCTCTGCTACTTTTCAATAAACCTGTTGTTTCTATTGCACTTATCTCTGTGTCCCGTGTCGATCTGCTGACAAAGAAGTTCTGAACTAGAAGACCGGTGTGAGCGAGAAGGAATATAAAAAGAGAGTAACTCTGAAAGATAGGAAGGAGCAAGATCTTTGAGTGCCTTAAAGGTGACAAGAAGAATTTTGTATTGCACATGAATAGATAAATTTGACCTGTCATTAGCACCGAAAGTCTTCACTTGGGTGAATGCAGTCACCCTAGCTCCCCTTCAGTTAAACGGGATCAAAATCCTGCCATATCTGGACAATTGGCTAATTTGTGCTCCTCTCTAGGGCAGGTGATTCAGAATACGGAGGAAGTTCTAGCCCATATTCAGTTCCTGCAGTGAATTGGAAGAAGAGCAGTCTCCAGCACAAACAGCAGGTAGATTTATTGGGTATGAATTTCAGTTCCATCACGATAGAAGCATGTCTCACTCCCCAAAGAGCAGACAGCCTCATAAAAGCAATAAATCACTTCCAGACAGGGAAGCTTGTGACAGCCTAAGGGTCCAGAAACTGTAATACTATAGTAATAGTAATTATCTTAGGTCTGCTGAGGGCACACTCTATACATTGATGGTTCAGTTCTTTTTGCCTTCATCTGAAAGAAGACTGAAGGAAGATACTGTTGGTGTCACAGGCCTGCACCCTGGCCTTACCCCCCTGGAGGGACAAGAGTTTCCTTCACAGGGGAACCCCACTGGGCAATCTTTCCCACAGGAGATCACAAAGATCACACCGGATGCATCACTGACAGGTTGGGAAGCCATTTGGTAGGGCAGGTCAGAACATATAAATGTGCTCAAACTGAGGGCTGTTCATCTTGCTGTATGCCACAAACATGTACTGATAAGACTGAACAGTAACTCTGTATTTTAGCGCATAAATCACCAAGGAGGGGTGAAATCACTAAGATGCCTTCAGGTGGCAACATATATTTTACCATGGGCATGGCAACACCTGTCCTCACTGAGACCAATCCACATTGTAGGTGCAGCAGTCATGCAAAAGTGGCCGCATTCTGTCCAGGACCGGGCCTCTCCCAGGGGAGTGGCCGTTACACACAGAAGTGGTTGACCAAAATTGGGCCCGATATGGGATAGCCCTGGTAGATCTTTCTGTGTCCAATTAAGGAAACAACCCATTGCCAGAGATGATTGTCTCTCACTGTACAAGAAGGCAGCTTGGACCTACAGGTACATCTAAAAAAATTAGAATATCATGAAAAGGGTCAATATTTTTTGTCACTTATTTCAGAAAGTGAAACCCATATATTATATAGATTCATTACACATAGAGTGAAATATTTCAAGCCTTTATTTCTGGCTCCCCGGGCGCCGCAGCATTGGCTGCCCACTGCTCCGGGTGTATGTTCACTACTGTGTGTACACTTGGATGGGTTAAATGCAGAGCACAAATTCTGAGTATGGGTCACCATACTTGGCCACACACCACTTCCCTTTCAAATAATATTGACTTGACTAATATTTTGAGATACTGATTTTTGACTTTCATCAAAATTAATCATCAAAATTAAAATAAATGTTTTACTTTACATGTAATGAATCTAAAATATATGAAAGTTCCACTTTTTGAAATAAGTTACAAGAAAAAATTAACTTTTTCACGATATTCTAATTTTTTGAGATGTATCTGTAGACAGCTCTGTCACAAGAGTAGCCGACAGCTTTCCCCCTCTTTCCTTAGAGCCCTCAATTCCTTCAGAGGGCCACAGGAGGTCATTACACAATTCTGCTAGCTGCTCCATGCTGGCCAGGAAAGCCATAGTTTCTATATATCATTTAGGGGATTCAGGGCCATCAATGGCAGCTATCATCACGAGTGGATTTCCTGTTACAAAAAGAAGGGCAGATTTGGCATCCAAACCCAATGGCCCTGCGCTTGTGGGTCTGGCCCCTGCAGAGCCTGTTCCTCAACAGCTAGATGAAACTGTGCATGAGACTCTGAACAACGCTAGAGCCCCATCTATTCGAGCTAATTATGCCATTAAATGGCAACTATACCAAGGCAAAGCAGCCAGTAGAATCAGGGTATATACCTCATCTATTTCTGCATTTCATGGCGGGGGGAGGTTGATGGCCAGCCATTAGGCCGACGTCCCTTGGTATGCCAGTTTCTGAAGGGAGATCATAGTTTGTCCAAACCGCACTTTACAGGCACCAAATTGGGACTTGCCTCTCGTATTAGACTTTCTCACCAAGCCCCCTTATGAACTAATGGCTGATGCAGATTTTAAAACTTTGTCCCTGAAGACGACTTTCCTCATGGCTATTTACTCTGCTGAAAGGGTAGGAGAATTGTGTGCTCAATCCATTAGCCACGACTGTCTACATTGGAAATCAGATGGAACAGGGGTGTCTCTGTGGAGTAACCCTGCCTTTTGCCAAAAGTGATTAATCCTCTGTATAAAAATCAAGTGCTAGAGATGGTTCAGTTTCAACCCCCTTTTTCTTCACAGACAGAACAGGGGGGTTTGCTCACCCTTTGTCCAGTAAGGGCATTACGCACTTATGTAAGTGTTACTCTCATTTCAGCTTTTTGTTTGCTATGGAAAGACAAGCTCTAGGATTAGTCAAACTACTTTATGGGCTGCACTAAAGTGAGTGCGGGAGGAGCATGTTTGTGTGGCAACATTTAACAGAGTTGACTAGTGCAACACCTGCGCCATTGCCTCGCTGTTCATAATATGGCCACCACGCCAGTTCATAAGTGAAGCACATATTTGTATGTATTTTTTATGGGTGTAGTTTTTTACGGGCAGCAGAGAAAGCTGGTGCAGAATTAGGGTGTGTTAAATATAGAAAGTCTGTAAAAACTAAATCGTGATGTCTACTCATGTTCAAGGGGATGTCTCAAAACACTTTAAAACTAATTATTAAACATAATAGAAACATGACTTTATTATATATGCTACAAAGTCTATGGCATTTGATCATTAATAAATCATTAAATGTGAAATCATGTCTTTGAAGTGTGTAAAGTAGGACACTTTGGCATTTTTTAAAATGTTAAATATGAGTGCAGTTTTGTGATTTCCATCTATTTTTGCTATCCTGCCATCTGCGGACAATCATAATAATTAATAGAAAGATTAGAAACAGCAATTTGTCATTATCTGCCACAGCCATATCACCCTGCAGCCCAAGACCGGTTGCCCACGAAGCTAAGCAGGGCTGAGCCTGGTCAGTACCTGGATGGGAGACCTCCTGGGAAAACTAGGTTGCTGTTGGAAGAGGTGTTAGTGAGGTCAGCAAGGGGTGCTTGTGCAAAGCGCCCTGTGCTCTATGTGGGTCCTAACGCCCCAGTATAGTGACGGGGACACTATACTGTCAATAAAAGCACCGTCTTTCGGATGAGATGTTAAACCGAGGTCCTGACTCTCTGTGGTCATTAAAAATCCCATGACACTCATCGTAAAGAGTAGGTATGTAACCCTGGTGTCCCGGCCTCCTAATAATCCCCATCCACTTGATTGGCTCTCTCTCCTCTCCACCTGTAGCTGGTGTGTGGTGAGCGCACTGGCGCAGTTGTGCTGTGGCTGCCGTCGCATCATCCAGGTGGATGCTACACACTAGTGGTGGTTGAGAAGAGACCCTCTATATGATTGTAATGTGCTTTGGGTGTATAGCAATACACAATAAAGCGCTACAAAAATGCTTCATTCATTCATTCATCTGTAACAGAGTTTGTTACTCCCATTGCATTAACTTTAGACCTTATTACAATTATTATATTTAACTGAACAACACAGTTACTATTGTAACACTCGGCCCTATCGTCCGAGCAAACACAATTAACAGGGGAATTGTTTGCCGTACTGGTTCACTGGGTGTAAACAAAGACAATGAAATGGCAGATATTCAATAACAAAAATGTATTTTCACAAACAAATAACACAGAACTGAAACAACACAACATATACAAAGAGTTCTTAGACTGTTAAACGCTAAGAGTCTGTTGGTTCTTTACCATAAAACAGTCTTGAGGCAACTCCCAATGTGTTGATAGTCCAATGTGTTCACCAGTGTATATACAATCCAAAGTGTTGTAATCCCAAGTGCAAGTGTTAGTCCTGGATGGGTAAGGGTTCACCAAGAATACTAAACAATCCAGGCAGGAGATGCCGTCTATGGACTTAATGCTCCTTTTATGCTTAGCATGGAGATGCCGTCTAGGCCATAATGCTCCTTTTATGCTTAGCATGTGAAAGTCCACTTCCTACTTCCTGTCAAGGGATTGTCACATGACAGTTAGAGTCCCAATCTTTAAAGACAAACACACCATTTTAATTGGAGTTAAAAATGGACAAGGTAACATGTAAAACCATTTAAACGTCAAGTCACCTTTATTTATATAGCGCTTTTAACAATACAGATTGTGTCAAAGCACTTAACAGTATCAAATTGGAGGATAGAGTGTCAGTAATGTATAAAAATAAGATTAAACACTCAATTTTCAGTTAAGTTACATTCAGAGATGTCATTGTCTAGATCGGTTTAGTTTAAATAGTATCTGCAAAATCAAATTGACGATAATCACTAGAAATTAAGTGTCCCCAACTGAGCAAGCCAGAGGCAACAGCGGCAAGGAACCAAAACTCCCTCTGTGACAGAATGGAGAAAATAAAAACCTTGGGAGAAACCAGGCTCAGTTGGGGGGCCAGTTCTCCTCTGGCCAGGAGATAATAGTTTATTTATTGTTTACTTATTGTTTTAATTTTAAATGTATAAATGTATTTATTTCTATTTTATATTGTTGCAATTTCTAACAATAATAGTATTATGTAGTCAGGTATTTTATTATATTTTTAGTTATTTTCTTTTCTTTTTAGTTTTATTGCATTTAAGTCGAGGTCTTCACTGGGGATATGTCCCCGGGGCTCATCCAGGTGTCCCGGCCTCCTTCGACAGAAAAACACTTCTGTTTTTTCAGAATTTATAAGTAAGAAATTACTCGTCATCCAGTTTTTTTATATTGACTATGCATTCCATTTGTTTCTCAGTTTGGTGTGTTTCACCAGACCACAAAGAAATATAGAGCTGAGTATCATCAGCATAACAGTGAAAGCTAACACCAGGTCTTCTGATAATATCTCCCAAAGGTAACATGTAAAGCGTGAACAGTAACCGCTCTAGTACTGAGCCTTGAGGTACTCTGTACTGCACTTGTGATCGATATGATACCTCTTCATTCACTGCTACGAATTGATGGTGGTCATATAAGTATGATTTGAACACATGCTAAGGCACTTCCACTAATGCCACCAAAGTGTTCTAGTCTATTCAAAAGAATGTTGTGGTCGATAGTGTCGAACGCAGCGCTAAGCTCTAGTACCACTAATAAAGAGATACAACTACGATCAGATGATAGAAGCAGGTCATTTGTAACTCTAATGAGAGCAGTCTCAGTACAATGATACGGTCTAAATCCTGACTGGAATTCCTAACAGATACCCTTTTTCTCTATGAAGGAATATAATTGTGAGGATACTACCTTTTCTAGTATCTTTGACAGAAAAGGGAGATTTGAGATCAGCCTGTAATTAACTAGATCTTTGGGGTCAAGTTGTGTTTTTTTAACGAGAGGCTTAATTACAGCCAATTTGAAGGTTTTGGGGACATATCCTAATGACAATGATGAATTGATAATAGCCAAAAGAGGATCTATGACTTCTGGAAGCAGCTATTTTAGTAGTTTAGATGGAATTAGGGTCTAACATGCATGTTGTTGGTTTAGATGATTTAACAAGTTGATACAATTCTTCCTCTCCTATAGTAGAGAATGAGTGCAATTGTTCATCAGGGGATCTATAGTCCACTATCTGATGCGATACTGTAGCTGACGGCTGCATGATTACAATTTTATCTCTGATAGTATCGATCTTGGAAGTAAAGTAGTTCATAAAGTCATTACTGCTGTGCTCTTGGGGAATGCCAACACCTGTTGATGCTTTATTTTTTGTTAATTTAGTGACTGTATTGAATAAATACCATGGATTATGTTTGTTTTCTTCTAGAAGAGAAGAAAAGTAATCAGATCTAGCAGCTTTTAATGCTTCTCTGTAGGATAGGGTACTTTCCCGCCAAGCTATACGAAATACCTCTAGTTTTGTTTTCCTCCAGCTGCGCTCCATTTTCCGGGCTGCTCTCCATTTTCCGGGCTGCTCTCTTTAGGGTGCGAGTGTGCTCATTATACCACAGAGTCAGACTGTTTTCTTTGATCTTCCTTAAGCATAAAGGAGCAACTGTATCTAAAGTGCTAGAAAAGAGAGAGTCCATAGTTTCTGTTACATCATCAAGTTGTTCTGAGCTATTGGATATGCTGAGGAATTGAGATAAATCAGGAAGATTACTTACAAAGCAGTCTTTTGTGGTAGAAGTGATGGTTCTACCATACTTGTTACAAGGAGTAAAATTTACAGTTTTAGCTATATGGAGTTTACACAAGACTAGATAATGATCTGAGATATCATCACTTTGCTGCAGAATTTCAACACCACTAACATCAATTCCATGTGACAGTATTAAATCTAGAGTATGATTTCGACAATGAATAGGTCCTGAAACGTGTTGTCTAACCCCAATAGAGTTCAGAATGTCTATGAATGCTGATCCTAATGCATCTTTTTCATTATCGACGTGGATATTAAAATCGCCAACTATTAAGACTTTATCTGCAGCCAGTACTAACTCAGATAAAAAAAACCAGCAAATTCTTTAATAAAGTCTGTATGGTGCCCTGGTGGCCTGTATACTGTAGCCAGTACAAACATCACAGGGGATTTATCACTAACACGTGTTTCTCTAGATAATGTTATACGCAGCACCATAACTTCAAACAATTTATACTTAAAGCCTGCCCTCTGAGAAACACTGAGAATATTGCTATATATTGTAGCAACACCTCGTCCTTTACCTTTTGGACGTGGCTCATTTTTATAGCAATAATCTTGGGGGTGTAGACTCATTTAAAATAATGTATTCATCTGGTTTTAGCCATGTTTCTGTCAAACAGAGCAAATCTAGGTTATGATCATTGATCAAATCATTTACAAAAAGTGCTTTTGTAGAAAGGGATCTGATATTCAGTAAGCCAAGTTTTAAATTGTTTCTCTGTATTGTAAACATTTTTTATTTGTTGAACATCAGTTAGATTGTTACTCTTAATTTGGTTTGGATGTTTTCTGTATTTTCTAGTTCGGGGAACAGACACAGTCTCTATAGTGTGATATCTAGGTGAAAGAGTCTCTATGTGCTGAGAATTAACTGATTTCTGTGACATGAGGCGGCTAGCACACGGTCGGTTTAGCCAGTCTGTCTGTTTCCTGACCTGGGCCCCAGTTAGTCAAGTACGAACTCGAAGACTATGTGCCATATTTCTAGAGAGAAGAGCGGCACCACCCCAGGAGGGATGAACACTATCTCTTTTCAACAGGTCAGGTCTGCCCCAAAAACTTGTCCAATTGTCTATAAAACCTATGTTATTCTGCGTGCTCCACTTAGACATCCAGCCATTGAGTGACGACAGTCTGCTATGAATCTCATCACTACGGTAAGCAGGGAGGGGGTCAGAGCACATTACAGTGTCTGACATCGTACTTGCAAGTTCACACACCTCTTTAACATTATTTTTAGTGATCTCTGACTGGCGAGGTCGAACATCATTTGCGCCGACATGAATAACAATCTTACTGAATTTACGTTTAGCATTAGTCAGCACTTTTAAATTTGCCAAGATTGTCAGGCGCTCTGGCTCCCGGTAAACAATTGACTATGGTGGCTGGTGTCTCTATTTTCACGTTCCGTACAATAGAATGGGTGGTGATGGCGCAGTGGATAAGACCAATGCCTTTGGTGTGAGAGACCCGGGTTCGAATCCACTGTGAGACACCAATGTGTCCCTGAGCAAGACACTTAACCCCTAGTTGCTCCAGAGGCGTGCGACCTCTGACATATATAGCAATTGTAAGTCGCTTTGGATAAAAGCGTCAGCTAAATGAATAAATGTAAATGTAAGAATCGCCAATAACTAGAGCACTTTCATCAGGTTTCTCAGTGGGTGCGTCACTGAGTGGGGAGAACCTGTTTGATGTTTTGATCGGAACGGAATATTGGTGTTTTGACCCGCGACTAGGCCGCCTCACTGTCCCCCAGTTGCCCTGCTGCACGGGCTCTACTGGAACCAAACAATGTACATGACTCGCTGAGCTAGTCGCATCCAAAGCCGTATCTACAGCCCTCACATTCTTACTGTCCTCAGTTAAAGTTTGGATGCGTGTCTCTAGTTCTAAAATCTTCTCTATCAGCCTAACTATATCCCTGCATTTGTCACATGTGAATCCATCGTCGCCGACAGAGAGAGATAATCTGTACATGTGACATGAAGTGCAAATAACAAGAGAAGGAGAAGCCATTACTCACCGTGATAGAGGAATGATTTAATTACCACTGTTGTTTGATGAACTCGTGAGTTCAAACGGAGCACGAGAGAGAGATGAAAAGGAGCGTGAAAAATGAAAACAATAATAGGCGCGAATAGAAACGCAAGTGGAAACGCGAATGACAAGCTAAGTGGCTAACGAAAGCTAACGCATGGCACACGCGTTGCACTCGCGGTTTTAGATTAAAAGCAAATGATAAAATTAGTCAGATTAGTTTGATAGATAATATAAGAAATATGGAGGGAATTAAGTTATATTTTATCACTTTAAACAACAGAGAGTGATAGTAAAATTCAGCAGAAAGCGAAGCTACACGGAGCTATAATCGCAAACCTCTCAGCAGAACGGCAGACAGGAGCAATCAAGCAGACTCTCGCTACACAAATATAGTGTTACATGCAGAGCAGTTAATACAGGCCCCTTAGGTGGCAGTGTCACATAGACAACTCCCCCAGCCTACGGCATATGAGGGAAAGAATTCTAGCCCCATTTGGAATTTGCCACATCATAAAGTCCATATTGTGGGTTTCCTCCGGTGTGTATAAAATTGTCTTTGTAATAAGTTAGGTACAGCCTGGCCGTCCCACCAAGGAACTAGAAACACGGAGGAGGCAGAGGAGACACTAAAAAGAGGAGGGATTCTCCACCAGACTGTGTAAACCGGGACAGGTAGCGCTGATCCTCCCTGGTACACATTAGACCCAGTCTCTCTGGTATGCAGTCCTTCCTGGTGCCTCCTTGCTCCTGGGTGTGCTGAATGGGTTGGAAGAGTGGTAGGAATAGAAGAATGATGATGGTATGGAGATTGTGACCTCTGTCTGCCCCTTGCTTTCCCTGTCCTCTCCTTCCTCCTACATCGATCACAGTCGCCCACAAACTGCCAGATGTCCCTCCGGATGGACGGCCACCAGGCGACTTCCATAAACCTCAGGAGAGTCTTCACCCTTCCACGATGCCTTTCGGATGTCTGGGTATGGAAGCAGCGCAACAACTGGGCCACCAGAGCTCCAGGAATGATGGGTCGCATCTGAAGGTGTTCTCTTCCCTTCTGGACGTGGTGTACTTTGAGCTTTCAGTGTTGGGAGGTAGGAGAAGTGCTAGTTGCTTTCAGGTGAATGATGGTGGTGTCGTCAGCTTGGGCCTCGAGTAGTTCTTCTCTGGAAAATGGCAATCTGGAGTAGATGGTTCCAGTTTCTGGTTCTGTAGATGGTGGATCTCCGCTGTCATCTCTGGAAGAAGTGGTGTTATGCTGTGCTGTAAATGGGATGAGAACTGGGGTAGCAGGTGCCCAGTGCAGGCTGCAGGAGTGACACTGAGGACAGCTGGACTTCTTTGTTCTAGCTTTTTCTCCCAGTTTGTCCCTCGCCAGTAAAAAAAACCTATCCAGAGTGAGCAAAGGGCTGGCAAAATCACTCTGGACCCCTCACATCCAGCACACTCCCTCTTTGAACTGTTGCCGTCTGGTCGACGCTACAGAGCTCTGTGCACCAGAACGACCAGACAAACAGTTTCTTCCCTCAGGCAATCCATCTCATGAACACTTGAACTCTTAACAGTGTTAAGAGCTCATGAAACACACAACACTATCATACTTTTTATTTTTATTTTACACACATACTTATTAAACTTCAAATTTGCACCTAACATACCTGTACATACCGAATTGTCTATTTTGTATATTGTGTTTGTGCTATTTAGCACATTGTCCATTTTTGTATATTTGTACATTATTCATTTTATTTAAATTTTTAATTTTAATTTTGTATTTTTTATTATCTGTGTCCTGTCCTGTTGCTGTCATTCTGTCGCACTGTGGAGCTACTGTCACTAAAACAAATTCCTCGTATGTGCAAACATACCTGGCAATAAAGCTCTTTCTGATTCTGATTCTGATTCTGAAGTGTTAGTCCTGGAAGGGTAAGGGTCCACCAAGAGTACTTCACAATACAGGCAATAGATGACGTCTACGGAGTTTCATTTAAGTGTCGGTCCTCCTTGCTGTTATGCCATAATGCTCCTTTTATACTTAGCATGTGAAAGTCCACTTCCTACTTCCTGTCAAGGGATTGTCACATGACAGTTAGAGTCCCATTCTTTAAAGACAAACACATCATTTTAATTGGAGTTAAAAATGGAAAGGTAACATGTAAAACCATTTAAAACTCTGCTACACAAATATAGTGTTACATGCAGAGCAGTTAATACAGCCCCTTATGTGGCAGTGTCACACTATTATTACTAACAATATTTCACTGCCGTATTACGCTCGTAATTTAATTCTGATTGTCCTATAATTTGTTTAGACAGTGGGGGAAAAGAAGTAATCAGCTTGATTTAATTTTTCCCCTCTCATGGATGTGTAAATTAAAATCACTTACATAGTTCTTAGAGACCACAGTATTTTTCCTGTGTTGACATTGGAAAGGTTTGGCAATCAGTCATGTTTCCTTCTGGCCCCACTGTTAAACAACTGGAGTGTCTGAAGATGGATGCAATTCCTCACCTAAGTGAGGGGAATTTTCACATGAGAGAGCAGAACACAGCGTTGACTTGCTGGGTGCAGAATCACTTATAAAAGTCCTGGGGAAAAAAGGTGCAATGACGTCTAAGTATCCATGAGGTCTAAGCAATCTCTTAAGAAGGATAGGTCCAATTAAAATAACTGCTTGTTCAACTGAAATTAAGCACAAAACATGCAGATGTGATGTCTGCAAAATGTTTTAGATAAAACGTGTAAAGATAGGTTTAATATTTAGTTTTAAAGGACACAACATAACTATATTGATGTTAATCTAAAAGTTTTTATCCATCTATGGTATGCATTAATTTACATACATGCATTTAATATATTAGTTATATATTTTTCCCTTTTGTTTTTGGGATAGAATAATAGCTCTAATAACGTTTTTTTAATCAGTTGACATATTTATACACTTAGAACTCAAATAAGTATTTTCTTTTTCATGATTATTACATTTTTTTCCCACAGCGATATTCATGTTTCCTTTTTATTTATTTATTTTGAAAAAATCTGTTAAACTTTAGCAAGTTTTGTAAAAACTTAACTTTAAGTTTGGTAAAAACCTTAAATTAAATTAAACATGCAGCAAGAAAAATAACAGTTGTTAAATAAATGTACAGAAATGTGTTTAATAATGCAAGGCACTTCTGCATTTTTATGCATTCTGAATTCCAACCCCAAAAAGAAAAAAAAAAATAACATTTACACTTTTTACGAAAGATTTTCTGCTCAACTGTGCACATACAGTATCCTTCAAAAAATATATAAATAGCTGTTATGTACAATATGCCATAAAATATTGACTTGCATTTAAAAACCCCAAATAGTACTAAATGACATAATAATATAACATTGTTTACAGCTGTGAGTTTTTATAGCAAGATATTAGTTAGGTCAACACATGTTTTAGCTTTGAATACAAGTCCTGAAATTAGTTTTGTATGTAAAGCTGTTGGTGTCAAAAAGCTATTGCATGAAACCAATAATAGATGTACATGGCTTTAAATCAATCCGTAGGGTAGATGTCCTATAAAGAGGGTGATGTGACTTGGGTCCAGGCTGTAGGAAGGCGTACAAGTGCTGAACTGTCATATTGTGAAGCCTCGTGCACCTCAGGCACAGCAGTGGGGTCATACAAAGGAGAGCCAGAAGAGGGCGCTGAAGCTGGGTGAGCCAGGCTGCTGTAGTGACCGGCAGAGCCGCGGAGGAACTGGGAGCCCAGACTGCTGCTCATACTTCCAGTCTGAGACACTGGGGTCAAAGGAGAGTTCCCTACGGACCACAGGCTGGTGTACTGACTGCAAACAGGAAAACAAATAATTATAATGAGCTTTTAGTTCTATACAGCATTCCATTAATATGAATTTAACAACCCAGAGGAAAATTGTATTAATCAGAGCAGGGGCTTTCAAACTAGAAACAGAAATATGGAAAAGTGTGCTGAAAAGTTACTAGAGCTTCATTTTTAACCTAATGTATTAACCCTATAAATCTTATACTTTATCATATTTGATACACAACTTTCTAAGGCCTCTTAATTATCAGCATGTCCAAAACCTTGTTGACAAACCTATTGAACACATATACTCCATGACTTTTAGTATACATTGTATTGTAAAACGTTCCCTTTCAGTCAGTGGCACGTCTTTTTTATTTTATAAAGTAAACATTAGAACAACTTTTACATTGTTAATAAGATGAACACTTACTGGGCTGAAGCAAAGTAGATCTACTTGATTAGCCAAACATGATTTAATTGAGATATTGTTGCTCTTTTGAAACTCTATAAGAGACATATGTGAGATTATTGGTGTTTTTCTTAAGGGAAAGCAGGAAACCTAAGTAAAAACCTGCAGTTGATCTGTTGTTGTTATTTAGGAGAAACAACTGGCACACTTAAGAGATCTTATTTGTGGTTTTACCTTCTTATGGAAATGTTTAAGACCTCAAGAAAGAAACAAGGCAATTCATGTGGTAGGTTGTTAATTACTTCATAAATAATAATAATTATAATAAAAACACTTTGTTGTAATAAAGTTGTAGTGGAAGTGTGTGATCTCACCTGGAGTTTGAGTTTGGGGGAGAGCTGTGGCTCATCGGGAGCACGCTGGAGTGGGAGGACATCTGCAGACTGGACCAGTTATCATGAGACGACAGCATGGACAGACAGGTGGAGCTTTCAGAGTAACCAGCTGCAATACAAACAACAGAATCAGAATCCAGGCTGAGGCTTCAAAACCCAGTGTGGGTCAGCATTCCACCACCAGCCTGCCTTGTTTATGAGCGTCAACTCAAACACAAAAGCTGCAGGAATGTTGGACGCTCTGCAGTGAGTCAAACTTGCCTGAGTGGCTCATTTAAGGAACAGTTCACCCAAAAGATACTCATTTATAACTCTCATGGAAGAAGTTTAAAGGACAAACTCTCCAACATTTCATTTCTATTCACTGAAAGCAAAGAGGGGGCAGGTGCTGTCAGGTCCAAATCTTGAAATAATACAAGCAATATAAAAGTTATTCCTATATAAAAATCTGTAAATATTTCACTGCAAAAAGACACTGTCCCATGACCTGAAGCGGCATGTTTACACTAAAAGTGAAGTGACATACTGCCAAGTATGGTGACCCATACTCGGAATTCGTGCTCTGCATTTAATCCATCCTAAATTCACACACACAGCAGTGAACACACACCCGGAGCAGTGGCCAGCCATTTATGCTGCGGCGCCCGGGGAGCAGTTGGGGGTTCGGTGCCTTGCTCAAGGGCACCTCAGTCGTGGTAGAGAGCGCTGGACATTCACTCCCCCCACCTACAATCCCTGCCGGCCCGAGACTCGAACCCACAACCTTTGGATTACGAGTCCGACTCTCTAACCATTAGGCCACGACTTCCCCATTTCCCCATAAAAGGCATTTTACTTGCTAAAAATGCCTTTATAGTTGCATAAAACTATAAACTAAACTCTGTGTTTTTACAGTATTTGCATGTGTGGAGTGACTGTGGGAGGGGGTAACTTACTGGGAGAGGTCGTCCGGTGGGCGTATGGGCTGGGGTATGGTGTGGATCGGTGATTTCTCAAAGAAGAGTATCGTTCACAGCCATGGGATGAGGACAAAGACAGCGGGCTGCCAAACTGTGAGTGAGGATTTGCAGAAGGGCAGAGAGAGCCTGTGGCTGGCAGAAACCAGCTACTCACTAGACCAACAGTAAAATAAGAGTCAATGGGAAATTCCTTTTGCACATAACTGTAAGAAATTATTATAAATACAGAACTGCTGCACAACATAAACCTTTTTGAAATATTTATTTTTGCCGTTTTTGCCTTTATTTGATAGGACTGTAGCTGCACAATATAAACCTGATGACATCAGCCATCATTTGATAAAGAATTGTGAAATAACTTAAATCCAAATGATGATTATTATTATGATGATTAATATCATTTTGCTCTTACATTGAGAATAGCCAGACTGTTGACTTTCACTGACATCCTCTATTATGTCCTTATGATCACTTCTGAAAAACAAACAAACAAAGAGTATAAAATGATATATCCTTGTTTTTCTTTCTTCTTTATTTTCTTTCTTGTTCTTCGTTTTTTACCATACAAATAGGCCTACTCCTCAACAGTGTTCACATGGCTCCAACCCGATCTCATGAAAGTGCGTATAAATAGCATGAGTTTATGTTTCGATTTGGCGTATACTGTTTACCTGATAGCACACATACATCTCGGAGACGTCTATTTGACGTCTGCATTTACATTATTTTTTAGGGTGTTTGCTCATCTGCAAAACTTCTATAGGACGTTTCATTTTAGATGTCAAATAGATGTCTTTAAGATGTTTATGATTTAGTATGTATGTAAAACTGACATCTTAAAGACATCTGCCAGACGTTTGTAGACAGCAGATGCTTTCCAGATCAAGAGATCTTTAACAGACATCTTGCAGACGTATGTGTGCTATCTGGGTATACGCTAAAATTGACTTTGGCGTGCTTATGATACGTAATGGGTAGAATTAGGGTTGTGGGGTGGATGTGTATCATATGCACACGAAAACTGCCTATTATATGCACGCCAAAGTCAATTTTTCCGTATCAATACCATGGCTTTCTGTTTTTATTTGGCGTACTATTTATACGCATTTACTTGAGACTGGGTTCCCTACTTCAAACATCTAGGACATTTTTTACTGAATTTTATCTTAAAAAGTGAATACATTCCCATACATTTGTTACAATTATAACAGGGTAAGTTATGTGTTTTATACATTTTTATTTTATACTACGACCACTAAAAGTATATTTATACAACAATTTCTTTCAAACCTCTTAGTTGGAGTAAAAAGTGACAACTCATTTCTGCACAATAGAGAATATATATTTAATAAAAGTTTGATGTATTTATTTATTTTAGCCATACCTTTCTTTGACATCCAGGAAAGCCTTGGCAAATGGGTTGTATTTAATTTTAAGAGCTGTAATCTAAAAGAGAAAATTACGGATGTGTTATTAGGCTTTGCGCTTTTGTTATTCAGGGTATAAAAAGACGCGTTACCTCTTCATTCTGGTAGGCAGTAACTGCTATGAATCGTGTCTCAGGGAACGAATGAGTGGTGATCATTCTCTGTGGACCACCAACGCGCACGATATGGACACGGGGCTCATACTTATGCAGCGAGTTCAGCATAATCTATGAAAAACGGGATATATTTTCAACTTTCAGTACTGGACAATTTACTGGACATTTAAATTAAATAATGAACAATCTGAATTACGCACAAAAATGGTGACTAAACTTTATTCCACATCTCACATTAGATTATACACCATATAAATGTCCACGAACCTGACCACCTCCGTTCAGTTTGTTGGTGAGTTTGACTTTGCTGAAGGAGACTGAGGTCTTCATCCAGTGCGCGCCGAAGTTCGGCGAGTCCGGGTGGATGTAGACGCAGCTCGGCGCTTGTGGCTCGGGTTTGCCACCCGGTACCCATTCACCGTTCACATACTTCCACCTGTGATTGTCTGCTGCCACGAAATCCAGTAAGAAGGAGTACATAGCGTTTGGATCCAGACCGGACACATTCACCTTCAGCACTGGGAACATGCGCCTGATCACATCAATAAACAGAGACATATAATAAAGCATCATCACTCAAATTAATTCGGTTAAAAGTATAAAGAGATGGCTATCTGATGTAGAAGTAAAGCTGGATTTGGACTTGTATAGGCTAGCTATATATGGAATTAAAAACAAAGACGTTTGTACACTAAAAAAAATAGGAGCCTAACATTTAAAAATATATATATTTTATATATATTATTTGATATGATAATAAAAGCAAAAAGTAAAAGTTAAGGTAATTACAGAACATTTTTACTTTATTTGAGTGTTATTCTACTGCTTTCATTACTAAAATAAATTTTCTTCTGTGAAGCGAGCAGAAGTTTGTTTGTAAACATGCTAATAATAATAATAATAAATACCTGCCATTCTTGGTCACTATCATTTCATTGGTCAGTTCTTTGAACTTCTGCCAAAGTTCATCTTCTTCCAAACTGACTTTAAGGTCCCTTTCTGTTGGATCTCCTTTCTCACTGCCAGCTTGAAGCTCATTCTCCACCGCAGTTAATAAATGATCCACCCGATACTGGATGCTCTTCTCCGAACAGTCACTGGCCTCAGATGCCATTCTGCTATCCAAGTGGCTCCAACAAGAAAAATCCAAACTACGCGAGCTCTCCAGTCAGAAAATGCCCAAGACTGGAAGAGATGCACCCAATTAAATACTCCCCAGGTAAAACTGTCTCCGTGCTTTGCTCAGGAACGTTCTGATTGGCTGATCTCCGCTCTGATGTGTGCGTTCCGGCCGGTTATTGGTCCAGAGATCCAGTGGAAGGCGTTGCGTAAATATTTACATATATTCATAGTGACATCGGCACATTTTAAATGGTAAAATGTCGTCAATTTCCTCCTAACAAACAAGAACGTAATAAAAATACTGCATGTCAAATTTTAGGTTTGCAATGTTGGAAAATGTTTGTTTCATACAGTTTTTTTAAAAAAGTCTTAATTCTTAAAAATCAGCTTTATTTAGCCTAGCTGTTAAGACTTTAAATTCAAACGATGAACGTGTGTAAGATGCATTTTGCAATCTGCTGAATGCCACTGGGGAAATGCTAATCAAACAAACAGAAATAGGCCTGCATTTATTATTTAAAAATATATATATATATATTATTTATTTTACACACACACACACAAAAGAAGAATATTGATAATCAAGTGGTGCAATGTAATAGGTGTTGATGAAAGTTAGATGTTTATGAGTTTAAAGCCCGTGGGAATCTTTCTCCAGAGGTGTCAAAAGCGGAGGAAACGCGTTTCAGGACAATAAAATACCGTCATCTTGGCGACAAAACTTCCGGTAAAAGTTGTTTATAATTTCATAGGAACAACAAAACTTTTCTAAAATTATTTTAATTGAAAAAACATTTGAATACCAAAATATGTGCACTGAGTAAAAAGACAGGCTTCAGTTTTTAACATCCGTTCAGAGACAATGATTCAAATAATAAATGTGTAAAGCCTATAGCAAATAGATCATTTTAACAACTATTATTTTGTTGAGTAAATATTAAGTAAATTAACCAATGTGATAAAAAATGCATTTGTGGGTTAAGCAGGAAGTTTCTAACATCCATCCTCTTCATCAAATAACAGCATCTTTGGCTTGTTTTAAAGTGACAGAACAACACTTCTATGTATAATTCGTCCACATCTTCACGCCACAGTTTTCCACCTGAAACAAAATAAAACCGCAGTTAACTATTTTATTATAGAAGTCTAGTATCATTGTTGTTGTATTATTGTGTGGTTGATGTTTCTTTGTATTTTATCATAGAAACAATATGGTTTATAAAATACATACAGTACCTTAACAGCATGACTAGTATAGATGTCAGCTACACATAGAGGCACATCTGTATATAATAAATGTGTATCTCCAGCAGAACTATATGGGGATTCATCTGTGTTTCTCGCAACTGGATGGAGACTACATGCATGAATGAAAAATGATAAAGTTTTAAAGCGAAATGATTGACACGTTCCTCAGCACATTCATTCACAATAATTCCTAACCTTGGTGAGAAATGTGTATTTGGACTCTCGGTGAAGGATTCTGGCCTCTCAGATGTACCCTTATCACTCAGGTGTGTAAGGTCAGGCTCTGTGGCACATCTGGACATCTGAGTTTGGATGTTGCGAGGACATTCATGCTCCATCTCCTCAAAATAAATGAGTTGATGTTGAATAATAAATCATCTATACAAGCACATTAGGAGTAGGTGGCCCCAAAATGATTTGTCATCATTTCTAAAGGCATCATTTTTTTGAACAGAACAAAAGTGTGAATGGGATTTAAATTTTGGTGGGAGACCATTATAGTGAACAGCTTTGGTCTAAACTCCTCAAAAGGTAACGTTTGTTAGAATAAATGGAATATAATGCATTAATCTTACAGACTACTTTACTTTTTATGATAATTAAATGCGTTTTTAGTGTTGAAGAAGCTTGCTGTATATTACTAACCAATTCTTTAATGCTGAAACCATCTGTAAATTGCAGACCGAGTCCATTTTTTGCCATAATTCTGCACAAGAAAAAAAGGCTAAAATGCATATATATTTTCATACATTTAAATAAGATGCCAGACATTGTCACATTTCTCACCTCTGGGTGTCAGCCATATGAGAGAGTGAAAGGTTGTGCATTAATCTCATTTTGTGTTTAATGTCAATGGTCTTTGACCTGATCAGTGGCTCATGGCTTCTCTGCTATAATGAAAACAGAGAAACAACAACAGTGCTGAAAATACAAAACCAAACCCTTCTTTCAAGAAAAAGCATGCATCTCCAAAACAAAACTTCAGATTCACCGTTTCATGAACACATAATCCAAACGTGCACCAAACTGTTAGCACTTACTTGTATTGTTTTCCCTGGAGAGCTTAGGATAAAGGTGTCTGCTAAATTAATTCTGAATGTAGGATGATAAAACATGTCCTGTACCATAAGAAGCATCTTAGAGCTGACTTCTTCCAGGAAGGTGGACTGCAGACTAGAAAATTTAGGCACTTTGATCTCTCGAGTGAAAACCTATAAAGACAAAATGTACTGCATGTGTTGTTTGGTCTAAAGGCTTGTTTAGGTGTTTTATTAGTATTAGTATTATTGCTAAATAATATTTTCCAGATAATATTTTTATTTTAACAGTATAAATGTGTCAATCTTTATGAAAATGTATAGAGCTGCTTTTATACGTTAGGAAGGGGATACACATATTTGGTACACCATTCTGATATTTAACTCCCATGTTTCACAATCCAATGAGGATACAAATCTTGTCCTCTCCTTTCCATTATGGAAAGTCTTGTTCCCTTTGACATTAAATTATGCAGCATAAACAGGGTGTGAACCGTGTTTTGTGTATTCCTTCAGTGCTGATTATTTGTCACTTCCATGGGTTATATCATGATAGCGGGATGTATCAGTCTGAAGACAGAGGTGACAGCACAAGTGTCATCTCTCACAGTTGCTGTGTTACTCTGTGCACCTCACAATCTTTCAGGCCACACAGCGTGTCAGCTCACACCCTGAGGTGACAGGATGTGAGTGAGGGAGCCATCTCACACAGCTGTTGACATACTGTAGTTGCTTATTGGCACACGCCACTGTATGAATGATGTTAGGTGGACCTCACGTCTACAGCTCCTATACAACAGCAACAATTGCAGTGGCAAAGCTCTGTTTGTATGCAAGCACATTGTAATGTGAGGTGGAACAGGTGTAACATTGTGTAAAAACCCTGTAGAACGAAATGAAAGCGACATTAGATTACATGAGAAGTTTTTGAACAGTAAGATTTTTACTGTTTTTTAAAGAATTCTCTTCTGCTCACCAAGCCTGCATTTATTTGATCCAATGTACAGCAAAACAGTAAAATTTTAAATATTTTTTTTTTTTTAATTTAAAATAACTGTTTTCTATTTGAATATATTTTAAAATGTAATTTATTCCTTTGATTTCAAGGTTGAATTTTTTAGCATCATTATTCCAGTCACATGACCTTTCAGAAATTATTCTAATAGTCTGATTTGCTGCTCAAAAAACATTTATTATTATTATTATTTTGAAAACAGCAGAGTAGATTGTTTAGAAGAATAGAAAGTTAAGAAGAACATTATCTGAAATAGAAATCTTTTGTAACATTATAAATGTTTTTATCATCACTTTTGATCAATTTAAAGCATCCTTGCTAAATAAAAAATATACATTTCTATAACACCCCCCCCCCCAATATGTGTGTGTGTGTGTGTGTGTATATAGTGTTCAGCAAATCATATTAGAATATATAGCATATTATAATTATTTCTTTAGGATCATGTGATCCTGAAGCATGGAGTAATGATGCTGAAAATGGAAAATTTAGATTTCATCACAGGAATAAATTACATTTTAAAATATATTCAATATATATACAGTATATATATATATATATATATATATATATATATATATATATATATATATATATATATATATATAAGGTGTGCTCTGGGTGGATATTTACCCATGTGAATAATTTTTTACGTCTCCCAAATACTGGTCAGATAAAATGTTTTGCTTAAAAAATGAAATACTTATTCTCTAATGCAATAAAGTATTCAGCTCAAAGGCTAATATGTGTAAAACAGAGACATTTTCTCATGAAAATGTAAACGAGAGATGTTTAGATATCTTGTATCTATATTCTCACAAACAATGTTAGTCCATGTGATAGATATCTAGTGCCTTTCTCCCAGGTTGATCAAGTGGGCCGCAAGGCTAAGTAATACCCCTGACTGCTGGTTCTTCCCAACTCTATCTGTCCGATGTTTGCCATCACCCTCCTTCCTCCAGACCAATGCTCTGTTTGCACACGTCCACAATGACAGGGAGGTGTGAGAAAAACGTGTCTTTCTACAGGTTCCACTCTCATCCCAGCTTCACTGCTCCTTCTCTTCATCCTCTTCTCTCACCTCCATGTGGTTTGGACTCTGGCAACAACTGGCGTCTTGCAGTCAACTATTTTAACACCAGTTTTCATATATCAGGCAGCCAAAAATCCATAATATCTCCTACATTTTCAGTAAAAATGTTTGACTCCAACAATTCCCATTGTTTTCAGTTAAGCAACATCAACTGCTTGGCACACCTTCAGCCTATATGTTTTTTTCCCAATCAAAACTTAAAGGAGTTCTACTGAGGCAATGTTGATCTAGATAGATTACAAAAATAAGTACTTGTAATTAGATTATATTGCGCTTTAAAATGCTCATAATCAGATTACAGTTACTTTTTTATGGATTACATGATTACATATTATTCACACAATGGCAGTAAATTATTCATAATTTATTGATTCTCCCTAATTCTTTTATTTCTCTTTTTAATTTTTTTTGGCAATGTGATGCTGTTACGAATCGGTCAGGCTCGCTTCCCAACCAATCACAGCGCACTCCCTCTCCTGAATACTGATCACCAGCACCTGTCCCTCATCATCACACTCATCAAGTCTGGTACAGAAGCACACACCTCAGCAGCAGTCTTTGTCCAATCTCATAAATACGAAGGGGACTCAACCCTCTGTATCATTACCCTGAACTATCTAAGTTTACTTACCTGTGGTACTTACCTGCTATCTCTCTCTCCAGTTGTGTCCTCCATCTCCAGCTCCAATAACCCGCTGAGATGTGTGCTCCCTGTCATCCTCTCATCCTGGTCTCCGTCTCCACGAGTTCCTGTGAGGTAAAGAAGGTTTCGTTATTCCCTGAATTCATCCTCTAGAACTTCTCTGAGTAGGCTTACTCACCCGAAGTCTCTCGTCACTTCTCCAGAGCTCTCCTGTTAAATAATAAACTTCATCTGTTATTCACTTACCTTCGTGTTCTGCCCAGTATATGTTGCAGAAGATCGGACCAACACAGAATTGGCAGGATGAGCGCTCGAGACCCCTTTCAGGAACTAGTGGATTCCCTTCGAAAGGTATTACTCAACCCTCCAGCACCTCCGGCGCCCTCCGCTCCTGCGCCACCTCCTTCCATCAACACCACCAGCTCTCCTTCACACACCGTGTTCGCCAGTCCCATGGCCCGACCAGCGCCCTTCTCTAGTGCAGCAGAGGAGTGCAATGGCTTCCTGTTACAATGCTCTCTGACCATCGAACTACAGCCTCAAATGTAAAATTGCTTTTATTATTTCCTCTCTGACAGGCCCCGCACTTCAATGGGCTGAAACAATTTGGAACCAGGCTGGTCCTGCCACCCAATCACTCACTAATTTCCTTGCCCATTTTCGGGAAGTCTTTGGCAGAATAACGGGAGATTCGTCTATTGGTGAGCAACTGTATCGGTTAAGACAAGGCTATATCGTTCCTTCAACGTCCCCTGCTGCTTCCAGCTTCTTCTTTGTGGCTAAAAAGGATGGAGGCTTGGGGCCTTGCATAGACTACAGGAAACTCAATGATATCACTGTTAAGTTCTGGTATCCTCTCCCCTCGTCCCAGCAGCCCTGGAACATCTACGCGGTGCCACCATCTTAACTAAGTTGGACCTCCGCGTATAACCTCATCCGCATTCGTCAAGTAGACGAGTGGAAGACAGCCTTTGGGACCCCAACTGGCCACTATGAGGGTTACAGGGTTATGCTGTATGGACTAGTCAACGCTCCCTCGATCTTCCAAGATTTCATGCATGAGGTGCATTTACTCCCGGAGCCTGGCCGAACATCGCCACCACATTGCGGAGGTCCTTAAACAGTTATGGAAGTTTCACCTGTATCTCAAAGCAGAGAAATGTATATTCTACCAACCCACCATTCAATTCCTCGGATACATCATCAACAGTGGTGGCATTCGCATGGACGAGGGGAAGGTGGAAGCCATCTCATCCTGGCCCATTCCCACCACCATCAAAGTGTTACAACGGTTCCTTGGATTCTCCAATTTCTACCGCCGGTTCATTCTAAATTACAGTACCATCACCAGTCCACTCACCGATCTTCTCAGAGGAAAGGCCTAATCTCTGTCCTGGAACCCCGCAGCCACAGAAGCGTTCCACATTCTCAAAAAGGCATTCACCAGCGCACCGCTCCTTGTCCATCCCAATCCAGAGCTCCCTTTCATCGTAGAGGTCGATGCTTCGACCACGGGAGTAGGAGCGGTGCTTTCACAGCAGCAGGGGACTCCTCCCAAACTCCATCCATGCGCCGCCTTCTCCCGGAAACTCAGCCCGGCGGAAAGAAATTATGACATCGGCAACCGAGAACTTCTAGCTATCAAACTAGCTCTAGAGGAATGGAGGCACTGGTTGGAGGGAGCTGCACATCCCTTTCTGGTCCTTACTGACCATAAGAATTTACAATACCTCTGTGATGCAAAGCGGCTCAATCCACATCAGGCAAGATGGGCTTTGTTCTTCACCCGGTTCCATTTCAAAATTTCCTATCGCCCAGGCCCAAGAAATGTAAAAGCCGATGCTCTATCCTGTATCTACGCACCTGAGGAAGTACAGGAGGAGACAGAGGGGATCCTCCCTGCAGAACTCATCACCAGCCCTATACAATGGACTTCTCCACCAGTCGCCTCCGCAGATCCACCTGCTACTCCGCCGGGCTGTCCACCTGATCACCAATATGTACCCAGGACTCAACGCACGCCCCTCATTTACTTCACTCACACATCACTGGGCACTGGCCACCCAGGGGTCAACAACACTCTCTCGTTGCTACGAGACCACTTCTGGTGGCCCAACATGGCCAGGGATGTGAGAAGATTTGTGCAGGGCTGCCCTGACTGTGCCATCTCCAAGAGTCCCCGTCATCTTCCAGCCGGTAAACTCCTTCCATTAACCACAACCAACCGTCCATGGTCACACCTAGGAGTAGACTTCATCACAGATCTACCTGCCTCTGATGGTAACACTTGCATCCTTGTCATCATTGACCACTTCTCAAAGTTTTGCCGTCTTGTTCCCCTCACAGGCCTTCCCACAGCACTCCAGACAGCAGAACTTCTTTTTAACAGAGTCTTCCGATATTATGGCATCCCAGAAGACATTGTGTCAGACAGAGGTCCACAGTTTATTTCAAGGGTTTGGAAGGCCTTCTTTTCTCTCTTAGGTGTGACCGTAAACCTCTCCCCGGGCTATCACCCGCAGTCAAATGGGCAAGCCGAGTGCAAAATCCAGGAGGTAGGGTGCTTCCTGAGAACCTTCTGCCACGGCCAACAGGACACTTGGAACCAGTTCCTAGGCTGGGCCGAGTACGCCCAGCCTAGGACAGGCCTCCACTGGACTCACTCCCTTCCAGTGCGTGCTTGGTTTCCAGCCTCCTCTATTCCGTTGGTCGGGGGAACCATCAGATGTCCCCGCAGTCGATTACTCGTTCCGAGAGAGCGAGAGAGTCTGGGACGCAGCCCACCATCAGCTGCAGCAGGCAGTGCGCAGGCAGAGAATGACGGCAGATTTGTTGGCCCCTTCACCATCCTGGAGCAAATAAATCCCGTCACCTACAAACTCCAGTTACCTCCACAATATAAGATTCACCCCACATGTGGAATACGTGTCATTGCTTAAACATTTCTCTCCTCCTGTTTCCCTAGAGCCTGGCCTGACAGAAGAACCCCCTCTCCCGCTAATCTTGGAGGAAGGCGCTGTCTATAGGGTAAAGGAGATCCTGGAATCACAACGCTGGGGTCGGCCCTCAGGAGCGGGCCGTGAAGAGGGGGGTACTGTTACGAATCGGTCAAGCTTGCTTCCCAACCAATCACAGCGGACTCCCTCTCCTGAATACTGATCACCAGCACCTGTCCCTTATCATCACACTCATCAAGTCTAGTACAAAAGCACACACCTCAGCAGCAGTCTTTGTCCAATCTCATAAATACGAAGTGGACTCAACCTTCGGTATCATTACCCTGAACTAAGTTTACTTACCTGTGGTACTTTCCTGCTATCTCTCTCTCCAGTTGTGTCCTCCATCTCCAGCTCCAATCACTCGCTGAGGTGTGTGCTCCCTGTCATCCTGCCATCCTAGTCTCCATCTCCACGAGTTCCTGTGAGGCAAAGAAGGTTTCGTTATTCCCTGAATTCATCCTCTGGAACTTCTCTGAGTAGGCTTACTCACCCGAAGTCTCTCGTCACTTCTCTAGAGCTCTCCTGTTAAATAATAAACTTCATCTGTTATTCACTTACCTTTGTGTTCTGCCCAGTATATGTTACAGATGCAGGGATTTTCAAACCTAAAAAGTTTTCTTGAAGTCCACCTGAGATTTAAAGGTAATATTTCAATAATTTATCAACACATTGTTCTCTGATGTCGGTTAATGGTCATACATATATATATATATATATATATATATACACACACACACTCACCGGCCACTTTATTAGGTACACCGTGCTAAAGTGGGTTGGACCACCTTTTGCCTTCAGAACTGCCTTAATTCTTCATGGAATAGATTAAACCAGGTTTTGGGAACATTCCTCAGAGATTTTGGTCCATATTGACATGATAGCATCACGCAGTTGCTGCAGATTTGTCGGCTGTACATCCATGATATGAATCTCCCGCTCCACCACATCCCAAAGGTGCTCTATTGGATTGAGATCTGGTGACTGTGGAGGCCATGCTGGAAGTAGCCATCAGAAGATGGGTACACTGTAGTCATAAAGGGATGGACATAGTCAGCAACAATATTCAGGTAGGCTGTGTCGTTTAGACAATGCTCAATTGGTACTAAGGGGCTCAAAGTGTGCCAAGAAAATATCCCCCACACATTACACCACCACCACCAGCCTGAACCGTTGAGACAAGGCAGGATGGATACATGCTTTCATGTTCTTTATGCCAAATTCTGACCCTACCATCTGAATGTCCCAGCTGAAATCGAGACTCATCAGACCAGGCAACGTTTTTCCAATCTTCTATTGTCCAATTTTGGTGAGCCTGTGCGAATTGTAGCCTCCGTTTCCTGTTCTTAGCTGACAGGAGCGGCACCCGGTGTGGTCTTCTGCTGCTGTAGCCCAACTGCTTCAAGGTTTGACGTGTTGTGCGTTCAGAAATGGTATTCTGCATACCTTGGTTGTAATGAGTGGTTATTTGAGTTACTGTTCACTTTCTATCACCTCTAACCAGTCTGCCCATTCTCCTCTGACCTCTGACATCAACAAGGCATTTTCGTCCACACAACTGCCGCTCACTGGATATTTTGTCTTTTTTGGACCATTCTCTGTAAACCCTAGAGATGGTTGTGCGTGAAAATCCCAGTAGATCAGCAGTTTTTTAAATACTCAGACCAGCCCGTCTGGCACTAACAACCATTCCACGTTAAAAGTAACTTAAATCCCCTTTCTTCCCCATTCTGATGCTCGGTTTGAACTTCAGCAAGTCGTCTTCACCACATCTAGATGCCTAAATGCATTGAGTTGCTGATATGTGATTGGCTGATTAGAAATTTGTGTTACCAAGCAATTGAACAGGTGTACCTAATAAAGTGGCCGGTGAGTGTATATGTATATATATATACTCATTGATGTGAGCATAAGTATTGGGACAGTTGAACATAAGGCAGATATAAAAGATTAAAAGCTATCATTTAGTTGCAGATCCCTTGCGCACAATCACAGCAGTAAGTCTGTGACCCATAGAGTCTCATCCTTTGAAATGCTTTTCCCAGCCTTTAATGCAGCCAATTCCAATTGTTGCTTGTTTTGGGGAGTTTCTGCCTTTACTCTCCTCTCCAGCTGGTGAAATTCATGTTCAATCAGATTTAAATCTGGAGATTGACTTGGGCAATCTAAGACTTTCCATTTCTTTGCCCTTATAAATTCCTTGACTGAACTGGCAGGGTGTTTTGGGTCATTGTCCTGCACTTCCCAATGAATCTGGTGTCATTTTTTTGAATATTGGTACGCAAGATGGTTTTGTACCCTTCCAAATTCATTCTGCTACTGTCATCATACATTAAGTCATCAGTAAAGTTGAGAGGGCCTGTTCCAGACAACACCTCCACCATGCTTTATAGATGAGGCTGTATGCTTGGGATCATTGCAGTTCCCTTTTTTTCTCCACATTTTTGCTTTCCCATCACTTAGATAAAGGTTAATCTTTGTCTCATCGGTCCATAAACACAGTTCCAAAACTCTTCTGGCTCACCTTTGTGCTTTTTTGCAAACTCTAATCTTGCCTTTCTATTTTTGGTGCTGGTCAGAGGTTTGCATCTGTGTAGCATCTGTAATTTTGTGTCAAAGTGTCCTGAGGACAGTAAATTGTTAGAGCATCACCCCAGCTTTCTGGAAGTTGTTGGTGATTTTACAGACACGTCTTTTAGTATTCATTTTTACAGCTTTTATGATTTGTCTGTCATAAACTACTGTTGTTCTCTCAGCTGATCAGGTCGTTGTTGGTTGCTGCTGTCGCTGATGGTTTACAAACTCTTCATTTCTCCATGCCCTTTGTTTTTGCTAGAGCTCTAACTGATTTTGATTTCATCCAAATTGCTTGCTTTTCTCTCAAAGTCAGCTCCCTCATCTTCATCCTGGTTTGTGTGTGTGTCATCATCGAATGCAAGATTCAGAATGCAGAAGTAATGGATATAACTGATACGACACATTCCCTGCTTTTAATATCTGAAGAATTAATGCAGCAGGACACAGCTGACCACTTAGAAAGACACGTGAGGCAACTGTTCCAATACTTATGCTCACATCAGATAGAGGGATGAAACTCTAAAAGTACTGAACTTCAAGATTCAAGATTCAAGATTTTTATTTGTCACATACACAATTATACAGGGTATAATCAGCAGTGAAATGTAGGTCAGGTCCGCTCCAAGGACAGTGCAATTATAAAGTATACAGATATTAAGAAAATGAAAAGTAGAAAAAATAAGAGAATTAAATAAAATAAAAGATAAAAAATATAAATATAAATATAAATGTGCAGGTCAGTATGTTGTTGACTTAAATAGTAATAAGAGGAATGTGCAAAAAGAGGGTGCAAAAAGTTGTACAGGGTATTTAAATAGCAGCAATATGTGGTAGAGAAAAATTATGAATAGCTATTGATATGGTGATATTTACATGGAGTCATGTGATGTTATGACACGGAGTTAGAGTTTAGGAGCCTGATGGCCTGGGGGAAGAAGCTCCTCCTAAGTCTCTCAGTTTTTGCCATCAGGCTATGGAAGCGCTTACCAGATGGAAGCAAAGTGAATAGACGGTTACCAGGGTGATTTGAGTCCTTGATTATTTTGACAGCTCTATTTTTGCAGCGTTTGAGGTAGATGTCCTGCAGAGAGGGGAGAGCAGACCCTGAGATGCGCTCAGCTAAGCGCACAACTCTCTGTAGTGCTTTGCAGTCCTGATTGGAGCTGTTTCCATACCACACTGAGATGCAAGAGTCAATACACTTTCTATGGTCCCTGAATAGAAAGTTTTCAGGATTGCTGGTGAGACCCTGAATTTCCTCAGCTGTCGCAGATGGTACAGTCTTTGCCTGGCTTTCTTAACCTGTGTTTGGATGTGTGTAGTCCAAGTCAGGTTCTCGGAGATGTTTGCACCGAAGTACTTGAAGCTACTCACTCTCTCCACAGGGGTCCCACTGATCATAAGAGGAGTGTAGGGCTGCTGCTGTCTCTTCCTAAAGTCCATGATCAGCTCTTTAGTTTTGCTCACATTCAGAGAGAGACAGTTGTCCTGGCACCATGATGTGAGTCTCTCTACCTCATCCAAGTATGCGGTCTCATCGTTGTTGGAGATGAGGCCCAGAACCACAGTATCATCAGCGAATTTGACAATAGAAGTGGAGCTGTGAGAGGACACGCAGTCATGCGTGTAGAGAGAGTAGAGCAGGGGACTCAGGACACAGCCCTGTGGGGCGCCTACGTTCAGGGTGATGGGGTTTGAGGTGAACTGGCCAACTTTCACCACTTGAGGTCTGCCGGTGAGGAAGTCTTGAATCCAGTCACAGAGTGAGGAGTTTAGGCCGAGGTCTGTGAGTTTAGAAGCCAGCTTGATGAGGACGTTAGTGTTGAAAGCTGAGCTATAGTCAATGAATAGCAGCCTTACATAATTCCCATTGTTGCTGTCCAAGTGTGTGAGGGAAGAGTGGAGGACGTGAGAGATGGCATCGTCCGTAGATCTGTTTGGGCGGTAGGCAAACTGAAGAGGGTCCAAAGTATCAGGGATGGAGGAGCAAATGTGGCTCTTTACAAGTCTTTCAAAAACCTTCATGACTATAGATGTGAGGGCAACTGGGCGATAGTCATTCAGGCAAGAGGGTTTATTGTTCTTTGGCACAGGGATAATGACAGATTTTTTGAATGAGGTGGGAACCAAGGCGGTAGCAAGGGACTCATTAAAGATTCTTAGCTGGTAAAACATATATGTGTTGAATCACCCAATAATAAAATGTGACATTCTGCAATTTTGTCTCATATTCATTTTTTAATCATATTTGTAAATATCTTGACTCCACAGCCAACAGAGCAATTTTGTCTTTACTGTTCCAATACTTTTGGAGGGCACTGTATTTATATATATATATATATATATATATATATATATAATATATATATATATACATATATATATATATATATATAATCAATTTAAATCTATAAAAAAAGTTATGTCAAAAGTAATCTAGAAGTAATCCAAAAGTAGTCAGAATACACTATCTAAAATGAGTAATCTTGATTCCATTACTAAATATAATTTTCAACATGTAATATGTAATCAGTAACAGACTACAATTTGTAAGTAATCTACCCAGCACTGGAAATGGTATAGTTCTTAGAGTTCTTGATGTTGAAAATAGATTAATTCAGAATGTAAACAGAAAGTAGACCGTTCACAACTACACTGAGCAGTGTACTTGCAGAAGTTACTTCAAGTATTTAGAACAAACCATATAATCAGTACATTGTGTAATAAAACTATTATATCTAGAATTATTTTTATAAACATTAATTCTCATTTTAGAAGTTCACTTGTCTATATGAGTGTAGATGAAAGCGAGGGTTATGTATGTTTGTGTGTGAGAGAGTGCATGAGCACACGACTGTTGCAGGTGTGTTTAACTCCCTGTGTTGCTTACTGGGATCAGAGACACTGTGGTTTGACACTTACCTCAGGAAACATGAGCTCAGTTTCGTCTTGTCCCCAGCTCTGTTTGCCCTGCTGTTGGAAAGTGTTCACCCCTCCTCCACCCACTCTTACTGAGACTGGCTTCTGTGAAGAAAGTAGACATGCAAACAGACAACAATTTATATCACTACAACACCATTTGAGAGCCATTTTTCAGAAAGTTACATTGATTAGCTTGAGTTGAACACACTGTTCGACTACAATGCTCAAGTTTGTAAACTTTCCTTATGTCGTCCCAAACCTGTGCAATTTTCTTCTTTTCAAAACACAAAAGAAGGTTTTGAAGAATGTTTTATTTGTTTTACCAATACAACGAAAGTCAGTCAACCCTATTGACTTTGAGACAATGAGACTTTTTCAAAATATATATTTTTATGTTCCACAGAAGAAAGAAAGTCATACAGTTATAGAATGACATGAAGGTGAGTAAATTAACTGCCATTTTGGGGTAAACTAATCTTTTAAAGCTGCAGTCTGTTAATTTTTTTTTGGTTAAAAATAATCCAAAATCAATATTTGAGCAAGTACATAACCAGCCAGTGTTCAAAACTATCGCCTTGCTTTAGCTCGATTCACAACGGTTAGCTAATAATAATGTTTTCTAATTTGAGTGGCACGAATGAAATGATGTGAATGAAATTAAATGATATTCCAGTTTTAAATGTGCTTCTGATTACAGATAGTCTGGGATTACACAATATTTGTATTTTAAATAAAACCAGTTCGAAGGGAGCATAATTTGCTTTTTGGGTTAAAAGAATTTCTTAGTATGAAATTCGAATGGCATGACAATTAGATTAGACTGTACAGAAACTGAAATCTACACGTTAATACACACTACACTCATTGTCACGCAATGCTGATGTTGTTTTTCCTCAGTTGGTCAGAACAAACATGGCAGACTTGTTACTTACTTGATCAGATGACAATATATGGTGAAAATTCTTATTTGGGTCATATATTCCAAGACGTAGGCTACAATCTGTGTTTGCAAAGTACAGTAAACATCCACACTGACTGCCACACATTCGCCTCAAAACATTAGATTCATCCACGCTGGAGCCGTGCCGGAGCACAACCCACGCAAGCAAGATAATTCCGCAAGCAGCTGCAATAGCACGTTTTCAAACAGAGATGGCGACAAAGAGGCAAAACTTACTGACTGCAGCTTTAAATTTACATTATTGAAAATGGACACAATAAACACAGTGTCTGGTTGACAAGATTGTTATTTTCTACATCTCTCAGATTGACATGGATCTCCACCTTTTTCCCACTTTGCAACATGGCCAAGACTGAGCGTATACAATGGAGTGAGCATAGGATTGCTAATATATTCCTAATGATGTGCTACTTCTCAAGAAGAGCCTCAGACACAGCCCAGCTCACACCCGATAACACTGCGCACCCGGGTGAGGACACACTTTGTCTGATGGGTGCAAACTGGCCCTCCAGAGAGAACACTGCAGTGCAGGACAGCGTTTCCTCACAGCACTGTGTAGCAGCTAACATACGTGTAACAAGCCTATAAACCGGCCGAGAGAATTAGAGAAAAATTAAGATTATGTTGATGAGTTGTTTTAGATAGGGATGGAGCCCAGTAACACTGAATTTAAAATAAATGTTCTGGGGAAAAGAAAAGAAAAAAAGTGGACATAGATGTTGGAACAGTTTGTTCCGTATATTTCGCCTTTCAACTCAGTGATGATGGAGCGATGTTCCTCAGACATATTTGACTGTCCATCCTGAAAATAAAAAGGTGTGAAATTCAACATGGCAGATAGATATTGTGACTCAGCATCTCTCATAGAAACCAAACAATCTGAGGTAAATATAAAAAGAAATAGACTCGGATGTGTAATTTATAGATCTCAAATATCTCTATTTCTGGGCTGTAATTATTGTGGCTGAAGTTTGACAGAACTAAGTTACCAGCCAGCCACAGAGAACTATAAGTAACAGTGAACCAGGGGAAAATCTATCTATCTATCTATCTATCTATCTATCTATCTATCTATCTATCTATCTATCTATCTATCTATCTATCTATCTATCTATCTATCTATCTATCTATCTATCTATCTATCTATCTATCTATCTATCTATCTATCTATCTATCTATCTATTTGTGTAGACAGACAGACAGACAGACTTTTTCTTCATTCTGGAAAGGTTGTTTAAGGTCCAGAGAGCTCTTTTCCAAACAGTTTAACTCATTCCCTGACCTCTGGCATGATGTGACATCCCAGGCAAAATTGTTCAGTCTCTTTTGTGTGTGAAATGAATTAGACATTCTCCCCTGGGTGATGTTTGTGCTGACTGTGGGAGGGGGGTCCTGTTTGGTCATCTCACTGCTACGTGAACAATCAATTCTCTTTTCCCATAAAGTTGAGGTTAAACTGGCTTCCAGCAGAAGGTGTGTTTGTGGAAGGCCAGCAGGGCAAACAGCATGGGGAGAAATGATAGTTGCAGGCCTTTTCAACCCTGGAAGCATTTTAAATAGTCTAAATAGAAGTTATTTTTTGCTTTTCATTGACTGAAATGTTTTTTGTAAGAATAAGTAAGACATGTAAAGCAAAAAAAGAAGGGGGAAAGGCAACTGAATTCTACATTCAGCTGAAGTGTTGTGGCCAGTGATTGATTGAATGAGCATAAGCTTACATGTTTGTGTTGTGCTGTGGAGTCACCAGGTGTGATCTGAAGTTTCGGGAGAGACCAAGACTTCTGTTTCAGCAGATCCTCAAGAGTCACATCTGAGCTGGAATTACTGCTGTCTTCTGCCAGCATGAACAACAATGACAACAAATGAGAATCCCACATTTTCCAGATTTAAACTAAAGTAGTGAAGCTTGATTAATTTCTGTCAATCAGTTCAAAGAGTCAGTTTCAATGAATTGATCCACAACTCATTCAACTCAACTCAATCCAATGTTTTGTTTAGTTATCTCTTTCTCTCTCTCTCTCTCTCTCTCTCTCTCTCAAAAAAAGTAAAATATATAAAAATTAGTGCTGTCAAACGATTAATTGCGATTAATTGCATTCAAAATAAACATTTTTTTACATAATATATGTGTGTGTGCTGCGTATATTAATTACGTGTATATATATATATATATGTATATATATATATATATATATATACACACACACACACACATACTCATGCATGTATATATTTCAGAAAAAAATGTAATGTTTATAACATGTTATATATATAATTTATATATAATATAAATATATACACGTAAATACATGTAAATACTTTCAAAATATATATTGTATGTGTGTGTTTTTATGTATACATAATAAATATACACAATGCACACACATACATTATGTAAACAAAAACTTTTATTTTGGATGCGATTAATTGCGATTAATCGTTTGACAGCACTAGTAAAAATATATATAGCTAAATATTTCTGTTTATTGCAATTTATTGTTGCATTAGCACATACTGTGTAAATGGAAATGATTAACATTCCTCTTCGTGTTAATTTATTTGCCTTGATTATTTTTAAAATTAGATTTGTTCTATATTTAGCTTTTTTTTTAACCAACTTGGATACAATGGCTGTTTGGTTTAAATGATGCGAAAAATATTTTAGTTACTGTATATCGGACAAGTTATTACTGTGGCACCTTACCTATTAACAAAACAAAGAAATCTAATAACATGACACTTATTTTTTACCTTCTGTGAATTGATAATGGATTTAGTGTGGAAACAGCACTGTTCATAGCATCAGCTCTCACCCACTGCTTTTAGTTGCTTCTCAAGTTGACATGTGCTTCTGTGTTGTTCTGTCCAGACCCTGAACACCTCCTGTTCCCTACGGCTCTGAAGACACCCGAGTCGTTTTAGCTGTTTCTGCAGTTCCAGAACCTCATGAAGGCCAGATAAGAGATGATTAATCACATGCGTTTTAAGCACTTAAAGTCCAAGTAAATATCTACGGAGAGAGAAAGCAGGGTATAATAATGCTGGTCTCACCAGGTAGTAGCGTGTTTTAGGCAGACACCTCAGGTATGCGTCATCGTGTGTGAGGGTTGATCTGGTGGCCCTCTGAAGGCTGACAAGCCTCTGTGACAGAAAGAGTAAACTGAGGATGCAAACAGCATCTCTAACTGTTGATCGCAGTCTCTTATATTTTGGCAAATCAATGCACAGCTTGAAACATTAAGGAACAGTTGAGATCTTGAAAAAATTTAAATCTCATTTGAGGTTTCGTAACCATTTGAGGTCTCGTAAGGGCCGCTATCTTTTAGTAGGGCTGGGAACCCCCAGCGTACAAAACCAATGAGAAGTAAACATGCAACCACAGGAAGCCATTAACTGCAACAGGGACCAATTTGGCCCCAGCAGGTTTCCATGGCTCAGCCTGCTTTGGTCCCGGCTCAACATCATGAAGTCTGGACAAAGTTTTCAGCCCGGCTAAGGAAACAACAAGGCAGTTTCATTTGCTCAGCAATTTGTACCAAAGGTTTCCTACTGGCAGCCCATAAAGTCCTTTATAGCTCTCCCTTTGTCCTCCCCTCCAGTGCAGGTCATTAGAGGGCGCAATTACAGCCCGCTGAAGAAGTCTTGCTTTTATAGGAGGAGATTGATAAGCCAGTGACCCCTCCCCCACATCCTTACCCCCCAGTCTCTAACTCTTATTGTCCTCAACCCAGACGGCCAAAATCAAAGTCAATCACAAGTCCGCACCAACTGCTTCCCCCATATTACAACGACAGGCTTCCTCAATCCTCCGGACTTCAGTAACACTTCAAAGTGTCTCTGGGAGACACACATCTACTGTCCTGCAATGAGTTACACTACAGCGCAATTGACATTACATGGACATCTACATTCATTTCTGCTCAAGAGATATTTGCCATTCACCTTTCATGATGTTTTATACACATTGTAGCCTATATTCACTTCAGCAGGGCCAGAGGAATTTTTTTGGTTGGAAGTTTTGCCTAAAATTAATTTTAGGAGGAATACAAATACACAAAGAGACCATTTTTGACAAATAAGAGTATAGAGTATACACCGATAGAATTTATGTAGACATCATAGGCCAGATTTGTTTTTACAAGAATTAGATGATAATTTTTTGAGGGCAAATGATCTCTGTCTTTTGCAGACTTTTTGGTATCTTGGCAAATTTGAACACATTCTTAGACACTGTTCAGATTTCTTCTTAAACTCTACATGAGACATTTGTGAGATCACTGTGGTTCAAATGTCTCAATTTGATCTCAATTTACTCTCAGCGCTGTCTTGGAGAAACAACTGAGACATTAAAGATGTTTCACAGGTGATTTTTCTTTCCTATGGGAGTTTAGCAAGGTTAGGACACCACATTTTCAGGGCTATGCACTAAGACCAATCATGTTGAGGAAGTTTATACTTGTATACGTGTCGATGCTGTTGTTGGTGAGGTTTCGGTGGGACACTGTCATGAATATTTCAGCACAGAGACTTCCTCTAATGCTCTGATAGAAAGAAAGGAAATGGTCAACTTTTTTTTTTTAAATGCTAATGGCTTCCCCACTGATGTGTTTGTTACTACAGTAGGTGGTGTATGGATATGTATATGTAGTGCGTGTTGGGTGGGTGTGCTTTGACCCAGATGTCCAGGAGCTCATCTCGGATGTTAAAGGAAGTTTGAGGCTGACATGTGAGTTAGGTGTACAATATTAATTGATTGATTTGGTTTTTAAGTAAAAAAAAAAAAAAGAAGCTTGTCTACATCACAAATTATTCTAAATCAAAACAATACATTTTGAGTTCTGTCCTCCAATATTCTTATATATATATATTTATTTTGTTTGTTTTTGTTTTTTTTTATAAAAAGGTCCAACAGAAAACATTGTAACACTTTCTCTAAATGTTTTCTCCACACTGCTTTCTACTGGCGAGATTCGGTAACCACTACGCTCTCTCTCTCTTCTATGAACATACATTAGTAATAATTAGTCATTGATTCCAGGAGGGTGTACACTCTTAAGTGACTGCACCTTTAGAGTTCAATACTTTAAAATGCAAATATGAACTTCTACCTATCAAAAAGGTTCAGTGTTGAACATAAAGGTTATATAATATTCCACTGGTTATTTGGTAGTTATTTTTAGAACCTTTGTTGTGGTAAAAGGATCATTTTAGAATCTAGCATATAGTTGAGCTTCTTTCATGAACCTTTTCTTAGATGTACTGTAAAGACTAGAGAGGGTAGGCCTACAGTTAGAACACCTTTTGCTCGTTACATTAGTAAATCACTAATTCAGATACTCAATATTAATGAATGCACTTTTATTCAGTTACTAATTGTGATGTAAGGTGCAGTTGTGATCTCCATCAGTTTAACCCAACAAGCTATTCAGTGTGAAACTGAAAAGGTCAAATTATTACTTTCATATACTTTTATATACCTCTCAATTATTACTTTATTAGAATTAGAGTATACCTGTTCTCTATGTCTTTCTCTAGGTCTGGAATCATGGAGCATCATCTCTTGTCTTTGTCTTTCAACTTTTTCTCTCAGTAATGTAGCTTGCTGATATGCCAGCACCTCTTTCAAGCTCTGTAGTCTGTCGTATGTCTCTAGATGGCGCTGGAATGTAAGAAAAAGAGAATGAAAGCATGAGAACATAGAAGAGCAAAAGAGAACAGTAATTTGTTCATTTGTGAAAGTGTACTAAACTCTTTTATTCAAACAGAATATTTATTTATTTATTCATAGAGAATATAGCATATGACTACCAATAAATAATTATATATGCACGCCGTTGGTGGTTGAGGAGACCCCCAGACCAGCAATACGCAATAAAGCGCTATATTAATGACATTCATTCATTTAGTTGCATTGTTTAAATAATGTTATCATAAGGCTATGATTAGGCTGATTAAATTAGCTATTTTTTTATTATAATTTATTATAAACAATGTTAGTATAAAAAGCTACAACATCTGTTACTTGGTTAAATTTACCTATTAACTTTTTTTTTTAAATATATGTAAATTTACCGTAAAATATTTTGCAGTAAAATACCTACAGTAATGCTTAAATATTTTAACTGTATTTTGGGGTGAATTTCTGGCAACCATAGCTGCCCTTTTTAAATGAGTTTGAGTAATTAAACTGTACAATATTTTAATATTATTTTTATAGTGCAGCTAGTAAATATTAACACACTATAATAAATACATCACACTGTGTGTAGTTCTTTTCCACACAGGTGGGGTTTCTATGGACTTCACTTTGTGTCAGTGGTAATCAGTCTTGTATTTCACTGACAGTGTTTGCACCTGGGCCTTTGTTCTGGCCTGCCGCTATAGTCTTTAGTCCATCAAGGAATCCTGAGAACGAACTGGGTTTATTATGTGCTGCAATGTAATGCCTGTTTAAATAGACTGCCTGGTAGAAAGCAATATGACATTTTTCTAAGAGATTGTTTGATTAGGAAAGGAATGATAGTACCTGATCTAGAAGAGATTTTCGTTTTCTCTCAAGCACTTGATCAGAATCCACAGCATGAGCAGAAGTCATCGCCATCAGCCCTGTTCTGCTGGGGCTTTGTTGTCTCCTTTGCCTCTGACATTCAGATGGACAAGCTGCCTTTTGGAGAGAAAATCACACTTGATTGACAAGACCCAACAGCAGCTGTGCTCTTGTCTTCTCTCGTCACAGAGATCACAACACAGCAGTGAGTAATTGCATGGGTTTTCCTGAATTGGCAAGTAATCATTCTCAAAGAAACTGAGTTTGTACAATTACTAAAAGAGTGTAAAGTAGTAATAATCCACAAGATGCTGATGATTTTACCGTGGGTAAAGGACATGGGTCATTCCTACTCTTCGGTACATTTTCATGTCTCTGTCATAATATTTTGGATAAAATATCTCACTAGAAAAACTCCTTCTTTTCTGATAAGACTACAGAAATACATTGGTTACAACTGGCTTGTTGCTTTTGAAAATGGTAGAGCTGTTAATATGATACAATGTGTTGATGTCCAATAAATACTTTATTATGGTAGCTGAAAAAAGTAATCCAAGCTTTGATATAGAATGTGTTTATTGTGATTTTTACAGCATGTGTCACTCAATCCAAATTTAGAGGTGGAAATGTTTTATAATGTCACAGTTTCTCTTATGCAATACTGGCCTCTTATTATGCTGGGCACGTATTATTACACAACTCTTCCTGTGCACCACTGACCAAGGAATGCTTGGAAAATACTGGCATGTGCAGCACTGGTGAAGGTTTGACATGAACTGCATAGCTTGCATTGCTTCAAAGGCTTAAGAACATATTCAACTGGTGTCCTGTAGATACAGAATAATGTTTAACAGATGGTTTGTAAGAACACTTCCCACCAATTCTTATTACAGTTATGTATGGGAACAGATGCTAATGAAAATACTGTATATATGTTCTTTTTTCCTTCATGGAAAAGCACCATCAAATATCTACACTAATCAAGTATTGAATAAGCCAATAAAAATGACATATATGTGTTAAATATGTAACATAAATGGGAGAGCTAACTGTCCTTTTTCTTGCGTGAGTACAGGCACTTCATCAGTTCATGGTGTGTGTCCATCTCTGGAAAAGGCCAGGCTGGCAGGCAAACATTGCTATATTTTACAGGCTCGGGCTGTTCAGGAAGTGGATGCTTTGTGGCCGTACACAAAAAGCATTAGAGGAGGGTGCATTAATCAGGTTGTTTCCACAGCAATAAGAGAATGTGAAGGGGCACACAGTAATCTTGTCTGTTAAATAAGGAAGTGTCATTGAAGGATGACTGGAAGTGGTGCTTTGTCAGCTAGCATGAATCAAGGCAGGACAGTTTCAGACCACAGCTGAGCAACAGGACTGGAAATATCGACTGTTTCTGATTTAGATTCCCATAAATGATTCTGCTTCCTTGATTCCATTAACATACTTTTGAGAAAGAAATACAAGCAATTCAAGCAGCATAACAGACTGTTTTGTAGAGCTAAAATAACTAAAGCGGATGACACCGGAAGCCTCGCACATTTAAGTTACTAATAGCTGTGCACAGCCACTCTTAAAAATAATGTGGGTAACACTTATTTCTATGTTAGAGCTGTCAAGATGGCTTTTGAAGGCCAGGTTGCTATATGCAGTGGGAGGTGTTGAAGCCACGACCTCAAACTGAAAATAACACGGCATCAAATTTCACAAAACAACATTTATTTGAACAATCTCTAAAGCAGTTACCACTTTGAATTATTTGGCAATATATAGATAGCATTCCGACCAATTTATAATTCTTTATCTGATATGAATTGCAATCATTACATCTCATGTCAAATTTTTGTAATGTTGTTTTAAAACAAAAGATGGATATTTTTGGATATCCATCTTTTCATATTCTACACGGTGAATGTTCTTGGCTCATTATGAACCAACTCATATGTCATTGTTTGTGTTTTTTTTTTTTTTACTTTTATGTTGACATTTTGGGCTGTTAGTTTCCTGTTTTAGTTCAGTGGTCAAATTTGAAGATTCTTAATGGATTAGTTGTTTTATTGTCTCAAGGTGTTCTATATAATGAGTCCTATTGTACTTTTTAGGTCTTGGTTGTGTTCCCTGGCGTTTAGTTGGTGTTCTCAGCTCCAGTTCTTGTTTGTTTAGTATGTTTGCTGTGTTTCTTGTATTTCCAGTGTCTTGTTTTGCTTTATCTTTATTACAACGTTTTGTCTGCATTTGGATCCTGTCCCCGCTTGTACCTGAGTACACTCTCGTACCATTAAAAGAGCCATTTGTACACTTACTGAATGTTTAGCACTGTATAAATACAGTATTGTGTTGCAGAGCTACAAAATATAGTGCAGGAAAAACTGTTGGAATATTTTAGTGCATATATGATCCATCCACATTGGGGGAAGAATGTAATTGGTAATGGAACCAAACCCTGTCAAAATAATTTCTATGTTGTTTAACATGTGTCTCTTTTCCAGTCCCTAGTAACAGCCACACTGTCAGACACTGAGAAATATGTTGGATAGGGTCAAACATGAGCCCATGCACAGTTACACTCCGCCTTTTCCCCATAATAACTATTTATAATCTCCCCCTGAGCAAGTAAATTGGGACAGAATATAAAAAGGAGCTCTGGGTACAAAGTATCTAACAGATTGTGGTAATGAATGTGCAAAGGTTTGTGGTAAGAATAAGGGCCTTTGACTAATGAAAAGGAAGCCGACCTGGGGACTGTGTTGCTAGTTGTAACCAGGGTGACCAATACTAAAGTTGTTCGTTCGTACTTTGCCTTTTCTTCTATTTTCCATGGATGAGGATGGGGACACAAAAGAATAGGATTTTATAAGGTTCAGAGATGTTGTAAGATGATTACAGTCACATTGAAGCCATGCAATATGCCCCATAGAGGGAACTGACATAAATACAGAAATGTGTGGCTTGTTTGTGTGTCTTAGGAACAATACATGAACTCAAAGTTCACAACAGTTATGCAACATTTTTTTTTTTTAAAGATTTTGTGTTTTTCCCCAAGATATTCAATGTATTAATCAGATTTTTGCTTTTTTTATGGATATTGGTAGCATTCCAAGAACTTAACTTGAAGAGTAAATGTCCATATATGCTATTAAGTATTTTAGTATTATATTAAGTGTTATAACTGGTGTCTACAATATAGTTTATATATATATATATATATATATCATGTTCATTTTGTATTTGAAATTTCGCCTTAGAAGTGTTTTATTCTGTTAATTATAATGCATGCTGTTAATCACACATACCTTTTCTGGACATTGTGCTGATTTGTAGGAGTCCAGGATTGGTGGCAGTGAACTGATATGATACAAATCTTCACTTTTCATTGTCATAATCAGGCCAGTGAAGCTATGAAGATGTAAAAAAAAGGTAGTTGACAAAATACATGGAAATTAACTTTTTGTTTGTTTGTCTGACGTGTAAGTTGACAAAACATAGACCTATCAGAGAAACACATATTTGATTTGTTTTAGCTTTGATTAAGTTTTCACCACAATCCCATTTTTGCTGTTGACTTAAATATGGTAGATTCAATTCTGTAGCTCTCAACTGATATGGAGTCAAAATGCATATAAAGAAACAGTCATTTTGGATAGAGCCAATCGCCTAAATTCATCAATTTGAAGGTTTTTTGTTATTACACATGAAAATACACATATTAGCATTGTTTTTCCCATAAAAAATTTAAATAATTAATCCGGTAAAAATAGACTTACCAGTTATTGAAGATTTCGATATTAGGTACTAAACCAAACTAAGCGTCTTTGAATTTGAAGAAGCACCCCAAGCAAACAGCTCAATGCGAAGTGTGATGAGTTTCAGGCCTGATCTGTGTTTAAGGGGTCGTTGCCATGGCGCTAGCTTCACAACCTCAGTCCTTTTGATAGCTTATAGCCCATTCATTACACATTGTTCATTGTAGGCGCGTTGCGCTCAAGTTTTTCCTACTTATATTAATATTTGTAAGAAATCTCCATATTTAGGGTTTGTAAAGACTAGCGACAGAACATGGAAGGACGCTCGATCTGCCGTTCACATAACATGTTTGCCAGCTTTTTATCTGTTTCTGTTTTATTTTCATATTCATCATGTGTTTTGAAGATGTTAGAATGTTTGAATTGGAATGTTAATAAAATCAATGCAACACTTATAGGCCTAGAGAAGATTCTGTACCGCATACCCATAACCAATAATTCATATTAGTGGTTATATAGCCTTATTTTAAAGATACTGGTTGTTCACAGATGATCTTTCAATAATAATAAAAAACATGTCTTTTCGGTTTTTATTTTCAGAACCCTTAAAAATGACTTGGAACAACACACAGCATATAAACACACCTCCACATTGCAAAATAAATACTGTACACGGCTGGTTCGTCGATCAAACAGTCACCGAGTCCATATTACGCACAAACTTTCAACATTAAGTGTCTATTCTAAGGCTTTCAGACAGTGTCGCCTTGATGGCTATTGTTTTCTGGCACAAAGGCCTCTGGATGCATTTCACCGGTCGACATTCGCATCCCCTTCTCCGTTAATTCTCAGCATTACTTCCACAGATTGAAACAAACACCTGTCATTCAGCCCATCAAAGTGAAAACAATAGCAATGTGCAAAAACACTACTGCTTCTCAGTCAATGCGTAAAGGTAACCTGCAAAAATTCTCTGAGTGATCAGTAATACCTCTCAATGCAGAAAAAACATTCCAGTCAGTTCATTAAGAAAGCTGAGTGTGTGTGCGCAAAGGACGCGTTCTTGCGTTCATGTTTATTTGGCTATTGTTGCTTTATGTGCGCTGCGCCATATGGACGTGTTTGGCCAGTGCATCGCGTCTTGCGCCATCAGTTTAAATGTCGCGTCAAGGTGAAAACATTCCATTTTTAGAACACCTCTGCGTTCAGTTCCATTCCAATAACTTAACATATAACGCCTTCTTTCATTACATCTTTTCTAATTTGGTCTAAATGTTGGTCTATGTAAACATTGTGACGCATTTTATTTTATTTCAGCGCCTTGTGAGTATAGCCTATGTGCCAAGATTTTAAGTCGCACAGTCAAGTTAAAAAACAGTCCACTGTTGCGCTTTTCAGGTGTTCGCGAACACAAGAACGCGTCCTGTGCGCGAGAGCCACATATGCATACAGGACGCGTTCTTTCTTGTCGTTTGCGCTGTTTTGATCTAATCGTTGCTCTATCTACACATGAACCAAACGCACATGAGCCTTGCGTTTCAAGACGGCGTGTCCATTTGAAAATAGTTCAACTTTACAAAGGCGTCTCTATATTATATACACTGCGCTCCGTCCAACGCAAGAACGCGTTCTGTGTGAACCAACATTATTTCTAAAAGCATATTAGGTGACTTTTGTGTTTGACACACAACTCGTGAACTGAAGTCTTCACAGTGGACCTTTCGTTATGGAATGAGGTAGGCCTAGTTCAGGTTATCAGCTTTTAAGATGAGGCAGAGATGACAGTTTATCCACTTTGCCAAAAGCAGCAGCACTTTCCACACCTTTGAGCCACTCTTTACATTTCCTCATGACAGTCTCGTCCACGTCTCCATCCTCCTCCTCGTACTCCACATCATCATATTTGTACTGATCGTTGAGGAGGGAGATCTTCACAATGGTGCTAATGTCATTGGAACCGTCCAATTTGGCAACAGGTCCGGAGCTCTTATTGCTGGAGCTGCCCTGAGCTCGCTTGGATGGGAGAACCCGCCGGTGTCTCAGGTCCGCGGAAGCGCAGCACTTCTGTTGCTTGGCCATCATCTGCTTTTCCAGATTGCGCTTTTGGATGACCAAGATGGCTTCTGGGGTCAGGCTGAGGGAGAAGTGGATCTCTTGCTCGCCGCCTTCTTTTGCTAGAGAGGTCCTGGAGGCGTATTTATGGCTGGACTCTCCGGAACTGGACCGCGGGACGCTTTCGCATGAGGTAGCCAAGGGTTTGGGGACGCTCAACCACGAATGTTTGCTGTCCGTCTCGGGATCTGGAGGGACTCTGGTCGGCTTGCTTCGTGCCAGCTGCTTTAGATTGGCCGATGGCCACGATATGGATAGTTTATCTTTCTCTGATTCCTTGTCGTCTCCTGTCCTTTGACTGAACGTGGCTTGAGGAGGCGCGACGGTGTCCCTGCTCTTCTTTTTCCTGAACAGCTCCTTTCTAGGCGATGATATCCGCGAGTGCAGGTTTATTGGTGGAAAAGGCATTTTGAAGGCTATCGGTGCGCGAAATAATGAAGACACCTGTGCGTGAATGATGGGAGAAATACGTCCATTCGCCTCGGTCCACCGGATCTTTGGGTATTAGATGCAGTAGCCCATCGCGCGCCGCATTTGACTGCTAGACTGACAAGGGGCGGAGCATCTCCGGGCTTTATGTGGGGTCGTACAGAAGGGGCGTGGTCACAGCATAAAGATAAAAACAACAAAGCCATGCTCACACAAGTGCCTCTATAAATGTATCCTATAAAGGAAGTTCATTGCATTACACACGAACCACTTGTGTAGTTCATTATTAACCATGAATGTTTTAAACTGTAGCTATATCAAACCAAACAAAAGATTTGCTTAAACTATTGTGCTTCTAAATAAATGTGTGTCTGTTTAATATTGGTTTTCTATAAATGTAATAACATCCATACCATATTCTTTTCTTCTTCTTCTTCAAAAAAAAAACAACAACATAAGAAATGGGGCCATAAATGTGTGTCTGTTTAATACTGTTGTTCTATAAATGTAATGACATCCATACCATATTATTTTCTTAAAAAAATAAAAATAAAAACAAACAACAAAAAACATAATGATAATAAGAAATTGGGCTAATCTGTTAACATTGCAATTATTTTAACATGATTTTAGTCAAATACAAATACATAAATAAAAATCACTATCACTTACCAACTTTTTTCATTGCAGTTATATTTTATTTTTTGGCTTGAATAAATTAGAATAGATTTAAAGCTTAAGCTAATACACGTTTTAACAGAAAAAAAGGGGGAAAAAATTGGTATATATATTTTTTTGCTCTCCATTTACTTCTATTCATGTCTAACTATAACCTTGATTTTTTATTTTTTTTTTAAAGAAAATACATTTTATAAAGATGACTTTTTATGGTAGTCAGCATTACGCAACGAATGCTGTTCTACTTAATACTGAATCTGAAATATTCATTTGCACTTAAGTGTCCAAATCGTTTTGGGACACTGATTATCTGCACATTTCCATTATTCTTTAAAGAGTTAGAACAGAATAACAGATTTGAAATAGCAATGTATTGGAATGCAGCTATAAAGCAGATGCAATCAACGGCACTTTTTATTTTTTATTTTGCTGATTGTCAATATTTTCTCCTTGGTGACCTTGGCATAGCACAGAGGAGGCTAAAGACAAGCAGCCTCCGTCGTTATTGATCCGTCTCCCTCCTTTCCAGCAATTCGTAATTTCACAATGACAGCTGTTCTGTCACCCAGCCACAGCGAAGTGTTCCAGCCCCAGTCAAATGAGGGGAAAAATCAATAGGTGTATCCTTACTGTTAAGCAGCACACAAAGAGAGCTTCATTCACACAAACAGATTGCCTTCAGAATGAAATCACAGAGATTACAGTCAAAACACTTTCATCTTAATCAAAATGAACCAAGATGACAGATGTGAAACGGCCTACATATTCTCACTTTGTGTTTTTTGGAGTGTAAAATCTAAAGCATCTTCTCAGCCATGGCTCTATCGACAGTTATACGCACGGTAATTACTGACACGTGATCAGCATTGTGCATAAAAGTGTGCTGTGGAGGAGGGATGCTCAAGAAAACAGAGCACTCCCACAGTTGTCATGGAAACCGCATCTGTGGAACTGCAGCCTCCTTGCTTAAGCAGTCTAAAAACAGACCAGCCGCTCCAGGTTATTAGGTCATGTGAATGAACACGTGACGCTCAGAGGTAAGGAACAAACCTGTACAATAGCACAGGTTTATTAAACAGAAACATATCGTAGATGAAGCACAAAAAGAAAGCGCAGGTTAGACGGATGGAACCCCATCAGCTGATCTCCAGAGACTCGGTGCGTGGTGAGACAGCTGTCTGAGTTGCCCTGGGCTCAAACAACCAACATTATACACATCACTATTCTGAGCACATCAGCCAGAAGATTATAACATTTGACACGTTAACTCTGTTAAGCAGACAAATAACATCACAAACCAATGAAAGAACAAACTGAGTATTGCATTTATTAATTTGGTGTGTGTGGTATCATACGATAAGGTTTTCTCTCATTTTTTGTTAATATATTTGGTAGAAATGCATTTTTGTCTGTACAAAAGTGAACAGTAGTAATCGAGGTCATTCATAAACATCATATGTAATAACAAGGCACTTTGTTTTTACTGGAAGTATATTAAGCATTTATGCACCACATACACATGAAATAAAAAAATAATTAATATATTTTTTTTAAAGTAAGTCTCATAATAAATGCAAATATTACATATTCATCCTTAATATTACACAATGTTCTTTTAAAATTATTATATTAAGACAAAAGAGGAAATGTTTTATGGTCATGGAGGACAGTGTGGTTTGGAGATGAAAGAGAAAAACAATTCTTTTTTTTAACATATTTACTATGCAGGTCTGGTCGTCAGATGAAATACCGGATAGTTTAGCTCAAACAGGAGGTGAAACACTTCATAACAGCATCCCTGAGAAAACAAAGAAGACATTTATGTTTACAGCTGACAGCTCTATAAAGAGTATTACGTATGGATGGGGGGGGGGGGGGGGGGTGTCTTACAGCAAAATCCAGAGAAACAGATGGATAATGAAAATACTGATTATGAAAACCATACTTAATCCAAAATAAACCCGTAGCTGCATGTTAATGCGCTTTATTACCTTTCAATTTAATTCTTTGTTCTAAAGGGGGGGCTTGTTTTGAACTTATTCTTTGTTGTAGTCGGGTGGAGCTCTTGCATATTTTATTGTGTTTTGGCAGGAAACCAATAGCATGACTAACCCTCTATTGCAGGTATGGGGTGAGGGTTATAGATTTTGATGACTGGAATGCACTTTTGGGGCAGTCATTTTTCTAACACTTACAATAAGGCTCCATTTGTTAATTGCATTAGTTAAGATAACAATGAAAAATAGTTCTAAAGAACATATTAATCTTAATTTCAACATTTAGAAATATTCAAATCAAAAGTTGAATCTGTTAATATGATTTCATGGATTTTAGCCAACCTGAACTTGTCTAACAATTAACAGTTGTACTTTTATTAACTAATGTTAACAATGATTAATAAATACTGTAACAAAAGCATTGCTTGTTGTAGTAACTTTATTTTAAGGTGTCCTTGTTTTACATTACATGTACTTACTATTATAACAACAATAAATTATGAATAATTACATGCAAGTAAACCCAAGCCGAACCCTAATCTTAAAGGGATAGTTATTCTGTCATAATTACTCACCCTCGTGAACGCACGTCCTGAACTGACATTGAAGAGAATAAATAGTCGTTATTTTAGTTTTTTTTTTTTTCTTTTGCGCACAAAAGTATTCTTGTAGCTTCATACAATTACGGTTGAACCACTGAAGTCACATGGAATGTGTTGACGATGTTTTTGGTACCTTTCTGGACTTTGCTGTCTATGGGAGGGTCAGAGAGCTCTCGGATTTCATCCAAAATATCTTCATTTTAAGGTGTCCCTTTAACACTAACCATATAGTAATTACATATAGTAAATTAATATCACTCAGTACCAAAAGGTATAATTACACTGTAACAAGGACACCTTCAAATAAAGTGTAACCCTTGTTGTTAGTAAAATCTAAGTTAATGTATTAACTAACATCAACTAATGGGGCTAAATACTAATCATATTTATAGTATTTGCAATAATGGCTTTTTGGTCGAAAATGATGGCCCTGTCTTATAAGGAAACAAGAGCAAATGCATAATAAATATTAAGATGAAATTATTAGGCTGAAAAATATTTTTAGCGACGTCGCCCAGTCCTGATATGGAGCTAAAAGATGAGGAAACCATCACGGTCTCCAAGGCAACAGCAGAACAAGGTCACGGTGCCTTCCTCCCCTCAGCCTCCACCCTTTTTCCTCTCTCCTCCGCCTCTGCCTCTGTCACCCTCTCTAAATGTGTTGCTATGCAGACTTTGTCATGCTCAAAATTCACAGGAAGTGGAGGAGGCGTGAAAGCAGTCAAGGTTAAAAGAAAGAGCAGAGAATCAGAGAGAGAAAGAAGCACAGACAAGGAGGGAGACTGACGAACGTCTGCAGATCTGTTCCTCATCCTCCTGCATTACACGCACCCACACAGCAGCGTGATCAGGAGACTGTTTAGTGTTTAGCTTTAAAAGCTCTGCACATACAGCACATAAATAAATGATGATTAACTCCCCCTGCTTTCTGATGAAATATCGGAGCAACGGAAGCCAGCGAGCGGATTTCCTTCAAACTAAAAAAAAGCTGAATAAGCCGGAATTTAAATGACAAGAGAGCAAAAAACATTGGGGGCTAATACAAAAGTAGAGACATTAAGGGATTTTTTTTTTAGCATATTATTCCCACAAATATAAATATGTTATGCTGTTACACATAAGGACAATACAGAGAAGGAGGGGTAGATATTAGGGCTGGGCCATAAAGAAAAGCAAGGTTTTAGATTGTATTTATATGTTTTAATTAATGGAGCCATTATTTCAAGCAGGCATACATTGTTGCCAAGACCTTTAATGCAACATTAGCTCCATATTAGGGCTGGGATGATATGGCTAAAAATATTTTTCAGCAATATTTTCGGTGTGTCAATATTTCCCTCTCAAATGGTGAAAAAGGGGAGTTTTGTTTACAATCAGCGAGACATTTCACACAAACGAGGATTATTATACTTAGCTGAAACTAAAAACATTGTCATTACTTGAAATAAAATAAATATGAACTAAAATTAAAAATGAAATATAAAAATCTTAACTTAAACATTTATTACTTGAATTAACATCAACTTACATAAAAATATAAAAGCTTAAAACTTATTTTAATTTAGTTTAAGTTGAAGTACTAAAATGAAAACAGAAAATATATGAAGTAAATCCTAATTCAAAATATTAACAAAAAATAAAGTAGTATAACAATGATACCAAAATAACTTTTTAGTATTTGAAATGTTCAATATATGAACATCATGCAAAGATTTCCATGAATTTTTTTGAGGGATTCTACTCTAAATAGTAGAATTAGTTTTGAATCAATTGAAAAGAATCATTTGTGCGTTTCAAAAAAGTGCATGGAAATGAATTGAACGTACAATTTGTACTGTAACACACACACACACACACGTTGTGTTTCCATGTTTTATGGGGACATTCCATAGGCGTAATGGTTTTTATACTGAACAAACTGTATTTTCTTTCGCCCTTACAGGAAACTTTGTTACTTTGTTATAATACTTAATTCTGTATTATTTATAAGCTTAATGTTACCTTGTTACCCATGTCCCTACAAGGTCAAAATGTACTGGTATTACCATCCTTGTGGGGACATTTGGTCCCCATAACGTGATGAATAGCAGGCGCACACACACACAAAGATATTTAGAAGATTGTTGTGATCCAAGCTTTCATTATAGACCAAATAAATAAATTAAATGAAGCTCAAGAAACTCATTTTTGTTTCACAGAACAAATAAAGTCATAAAGGATTCAAACAAGATGTGGGTGAACGGTTTAAATCACTATGTAAACATCGTAACACTCTCATACTCGAGAGACAAAGAACAGTGAATCTAATCTAATGATGTGGTCCTTAAGAATCCTAATGGCCAAATAAAAAGCGCATTAAAATCATCATCATGATATGCAGCATGCTCATGAAAAAATATGTGCACAGCCTAATGTTCAAAACAGTGGGATAAACAGCTCATGACGTGGAGCCTGCTCATGCTAATCCAGCAAAAACACAATGAAAAGAGCCCTAACCCATGATTCCCAGCCACTCAACAACAGCGTTACTGAGCTTCTCAAAGGGTGCGGCTATTTCTAGGAAAACAATCATTAATGAAACAATGGTGAGAGAGGCATCGAAAGCTGAACCATCTACAGATAAATGGAAAGATGAGTCAAGGGTTTGGTCTTCGAATGAAACTAAAGCAGCAGGTGGAATACAGAGGGAACCATTCAGGAGGAATTGATTTCTGCAGCAGGCAGGGCGTAAGGTTGGGGGGATGGGGCATCCTGGCTGTCAGAATCCATCAGAAACATGCACCAGCACCTCTGGCAGGAAAGGAGAGGGTTGTCGGGTTTAGCAAGAGATGTTATAAAGATTATTTTCCATTTAGAGATCCATTGATGCTCAACATTCCAGTCAAAGCCCCTTGAATGCTTTGTGTGTTGTAAGTTGTTTACGATGCCTTTTGTTTAGTTTAGAGTGTTACCACAGGCTATATTTTACATTTATGTTGCACCACCCTTTTTATGATTTTCACTTGCAATTTTCTACACCACATTATTCTTCTTGTTGCTTTCTGTTGTAATTTACTCACTCTCATGGCATTCAATGGAACACAAAACAGGAAAGTGTGTATGTCCATGCTGCTCTTTTCTTGTTTTTTGATAATCAGACCAAAATTCATTTTACACTGAAATTGCACTACAGTCTAAATACAAACTATCCTCCTCAGACTCGATGCTCACACGGGTTGCCATATTGAGGACATGCAACAGGAACGAGCACAAGTGACAACGGAAGGTAACGAGCCTTAAAGGCAGGGTATGTCATTTTTCACAAACGTTTTAGAAAACTGAGTCGGGCCGAGTACCAAAACAAACATGTAGCCAATCAGCAGTAAGGGGTGTGTCTACTCATGATACGGAGGAGAGAGCGTTCAGTGAACAGTCGAGCCGAGCGACAGAAAGATAGAGATAGTGGATAAAAAACAAAAAGAGGAAAACGACTGCAGAACGATAAGGCAAGAAGTAGGGCCCGTGTAAATATCGGATCAGCTTTCCAGCGCTGGAGAGAACTCAAGGAACGGAAGGCCTGCGATCAGACGCCGCGGTTGCTTTGTTTCTTCTCGATAGGCGAGTAACACCGTGTCTACACCGGACCCGCCGCAACAGTAAAGTCTGTTAAAGAACAAAAACAGTAAAAGAACAAAAATTTTGAAGTAGAATAACTGGCTGGGGCATTGTTTTTTGGAGAAAAAAGCATGTGAACTTGGCATGTTTTCTAAATATCCACAAACATATGGTATTTTTATTCTTTAGTACAATCAAAAAGGATGACATGCAGCAACCCTAACAGTAAAATTATGGTACTCTCATTCTGTCTGTTTTGGAGCTTTTGCAGCCTATTCACTCCATTGTATGGAAAAGAGCAGCACAAACATTTTCCCAATTTCTTCTCTTAGTGCTCCACAGAAAAAAAAAATAAGTAATGAAAGTAAGCAAACCATGACAGAATTTACAGTTTGGATGAACTACTCCCTAATTTTACTCCATATATATTCTTACCCTTTAGGAGTCATGACATACATGCTTATAAAAAAGATTTCTAAAGGATTGATAATAATCTTTAACTGCTTGTTACCTAAAATTGTCTATCCAAGATATAACAAACTTCCAACGGGTAAGAGCATACATTCTTTAATCAGTCTCAGTATACTCTCAGGAAAAAAACTAAAGCTGTCACTGGCACAGTACCAATTCAAAAGGTACACCTTTGTGCCTAAAGTTTCCATAATGTTCCTATTAGTACCTAAAAGCTAACTACAGTATACCTTTTGAAAGGTACCACCCCAGTGATAGCTTTTTCCTGAGTGTAGGTTGCCACAATAAGCCCAATCAAAGAAACAGATATGGATAAGCAAAATACCTTTACACGTTTTTGTTAAGGTATCAGATAAAGAAGTTTACTGGGCTCATGATGGCAGTGGAAAAACAAGCAGTCGTCTGCATGGCACCGGGGGAGAAGCGCTCCAGCAGGGGATTAGTGCCATATGGTGAAGGCCAACAGCCGCAAGGCCACGAGTAAATAACAACATGTTTTCATACAGGGAATTCAGCTCCCCATGTGTACACAACCCAATCCCACCCAGCAAACATGAACTGAGAGAGAGAGTGTCTGACACGCTGCCATTTGGAGACAAACTTCTGACTTCCACCGAAGTTAACAGGGATTTAAACTGGTGTATGAGCTAATCTAGTTTAGCTGATTTATCACACGGTTAACTTCGGTGTCGTGACAGATAGAGCCCATCCAACCTAGGCTACACCATCAGACTTAACTAGCTGCAAGTGTAAATATACAATAAGTGTAAATATCGTTTATGTTCAACTTTTTTTTACCAGTAAAACTTTTACAGTTGCCAGACAACATTGCACACTAAAAATCATTGGAATAAACTGCCTCTCATTGCCTTAAATTTACAACATCGACATGGCTTATTAAATCATATTTCAGTGATATTTCATTATCTAAATAGTAATAAAATGCACAACATTTTTAAATGCAGGCAAAATCAAATCAATTTTGATGATCAGAGGTAAAGAGGTGTTTTACTTACCGTGCAAATGGAATGTAGGAGATGCTGTACCTAAAAACACACAAACACACAGTGTTAATACCTAATGTCCCATTAAAAGCTTCAAAACAAAACAATCTGAAAATAAAGGAGTAAATCCATAAGTACATTACAGCTTGCTTTTAAAGTAATGAAATGACGTAATAGTAGATGTGCTTTCCCTGTGAGTTCAAGTGTTCAGGCTTTTATGCTCACCAATGCTACATTTATTTGGCCAAAAGTACAGTTTAAAAAATAATAATAAAAAAATGAACACTCAGGGTTTTCAGTGTTCTTTGATGAATAGAAAGTTAATATATTAGAAATAGAAATATGCATTTTACTAATATTTTGTAGCATATAACAAATAAATGCCTTTACTGTCACTTTTGATCAATTTAATGCATCCTTGCTAAATAAAAGCACTGATTTACATTTAATTTAATTTCTATACAAACAATTGATGCATTTATATATAAATTATGTAAATTAACTTATAATAAGACACTGACAGATAGATAGAACAATACAACTATAAAGAATATACAGTCTAAAATATGTCCTAAAATAAGCCCCATGTTTCAGCTGATTAAAAAACTGATTATGGATTTTGTTACCTACAACTGACTTCAAATGAAATGCTAATGCACTGACAGCTTCTCAGAAATGTCTAGCATCAATGAATCCTCCCTACAGATTTCCCAGTATCCTCTTCATACATGCGGTTAAAGCGGTTGCCAGAGCGACTGCTGGCGGTGGTCTGTGTCACAGTGTGAAGGAAGAGAATGTCCTCACAGTGAAACTGATGGCAATTACATGGCCAATAAAATCTGGCCCATTGATGTGTGAAAAACTGGGCAGCCAGGAGCACTCAAATGGCCATCCTCACACACTCTCACACACACTCACTCTCTCTCACACTCACTCACTCACTCTCGCTCACACTCACTCACTCACTCTCTCACTCTCACACACACACACACTCTCACACACACTCACTCACTCACTCTCACTCTCTCTCACTCACTCGCTCTCGCTCGCTCTCTCACACACACTCACACTCACACACTCACTCACACACTCACTCGCTCTCACTCTCTAACCCTCTCTCTCACTCACTCGCTCTCGCTCGCTCTCTCACTCACTCTCACACACACACACACACACTCACACTCACACACTCACACACTCACTCACTCACTCACACACTCACTCACTCACTCACTCACTCACACACACACTCACTCACACACACACTCACTCACTCACTCACACACTCACTCACACACTCACTCACACACTCACTCACACACTCACACACTCACTCACACACTCACACACTCACTCACTCACACACTCACTCACACACTCTCACACACACACTCTCTCACTCACTCTCTCTCTCTCACACACACACACACTCACTCTCTCACTCTCTCTCACACACACACACACTCTCACTCTCTCACTCACACACTCACTCACTCACACACTCACTCACTCTATCACTCACACATTTCCTCTCTGCTCCTCTGACTGTCTATTATACCAAAAATGCTGTGTAAAATATACCATAACATTCAAAGTTTAAGGCCTATTGAAACTTTTCTTAAACTTTCAAGCATAGCTTTGTCAAAGCAACATCCAAAGTTTGTTTTGAAGAACTTTTCTAGTTGTAACAGAGAGAAACCATGTGTGTGGAATGCATATAAAGTTAAGACATTTAGGTTTAATGTAGCAAATAAAAATCACTCCACAAACATTGCTCGTGGAGTTTGTTTCAGAGTAGTGAAGCGGTGAGCCTCGTCCACCTGGTTCTGCACCTGTGCGCTGCTCGTGGCCAAGTGAAAGGGTCAGGACATGCTTAGAGGATCAGATTATTTCTGCTGCCCAGTTCCACTTAGCTGCCTTTTGTGGCATGGGAATACTGCCCATCTGCCCGTCTCTCTCTACCTATCATTCTTGGGCAGTGAGCAGCCTTTAAGAGCTCCCTCATATAAGTTACAGCGTGAACAAACTTACAGTTGAAAAAAAAGCTACATTGAAATAGATGTGGTTCTCTATTATAGTCTCTATATATGGCCCTCCTTCAGTATAGGTCTACGATTCATTTTCTTTCATCTGTTTTAACACCCAGCAGATGAAAATCGTTTGATTGCTTAGAACATTAATAGCCCAAGTCACACAATTTAAGATGATATTTAATTTCTTGGCCAAAACAGTGCAGACTGAATTACGTGCAAAGTTTAAAAGCTTTTTGGGTTTGTTTAAATCCCTAAACCTAAAGGTGTGGTCACATTTACTGCTGTTTTGCAAAACTTTGCGAGCACAATCCAGTCATTTCAAGAGTATAAATATGATTGGGAATTTTAGAAGGCTTAGAACTGTACTTCAATTCATCGCAACACTGCTGACAATAAAAATAAATAGCTTTTTTGCCTGGAGAATAATAATAAAAATGCTTGCCTTTTTCCTTAGTTAGTTTCTTGACAGAATGTTTTACTTTAGTCCTAATGAACATCTTCCATCAGTTACACCTACAATATTCTACCTACAGTATATAATCACTCCTCTCATTAGTCACATCACTCATTCTGATCATGCGCCTATTTTTGGCCCACTTTCTCACCTTGCCAAGGACTCAACCACCTGCCTCTAAACCTGCAGCCAAACAATGATGACAAATTGCATGCATGGTTTAATTAACAGGTAATCAGTCTACACTAGTAGATGTTCACACAGCAGGGTTCCAGGGAAGAGCAGAGCAAGCTGCTAATTTGTTTTAGGTACCCTGGGCACAGCACTACCGAAAGTGCTCAGGTCTTTAGCTGCTACTGTGATTTAGCATTTGGCCTATAGTTAAATTCCAGGATAAGCTTCATGAAACACTCAAAGATACATAAACACTAATATCAATGAAACTTTATCTTTAGATGAAAGGTCAGCAGGCTGCATATTATCACATTCAGATGCCAAACTAAATGAAACGTGTGATTTGTGCACAATCGATTATAACTAAAACAATTATATTTAAGTGGATAAATTCATGACTTTTGAAAGAAAATAATTTATTTAAAAAAAAGGGAGAATCTGTAATTATAGGGGAGATTATTATGCATTCATTCATTATTTTAATTTTATTTAAAATTTTAATTTGAGGCTTTGCCAAGCTGGTTTATTTTGAAAAACAAAACCTTTTCTCGTTACTTTCAATTACACTAACAGTACAAAAAAATACTTTAAAATCTTTTAGGAACCATCTTTAACATTTAATCTACAAAACTGAAGTCTCTAAGTAAGACAAACATTTTATCAAAGACATAAAAAAAATATGTTTTTCAAACAATAATCATTTTTTATTATCTGAAACAAATCTTATAAAATATACATGCATTTTTTTAAAGATGATTGACAGTCTATCACTTACCATGTCATAGCCAAAAATTGCAAAATGCAGAAGATGATAGCCAGGCCCTTTTTGCCCCACTGCAAGGCAACAAAGAGAAATAAAATATGAATAATGTAAATTTTCTCAAGTGAACAGTCAACCAAATATCAGCAATAAACCTGTTATGAAGAAAGCTTACCCAAAACACTGCACATAACGTCAACACAAGGAATAGCTGGGGAAAAGCACACACAGGTTAAGAAACAATGATCAAATAACCAAAGATTGTTCATAGATGTTTATGCTTGTATATAGGTGGAAACAATTAATCTATTAACAGATGGTGAGATAAACAATCTGGGATTACTCCAGATTATGATATTAGTGAGTATTATTCTCTTTATAGCTGGCAGTAATCCAGAGTAATTAAATAGCTTGACATATTTTGAAACTTGAACGTTTGAACGAATTAATTAATATGTAGCAATCATTTGGTACTCTGGTTGCAACAAGCTTCCTATTGTGTTGTGCAGGAGCAAGTGTGAACAGACTCGGACCAGATTATATGGGAAAGTGTCACACAGAGCCGCTGTGATTGTCTGGATTACTACAGCAGGGCTTTGAATCTCTTAATGCCTCGTAGTCCCTTTAAGAGCCTCCAGATTTGTGACTGTAAAAGGCTGAAAGCATTCCTTCTGCCCTGCTAACCTGCATGTGTATATCTGTAATGTCCCAGGCAAACTGTTTTACATTCGGCACGTTCTTCAGCGCTGTGTGACTGATCCGCTCTGCTTTTAAGCGCTGCTAGCGGAGGCATTGTGTAGTGCGCTTCACACTTTGGGAGTATTTGCTTTTTGCTGTTTCTCATGAGCTGTAATTTGAAAACAGTGCTTAATTTGACTATGCAGTCCTAATATGGGGGCGGTCCCTCGCTTTCCGCGATCGGCCCACCAGGAATGCCCCGGTACTCCCAATGGCCAGTACATCCCTGTATATATATATATATTATAATAGTCAAAAACATCTTATAAAATGGTTTGTTTAAAAAGTGTGCTTGTGCATTGTTGTTTTCTTAAATACACTTTGTTCGACATTTTGTTATCTAATATAATGCCAAGGTAAAAAGAACATCTGATAAGGAGAATATCTAATAAGGATGAGTCAACTGTTCTGCTACGAGGTTAAATTCGCCTTTCCAAAATGTCTTTTCTCATTAGCTGATGCAGTGTGGTGGGCCAGAGGCTTTCTTACCAGCATCATAATAGTGGCTATGAGCCTGGTGGGCTCAAACATTCGCTTCAGCTGTTTGAATGGGCCCATCAGGAAACAGGTGCTGTGAAGAACAGACACACAGAATGAGCTCAATTCACAAGGCACATATATACTATCCATCACTCACAGTAAACACCAAAGGTGCTCATTAGGTGCATTAATCAGTCATTAAGCAGTTATTAATCATTTAGGAAAAGAATGTGTTAATGATATTCCCACTTTCATGCATTTCCTATACAGATGTCAACAGTATGTAAAATATTACAATACTATATAGTACGCAGAAAAAGAATATGCAGTGTTACATGCAAACATAAAACATTCCATGCTATTTATTTAAAACACATGCATATCTGACAGATTTTGATAATTGAATCATTTTGCATGTGATGGCTCACGTGATGAAAGAATGTTCAGAAGTTGATAAGATTCAACTGAGATTTAATGTGTCAGGTGATTTAGAAAAACTTTATGATATTTAATCATTCAATCATCACTTATTTACTTTATTAATCAGATTTTTGAATAGCAATCTAATCACTGAAAGAGTTCAGACAGACTAACTAAAATGAACTAAACAGATGCTAAATCTGTCAATGGAGGAACATACAGTATAATGTCTCGTAAATTAAACAGGCAAATTAAAAACACATTAAAATCATAATTTTAAGATTCCTTAACTTCATCACAAGCAAAATCATCACAAATGTATCATGATTATTACCAAGCTCTTGGTAGTAGCTACAAATTTGAAATCTCTTGATCTCACGAAAGCAAAACTGTATTGATTTTCTCTTGAGTGACAGGAAGACACCAAAGGCATCAATTAGCATAATTCCTGAATCTATATAGCTTTTTGTATTATTAATTTATGCTGTGAGACATCAGCAAAATCAGTTAGCATCACAATGACGCAGACTCACTGAGAGTAGATGGTCTGTGTTCAGTTCCCAGGGGGCTGAACCTATCTCCCCTGCATTACTCAATCAACCTTAACCAGGACACTCATTAGATCACAGAAACATTAATGCATGAGCCAGCCATGATGTCATCCTCTCTCCTACGTGAGCAGGCATCGAATCTGACATCTGAATCTGGCGGTCATAATCTGACATTTTCAAAAGCTGACTAACAGTCTACAGAAGAAAAAGGGCTTGCTCGCTCGCTACAACGACCAAGACATGAACGATCTGAATTCACAAAGCCTGTCAAGAATATGCTCAGATCATTTTTCAAAAGAAATAAAGTATATTTTTCTTCAAGAACATGAAACCTATTTTTTGGGCATAAAATTTGAGCCGCCCCCCCAAAAAAAAATCACTTCAAAATACCAAAAACAACTGAAACATCATTCTCATTATTATATTGCAAAAAAGAAAATGCTATATTGTACAATAATCAACAGTTCTTCTAGAGTTGCAAATAAACAGCATGATCTGCATCATCTCTTCAGTCTGGGTCACGGCCTTTAAATGAGGTTTCCTGATGCTACCTGCTAATATGTCACGCCAGTAGGTTTCCAAGCCGCTACCATGCCCAGAACCAATGTTGTGTAGTTAAAGCAGGTAACCCAGACAGCATGACCCTTCACTTTAAAGACTTCACCTCTGTAGCGGTGTCAGGACAAGCCTGTGATTAAGGACAGAGTCTGGTTACTAATCAAACCTGATCGGATCTTTACTGAAGTGGCCGAATGGCTCAGTTTAATGATTTCTCGCAGGGTTTAGTTCTTCGAAGTAAAACGCAGTCTCTGGATATGCAGAGGTGCAGTCTGGGAGAAAGCCAGGGGAATTCGTCTGGGTCACTTTTCCATCTCACTGCCCCGGTTACTAACTGGGTCTCTTCCTGGTTCCTGCATCATGATTGGAAATAAGTGACTGCAATGTCATGCTTTTCTGGAACTTTAGCTACATTACACTACATTTACATCCAAATTTTTCCAGGTAGTATTTCTTCCCAAAATCAAAGGGGGGAATTTATATATACTTTTTTTATTCATGACATTACAACTGCTGACAGCGGCCATGGTGTGAACGATCATGACCAGCAGGAATCATCAGGCCTTGATTAACTTTGTTTGGCTATTGCTCATTCTCAAACTGTAACTAGGGGTCAGGGCTCATCATGCAAGAAGACCTGGTTTCCTTCTTAGTGCTCTGTATCTTTCCTGTTAGTAATAATAAAAGTTAACAACACCGGTCACTAAACACTGACAAATGAATCATCAACTGATTCAAAACTAGACCATGCAGAGACAATTCAATCGTCTATTTAAAATATTGTACTGATTACTGAGAACATTCAGCCTGCTGGTGATTTCAGAGAACCAGACAGACCCGTTTCAGTCTTTGAGAACAGAACATCTTGCCACATGGCAACCTAACAACACTGTAAGAGGAACTTAAGCCCTACTTAAGAGACAATGCATGTCAATGGGAGTCAGAGAACATTTATGAAGGTAAGTTACAAGACTTTGACGACTTGAAAAAAGAGTGTTATATTGACATCCTCTGAGCTGGTGCATTGACAAAGCACAAAGTTATGAAACCACACCAAATGCATGGTTTTAGAAGACTAATCCTGCCATCCTCTTTATGCAATCAGCTGACATGTAACAAAGACATGAACAAATTCCTGGTGTCCAGGTCCATTTTAGGACAACTGTAGCCACTTGGGTGAGTGGCAGTTGATGATTTAGTCTTCTGCTCACAGAATATGAAAACATAAAAAAACAAACTACAGCTGATCTGGGCAATGCAAGCAAATCATTAATAGATCATTTCGGATTATTTGAATGCCAAATGCATAAAATGTAAAATGTACAACAACGCCCAAATGTCAAAGTAAAAATTCTTTATATAGTGCTTTTCACAATACATACTTTTTCAAAACAGAGTTACAGAAAATCATTATGTTAATGTTTAGAATATTTTAATATTTTCATGCCATACAGTTGCATTTCAAAGATTAGAGCTGGGCTCTAATCTCATTTACTAAATTTTCTAATAAAGTTTACAATTTGCAATGATACAAGCAATTAAGCAGTTGAAATTTGATAAATTTACCGCCCTAGGGTGGCGAGTATACAGCTTGCATGTAAAAGAAATAATAAAGAGCTGGGTGATAATACAGTTGCATTTTTTGCAATGAAGAAAAAAAAGATATATAGTTTTACTGTATGTATCAGGAAAAGTAAGGATAACATGTTTGTAGATTTAGCTAAAATTAAATAATCAATAGGGGTTGTAATTTAGGTAGCTGGGTCGATTCGAATGGTTAAGCTTGCATGCTGTCAAGGTGACAACACTAATATAACACTAATATTTTATATCTGCAAAATGTTCTTTTGACTAATTATTGATTTTATGTTTGATAACATTTTATGTAGCAGACCGAATAATATTCACAATAAAGCACTTAATATACAGTAAATCGAATCACTAATGACACTGAATCAACATTTAAGAGACTGTTCCATTGCATGCATAATAACACTTACCTTGAAATTGCTGCAATATTTCCAAGGGTGTAGAACACAGCAAACAAATTAACACCAGCTTTGGGCAAGAAGAGGAGTGCAGTTCCCTGTTTCAGAAGATGTAATAAGACTTGTTAGTACATTTTCAAACATTTCTCAAGAAAACCATTTTGATTAATCCACTATCAAATTCAGAGTTTGTACATGAACAAATTAAGCAGTCCTGCCACCTAGTGGTCTTAGAAAACTTTTGCTCTGCATAAAATATACAGTGGCCACAATTAATGTTTGGAACTGAATCACATTTCAAACTGTATGAATGTTGTTGCACGCGATACTAAAAAAAGAAAAGAAATCTCACACTCATAAAGTGGTATGCTAAATGAAGCTAGAGCTTTTATTACAACTAACTTCTTTAACCATGTTTGCATGCAGTGACCAGTCCACAAACAGGTGTCAATGTGATTTTTAGTGGATTTCTGATTGACACAGATGTTATAGTTTTTACTAAATATCCTCCCTGGTATGATGTACAGCAGTCTGCATGCATAGTTTATGGTTACTGCTGTAAGTGTTATCACTCTGCTGTGGCCAAAACACACACCAACTAAAAGCATTTGGCAGGAAGAAGAACAGGGTGGTGTCATTAGGGCGCCAAATCCACCCATTTATGATCATGGTTTCACATGGGTTGCACTGCAAAAAGCAAAGGTGTTTTTCTGTCAATTACCTTGTGTGAGAAACACAAAAATCTAACCTGTTGTTCAAACTTCTCAATTAATATTTACGATCGCACATGTGACCCTGGACCACAAAACCAGTCTTAAGTCGCTGGGGTATATTTGTAGCAATAGCCAAAAATACATTGTAAGGGTCAAAATTATAATATTTTCTTTTATGCCAAAAATCATTAGGATATTAAGTAAAGATCATGTTCCATGAATATATGAATTTCCTACCGTAAATATATCAAAACTTAATTTTTGATAAGTAGTATGCATTGCTAAGGACTTCATTTGAACAACTTTACAGGTGATTTTCTCAATATTTAGATTTTTTTGCACTCTCAGATTCCAGATTTTTAAATAGTTGTCCAAATATTGTCCTATCCTAACAAACCATACATCAATGGAAAGCTTATTTATTCAGCTTTCAGATGATGTAGACATCTAAATTTCAAAAAACTGACACTTATGATTGGTTTTGTGGTCCAGGGTCACATATTCATGCATATTCGTTGCATGGCATGAGCTTATGTGACATGCAATAATCGATGGAGCTCAGCATTTCATCATTTTTAAATTAAAGCCACAACATGTAAGATTTGTTTTATTAAAATATCCAAAAACCACTAGAACAGTGTTATATATTTTGCATCCCAAATGTTTTGAAGAATGTTTAAATCCAGAGAAATAAGCAATTTTAACGAGTGACACGGACCATGTCCTTGCGTCACCTGCCAATGACGTCCTACACCCTCGACTTCCCGTTCTTATTTTTAGAAAACATCTGGAATAATTGTAATATTCTCTATAAACACAAGAGTATATTTATGAAAACCTGGTTAGATAAAGGGATTCTTTTAGGACGGTTGTTGAATTGTCAGGGATATTTAATGACTTATGATGAATTTCTTTCATATTTTAATTTCCCTGGTATAGTAAAAGCTCCACTGCTTTCGAGCCGTGTATCGCGCTCGTCCTTCATTAGCAATCGCTTCAGCGTCCTCGTTTTGCTTCCACGGCTTTCAGCACCACCCTGCTTCATACTACAGTGACCTTAATAAGTCTTTAATACATTAGCTCATCCATGGACATGATTCATGGACACCCCCTGATCCCGAAACCAACCCATCTCCACCCCTAGATGTGGCTCCAACTACGCCCCCTGGACCTTGTGTTCTGCAGTGAAGGGCTACTGGAGTCCCGCCGGATTGCATCGGCTGTGAGGATGAAGACAACAACTCCCATGATTCCACACTCAATCACGACGTCATCAAACTACGCCTTCGTTTCTCTGTATGTTCTGAATATGCACCCTCTAGCAGCGAAAACCTACATATTGTGTCTTTAACTCAAGTATGAATGAGATTTTAGGGGAAGATTAGCCTATTAGTCTAAATAATAACATCATGAGAGTGAGAAAATTAAATTAATTTTGGGGTGAACCAAACACGTCATGAACATTGAGGGAACCTTTTTTTAATTTATTTATTTTTGGTTTATCTTTTTATTTAAAAGACCACAATAGCAGTGGTGTTTTTATTTTAAAGGAATTAAATAAATCAATGATTTAAATGGATTTAGTGGAATAAATAGAATGAAGAGAAAGAACAAAACTAAGACTTTTTGTAATCAATTTTAACTGCAAATACTATTTTTATTTTAAAATGTGTACCCATTCAATGTTATTTGTATAATAAAAATGGAAAAATCCTTCTTGTTTCATCACATTCAATTGAATGATAGGAATCACTTAAAAAACAGCCTATTTTTTAATTCAATGCTGTGAAATGGGGGGGGGGGGGGGGTGAGTAGTTAACGACTTTCATCTTACCCCACATTCTTTCGCTGTTAAAAAACAAATAGTCGAGCTGGAATTTGCACAGTTTGTGTAAGAGTAGCAGTAAAGGCCGCCTTCTCGATTTGATTGACCACTGCCATATCACCCTGCAGCCAAAGACCGGTTGCCCACTGAAGCTAAGCAGGGTTGAGCTGGTCAGTACCTGGATGGGAGACCTCCGGTGAAAACTAGGTTGCTGTTGGAAGAGGTGTTAGTGAGGCCAGCAGGGGGTGCTCACCCTGTGGTCTGTGTGGGTCCTAATGCCCCGGTATAGTGACGGGGACACTATACTCTCAAAAAGAGCACCTTCTTTCGGATGAGACGTTAAACCGAGGTCCTGACTCTCTGTGGTCATTAAAAATCCCATAGCACTTCTCGTAAAGAGTAGGGGTGTAACCCCGGTGTCCTGGCCAAATTCCCTCCACTGGCCTCTATCATGGCCTCCCAATAATCCCCTTGATTGGCTCTATGACTCTCTCTCCTCTCCACCTGTAGCTGGTGTGTGGTGAGTGCACTGGTGCTGTTGTACTGTGGCTGCCGTCGCATCATCCAAGTGGATGCTGGACACTGGTGGTGGTTAAGGAGAGACCCCCCCACATGATTGTAAAGTGCTTTGGGTGTCAGTGTTAATTTCGTTGACGAAGACGAAAAATATTCGTCAACGAACCTTTTTTCTGTGACTAAGACGAGACGTTGACGAGCTAAAACTAATATCTGATGATAAAAACTATGACGAAATTTATGCGCGTCTTCATTAACAAGACGAGACGGGACTAAAATGTTATTTGAGGACTACCGGACATTCAAAATACATCCTATAGGCTAAGATAACTGTCTTGTCTTTCTAAATGTGTGTCTCTGTCATTGGAAAAGGGGCGTTTGCATGGCAGCCGCAGTGGACGGATAGGCTACCAAAACGCGAACTAGCGATCTGAAACAATGGCTTTTTCCCGGGAGTCACAATTCATTGTCGATTAACTTAAAGTTAGTGAAGGTGCGTTAGGCGGAAACGCGCTGATAGAAGTGCTCTCTCTCGCGCACGCTCCACTTCTTCAGTTCTCATACAGCGCACGATCAGTTCTCAGCGCTCAAATACACACACAGCAGTCCAAATGTCTCTCATGTAGAGTATCTCACGGAAATACAGTCCGTTATGGTTGAAGTGAGCTTAAACAGGTGGGTGAAAACTGAATGTATGTCAGTAGGCTATTACATACATACCTTCCGTCTTAAATGGACAGCATTCCTAATTATCTGTCATAAATGTTAACCACCAAAAGATGTTAAATAAATGTATACTTGTTAAGTAAACCTACTGTATCTGAAAAATGAGTTTAATTTATATCTCTACCAAAAAATAAAAATTTATTCCAGTTTTTATTCCAATCCTTGATTCAAATTTCTCATAACTAAGCTTAATTGATTTGGTCTAAAGAGATAAGAATTAATGACTATTTTTGTTTGAAGACTACATATAAAATAGCTTCCAAAATAAATGTTGGTAACTGCAGTTTGACTAAAAGTAATGACTAAAAGTTGACAAAAATGCAATGACTTTTCATCGAATAAAACTAGACTAAAACTATGAAAGACTCAAATGACTAAAATGTGACTAAGACTATTAAGCATTTTCGTCTCAAGATAAAGACTAAATCAAAAATGCCTGCCAAAATTAACACTGTTGGGTGTACAGCAATACACAATAAAGCGCTATATAAATGCATCATTCATTCATTCATTCACTGAGGAGTGCAAACATTTATTTACTGTCAAACATCAAATTGGAGGAAACATTTTGGTAATTTCTTATAATTGAGGGGCACTGGTCTCCCTCGATGTCTATGGTAGTTACAGTCCTGGGGTGAACTATTCCTTAAAGAGTAATGCAACAACAACTGATTGAGAGTCTTAGAAATCAACTAGGCCCGTGTGGCTGCAAATTGTTGGACAGATAAAGACTTTCTAATGAAGAAAGTTAACTCACAAGTATTGAGCACAGGACTCCCCCTGCAAAACAAATGACGAACCACTTCACCCGTGTGCCGAAATTGAGTGTTGTGCCGTCCATGATCTAGAGAAGAATCACAGGATGTCACATGATTCATAATGCCCCACAAACAAAGACCAAGAGTTCATGCTTTCAGCTTGTTTATGACTGCATCTGATTCATAAAAATGCCTCTTGATTTATATATGCACAGACCCACAGGAAGAACAAGACAGGAAGAAAATGCACTATTGTTCTGGCTTTTCCCCATAAAGCTTCCCATGATGACCATGCATGCATTACACCCGAAACTGTTCAGATTAACAGAATGGCTGGTACTTTAGAGAGGAATAGATGTGTAGTATATAACTAAAAACAACACATCACAGCACTGTATGTGTGGAAAGTATGATGAATCTTAAAGGGATCACATGATATTACTGTATGTAAAACATCAAGTGTTATTTTAAAAGGAAAAACAACTAACAATGTTTAAAGCCCAGTTTCAGACCGGCTTGCAGAAACTAAACAACATCCGGAGGTCATGACCTTACCTCACGTGATCCTTCCCATCAGGAAGCATGTAAAATCAGCAATGTTAACAAATATCATTATCACATAATTATTAGCAAACAAACAGAAGACAGACTATCATTAATATTAGTACGGTTCAAAATGACGAAAAAGTATGCTTTGTGATATGGCACTATCATGTTGTTATTATTTATCACTGATGTCATGATGGTAATATAACATACTAGCAATGCTATTCTTTGAAGGACACTGGAGTACCATGCTGTATTCATCTATTACCATGGTATTCATAGCACTTTTGTAAGAACTAAAGGAAGGTAAAATACCACTACTGTGAATTTACAGTACTACATAAACTCTACAGACGGAGACACACTGCACATAAACACAATACCTGTGCTGTAAGTCCCACTTCTTCATTCTCATCTCGTCCACTCAGTACACGACGCAACTTGTCCATCGAAACAGTGCTCAGTTGAAACTATTCAACACTTCAGCATTCACTCAAATCGGGCTTTACTTCTCCTCACCCTGTTCCGATAAGCCCCGCCCTTCATCTTATCTCTGCACACAGTGGTTAGGCGTACTAAAATGAGTGACCCCTGAACTGACCAATCGCAGGCAGCTTTTAAATCTCGACAGCCAATCCTGACGTAGGAGGCGGGCATTGCGAAAATGTAGGTGTGACGTGACTGTTTTTAAAGTGCCCCTCAAATTCTGACCGACGTACAAAGACGTGCTAATTATTCTTATATATTTTTTATTTATAGTCAATATAGCGCTTTTAACAATGCAAATTATGTCAAAGCAGCTTTACATCGGCTTGATATAAAGCTGGGTGGCTTTATATCAGCTTTACAGTATTTAGACGGGAAATAGTTTGTCGAAATAGTGTCATTCTCCTCTGGTCAGACAAAATCAGCAGTTTAAATCTAGGCTAAAGCAGAATCAGATTGTGCAAAGGACTCATCTGGTTCCTGTGGTCTTGTCCTGATGACGAGAAATGCATGTTCTTAACATATACATAGTTAATAATTACTCAGTTTAATTCCATGTTGTACAGTTTTATACCTGTCATCATTATCAGTGTTGGGGAAAGTTACTTTTAAAACTAATGCATTACAATATTACGTTACTCCCTAAAAAAGTAACTAATTACGTTAGTTACTTTTTATGGAAAGTAATGAGTTACATTACTGTTGTGTCACTTTTTAAATATGAGCAGGGCTTGTTTGTTTTTAAATACAATAAGTTCTATTTATAGCAAACGTAACACCAAACAGTGTCATGAATAAACCTCAGGCTGAAGGAAGAGTAAATTCATGTCTGTACAGAAGAACGCAGGAGAAGAAAGTTCAACACTCTTCAGCAATAAAAAAAAAACAATGAAGCACAATTGTTAGTTTATCTAAAGTAATTTATGCTTATTAGTAGGTTGAACTGGATCATCAAAGGTCAGCAGCAAAGACATTGGTTAATAAAATGGGATTAGATACGTTTGTGTTATTTAACATTGGTTTGCGTCATATTCTGAGTTTGTATTCCACTGTTTTAATTCATTTTGAGGAATACTAAATCAGTTTTTTTGTGAGTGAGATGAATTAATATATGTTGACATTTAGTCTAGAACGACAGTCACATCATGTTCACACAGCGCACACAACACCTCTGTACTTCCGATTTCTCCCAACATGGGGACAGGAGACTTGTCAGTCAATAAATGGGAAAACAAAGTAACTGGCGTTACTTGTAATGAGTTACCCCCAACACTGATCATTAATGTTGTCAGGATGGAGACAGTATGGTGTCGCAGTCGTTTTGTTTTTTCAGTTTAAAAAGCAAGGACATCTCAAGCCCATATTTTTGCAAAGAAGTATTTGTGGCCCTGGACCACAAAACCAGTCATAAGGGTAAAGTTTTTGCGAAACTGAGATGTACACATCATCTGAAAACTGAATATATAATCTTTTCATTGATGTATGGTTTGTTAGGGTAAGACACTATTTGGCTGAGATACAAATATATGAATATCTGGAAAAGAAATAAATATATATATATATATATATATATATATATATATATATATATATATATATATACTGTATATAAGAATGAACTTTAAAGCTGTCCAAATGAAGTCCTTAGTAATGTATATTACTAATCAAAAATTAAGTTTTAATATATTTACAAATATTTAAAGGAATTAAATATAAATCCACTTGAAAACATCCTTTCTAGGACACTGTTATGAATATGTGAATGGACTATTGATGACATCACTGAATTCAATAATGAAATGCCTTTAACTGAAAATCTTTTCATTTTACATTATTGACACACTATTTTCCTTTTTGATATTGTGCAATTGCTTTGACACAATTTACATTGATAAAAGCCCTATATAAATAAAGGTGACTTGACTACTTATTTATATCAATTCCAAGAACTAACATGGTCCACAATTCATTACCACGTGTAATAATACTGAGACCACTTTGATGTTGTTTATTTATAAATTGTTGGTATACAAGCCAACACAGGGCATAAAAGTATAATTTATTTTCTAGCAAGGACAGGTCCTAATGCTATTGTTGTTTGGTAGGTAGTCACTGTCTCTACACCTGATGTAAAGCATTAACTTAAGCTAGTAGAAGCACTGATGCACTATACCTGTTTCGGGGTATTGTTAAAACAAACAAACAAAAAAAAAATCTGCATCAACAACAGCAAAAATGTAAAGCTTTTCACGTGTAAAAAATAAGCCACACCAGCAAAACATAAAGTTTGGCTGAAGGTCCTCAAACAGCCCAGAATGTGTTTCTCTGCATATCAGGCTTCATTTTGGAAAAGGTGTTGATCATTTTCATACAAAAATACTGGACTGTCACTTTATCATACAAAATTAAGGTTATTTTCATCTGTACTGCTATCATTAATCTTTCAAAAGCTGCTACAAATTGTGTATGGCATGCAAACATAATTTCTGAATATCCTTACGTTTGACAGAGCAGAGAGTGCAGATTTCCTTATAGACTGTCATGAGCTAATGCATATAGGCAAGTGATCTAACATTGGTAAACTTTTAACATAAACTAACTGAAGATTATGATGGATAACTATAGGTGTAATAGCAATGACCTCAGTACATAAATCATGTCTTGTGTTTTCAAGATTGTTGATATAAACACTTTACAATACATTTTGGTAGTCTAGTTCAAACTGCATTTACACATTTTTTACATTTCCATGAAAGTGAAAATGCATGCGCATGTTTAGATTCTAAAGTTTTTATTTCGTTATCATTATTCCGTCAATCTAGTGCAAAAGTGTGGCACTTGTTTAGCTTTCATGTTTATGGATAAAGGTCACTTAAAAATAAATCGATAAAAAAGGTAGCAGATATATCTTCAATAAACATCAATATTTAAATAATTAAACAGAAATATAAATAAACATGCATATGCACAAAAACATTTATAAATAAATAAAACCAGTGTGGTGCAAATATGCAATATGAAAAAAAAAAAAAGAGACATTACAATTAAAAACTGCTGTTTTCTGTAGTCTCTTAAGTGTTACATAAGACCAATACAATCACCAAAAATATAAACTAAAGAAGTAAAACTGGGACATGGTGACAAAAACAACATGAAAGGTGTTCCTTGTGCTTTCATTAGCATGTTAGAACCATTTGTTTGTCATAAAAATGCATCCTGTGCATGGCATGCATGTTCAAATGATGCTCATAATGCTGGCACAGCTAAAGGTGCAGCACTGTCACCATGACAGACCAAATCTTCTACATGGCTCTAATTGAAGTGTCTGCAGCAAGTAGTCACAACGAACAACTGGGTTTCCGACCGCCTGCACACAGTTTGGGAATGATAACTGTGGTCTTTGTTATGCACCGTTAAAACTACACACTTCATGATGCTACACTCCTGAAATCCACAGGGGTGGAGCGCACACAGAAAACCAGCGTCATGCTCTGAAAGATCTGTTTTTGAGCCCCGGCAGCTGTGATGTTTGCATCTGGCCCTAATCAATCTCTTGCCATCAGCAGAGACACTTGGCAGATCGTTTGTCACTCTTTGGAGATTGCTCTGACACTCTGTAGTCAATCAGTTTTTACAATCTGCTCCAGATGCTTTGGCGGTCATCTGGTGCCTTGTCTGAAGCCGGTGCACTCTGACATTTCTTAAAGCTGTAGAAGCTCATGTGTCTGGCTGGAGTGCTATAAACGAGTGGATGTGAGTCTTTTCATGCCTCTTCTCTGAGCCAGACAGGAAGAAAGCACTGGCTCCAGTTTTGGGGCCTGAGGTGATCGATTCAAAGCGGAGTATGTGGCAGCCATCGCCCCCTAGGAAATAATATCATGGCTTCAATTACTATATCATAAATTATACAATGACAAAGTACAAATAGTGATCTGTGATCATTTAAAGTGACAGTTAAAAATGACATACAACACTACTTCAAACCATTCAAAGGTTTGTGGTCGGTAAGATTTTCTTTTAAAGAAATTAATACTTTTATTCAGCAATGGTGTATAAAAAGAATCAAAAGTTACAGTAAACACTATTTTAGGTTGTTACAAAGGATTACTATTACAAATAAATTGTTTATGTTGATGATTTAAACTTTCTATGAATTAAAAAATCCTTAAAAAAGATCACGGTTTTCACAAAAATGTGAAGCAACTGTTCTTAACAGTCTTAACTGTTCTTAATATCAGTGATATTATAATATTAAATGATTCCTGGAGAATTATGTTATTACTGATGCCTGAAATAATGACTGTTGAAAATTCAGCTTTGCATCACAGGAATAAATTACATTTTTAAATATATTCAAATAGAAATACTTATTATATTTTACAATATTCACAGTTTTTCCACTGTATTGTGATTAAATAATGGTAGCCTTAGTGAGCATTAAAAAACATATTTTGAAAACATAAAAAAAAAATTAATGTGAATGGTACTGTATGTACTGTTATCAATCAATCAATAAATAAATAAATTAAAAAAAATTGTTTATGTCATATCTATCCTCTATATTCCCCCTCTACATATGTTAGCCTATTTGCTTTGTTAATACAAAGTGGCAAATTGTCTATATTATTTTTGTAGCATATAGTTATGACTCCAGAATTCACTTAACGGGACTAAAAATGATAAACTGATCACCAGAATTGTTTAGTTCCTTTTAATTAAGTCAAAAGAACAATTTATTTCTTTAGGTTTTTTTTGTTTCATCTGAAATGCGGAACAGGTGCAGTTTTACAGGTAAACATGAGGTGGCGATATTGCACTTTGATAGTGGAGCGTGGATCTGGCTACAGCTCAAACACAGCAGCAGGTGGGATAACAGGAGCAGTACCTTCACCAGCTGCACATCCTGTCTGATCAGCTGGCTCTGAGATAACTGATCGCGGTTCACTATCCAGGGATGTCTGAGAACAAGAGGTGCCGTCAGCCGCTGATGAGGGTCCACATGCAGCATTTTAGTTACAATGTCCTGTTCAGAGATGACAAAAATGACATATTTTGAAGCTGAAGTCATATAGAACCTAATAAAGATGATTTAGAGAATGAAGCATCTTCACAGCTGATGGTAAAGACTGAATGCACATTATTTCTAGGGCTGGGTGAAGAGTGTGTTATCAGACTATATAGTTTTCCAAACCTTCCTTCCCCTCTCTCTCTCAATTAGAGTCGATACGTTCATTTCTGTAAATCTGTTCTGTTTGCTTCAAATAAACCAATTCCTAAGTATCTGTTTGTGTCACCACTCAAAAATAATCATGGCTGTCTCTGCATGGGTCATATTGCCTTTTAATTGCCTAAATAATCGATCTACACTGCTGTCTACTGTGAACTATAAGTTTTTTTAGGATTTCAAAAAAAGTATTTTATGCTCAAAATAAACAAAACAGTAGCAGTAAACACAGTTATATTGTAAAGTATTATTACAATTTGAAAGTACTGTTTTCTAATATATATTTTAAAATGTAATTTATTCCCGTGATGGCAAACTTGAATTGTTAGCATCATTATTCCAGTCTTCGTTGTCACGTGAACCTTCAGAAATCATTCTAATATGATGATCGGGTGCTCAATTATTGCTCAGGAATAAATTACTTTTTAAAATATACTCATATAGAAAACAGTTATTTCAAAATATGACTGTTTTTATTGTATCTTCGATCAAATAAACGCAGTCTTGGTGAGCATAAAAAACTTCTTTCAAGAAAACATCAAGAGTTTTTATTTAAGTAATTAAGTAGAATAGTAATTATTTAAAGAGTTCGACCGGTAGTGTAAATAAATATGATAAATTATTATTTTTTTACATTTATTTAGTAAAAGTGGAAAACATGCCTTTATTATTTATATTAATTCATTTTTATTTTATTTATTGAATTAAAGAGCAAAAAGATGTTAACAACCATATTGAATACTGTCAAAAGGCAGAAAAAAAATTGGTTTATGGGCTATATACTGTATTGCCAGACCTAATCCCAACATGCAAAAATCAGGAAGCTGACCTTGGCTGCGTCAGACACCGTGTCCCAGTTGCCTCCTGACAGGGCAAATTTCCCACTGCCAATGCGAGCCAAGATCTCTTCTGGTGTGTCGTCAGGGCCGTTAGCGAAGGGCGTGAAACTGTGGGACAGAACGAGTGCTGAGTGTGTGAAAGAACTTGTGAATGTGCTCTTACAGACAAAAGGTGAGATGAGAAAGAAAAGAGTGGCTTTTATTTTTATAATACCCCATTTCCACTGTGTTATTTTTTAGCGTACACATATGGCTAGGTCAGAAGAGTGAGATACTTTTTTCTTTTTTTTCAAATGTTCTGATTACACAGAGGTTTAAAGCTCAATCCATAGTCAGGAACATTAAATTGAGAGAGCTGCTTGGCTTCTGATAGCTCTGGCATTGTGTTCAGTACAATTACTCTGTGACTTGACCCGGCTTACCTAGTAATCCCCTCCACCCTGCCCTCACCCGGGTAATGGGAGAAAGGATGTGCTACATAGAGTTTTGATTTGTTTATTTTGACAGGTCAATTGTAATGTCATAGAAAATTAAGAAAATGAAGACAGGGCTCTTGGGTCATGTGGGCAGATTGATGGCAGAAACAATGTTAGCATATGAATACTGTCAGTTCATTTAAAGCAACAAATAGAATCAGTTCATACTGAGATTAAGACAAAAACATTGCAGCAAGGTTGCATGTGACACTTGGATTATATCCATCAGGATTTTTTTTCTTATGTGCAACTGGTTGCTTGTTTTGTTTAGCTAGGGCTACTTTCTGCTGCTTTTTTACTTTTAACTATGTTACTACCAGGGGAAGTCGTGGCCTAATGGTTAGAGAGTCGGACTCGTAATCCAAAGGTTGCGGGTTCGAGTCTCGGGCCGGCAGGGATTGTAGGTGGGGGTAGTGAATGTCCAGCGCTCTCTCCACCCTCAATACCACGACTGAGGTGCCCTTGAGCAAGGCACCGAACCCCCAACTGCTCTCCGGGCGCCGCAGCATTAATGACTGCCCACTGCTCCGGGTGTATGTTCACGGTGTGTGTGTGTGTTCACTGCTGTGTGTGTGCACGATGGATGGGTTAAATGCAGAGCACGAATTCCGAGTATGGGTCACCATACTTGGCAGTATGTCACTTCACTTTCAGGTTCGGACACATATAGACACACATCGAGATACATATTCTTAATTTGATTAACTAATCATTTCTGCAATGTTGACCTTGTATTTTCTAGATTTGCACATTCTGATGAGCAGAAGTGGTGCATTCTGGGATGATTTTTAAACAGTAAGGAGTCCACATGTATCCTGGACGCTTGATGTCTGCTTTTCCTTCATTATCTCAGCAATTTAACTGTCTTTATTATAATTACTGTATAGTATGGTAAAGCATAATTGCTAACAATTTAAATAACTGTAAAATTGTATTTATTTATTTTTTGATGGCAAAGCTGAATTTGCATTAGCTATTACTCCAGTCTTCAATGTCAGGTGATCCTTCAGAAATCATTCTTATATGCTGAAATTTAAAGAACGAAAAGAAATAAAGTCTTTATGGTCTCTTTTGTTCAATTTAATGCATCCTTCCAGAATAAAATATCGTATAGCTGTATTATATATATGTTATAAATCAATAAAAAAAAAAACATAAATCCAGCTGATCCCAAACTTTTGAATGGTAGTGTATATGTAATATATAACATATATCCTGTTAAGACTCTTACCCTGCCAGCATGGTGTACAGTAAGATTCCCAGGCTCCAGATATCGCAGGCGGCATCATACCCCTGTTTCTTCAGGACCTGTATGAATCACAGGTTTGTTGTGAACATATATTATAAAACACTTAGCTCGAATTCTGATTGGATGAGTTGCATTTAAAGATATAAACTTTTGATTTTAGCACAGGGTCGTGCCTAAAAAAACACTGTATTCCTGTTGCAGTTTCTGTCAATCAAGCAATATAGTTTGGTCATTTTTTAAGAGCAATTGTTATTGTAAATAATTTTACATTTGTATGACATGTTTCACAAACATTTAAAAAATGCATTTTTTTCAGAGATGAATAAATCGTAACACTAAACAGAAAAAAAGGTATCGAAAAGTACCTCAGGGGCCACAAAGTTTGCAGTGTAGCACGGTGTCATGAGCAGACCATTTTCAGCCCTTAACTGTTTGGCAAACCCAAAATCACACATTCTGATGGACTCTGGGTCGCCTATTTCATCAACATACAGGATGTTACTGGGCTTCAAGTCTCGATGCACAACCTGGACACAGATTAAGAAACAATGATGTAGTACACTCCACAAAATGACCAAAAGTTGTGTCATTTGCTGTATTAGAACTCCTATGGCACATTTATCTTCAGTAGCAAGTAAGTATTTAGCGTCCCCACTGTGACCACATGCAAACTGACCCCCTGTGAATGCAGATACTCCACAGTCTTGGTGATGGTGCAGAGCACAGCTGAGGCCTCGCGCTCTGAGAAGCACTTCTGCCTCAGGATCCGGTCCAGCAGCTCTCCACCTCTCATCAGCTCCATCACCAGATACACAAACTTGCCGTCGTCATAGACCTGCAGCATACAGCACAGAACAGCTCACTCTCTCCACCACACTGCAGTGATGCAGCTTTCAATCACAGACATCAGCAGACCAGAGGGAGCCCACGAGGCCTTACGCAACCAGAAGACAACTTGTGAAACTGGATCAACGGTAACGCAGGTTAACATGGTAAGACAGCTGAGATAAAGACATGACATATTCTGTTAGTAGGCTGGAGTGTTTGGCAAAATTCTGAATTTGAGAACGAGCTCCTTTTTTCGAGGACTACAACACACAGGAAGTTAAACTGGAATGACAGGAAGGGAATTTGAAACTGAATTTGAGGAATTTTAACACACAACAGAAAGTTTCATTAGATCAATAGCTATCACAGCAAAAAACGATTTTCTTACTTAGTGTTTTTGTCTTGTTCTCCAATATTTAAACATGCCTACAGTACATCAAAATACATTTACTTGAGAAGCAAAACGACTAAGTCTTTTCGGAGAAAAACTGTTAGTTTTTGCTTAAAGGGATAATTCACCCCAAAATGAAAATGTTATGTTTCTCTGCTTACTCCCAGGGCATCCAAGATGTAGGTGACTTTGTGTCTTCAGTAGAACAAAAACGAAGATTTTTAACTCAAACCGTTGCAGTCTGTCAGTCATATAATGGCAGTCAATGGGACTCACGGCTTTGAGAGAAAAAAAACATACACAGACAAAACCAAATTAAACCCTACGGCTCGTTGAGGTTTTAGTGATAGTTGGACATTGCAGTGGATCAGAGGTAAAAAATGATATAAATACTGTTCAGTTTCTTGCAGAGACTGATTGTTTCGTGTCTTAAGACCTCAATGTATCGTCACGAGCCGCAGGGTTTAATTGGTTTTGTCTGTGTATGTTTTTTTTTGTCTCAAAGCCGTGGGTCCCATTGACTGCCATTATATGACTGACAGACTGCAACGGTTTGAGTTAAAAATCTTCGTTTGTGTTCTACTGAAGAAACAAATTCACCTACATCTTGGATGCCCTGGGAGTAAGCAGATAAACATCACATTTTCATTTTTGGGTGAGCTATCCCTTTAAAGCAAGAAAAAATATCTGCCAATGGGGCAATAGCAATAATTTTGTTTCAGATTTTTTTCTTGTTTAAGCAAAATATTGAGAAATATTTTCAGAAAACTAGTCATTTTGCTTCTGAAGTAGATGAACCTAGATTCAAGAATGTTTAGATATTTGTACGAGAGAGCTAGTCAAAAAAAATACTAAGTAAGAAAATCATTTTAATTTTGACTAATTTCTATGTAAAGCTTTTCTACTTCCTTTTTTTTTTTTTTTGATTAGCAATTTCTCCTAAATCTAAGTTTTGTCCAAGCTAATCACACCAAATTCAGACTTAACTTCATCAAAGTGAATACTAACGTCTTCTGACTATAATATATTTAGAAAATTAGAGCATTCTAGGAAATTGTCTCTTAATATAGTTAAAATAAAATTGTATTATTGAAAACTACACTTCATGAATAGGAAACCTCTATTAACTAATTTAACACAGTTGTATCTTCAAGATAAAATAATAGATCTTTTCTGCCTATTGTGAAATAGTTCAAATCCATGAGTACAGTTTTGAAACTCTAAATCCAGATCACAAAATCATGGGCACAGATTAAATTGTCAAAAATACTAATTTCCATGGCCTAGTAAGGGGTTTTCATTAAACTAAAGTAGCATTTCTTTCAAAGTGTGACTCACATCTTTCAGAGTAATGATGTTTGGGTGCTGGCCGTATCTCAGAAGAATCTCGATCTCTTCAGACGGGTCCTTCTTGGCTCGGTCAATAATCTGAAATGAAGTGGGCTGGTCACAGCGGTGTCTGATAAAGCATCGCCTGACACTGAGTGATGCTGTCCTCTACGGCAATTCATCCAAATGCTCGTATGAAAGCGCCAGTACCTCTGCTGTTCACTAAATAACACTGTGTTTTGTCACACAAAGAGCATTTGATGGAACCCAGTGCCTTCAAAGATTAGATTTCATACGTACTTTGACAGCATACTCCACACTGGTGATTCTGTGGACACAACGTTTGCAGACCGAATACGCTCCAATGCCGATATCCTCCTTCAACTCATAGCCGTCAGTGAAATGAATGTTGTTGCCATGAAGTTGCTGCAATAAAAGAAAACACACATTAATACACTGATTATGTATTTGATATTATGAGTGGTAAATGACAACATTACTTCAACTATGGATATATTCCACTAACTTTCCATTAACAGTCTTCATTTTGAACAGTTGTAAAATTTATTGTAATCTAATGCATTTTGAAGTGTGGTTTCAGTGTCAACTGTAGAAGAAGATTTAACCCCAAGCATTTTACAGCACGCTCACTGCCCTGGCTGTCCTCCAGGAGTAACCTGAGGTTAAGTGTCTTGCTCAAGGGCACAAATGATAATAATTCACATCTCCCTTCAGGCGTTTGACCATAGGACCTTTCACTTACTGGCCCACATCTTTCACCCTGTATACCTGAAAATAACTGAAAATTTCACCATCTGGTGTTCTTTAACAAATGATTTCTTTAACAACTTATTTTTCAAAAAACCTTGACCTTGTTGAATGTTCAGGATTGCATCATTGTAACATTTGCATAATGAACTGTGTTTGGTCCATTCTTTCTTGCATCTATTTAATGGTGAATAGTCACCTTCACACTGTGATCACATGTTATGTGTTGTACTCATGCATAGCTGACAAACAACAAGACTTGACAACGACAAGGTGACGTCGCATTTCATTTAAACAGAACCATGCACCATTAAGCTCACGGGTCTGGATCGCTGCTTTTATTTTATTTATGTTTTTGGATGTGCATAATAAAATGTGAAATAATTGCATAAAAATAACTTTAACGTTTATTTAAAAAAAAATAATTAGTGCTGCAAAGATACTGTACAACGACAAGATAATCAACTTTCTTACCTGAGCTGATCAGTGCTCTAACAGCACTCAATTTAAATGAGCCAATAACTTAAATGGCCAATCAAATCAAAGACAGGTATTAATGTTTACAGCAGCCAAGCACACATTTCAGCATGATACTTCAGTTTTAACAGTCAAAAAATGAAATGTCAAATGTAAGTAGCTAACATTTAATATTTGACTAATATGTTATGACAGAAATGTTAAACGAACAACAGCAATATCCACTTATGCAAACCTCTTAACCAGACTCATTTTCAGAACATTAGGCATAAGATTCTAACCATGCATTAAAAAAAAACTTTTGAATAGAATGAAGATGAGTAAATTTTTCTTGTTTTGCCTAAATATCATATTTTTTTTTTATTTAGTACTTCCCTTCAGAAGCTACAGAAGACACTTACATGTTTTCCAGAAGACAAATTAAGTTAAATTTACCTTGATCTTCAAATTCAAAAAGTTTTCACGTTTTTTATATATACAGTGCCCTCCATAAGTATTGGAACAATAAAGACAAAATTGCTCTGTTGGCTGCGGAGTCCAGACATTTGCAAATATGATTAAAAGATGAATATGAGACAAAACTACAGAATGTCACATTTTATTATTAGCCGTTTCAACACATACATGTTTTAGCAAATAAAAAGAACAGCACTTTTAGAGTTCATTCCGACTAATTGATGTGAGCATAAGTATTGGGACAGTTGAACATAAGGCAGATATAAAAGATTAAAAGCTATTATTTAGTTGCAGATCCCTTGCGCACAATCACAGCAGTGAGTCTGTGACCCATAGACATCACCAGACTCTTGGTCTCATCCTTTGAAATACTTTTCCCAGCCTTTAATGCAGCCAATTCCAATTGTTGCTTGTTTTGGGGAGTTTCTGCCTTTACTCTCCTCTCCAGCTGGTGAAATTCATGTTCAATCGGATTTAAATATGGAGATTTACTTGGGCAATCTAAGACTTTCCATTTCTTTGCCCTTATAAATTCATTCACTGAACTGGCAGGGTGTTTTGGGTCATTGTCCTGATGCAATATGAGACCACTTCCCAATGAATCTGGTGGCATTTTCCTGAATATTGGTAGGCAAGATGGTTTTGTACCCTTCCAAATTCATTCTGCTACTGTCATCATACATTAAGTCATCAGTAAAGTTAAGAGGGCCTGTTCCAGCGGCAGCCATGCATGCCCGTGCCATGACACCACCTCCACCATGCTTTACAGATGAGGCTGTATGCTTGGGATCATTGCAGTTCCTTTTTTTCTCCACATTTTTGCTTTCCCATCACTTAGATAAAGGTTAATCTTTGTCTCATCAGTCCATAAACACAATTCCAAAACTTTTCTGGCTCACCTTTGTGCTTTTTTGCAAACTCTAGGAGTTTTTCAAACTCTTTCTATTTTTGGTGCTGGTCAGAGGTTTGCATCTTGCTGTGTAGCATTCTGTGTAGTAATTCTGTGTCAAAGTCTCCTGAGGACAGTAGATTGTCAGAGCATCACCCCAGCTTTCTGGAAGTTGTTGGTGATTTTACAGACACATCTTTTAGGGTTCATTTTCACAGCTTTTATGATTTGTCTGTCATCAACTACTGCTGTTTTCTCAGCCGATCAGGTCGTTGTTGGTTGCTGGTGGCTTCCAAACTCTTGATTTCTTCATGCCCATTGTTTTTGCTAGAGCTCTAACTGATTTTGATTTCATCCATATTGCTTGCTTTTCTCTCAAAGTCAGCTCCCTCGTCTTCATCCTGGTTTGTGTGTCATCATCGAATGCAAGATTCAGAATACAGAAGTAATGGATATAACTGATACAACACATTCCCTGCTTTTAATATCTGAAGAATTAATTAAACAGGACACAGCCTTGTCACTCTAAACCCAAATGATACTTTTATATAAAGGTTTTCATTACTGTGTGTTGACTATTTTCACAAGAGACAAAAATTAAATATACTGACATGGTTTAAAGCTATTGTTATACAAATTTGGCCCCTTCCAGACATCTTAAAATGCACACATGTAGATCAGCGCAATCCTTATTTTTTCTGGGGACAGGGGCTTATGTCCCCTAGTCTTTATACCCCACAGTACTTCTAAAACCCCCTGTACAGCCATGCATAAAACCAAAACCTAAAACCTAAACTTCCCTAAAACTTTACCACCATTCCATTGCTGCCTTGCAAGGAGCTTTTTTCCTTCAGGAAATACAAATCTAGTCTTCAGTGCTTTGTAACAGTGCATGGAGATACATTTACCATCAGTTAAAAGTGAAACATATACGTCAAAGATGCAAGTAACCGACAGCCTCTTCAGATAATTGTGTCACGAATCCGGTCTATGAACTTCCGTTCACTCACCACCAGAGGTAACCCGCTCACCATAAGGACTCTCACACTACACAGACTGCTACACTATACCCTGGACTACATTTCCTATCATCCATTGCACTGATTGCACACACACCTGAATGCACTGATTACACAGACACACAGCTGAATCCCATCAGACACGCTTTATAAGCCTTGGACTTCCTCTTCCAGGTGGCCGAGGATTGTTTAGCATCTGTTACTGTGATTTTACGGAGCCTGTCTTAAGTTTTCCTAGTCTATTGAATAGTTTCCTACTATTGCTCATGTTTATGGATTACCTCTTTTGTTAAAGCCCTCTGGATATTGTTAGCCGTCGAGCGACCATGCCTGTTTAGGATACTTCTCTTGCCTTGCCCTTAATATACCTGTTTGCCATTGTCAGAAACTTGCCTGTTTAACGACCACGTCTTTGAATAAAGCTTTGCAGATGTATCCGAACGCTTCCTCTGTTCCCTCCGTAACAGAATCCTCAGCCGTACAAGGATCCAGCAGCTCTTCGGAGGAACACTGGCCAGGTATGGACACAGCACGGATATTATTAGCTCTTAAACAAGGCCCGTGTTCACTGGAGAGCTATATTCAGGAATATTTAGCCACTACTCTGATTTACTGGACTGTTTGTTGATAGTTTTTTGTGATGGCATTAATCAACCACTACAGTCTGAGCTTAAACGTGAGGGTTTGCGTTCATCACTCGCTTAGTTTATGGATTATGCTTTGTTGACTGTTGACTCTTTGTTTACTGTGGGTGTTGCAGAGGAAGAACGTGGCATTGCATCTATGACCGAGATAGCAGCTGCGTTAGTGCACGCTCACAAAATGGCAGCGACAGTGGAGCCTATTCACAAAATGGCGACCACAACAACACCCCTTCATGTCATTGCTGCCAGTGATGAGCCAAGTCAAATCACAGCTGATCTTCATGAGTCCAGTCAAGTCAAGAGTTGACCGTCGTGAACCAAGGCAAGTCAGAGTTGACCGTCGTGAGCCAAGCCACCATCTTAGCTGTTCGTCCAGAGTCTCGTCCCGTCTCAGCTGTTCGTCCAGAGTCTCGTCTACGTCACGTCACAGCTGTTCGTCCAGAGTCTCGTCTCGTCACAGCGGATCATCTAGAGTCACGTCACCTCCTTTCTGCTGCACCCAGTTCCTCAAGGTCAATCCTCCGTTATCTCAGTATGATATCCAGTGTGAAGGATGCACCGTTGGTGTCTTCACGCGCAGCTGGTATCCCCAAACCTATTCACCTTAGTCCTCCAGTCTTTGAACTGTTCCCCTTGTCTGTAGTGCTTTCCACAATGGAGATCGCCATATGGTGAGTATGGGCTGCGTTCACTACCGCTGAAGTTCCAGAGCCAGCGACTTCCACGGAAGGATTGCCAGAGGTGGTGGCTGAGGCTGCAGAACCTCCAGAAATGGCAGTGCCTGCTCCAGATCCTCCAGAGGTGGCGGCTGAGGCTGCAGAAACTCCAGAGGTGGTGGTGCCCATTCCGGATTCTCCAGAGGTGGCGGCTGAGGCTGCAGAACCTCCAGAGGTAGCAGTGCCAGTTTCGGATTCTCCAGAGGTGGCAACTGATGCTGCAGAACCTCCAAAGGTGGCGGCTGATTCTGCAGAACCTCTTGAAGCAACGTCTTTCACTTCAGCTCTGGTTACAGTAGTGGCGCCCATTAATGAACTCATTGTCTGTCCTGCCACGGCTATGGAGGATGTCTATGAACTCTCGTCCTGTTCTGAGCCGGCCAAAGAGGCCATCTACGAACTCGCATCCTGTTTTGAACCTGCCATTGAGGCTGATTGTGAATGATCTGTTCGTCTAGGCTCAACTAATGAGTCTGATTTGGAACGGACTGTCTTGCCTGTGTCTGTCAAAGAATCAAACCCTGAACTGTCTGTCTAAATGATCTTGTTGATTCTGATTTTGAACTATCTGTCTGTCCAGTTCCTGCCAATGAACCTGTGTGAGCAGGTTGTTAAGCCAGTGTCAGTCAATATGTTAATTTCTCAACTATCTGCCTGTCCTGTTTCAGTCACTGAAAAGTCTACCAGTCCAGTTTCAGGTAATACACCCAATTTTGAATTGTCTGTCTGGATTCTGCTGTTCAATCTGACTCTGAACTATCTATTATGCCTGTTTCAATCAATGAGTCGTATTACAAACTGTCTGGCCAGCCAGTTCTCTCAAATGTCACTTTTTTTTATTTTATTTTTTTATATATTACCTGTCTGCGCCGCTTCTCTGCGGTCGTGGGCTGCAGCGCCCGGTCGTACATCTGGTTTCTGTTAATGAATCTGACTCCAAACCTTCTGTCAGTCCAGTTTCAGTCAATAAGACTGATTTTGAACAATCTATCGGCCCAGTTTCAATTAGTGGGTTGGAGTGTGAATTGTCTGCCAGTTTTGTTTCTGTCACTGAACTGTTAGCTTCAGCTTCTGTCAATGCCCTTGATTTTGAGCCATCTTTCAGTCCCATTTCAATCGATGCTTTTGGTTCTGAACTGCTTACCTACCCAGTCTCAAGTAATATCTGTTATTGAACTGTCTGTTTGCCCAGCCACCCTCAAGGAGACGTACACTGAACTTTCTGCCCTGTCACAGTCATGCCCAAAGAGACCGTTAAAGTCCACTGTATTCCCTGTTCCGACCCTTGTGGCCGTAGAGTCTCTATGTTCTGTGTTTTAGATCCATCCGCTCTGCCGTGGTGGCCTTCTGCTCCGGCCCGTCTGCTCTGTCGTGGTGGTCTGCTGTCTGGCTCTGGTGGTCTTCTGCTCCGGCGTGGTTGTCTACTACTCAGGTCTGGTGGTCTTCTGCTCCACCGTGTTGGTCTTCTGTTCAGGTCTTGTGGTCTTTTGCTCCACCGTGGAGATCTTCTGCTCCGCCCTGGTGGGCTCCTGTTCCGTCTGCTCCGCCCTGGTGGGCTCCTGCTCCGTCTGCTCCGCCCTGGTGGGCTCCTGCTCCGTCTGCTCCGCCCTGGTGGGCTCCTGCTCTGTCTACCTTGTCCTGGCCTCTGGCTCTGCCCTGGCTCCCTGCTCTGTCGGTTTCCCTTTGGTTTCCTGCTTTGCTGTCCTGCCGGCTCTGCCTCAGTCCCCAGTCTCACTTCCACATGGACCTAAAGAGAGCAGCCCGGAAAATGGAGCGCAGCTGGAGAAAAACAAAATTAGAGGTATTTCGTAATGCTTGGCGGGAAAGTACCCTATCCTACAGAAAAGCATTAAAAACTGCTAGATCTGCTTACTTTGTCTCTTTTAGAAGAAAACAAACACAACCCCAAGTATTTATTTAATACAGTGGCTAAATTAACAAAAAATATAACCTCAGCAGGTGCAGACATTACCCAGCAACACAGTAGTAATGACTTTATGAACTACTTTACTTCCAAGATCGAAACTATTAGAGAGAAAAATTGTAACCATGCAGCTCTCAGCCACAGTATCACATCAGAGTGCACTATAGATCCCCTGAGGAACAATTCCACTCATTCTCTTCTACTGGAAATGAAGAATTGTATAAACTTGTTAAATCATCTAAACCAACAACCTGTATTTTAGACCCTCTTCCACTGTAGGATATCAGAGACCGAATCAGACAGTTAAGAGTCGATCAGAACATCGAAACATGAGAAGCTGAAATTCCACAGAGGCCCAAGAAAACAGGACAACGTCGTATATCAGATTCCTAGCTCCAACTAGTCTGAAGCAAGCAAACTAACCAACTCTTTCACAAAACAGCTTGCAACATTGAGACAAAATAACACTTATTGATAATTCCAATTCAGGAAGGAGATCGTCAAATTTGGGGGCAAATAATCAAGACTGATGGTCAAAGAGATGGCAATCACATGGGTTCCATGCTGGAAGTCATGAGCTTCCTTAGACCGACTTCTCCCCCACATACAAGACAAAGAACCAGACTGAAATTCCTTTGTACACAAAGACTGTCGTTTCCATGTGCACCTAAAATCATCTTAAAAGACTTTCATTTTCATTTTAATGAAAGTAATAATTTTTATGCATCACTCCATATGTATGTAACCCACATATTAGACGATCATGTTTTAATCGTATATTATGTATGTCTTTTTACTCCTTATTAAATAGCTGAAGGATTCATATTAGTGCTCGGTATGTATGAGGTGACAATTCTAGTTTGAAACGTTTCTTCCAATTGATTCTTTGTCAAATGTATCATATTCTGGTTATAGAAATCCCATTCAAAAGTATACTTTGCAAGAGCGTGTAAAATTCGGACCATGTGACTGATAACATGCTGATTTATGATGGAAGGAACACCCCTAGCTAAGATAATAGCCTATCTAATTGGTCAAGACACCAGAGGGGATGTGTCCAGAAGCCGAGTTTAAAAACTCAGGACATCATCAAACTCAGTTCTCTCCTTTTTCTGCTTCAACTTTTGCCACCGTGTTTTTGACGCTGCTCTTTGAGCGTGCTCTGGCCTACGTGCCAGCTGCTACTACAATGAGGAGAAAACTCACCTAGTCTCTTTACATTCTTTTACTTTAATTTATTTTCTTTTCCGTTGTGAGTTTCGTGTACTCCGTTAAGTTTTGCCGCCACGTCTCATCTCCGAGTTCAACTAGAGTCTGTGACCGCCTCAACTTCTACCAGCCACAACTCCGCATCCGCAGCCAATGCCCAACCATTGGCTTCCCAAGACGTCATTTCAACGACTACTGAACTCTCAGCCAAAAAAAACCCTTTCCTGCAACGGCGGCACAAAAGGGATTCCCTCAGCAACAAGCAAGTAACCTCCAGGTTCTAACTGAATCGGTGCAGTTAATATAAATTTTAGCCTCACTGAGAAACTCAATGCGAGGGTTAATTAAGTGATTGGTTGTTCAGGTCTATGCAATGGCATATATTGCTGTAAACTTGGGATTTCACATTTTCATTCTCTTAAACTCATCCTTTCCTCACTCTCTCTCTCTTTCTGCAACGTGTGAATGCTTGTTCATGTTAGATTAGTTTGTCTTAGGTTTATATAAATAAAATCTTATTTATATTGAAAAGAGAAGTTTCTCGTGTTTTGTGCTTACAAGTTAATGTCTTGATCTGCTGATCTTGTTACTGTGCTATTAAATAGTATTTTCACTATATTTTGGATTTTAATATCCAGTGCATTGTTGATGTTATATGGCTTGGTCAATGAATCTCTGCTGACTCAGTGATCCGCTGTAAAACAGTGATTCTGTTCAAATTGACTTTAAAATCACAAATTATTCCCTTTGAGCTAAATTAAACCATTTGCTTTAAATTACATATTACGTTTTCACGTTACACCATCGAAGCTCATAAAAGAGGTGCTTCCAGAAGTAATAGATCCTCTTCTGAATATTTTTAATTAATCATTGCCATTAGGATATGTCCCTAAAACCTTCAAACTGGCTGTTATTAAGCCTCTCATTAAAAAAACACAACTTGACCCCAAAGAATTAAATAATTCCAGACCGATCTCGACTCTCCCTTTTCAGTCAAAGCTATTAAAAGAGGTAGTATCACCACAACTATGTTCCTTCTTAGAGAAATTATATATGTGAGGATTTCCAGTCAGGTTTTAGACTATCACAGTACTGAGACTGCTCTCATTAGTTACAAACGACCTGCTTTTATCATCTGATCGTGGTTGTATCTCTCTCTCTCTCTCTCTCTCTATTAGTGCTACTGGATCTTAGCGCCGCATTTGATACTATCGACCACAACATTCTTTTAAATTGACTAGAAAATTGTTGGCATTCGAGGAAGTGTACTGGCATGGTTCAAATCGTACTTATCTGACCGCCATCAATTTGTGGCAGTAAATGAATCATACCAATCACAAGTGCAGTATGGAGTACCTCAAGGCTCAGTACTTGGCCCCTTACTTTTCACGCTTTACATGTTACCCTTGAGAGATATCATTAGGAAACATGGTGTTAGCTGTCACTGTTATGCTGGTGATTCCCAGCTCTATATTTCTTCGCGACCTGATGAAAATTACCAATTTGCAAAACTAACGGAATGTATAGTTGATATCAAAAACTGGATGACTAGCAATTTCTTACTGCTAAATTAAAAAAAACAGAGGTGCTAATTATTGGACCAAAAACTTTTGCATGTAATAACCTAGATCACTGTTTAATACTTGATGGCTGCTCTGTAAATTCTTCGTCATCAGTTAGGAACCTAGGTGTACTTTTTGATAGCAATCTTTCCTTCGAAAAACTGCATTTTTCCATCTTAAAAATCTATCTAAATTACGACTCATGCTCTCAATGTCAAATGCAGAAACAATTCATGCATTCATGACCTCGAGGCTAGATTATTGTAATGCTTTATTGGGTGGTTGCTCTGCACATTTAATAAACAAACTCGAGCTGGTTCAAAATGCAGCAGCTAGAGTTCTTCCTAGAACCAGGAAGTATCACCACATTAGCCTGGTTCTGTCAACACTGCACTAGCTCCTTATTAAACATTGTATACATTTTAAGATCTTGCTAATTACCTATAAAGCCCTGAATGGTTTGGCACATTTGAGTGAGCTCTTATCGCATTATAGTCCTTCACGTCCGCTGCGATCTCAAAACTCTGGCCATTTGATAATACCTAGAATATAAAAATCAACTGCGGGTGGAAGATCGTTTTCCAATTTAGCGCCCAAACTCTGGAACAATCTACCTAACACTGTTTGGGAAGCAGACACACTCTGTCAGTTTAAATCTAGATAAAAGACCCATCTCTTTAACCTGGTTTACACATGACACTATCGCATTTCTATAATTAAAATCCATTAAAGGATTGTTAGGCTGCATTAATTAGGTCAACCGGAACCGGGAACACTTCCCAAAACACCTGATGTACTTGTTTCATTGTTAGAAGAATGGCATCTATGCTAATATTAGTCTGTTTCTTTCTTATTCCGAGGTCACCGTAGCCACCCAGATCCAGACTGTATCCAGATCAGATGGTGGATCAGCACTTAGAAATGACCTCTACAGCCAGGACACCTAGATGAGCCCCAAGGGGGCTCGGTCACAAATCCGGTTTATGAACTTCCGTTCACTCACCACCAGAGGTCACCCGCTCACCACAAGGACTCTCACACTACACAGACTGTTACACTATACCCTGGACTACATTTCCCATCTTCCATTGCACTGATTGCACACACACCTGAATGCACTGATTTATAACATGCTGACATGCTTTATAAGCCTTGGACTTCCTCTTCCAGATCGCCGAGAATTGTTTAGCATCTGTTACTGTGATAGCTACTTTACGGAGCCTGTCTTAAGTTTTCCTATTCTAGTCTATTCAAAGTCATAGTCTTGCCTGTTTTCCTGTGTTTTTGATTCTTGCCTGTGTATCTTAGATTTACCCATTGCCTTGCCATTTGGATACTGTTTGCCCCAGCTCGGACTATTGCTCATGATTATGGATTACCTCTTTTGTCAAAGCCCTCTGGATATTGTTAGCCGTCGATCAACCACGCCTGTTTAAGATACTTATCTTGCCTTGCCCTCAATATACCTGTTTGCCATTGTCAGAAACTTGCCTGTTTAACGACCACATCTCTGAATAAAGCTTTACAGATGTATCCGAACGCTTCCTCTGTTCCTTCAATAATAAAATAAAACCTTCCGAAAACAAAAGCAATTCACGGCACAGGTTTACAATTTCTCCACAAATAGCTGCACTCATGCATGTTCATGAGCGCTATCAGAGTAAGCTATCGTATGCTCAGCAGATGCCACATCAGATCAGAATGATCGAGACAACGGCACCGCAGCTCAGATATCCGCTCGTGTGCCAGTGAATCCCCGCCAATCAATATATCTCATTCCGGTCACTGCCACCTCAGAGCAGACACTTCAATAAAGCAGATCTTCAGGTATGAACCATCTGGCAGAATAAGTTCAGCTTATGTAACACAGGGCTCTTTTTTCCTTCTCTTTCTTCTTGTTTTGTGCTGTGCAATGCAGCAGTGCTTCCCTGAGGAATCTGTCTGAATTGACTCTGTGTGTACAGCCAGACCAAGGTTAAACGGAAACATAAAACAACTTTGGCTTGGCTGACTGCAATATTTTTTATATGTCAGCAACTAGCCCTCAATGTAGCAAAGCATGCATAAGGGAAATATTGCTTCTTTTTCCTCACTTTTATCTTGCATCACGAAAGAAAACACATTTGTATATTTTCTGAAGAAATGGGAGGTGATGTTTGCCAGTGCAAAATTTGCTGCATTGATGATTAGGTGATGTGGGTAGCTCCTATGGTACTTTTACGCAGTTTCTAAGGTATTTTGAGTTTTTTTTAGCATTGTACTATGCCATATTTAGAGTTGATTTTAGCATGTTGCTATGGTTAATGGTTAAAGTATTATGAATGGCTTTTAGTTGGTATATACATGGTATTTTGAGTGGCTTTTAGCACACAGCTATGCAGTTGCTAAATATTTTGAGTGATTTTTAGCATTTCACTATGCATTTGCGGTTTATTTTAGCAAGTTGCTAAAGTACATGTGCTAAGATATTTTAAGTGTTTTTTGCATGTTGCTATGTGGTTGATAATGTATTTTGAATGGCTTTTAGAAGCTTTAGGTTTGCTAAGGTACTTTGAGTGGCTTTTAGCATGTTGGTCTGCAGTTATTGAGATATTGTGAGTGATTTGTTTGTATTTTACTATACATTTTGGGTAACAATTTAGAATAGGGAACACTTATTCACTATTAACTACGACTTTTCCCTCAATACATTCTTAATTTGCTGCTTATTAATAGTTAGCCTAAGGTAGTTGTTAAGTTTAGGTATTGGGTAGGATTAGGGATGTAGAATAAGGTCATGTAGAATAAGGCATTAGTATGTACTAAATTACTACTAATAAATGTCTAATATTCTAGTAATATGCAACATTACTAATAAGCAACTAGTTAGGAGACCCTGAAATAAAGTGTTACCACATTTTGCAGTATTTGTGTTGATTTTAGCATGTTGCTACATGTGCTAAAGTATTTTAATTGTTTTTTTGCATGCTGCTATGTGGCTGCTGAAGTATTTTGAATGGTTTTAGTAGTTATATGTTTGCTAAGGTACTTTGAGTGGCTTTTAGCATGTTGGTCTGCAGTTATTAAGATTGTGAGTGATTTGTTTGTATTTTACTATACATTTTGGGTAACAATTTAGAATAGGGAACACTTATTCACTATTAACTACGACTTTTCCCTCAATACATTCTTAATTTGCTGCTTATTAATAGTTAGTAGCCTAAGGTAGTTGTTAAGTTTAGGTATTGGGTAGGATTAGGGATGTAGAATAAGGTCATGTAGAATAAGGCATTAGTATGTACTAAATTACTACTAATAAATGTCTAATATTCTAGTAATATGCAACATTACTAATAAGCAACTAGTTAGGAGACCCTGAAATAAAGTGTTACCACATTTTGCAGTATTTGTGTTGATTTTAGCATGTTGCTACATGTGCTAAAGTATTTTAATTGTTTTTTTGCATGCTGCTATGTGGCTGCTGAAGTATTTTGAATGGTTTTTAGTAGTTATATGTTTGGTAAGGTATTTTGAGTGTTTTTTAGCATGTCACTATGTAGTCTTAAGTCGCTGGGGTATATTTGTCGGATTGTCTATTTACACTAAGTGCATCTCAGTCAAACATCCTAACAAACCATATCCAATATCCAATCCAAATCCAATCTGCCATCAGTGGATCAATCTGACCTTTATGAAGTGACGAGAATACTTTTTGAACGCAAGAATATAAAAATAACGACATTTATTCAACAATTCGTCTCCTCTCTGTCTCTCTGTGTCAGCGTAGCGCCATTTTAAAGAGCATTGATGGACGCAAAGTGCGTACGCTATTCTCTGTCATCAGTAACGCATGGATACGCAGTTTCCGTTCAAATCAGCGTAAATAAACGTACAATACGTATTCATGAGTTACTGATGACAGAGAGAGAATAGCGTATGCACTTTGCGTCCATCGGATGCTTTTCAAAATGGCGCTACGCTGACACAGAGAGACAGAGAGGAGACGAATTGTAGAATAAATGTCTTTATTTTCTTTGCGTACAAAACGTATTCTCGTCGCTTCATAAAATTCAGATTGAACCACTGATGGCAGATGGACTATTTTGGCAATGTTTTTGGACCTTGACAGTGTAATTTACTATGCAGTCAATGGGAGAGTCACAAGCCTCTGGTTTTCATCCAAAATATCTTAAATTGTGTTCCGAAGATGAACGAAGCGTTTACGGGTTTGGAACGACATGGGGGTAAGTGAATATTGACAGTTTTTGCATGTCACTATGTAGTTGGAAGGTATTTTGATTGACTTTCAGCATTTCACTATCCCGTTGTGGTATTTTGAGTTGATTTTATCATGTCTCTAAATGCTTTTATTTGTTATACATTTGCTAAGGTATTTTAGAGTGGCTTTTTGCATGTTTCTTTGCAGTTGGAAGATATTTTGAGTTGATTTTAGCATGTCACTACAGCAATTAAGGTATTTTGGGCAGTTTTAAGCATGTTGCTGTGCAGTTGTGGATGGGATGGTTGCCAACATGCAACACTATACAAGTTCTCAGAGTCCTGCTCACCTGTACAATGGGGTTTACAGAGGTTTGCTTGATCTCAGCCAGTGGCTGTTCCTGACCCAGGTTAGAGGCCACAAAGCTGAAGCCGCGGAAGAGCTGGTGTGCGTTAGCGCTGGGTGGAACACCGGGTGAGTCTGTAGACACACACAGATACAAACATATTTAGAAAGGCAACAAGGACACGGTCTCTCTATGAATGGAAACACACAATCGATCCCATCTGAGCAGTATGAATTGACTAGGTGCACTATGCGGCAGGACCCGAGGACTCTTGGTAAACAGGTTCTGCTGCTGCAGTTCACTCCAATTTGTTTTTACACTCTTGCTGTGCTTGCTGGGCACAGACTGTTATGTAAGAATAGTTTCCAGCTTGCTGTCTATCACATTGTCTATGCCGCTTGAAAACAACCTACAATGATTCTTCCAGCCATAATTTGAATAAAATAGCATATGAGTGTTACGTGAATTAGGCCTATCTGAAAATCAACTGCAATTTGCGTCACCTGTCGGTGTGCGGGATGTAAACTCAGGATCAAAGTGGAATGTGTCCTCTGGTCGGCCCACTGCTGGTTTGAAGGGAGGCTTGATTTCTCGTCTGTACAATTTCTGTTGACCAAAAATACATAATGTAAGACACATACACCAATGCTAGAGGTTATACATGTTACAGGAGAAAATGGATCAAGACATAATGGAGCTTCCTGTGACTTTTGAATAATAATTTTATAGAACATTAAAAATCAAAAGCTATGTGAACTAAGTGTTGGATTAGACAAAAGTAAATAAATATAGCATTTACATTTACGTCTGAATATTTAAATATTACTTTAATGGTTGATCATTCAAAATAATAATAAAATAAAAAAAAAGATTTAAAAGGTACACATTATTTTTGAGGAATAAAAACATTTCTAGGATTTTACGTTATTTTAAATGTAATAAAAAACAGTTATTAAAAAAGAAATACGCAAGCCCAGGTCAGGTGACAAAATGTAATGCTAAACTATCGTAAAGCATTACTTTCCATAAAAAGTAACTAAGTAACACCATTACCTTTTTATGGAGTAACGCAATATTGTAATGCATTACTTAAAAAGTAAATTTCCCCAACAATGCAAATTAACTGTTTTTATTTCTGACACGATGGACAAAGATTACTTTATTCAAACTTCTTAAAGTGGTTGTGTGATGTGCAATGACTGTTGGGTAAATTTCCCTCTGCACATCCTGTGAAGTGCTGTTCCCTTATTCCCTATGCTGTTCACAGCTCCCTTCAAACCGAACATTTACTGCATGGTCTCTTTGGATTGGAATCTCACTTAAGATACCCAGTGAGATACCCAGTGAGTTCCACTTCGCATGGCATTTATGGTTTAAACAATTGTTAGCAGAATTCAGTAATTTAGGATTTATTAATAGAAACCTGTTTAAAATGCACTATGCAGAAAACAGTATGCTACGAATAAGGCCTCAGTCACAATATTACACACGAGTTACCAGCCTACATATTCGAGACTGATTAACATTACAAAATATCACATAGTATTATGCTCAAAGTTTGGAACTCACATTCCAGTCTATTGTTGCAAAAAATATATGCCGCTTGATTTCTTCCACTCCATCAGGTCCTGCACCTGCAAAACATCCAGAAACATTCAGTCAGATAACAGGTTGTACAGACATTTTTTTTTATACTGGATGGGATAAAGTACCTCATAAAACAAACCTCTCCTAAAACCCATCTGTCACAAAAAAACCTATTTAAAGGATAAGATTCTCATGAAGCATCGGTCTGTCTGTGAGTCAGACAAATGTTCAAAGCACTCTGCTAAAATCCTCTACAGCTCTGTGTCCCGCTTGTTTTAGCTCAACTTTTAAAGCCCCAACAAATAGGAATCTAAAAGTCTTGTGCTATAATGCGCAACTAAATGGTCAAGGTTAGCATAACCCAGTTAGCCCCTGTTAGCAGATGCTATAACAGCTGGCTGCAAAAAGCATTGACTGTGGTCACGGCTGAGCTCTCTGGCTGTGATTTGAAACAGATTTGACAAATGATTCGTGTTTATGCTCAGGAGTCGGGCCGAGTACCAAAACAAACTTGTAGTCAATCAGCAGTAAGTCTACTCATGATATGGAGGAGAGAGCATTCAGTGAACAGCTGAGCCGAGTGACAGAAAGATAGAGATGGCGGATAAAAAACAAGAGGTAAACGTCTGCAGAATGATAAGGCAAGAAGTAGGACCCGTGTAAAATAGAACGCGGCAGCAGTTTTCTGTCTGAGATTTGGCGTGTTGCACAGCATCCAGTGTAGACAGCATCACTGAGCACGTTTACATGCACGTTCTTAAGCCGATTATGCTTAGTAAGGAACGACTGGAACTGAAACTGACAGGAACGCATCGTTAGTGCAGATTTAAGCACATCTAGACCGAGCAAACGTCTCGCAGTAAAGAAAGAAGGAAATATATCACAAAAGCAGACTTTTTCATGACTCAGAAAATGATAAAAATGTGTTCTCATCTCGTGCAGCAGAAGTGGTTCAGTCACAATTCTGCATTTATAACTGCATGAGAGGATAATATAAGCTGTAGCTCTCCTGCTGACATGTTGCAAGCTTAATTTAACATCACAACTGACAAATGTATGGAATACTCGGAGAACTCAAGGAGCAGAAGGCCTGCGATCATAAACCGAGGTTGCTTTGTTTCTTCTCGATAGGTGAGTAACACCGGACACGTCGTACCGCAGCAGCTAAAGTCTGCCTACACTGGACGCGACAAAGCGACCGTTGAAAATGATTTGAAATTTGTGTCAGCAAGTCAAAAATAGAACGCGGCAGCAGTTTTGCTTTGTTTTACAGATCTAATCGTTGCCTGGGTTGCGTAGGCTACTTATGTGTGGGGCAGAGCTATCAAAATAGGGACGAGACCCTTTTGGGGTAGGGGCGTGTTAGTTTTGGTGATTTCAAAAATCGCTTACCCTACCTTTAATTTATTTACATTTTTGCATTTCTGCTGCAAGTCTTATAAAAAGGCCATCTTGAAAACGGTGAATTACCACTTTAACAACCTCAGAGCTCATGGTAGATCTGTCCTAAAAGGTGCACATATTATCACTAAAATCCTTTTCTCGCTGAACAAAATGAATAGGATTTTTCTTTCAGTAAACCTACTGTTGCGCTCTATTACACCTCATTAACTATTCCATTTTCATTTTACCATTCAAACTATGTTAGTAGTCCTACACGAGCGACTCAGGACCTGGCTGGCATGTATACAACTAATCTGAGACAAAAGAATATTAACCCACATGTCAACACAAGGTCTCGATGGCATTTATCTCTGCCTTATAAATTATGGATAAAATGATTCACCCAGCTAAATTCAATCTCGGCTTTGACAAACATTCAGTAGCAGCGTCTGGAAGTCTGTCTGCAGTCATTCACACAGGAAATCATCTCTGACTAAAATGAGATTCATGCCCACTGCTGCTGTCGTAAGAACAATGTACAATTGCTTCATACTATTTTCAACTAAAAGAGGTATCACTGTGACCATCTGATACATTTATTGTGCTCAGCATTTCATATTGATTACACTCCTACTGGAATAAACAGCTTAAATCAGTGATTTGCTGGTCTTTGATGGCCCCTAGGCAATTGAAATAAGCTCTTCTCATCTGTTATTTTATGTTGCTTGTTTTTGTTCTTCTAAATACATTAACGCAGTCCAAAATAAGGTTTTAGCTAAGACATAAATAATATAAGAAATATTTAATCGCATGTGCTACAAGAAATAGTGTCTAAATTTGTCTATTTTTTCTTCCTAAAAACACTCTAATGTTTCTTAAAAGAATCATCAAGGAACCAAAACACCTAAGTGGAATTGAAATAAGACCCAGAATCATTAAATTCTTTGTGATTCCCATCCTTACAGTTACAAAGATACAAAAATATGGTGTTCATTTTAAAGTCAGTCAGAGGTCATCATGATTCCTCTCAGTTGGACAATAAATGAAAAACACCAAGCCAGTGGTGTAGCCACTATGTAATAATAGAGCCTTCTGAGTGCACTAAAGGGCTGAGCTTATTAAAATGCTTCAAGATAACTTTGTGTTTGTTAGAGCTTCTGCTTATTTGCATTTGTACTATCTGCAGACAAACATTAAATGACTCCAAAAAGTGGGAGGAAAAGACAAACAAAAGAAAGAGAATTGTGAGTGAAGAACTCAAATAGTAGGACTTCCATGGAAGGTCTTTCGAGCTTTGCAAGAATTATAATTTTTTTTGATTTTCTCACTAAAGCTTATAAATCACATATGACCATTAATATCATAGACAACAAAAAAGTATAACAGTTTTGTAGCGATGTAGTAGTGGTACTTTGGTATTCCAAAAAAAAAAAGATTGGTCACTACTAATTGATGTTATGCTGGTTAATGTAAATGTTGAAAAAGGAGTGTTGAAGAGGATCCTAGTAAACAGCTGTTCCTTTAATAAACAGGCTAAACAGAGAGTACTAGGAAAACCGCAGAAGAACAACATTCTACCAAAAAAAGAACAAACAAAAAAAAAAACACATACAATGGACTGAACCAAACAGAGGGTATATATACACACACAGGTTGAACAAGATAATTAACCAGACACAGGTGGAAGACAAACAACAATAGTCAAACCAAGGCAAAACAAGAGAAAAACGTCTCGGTTGCGTACGTAACCCTCAAACCCACGACCTTTGGGTTACAAGTCCAACTCTCTATCCATTAGGCCACGACTAATGGATAGAGAGTTGGACTTTTAACCCAAAGGTTGCAGGTTCGACTCTCAGGTCCGGCAGGGATTGCAGGTGGGGGGAGTGAATAACCAACACTCTCTCCACACTCAATACCACGACTGAGGTAAGACCATTGAGCAAGGCACCGAACCCCCAACTGCTCCCCGGGCTCCGCAGCATTGGCTGCCCACTGCTCTGGGTGTGTGTTCACTACTGTGTGTACACTTGGATGGGTTAAATGTAGAGCACAGATTCAGAGTATGGGTCACACACACCACTTCCCTTTCCCTAATGTTGTAACGACATAACTCCTAGTGGCCAACATATAGGGAACCCAAATTACATTTACAGATAAACAAAAAAGTTTAAGTTCCACACTATTTGATACCATTTAAATCAACTACATTAAAAAATTGCAACCTTACAATGATAATATAATACAGTACATTAATATGGACCAGGGTTCCTCAAATCTTTCCCTGGAGGTCCAATCTGCTGCAGAGTTTAGCTCCAACCCTGATCAAACTCACCTACCTGTGATTTTCTAATGATCTTGAAGACTCTGATTAGCATGCTCAGGTGTGTTTGATTAGGGTTAGAGCTAAACTCTGCAGGAATGGTCCAGATTTGAGGATCCCTGATATAGACCAACCAAACTAATTTTTCATCTAAAATATGGTAGAAATATCACTTTAATGTAGCAATGGCAGGTTATGACTTTTTACAGTTTTAGACTGGAAAATCCTCTTGGCTGGATTAGGGTGGTCTTATGGAGGAGAGACTGAAGCCAGGTGAATTGAATATTAGTTGGTTTAAGGCAGTGTTTGGTGCATGTACGGTAGCCTACCTAATCTATTGGAAGGGTTTCTTTTGAAAAGAGCCCGCAGTAAACTCTGGACTTCTGGGCTGAGGAACTGCGGCATGCCGAGTTTTGCCCTGAGCAAAAAAACAAAAAAACAAAAAACATTAAATCTGTTATTTATTTCTGAAAATAAATGAGACTGCGATACATAGCCACAAACATCACAAATCATCTTGACAGATTCATTTGTGAGGACAACTTTAGAATTACAAATCTTTAAACCAAGAAAAAAAAAAAAAACAGACTGTAAGAAAATGCACAAATACAACAATAATTCTTACTTGAGAATAAGTGCCATTGTCTCTTTGCGGTCTTTGCCTTGAAATGGCAGGGATCCAGTCAGCATTTCAAACTGGAGACAGTAATAGAAACATCAGGCTTTGCTCTAGCAAGTTTATTTACGGATGATACAATGAGAGAAGTGTGTATTCAGCACTGCTGCACAGTAACAGCGCATACTGTGAAACCAAATCTGTCTCAGCGTGCTCACTCTTATGTAACACTTTTCCCTGTGAGTGAATTCATTTTAAGGCTGGGTTAATGCTGTGGATATTTAGAAGTGAGCCAGTTAAATGGGCTGTTTTTAAAGAGAGATTCCACAACAATTTCACCAAACAACAACTCAGGTCAAATTAATTTATACTTAGAGCTGGGTGATAATACAGTTTAAAATGATCTACTAAAGTAGAGCTTAGAGAACTTTGAATGCAACACTAATCAATCAATTTAATCCTATAAACAGTCAGTTTGTCCTGCATTCACTGTCAAACTTTTAACGGTTATCTGGTTAATGTCTGTACCACAAAAGGTCATGTTGCGGAGCCAGTTGTGTTTTGTCTGCCCAATGGGTCAAGGTTTGGCTGTGTATTATGGTCCAGTAAGCCCCCATTGGTAGATTTGGTGGGTGCAGCTAGTCGAGCATAAATTATACTTCACCTTAAACATTTTTAATTAGAAGTCTCATCTCAACATTAATCACAAGCTCTTAAAATCAGGTGTTGTATCCATCTGAGCTCTTGATACCTATAAGTGTGCACCTCTTCAAAAATGATTTTCTCCAACAATGGCTGTGAGTCAGTTGCTTCTGAGGAAATGGAAATTCTCAGAGGACGTACCTTCATCTAGAATCAATTACCGGCAACAGCTCAGGGCAATAATAAAAGGTGTTTTTGCCTAAGCAGATCTTTTTTGAATTTAATAGAAGAATCTATGGCCCAGTGCAGCAGCAAGAAGAGATCTACTGATGTATATCTTGTGAGGAAGTGTCCGATAAATGTGATTTTGCTAAGTGTTTTGTTTGTTTAGTTACAGGTAGCAACTCTTCCTAATGCTGTGTTTCACTCAAAGTCAGATATATTGGGTGAGGGAGTGAGGATAGGTGGGGATGTTGGATTGATATGTGTTTTCATGTTCTCATTCCTGTTTGTATATTGTACAACAACAAAAAAGCAGTTAGACATGGAATATTCCTACTTAACAAATGGTGACCAGACTTCTGAAGTGGAAACTGGAGACATTTCCCAGTTTAGTGTTCAAAATATCACTGAAATCTCACTTATTATCTGAATTAAAAATGGGGACATTTTTGTGTTTTTTTCATTTTTTTCAACTAGCTACACATTGCAGAGTTTCTGGATTGACAACAGTATTCAAATGCGGGATTTAATCTGAAAATGTAATGTTTGACAGTGAAAAAAATATGATACTGTATGATAAAATAGGTAAGTCCATTAAGTTTTGCTAAATAATACACCTGCCACTTGTTCTATGAAATGTGTGTTGTTTCTTTGCTCTTTGTGTATTTCTGTGCTCTTCAAAGAACCACAACTTTTTATAAGGAGGACTGCTTTTTTGTATATGTTGTGTATCTAACTGGAAGAATAAACTTGAGACGGAACGGAACTCAAAATGTGTTGTTATCCTAAAAACAGCTTATATTGAAGCCAATCTGCCAAAACGACAACTTTAGAAATGTACCCCTCTATGATGTAATAGTGTGGCTAAACACCACCTCTGCAGAAGATGATCAACGCCTGCTTCTACATCGCTGCCTGTTTAGCCCCACCCACTGATTCACACATGTAGTGTTGACGAATGCACAGGTCTACACAGAAACCAAATCATAAAGATGACTCTGAAGACAACAAGACACTGTGCAGTGCCAAGCTGTGGAAAAACAGTCGTTACATCGCCTACCTTCTGATCCCAATCTGTTAGGAAAGAGTGAATTAACTAAATAAAATTAAATAAAGATCCAGACTGCATCAGTAAGAACTCAGTCCTTTGTTCACTTCATTTTACCGCACATTCATTTACAAACAAAGCACAATTTGACGCAGTATTTTCAGAGAGATTGAAACTAAAAGACGATGCTGTGCCAACTATATTAGATCAAACAGTAATGTTGCAGTACATAAGTGTAAGTAACTGTTTTTATTACGTGATTACTATTGCCTTGTCTCTTCTTACAGATCGTTTGATGTGTATTGAGTTATTTATGAGTTGATATGTATTGAGTTATTTATTTTTGACCAAAATCATAGCAGTGTCCATCTGTGAAGGACGTAGACTGTCAAACACACAACGAGTCTACAATCCGCCACACCTATTCAAACAGAGTGTTCAGATGAGGGGGGGTTAAGAACAGGACAGAAAATAGCCTGTTACTTTTTGTCACGGCTCTGGAAGAGAGATGAGGCGAGGACTCAAGTGCAGGAGAATGGTGGGTCTTTTAATAATAAAATGAAACAAAAACTGAACAAAAACCACCCCGAGGGGGAAAAACAGGCAGGCAGAGAACTGCAGTACATGTAAACATACCCACACACGACTATAAACATCTGACATGAAATAACGAAACAGCACAGGACTGCAGACACCAGGAGAATAAATAGGGAGACAAACGAGGAGGACACTGGTGAAGTCACTGAAACAATAATGAGATAACAAGAAGGGCGGGGTCAGACAATAGACAGGAGAGCACAAACCACAAACAACAAGCCACATGCTCAAACAAACACCCAGTGACATCTGGTGGCCAACCAGGGCACACCAGCAGGACCGTGACACTTTTAAATTATGAGTTTTTTGATGTAAATACCCCTTTAAAAGTTTATATTGGAACATTGGTAGCTTCAAGTAAATATGATTGAATGTTCCCTTTGTGTTCATTTATTAAAAAAGCAGTAAGTGTTCAATATGTCTAGATTATTACGATATTATTGTCAATATTCTATCTATCTAGATCACGTCTTTTTCATGGGGCAAAAATCACCGTTTTAACTTTTTGAAAAAATATCAAGATATACATTTTTAGCTATATCACCCAGCCCTATTATACACCTTTTTAAATTTGCATTTTTGCCTTCAAGTGAAAAAAAATAAAATAAATGCAGTCACCATGTACAATTTTCAGTTGAATGGAATGCAGCATAGTAAGGGTAGTTCATGCCTTAAAATAACATTAAAACATAGTCAAACTAATGTAATGTGCTTTATAATTTTGCACCAAACTGGGCTGTGGGAACCCCACAGAGTTGCGGCCACATTATCCTTCAGCCCCAGGCTAGTGCTACACACGCTCATAACACTAAAACACTGCAGTGCTCACATAGCCCACTATGATCCTTCACAATCTGCAAGGACACTTACCATTAAGACACCAAAGGACCACCAGTCAGCACTTTGAGTGTGACCTCGTCTATTAACCACCTCTGGGGCCATGTACTCGATGGTCCCGCAGAACGAGTATGCTCGTTTGTCATGGTCGATTGCCTCTTTGCTCAGGCCAAAATCTGAGAGAGCAGAGAAGATATTAAACCATCAACATGCGGCGCCTTCGATCGATGACAAACATAAAGAGTTGGGACATGTGGTGAGAGCAAATGAAACAAAAATCCTGCTTACCTGTGATTTTTATGTGGCCTTCTTCATCAAGGAGAATGCTGGGAAGGTGAAACAACAATGGATTACATTTCATTTGTATAATATGATATAGAGAGCAGCTACAGAATTAAAATGAGATACAGAGGACATTTATTAACTTGCATGCATTCATTAGTTATTTTTTTAAATTAAATATTTAATTCATAAGATTATGCATGAAAAGACATTATAAAAAATATAATAACATAACTTTACTGTTATCCTGAAATAGGATTCATCATGTTACACTTTCTTTTTTAAAGTGTTCAAAGTGTTTTTCATTAATTAATATATTTATTTTTACAGAGACAATGCATTTTTGAAATCTCTCTCCAACCAACCTAGAACAGACTAGTTTAGAAGAAACATACAATCACCTAAAATAAAAAGAACAGTAGTAATAAATACAGTGGTGGCAAAATGTTTGGAAATGTAAACTTTCCAACACTACAGCAAAAAAACAGAAATAACTGACCATTTTTTTAGATGGTGAAAATACTAGTGTTCTAATAATTCTGGCCACCACTGTATATGTAAATGCAATAATAATATCATTAAATGAAATAAGAAATAAACATGAATATACATAAAAATACCACAATCAAGGATATCATATTTCAACAAGGTAAATGCTCCACTTCCTTTAATGCTCTTGTGTAGGGGTGAAAAGATTGAGAATATATTTATATTAATGAATGTACTGGTGCAGTGTCCTTTGGATTGCTTCTGCCTATATGCCATTAATCACCTATGACAGGTCTCAGAACAGCGTGCCCTTAAGAGAAATAGAGCGCTCCAGCGAGACCTATTCTCAGGACACCCCCATTTTCACCTTCTTAGACGAGAGCCAGAAGGAAAAGCTCTTCTAGTGTATGGAGTTTCATTATTTCCAGCAAAGAATCTCCCACAAGAGCTAATTCAGAGTGCAGGTGAGCTTGGTTTTGGCCCATTGTTGATATGAGAGAGACAAGCCATGAAAGAGCATTACTGCAAGTGGGAGCACAGGAGGGATTCTATTAAGGGGCTAGTAGTCATTCATCACGGCACAACAATAAGGATATTTTTCTGCTGGTCTAGGTCAGGAATGGTTCTTAAGAATGACATTGATTGTACTAGCCTACTCATGTGGTTGCCTTGTTTACTACAATGAATACAACAATGGAAAAGCTTAATGATACATTTATCGTTTTCTCTAAGAGGTCTCTTTCTTCTTCTTTTTTGGAGCACAAACATCTCACAGGCCTACAGGTGTGCTAGATTATACAATACTGTAGTAGTAATATACTATACACTAGCATTCAGTAGTTTTGGGTTCACAGTTTTAAAACAAGTCTATTTTGCTCACCATGGCTGTATTTATTTGATCAGAGGTAGGCTACAGTGAAATATTACAATTCACTACATTTTAAAATGTTATGTTGCTAGTTTTATAATGTTGTAATATTTAATATACAACCCAATAAATTCATTTTTATAAACCTCTTATCTTTTGGAATGTAAGACAAGTATAGAATTTTCATGTAACACCCCCCCCCCCCCTTTTTTTTTTTTTTTACAAAAACAATCAAACAAACAAACAATTTGCTATATATGATTTGCATATGAACTGCCCATCATGTTACTCCAAGAATAAAAACAATGGCATAAACATTGCTGATTACAAATATTTTCACTGGTCATTCTCGCAATTACATAAAATGCATCTAGATTAGCCAGCTACATGATGTTAAATATGTGCGTAAATCAGCAGAAGTTAGAAAAATATTCAGCACATACGACAATATAAAATGTTTGAAGAATAAACACTTGTACTTAATAAGCCTCGACATGGATGAAACTCTCACACACCAATCCCGGACCATCAGGTCATCTTTACTGTTGAGCCCTGCACACATTTCAGTGTAATGTAAGGGAATAATCTTTGACAAGCACTCTGAATCCAGTAGAAGGACACAACACAGATGCTGCTGTAACTGCACCGAAGAAACAGGAGCAGCACAGGAAGCTCTCTGGGGGGTTGCATCACCCAGTTTGAACCTCTGAATTATGACTGTAATTACATGAGAGTTTTACAGAGTTCTTTTGACTCTAATCCAGATGTGGATTATACCGCTGCTTGAAAATGCAGGATTTAAGCCCTCCTGAACATTACGTCCAATCTAGGTCGTGCTGAGGTTATCAACACAAGATCACTCTTGTGGCCTTAAGGCATAAGGTCACTATCTAGGGCACTTAAACTGGCTACAGTGTAAATTAGAACACATGATTTCTATTTACTGATAAAACATGGGGTTTGGTCTTACTTCTCTGGTTTAAGATCACGGTAGATGATGCCCAGACTATGAAGATGATCCAAAGCCAAGGCCAACTCAGCCAAATAGAACTTCACATCTTCCTCAGTAAACATTACCTAGAAAGAAAAAAAATACATAACATAAATAACTAATTTTCATTTAGCTAATGCTTTTACAGAAATCCAAATCCCTTTAGGATTAGGGATTTGAACAAGGCCCTAACCAGAACGTTTTGTCATGTAATTCGTCCCACGCAGTTTGTGCTATGGACATAAATCATACCTCAAATCATGCGGCTTATTTGAAGAGAGGTGTATGATTACTTTTCTTAGAAATTAGGCTTATGATTTTCACCTGGAGAAAAAATATTTGCATTGAAGGAGGGATCCAAGCATCCACAACACCAAAATCTAGATTTTCATTTAAAATCTACAATATAAATTAACAGGAATCCAGCTCTCTTGGGCTTGTGGATAAATAATTTAACGAGTCAACCTCGATGTGAAATGATGATTGCGTGCCATTTCTTAAAACAGCATTTTCAATTGGCTTAGTTCTGAGTTATAAATAAATGTATATGCAGCAAGACTCTGTACCTGCAGTTCATCAAATCAAATGGGAATCATATTTACGGCAATGCACTTGCAATAGAAGGCGGTTGTAAATAACCCAGCATATTCCTTTAATGCAAAACCTGTCCAGTTGACAAATCTTTAATAAAACCGCGGTGACACATTGTGTTCTTATATTTGGAAGTCCAAAAACTGCTCTTTTCCAAGCTAATTTCAATCACCGGGAGATTTATTTAGACTGTGCGGAGAGCATCAGGGGACAGACAGTGCCATATTGAGGAGAGTAGATTGGCGTAACAAGTTCCAGCCAGGAAAGCAGCAGCTGTTGCAGCCAGATGAGAGATCTGAGCACCAGTGGTAATTAATTTACCTCTCACTTCCCAGGCACGGTTCTGTGCGGAGAATCCTGATTAAATCAAGTACACGAATATCTCGGTAAAAGTGCTCCAGTTTCTTATTAATTCACACTTACAGAGAGACTGATTAGTCAGAGGAAGTAAAAGTGCAGGAGTTGCTCTTTATGTGAAGTGTAGCTGTAGTTAGTTACACATTTGTGTCCAACAAAATGATCTGTAGAGGGAGATGAGAATGTCACTCACCCCATTAAAACTTGCATAGCACTAGCAAACTAGCAAAACACAGTTTATGGCTGTTAAGTACTGATTGAATGATTAAGGCTAAACTACTGTTACTTTGATATACAGGCAAGGATAATATAAGCATACAGACAATGTTATTGATATATTGCTTGTCATATTGTCTAACAGTCGGATTGTATGTGTATGAGTGAGCTGGTGTTTATTTGTTGGTACTCAGGGGTTAAATTGGGATTTGTTATGTGTGTGTGTGGGGGGGGGGGGGGGGGGGGGGGCTCTATGGTATAGAGCATATATATATATATGTAACAATGCCAACAATGTAGGTGATCTAATATGTATTTTAACTGATTTTAAAAATAAAAACTTTAGAACTTCCATTTTGAATTTTTACCTCAGTATGCTGAGTTTCTTAGTGTTGCACATTTTGATTTCTCCTGGAGAGACTGCGTGAACCTCGCCTCAGCAGCGAAACCTTATACTGTCAATACATGCATTATATACAGTAGCTATATCCACTATTCACCACTTACTCTAAATGTAATAAAATCAGAATAATACTTGCCTTTTGGTGTTTACATAGTTATTTTTGGTAAGTGATGTTTTAATCATGTTACTTGTCTGGCATTAATGAAGCGTTAATGTCAAGCCCTGGAGTATATGTGCCGGGGCCCAATTTAAACCCTGTTGGTACTATGTATAACGTAATTTTTAAGTGGATGTTGATTTTTATTGCATTGGGATATAATACAGTGTGTATTATGTATTACTTTGTATATGTATTATGCATAAATGAATTTATTTTATATTTTTAGGGTGACAATTTTATCATCAGTCCAGGGACTGAAGATGCAAAATAGCCTTCTGGCTAATTCTGGCACATTTTGTTCATCTATGTATTATTGATGTGCATTGTCCAAGTCAAATAAACCTGAAATAAAATAAACTATTTTAATGAAGCCTCTTCTGCTGATCAAGGCTGCATTTATTTGATTAAAAACACAGAAAAAAAACATGAATACTGTGAAATATTTTTGCAATTTAATGTTTTCTATTTTAAAATATAGTTTATTTTTATATGATGCAAAGCAGAATTTTCATCAGTCATTGATTACTACAGTCTTCAGTGTTACATAATCCTTCAGAAATCATTCTAATATACTGATTTGTTATCAATGTTGGAAACTGTTGTGCATCTTAATATTTTGGGAATTTGTGATACTTTTTTTCAGGATTCTTTGATGAATTCAAATTAGAAATATTTTGTAACAATATAGGTCTTTACTATCACTACAACCTTTTGAATGGTAATGTATATTGTTACAAAATGTTTCTATTTAAAAACAAAAAAAAAGGTTTTCGAGTGATTGATCGTAGTTGTGATTCAGTCTCCTTTTGCTGATTAAACACTTAAAACTTTCTAAAATTAAAGCAGTGAATTATTCAATAATTGAAAAAGGCCTTGGGGAGAGAAGTGATTTCAACAATTCATCTCTGATTGCATATAATCGTGTTATCCTAAGCAAAGTAGCCTATATGATGTACAATGGCACAAAGACCTCCACAAGCAATTAATAAAGACAACTATCTCTACGCAACCACACTGACGAAGAGTGACGTGCACAATAAAGCCCAGAAAGATGGAGAAAACGGGTTGTTTAGCTGAGCGAATGAGTATGGCCAATGAGTCACATTAATCAATGTCTGAAGGAAACGTCTGCTCCAGATAAGTGTGGGGCTGTTTTCAACAGAGAGGCCAGAAACTGGGGTGAAGTCATTCTACGTGCTGGAGCTTAGCTGGAGATTTTCAAACACAGAATAAAAAAAACACATCACAACCTGAGTGGGACAGTCCCACAGGAATAATGTGTGTAAACACGATCTAAACTGAATCTATAATGGTACATAACACAGTTTACATATTCTGAGGAAAATGTGAGCTTGTGTCATGTTGCTAGGGCATTCTGGGTAGCTATCAAGAAGTTCCGAGTGGTTGCAGCACTGACAGGCTGTTCTGAGAGGTTGCCTACTCACCCAAGTCAAAAGAGCCCACACAAGTCCCTATGATATTCTGAGGACTTTATAAACTCTGATATTATCCATTTTATCATCCATCACGGGAAAATCACAAGTCTGGGCATTAGCAATAGCACACATATCCTCAATAAGCTGCATGATTTGAGATATAATTCATGTCCGTAGCACAAATTACTCACCGAAGTTTAATACTTAGGCTTATGGGTTTGTTAAAATTATAAGTTTGAGCAGTAGTAATAATGGTGCTTGATTTAGCAAGCACTGATTTCCATAAACGGCACATCAAAATGAAGAATATGTACTCAGTATGAGGCATCTGTTGAGCTTTTCAAAATAAAATACTGGCCTTGTCATACTGAATGCAAATATAGAATTATTTATTGCTTTCAACCATAAATGCTTCTGTGCTTTGAACCTTCAGTGTACATGTCTGTAGCACAGGAATAGGTGTCATCACTGGGGCAGTCGTGGCCTAATGGATAGACGTCTCCAAATCAACTGGACCGACTGGGGATGGAGTCTCCGGGGAGCGCAGCTCGTGACAGCTCGTCGGCTGCCCGGTTGAGCAAGCCCGGAATGTGAATGGCATGAAGCGACCTCAGATGCTTCTGACTCCAGAGGAGGAGGTGGCGGGCGAGTTGCAACATGCGACGGGAGTGTAGACCACCTTGTCAGTTGATGTACGCAACGTTCGCAGTGTTGTCCATGCGGACCAGTACGTGCTTGCCTCGTAAGCGCCTCTTGAGATGAATCAAGGCCAGGAGCCATATGCCCCAGGAGCCTCTGAAATTGTTTCAGTTGGACCGCTGTCCTGTTCTTGAACGTATTCAAGCAGTTCAACACTGACTGAGCACGGTCCTGCACGAGGCACAGTGCCTTGGCCTGATGAACCTGCAACAACGCCATAGTGTGTAGGGCGAAAGCAGCTTAAGCATAAGCATAAGCATTGTCAGTCAGGGGAGGGGAGCAACGGATTTGGACACAATTGCATTGCAACCAACCGCTCCACCGGCGGGATCCCCGTATACCCCCGCGCTGCGCCACCGTCGAGGGTGGTGAGGGAGGACGAGCCACCGGATCGGTTTCGGGCAGTGAAAGGTGCCGTCCATGATCCAGTGAGCTCATCATGCACCTCCGGGAAGAAAGGTACCGGGCTTGGGCCCTGAGAACTAGCGCGAGCCACCCCGAGAAGCCAATCATCCAACCTTGAGGGTTCGGGACGCGGTGGAGGTTTCCACTCGAGCCCGACCCTCTCGGCGGCCCGGGCAAGCATAGCCAACATTTCCGAATCCGGCATCACCGGCCGCCCAGAAGGTGGCAGCGGTGCCGAAACATCATCTCCAGAAAGGAGATGCAGCGATCGACATCCGATCATCGGGGGGAGCACCAAAGGATACAAGTGGTACCCCACGAGAGGGTCCAGCCTGTTGCCTCGGCAACTCCACAGGCTGCGAAGTGCTGGTGGAAGGAGGAGCCCTCGGAGTTTGGTTCCTCGTAGGGGAATTCCTCACCGTCACCGTAAGACCAGTCTGGCTACTGTCAGAAGTAGCGCCCACCCGGCTGCTGCCAGGTGGAGCCCTAGATCTAGGCACGGGTACCCCGCACCTTTGCAGGAAACGGTGTCTGGTCCGCAACTCCGTGACGGTCATTTTCCCACAATGGGAACATGACTCGTCCACGAAAGCCGCCTCAGCGTGATTAACGCCCAGGCACAAGAGGCAGCGATCGTGACCATCACCCGGCGCCAGGTAACGACCGCATCCAGAAATGCACGGGTGGAACGGCATCTTTAAAAAGACGCGTCTTTAAAAAAGACGTTCCACCCGTGAATGCTCCTTCAGAGAAATTACTCTTTTAGTGTGCTGAAGCGCACAGGGGAGATGGCAGCTTGCAACACAATCAGGGGGTAGTGCAATCCAATGTGAGCAATCCACTCGACAGGAAGGAACCACCACCGCTTACGCGCCGTGACACCAATACGAGAGACCTCCGGAGAGCGTGCTTGACTCGCAGACATCGTAGCCAAAAGGCTTGTCAGGAGCAGAACGATGAACCGCTCGGCTCCAAAGCGAAAAGCTTAATATGCGCTGCACCTGCTGCCTACTTATACTCACGCTGTGACCAGCAGCAGCTGGATGCAATAATCGCATGCCAATGTGCATTGGCTCGTTTAGATACACTCTAAGCGAGATCCCAATTCGTCGGTCACCGACGTGACTCGGAGTGACCGACTGATAGGGAACAGGACATTGCCATCAGTATAGCAACACGAGATGATGTCACATCTTAAAAGCCCAATTTTATGCTTTTAAATAAACCTTGCCATCTCTCATCCAATTGCCACGGCAACCAAGTTATTCTTGTTGGTTTGCTGCATGTACTTTTTATAGCTTTAAGCCACTCACTATTGGTTAGAAAACTCTTGAACATCAGAGGCTACAATTATGTTAAGTGTGAAACGTAAGAAGGACTATATCATTTTATTTTCAAAATAATGCCAGAAAGGTTATTCTTACCATGGTGTAAATTTTCATGTCCCCATCATAATTGTCCGAATATATAAGATAAAATATAAACTCACAAATTTAAAGCATGAAAATTGTATTAGTTTTATTTCTGTATTTATTTATTTTGGTCACAGTATTAAAATAAAGTGAATATAGAGGTGAATGTTAATTATAATTTTACTCCTATTTGTCCCCAGGTGTGTGTGTGTATATATATATATATATATATATATATATATATATGCACACACACACACACAGATAGTGGGGGGGGGGATATTTGAACCCCTGCTGATTTTGTACGTTTGTCCACTGACAAAGAAATGATCAGTCTATAATTTTAAGGGTAGGTTTATTTTAACAGTGAGAGACAGAATAACAACAAAAAAATCCAGAAAAATGCATTTCAAAAAAGTTATAAATTGATTTGCATTTTAATGAGTCAAATAAGCATTTGACCCCTTCACAAAACATAATTTAGTAATTGGTGGCAAATCCCTTGTTGACAATCACAGAGGTCAGAAATTTCTTGTAGTTGGCCACCAGATTTGCAAACATCTCAGGAGGGATTTTGTCCAACTCCTCGTAGCAGATCCTGTCCAAGTCATTAAGGTTTCGAGACTGACGTTTGGCAACTCGAACCTTCAGCTCCCTCCACAGATTTTCTATAGGACACTCCAGGACCTTAATGTGCTTCTTCTTGAGCCACTCCTTTGTTGCCTTGGTCGTGTGTTTTGGGTCATTGTCATTGGGTCATACCCATCCACGACCCGTTTTCAATGCCCTGGTTGGCTTCAATGCCTTGGCCCTGACGGTACATGACCCCGTCCATCGTCCCTTTGATGTGGTGCAGTTGTCCTGTCCCCTTATCAGAAAAACACCCCCAACGCATAATGCTTCCACCTCCATGTTTGATGGTGGGGATGGTGTTCTTGGTGTCATAGGCAGCATTCCTCCTCCTCCAAACACGGCGATTTGAGTTTATGACAAAGAGCTGGATTTTGGTCTCATCTGACCACAACACTTTCACCCAGTTCTCCTCTGAATCATTGGCAATCTTCAGACGGGCCTGTACATGTGCTTTCTTGAGCTGGGGGACCTTGCGGGCGCTGCAGGGTTTCAGTCCTTCACGGCGTAGTGTGTTACCAATTGTTTTCTTGGTGACTATGGTCCCAGCTGCCTTGAGACCTTGGTCTTGGCCATGGTGGAGACTTTGGACTGATAGATTGATTGCTTCTGTGGACAGGTTGTCTTTTATACAGATTAGGAGCAGTCCCTTTAAGAGAGTGCTCCTAATCTCAGTTTGTTACCTGTAAAAAAAGAGACACCTGGGAGACAGAAATCTTGCTGATTGATAGGGGATCAAATACTTATTTGACTCATTAAAATGCAAATCAATTTATAACTTTTTTGAAATGCATTTTTCTGGATTTTTTGTTGTTATTGTTATTGTTGTTGTTATTTTTGTTGTTTCTGTACATATGACCTTGGTTTCAGTGGTTGAGAATATCTTCAACACACAGGGGATACATTACAAACTCTATATAACTGCCAGACACAAACTAAACTGCTAATCAATGTAAAGCAAATTATTTTCCCTTAATCCTTTCCAGCATTGATAATTTTCCACTGATGGCCTCTGCTGCTATAATGTGTGATTCACAGCTCAGAAAGTGCAGGCTTCAGCAAGCGTTGCTGTCAGTAGATCAATAATCAGGTTTGTTCCCCATGCACGAAGGGAATAGATCCTTGAGGGACGTTTTATTGAATTTGGGAGATAAGAAAGTGATGTGATCAAGAAAATCAAACACTCCATTAAGGAGAATTACAGTATGGTTAGTGCTAAGAGGAACCAATTACACCATCCATCAGAGAATAGATGCCAGACATGCCTTCAATTACCAAGGGATTCGGACCAAATGACGTCTCCATTACGGTTCAGAATGCACATGTGGATTTACCTCTGCTGCAGGTGGATGTTTTGGTCATTACTACAGCCTGTAAACAACTCAGCTCAGTTGCATAATGAGTGGACACAAATAGGTATTATAACTGTCTGCTCATTTACTTACTGTCATGTTAGCCCAAACCTATATGACTTTCTCCCCTAGAGCACGAAACACAAAAACATCTCTTCCTATTCACTTTCACTGGTAAAGTGCAGCAACAACATTCTTAACAAACATCTCCTTTTGTGTACCATGGAGAAAATAAAGGTGGAGATTAGGAGATTTGCTTTGTTGCTCACACTGCACACAGTGTGACTTATTAAATATAACTGTATACATAAAATAAAATAATTCATAATAGTGATAAAAGTATTATTGCATTTATTGATTTTTTATTTCAGTAAAATAATAAACAAAATAATCAGTGTGATAACTAATATATTTCTAAATAAATTGAGTATTAAGTAAAAATACAATTATTTGATAGTACTTAAAATACAATGCTAATGTAAACTTTTTTAATGAATTTTCATCATTTTGAAATGTAAAATCAGCAAGCTTTTATTTTGGCGGGTTGCTGACAAGTAATTATATGCCACGTTGGTATGCAAATGAGCGGTCTGAACTTATTTTTTTATTTTGGTCACACATGCACACCTGTGCACCACATACTGTATACACACCCCTGAGTATTTGGGAATTACAACAACCCAAGTTATGATATAAAGATGATTTTTAAATCAATTATTCCTTTTAGAAGCATTTAGAACCAAACAAGCATGCCATGTTTGCCTGTTTAGTAACAGCAGAAATATTTAGTTGACTTGAGCTGTTTCATATAAACTGACCTCCTTTGAGAGACGTGTGAAAAGATCTCCCCCTCTGAGAAAGTCCAATATAAGGTACAGCTTTCCTTCTGTCTGAAAGGCTGAGGCGAAAAGCAACAAAGGTGACATTTAAGCAGTAATTTGCAGAAGGGAAAAAACCTGTAAAAACCTGAAAAGTTACATGCCACTCAGTTTAAATGCTACAGTCAAGCTACTGGAAATCTCTGTTTAAATAAATAATTATTAGATAATATAATGAATTTTTACAACCAGATCTGACGTAATCTTTAACAGAAAATATTACATGATAGCTCATTACTGTAAAAGGCTATAGTGCTATGAACACATCTGAGCTACTGTCATGCAACTGCAGAATGTAGTTTAGTTAGAAGCATTGCTACATATAGTTCGTCACTCCACAACATTGTGTGTTTGGCATTTCAGCAGTGCACAGGGGATTCAGAAACTGATGTTCCTGTGTAAATGCTCTTGTTCTGCTGCTTACAGTCTCCTCTTGAGAAAAAATACTCACCGTAGTGGAGTTTGACAATGAAGGGATGATTCACTTCTGCAAGAATGTCTCGCTCCATTTTCGATCTCACTCTGTCCCGCACTTAAAATACACAGAGACAAGATGTAGAGGCTAATTAGTTATGGTCACAAATCAAATTATGATTAAATAATTATACATGGTTAATTCACTCTTATTCATTCCCTTGACAAAAACATGCAAGTGCACAATGAAATGCAAAGCACAGATCATCTAAATGTGTTTCTTTGATAGCTTAAATTATATACACACACATACATATACATGCACATTATTTATATATCATTTTGTAGATGTAGAGTTATTTTATGTAGAAAAGTTAAATTGCCATCTTCTTCTGACCAAAGTGACTTGAACGCACCTGATGTCTAATTATGACTTCATATCAACTCATAAATGCGAATGCCACACTTGCGTTCTTGATTACTTGAGAGCGTATGCGTGCGACAGGAAGTAAGTGCGCAAGACTGTCCCAGGTCTTAAATACGGCAAAGAGCAGTGCCCTTAACGCACACTAAATCCACACTATCTCAAATACCGCTCCAGAGCGCTATTCGAGGCTAAGTGTATCCCATCATGCATCATGTTCTGGAAATAAATCGTGAGACTTTTTGCAGAGATCTCACAAGAGGTCACGGAAACCTTTCCGATGTAAGTTAAATATTAATAATAATTAGATATTACAAATAATTTGGAAGAAAAAAGTTTTTTAACGTTTTATTGGTGCAAAGATGAGTAGTGGTGATATTTATTTTGTACAATATTTGCAACTGCTTTTTACCATTTAATTAGAAGCACCACAAATTAAAATTATGTCATGTTATAGGGACTACTGAACAGACATTTAGAAGTTGATTTTAAAATGCAAAGTATTTTCAATTAAAATGTAAATAAAGCTTTGCATTTTTACAACACTATAAGTGTGTCCCATCAGGTAATGAAAAGTTTGACACACACTTGTGATCTTCATCCTCACTTGAATACTTGGGCCAAATACAGGAAATACGTCATACAGTATAAGGTGTCAAATGGTCAAGTGCAAAGACCGCAAGTGACCGCAAAATCCCCGTAAATGAACAGTTGAAATTCCAATTAAGATGCTTGCATGACTCACAATTTCTATTAATACTGGCATACTCCAGCAGTCTTATTGTCACCGTTAGGGTGTAAAATCCCAAAAGGAGATGCGTGACGCAGAATAAATATGAAAAAAGTAGACTTTAATAAACACAGCGCAAAAGCCAAGTGCACATCTAACACAACTTCAACAACGTACACAGAACTGAGGCTTAAATGCACAAGGATGATAATCAACAGAACAGGGAACAGGTGCGAAACTAATTAGAAACTATGGCAACAAACTACCCTGATAGCACACGTACATCTCCGAGACGTCTATTTGATGTCTGCATTTACATCTGCAAGACGTATTATTTACCCAGATAGCACACGTATGTCTGCAAGATGTCTGTTAAAGATCTCTTGATCTGGAAAGCATCTGCTGTCTACAAACGTCTGGCAGACGTCTTTAAGATGTCAGTTTTACATACATTCTAAATCATAAACATCTTAAAGACATCTAATAGACGTCTATTTGACATCTAAAAGGTAACGTCTTATAGATGTATTGCAGATGAGCAAACACCCTAAATAATACGTCTTGCAGATGTAAATGCAAACATCATATAGACGTCTCGGAGATGTACGTGTGCTATCAGGGTAGGGTGTTTGCTCATCTGCAATACGTCTATAGGACGTTTCCTTTTAGATGTCAAATAGACGTCTATTAGATGTCTTTAAGATGTTTATGATTTAGAATGTATGTAAAACTGATATCTGAAAGACGTCTGCCAGACGTTTGTAGACAGCAGATGCTTTCCAGATCAAGAGATCTTTAACAGACATCTTGCAGACATACGTGTGCTATCTGGGTACCAACTCAGGAAAAGTCTGTGACAAAGAAAACCATGACTAGAAGCTAAACTGGGGTGTATTTTCCACAAGCATTGTTAGCTAACTGTGGTGGCAAGTTCCATTGAACTATATTGGTAATGACAGAACTTGCGACCATAATTGTTTTTGGGAAACGCACTCCAGAACAAGAAAATGCCTGTGACATTTATATAGATTCCTACCAAATAATGGAAATTGGGTTAACAGGTTTATATAACCACAAATAACCTGATTGCATCTTCATGTACATGTCAAAGCGGTTACTATCATTGCTTTAAATGTTTGCAGAAAAACTAATAATTTGTCACCCTATTAATAAGTTGTGTGCTTGACAAATTTTATAGCTGCCTGCCATCTTGTAGCTCCCAAGATCCTAATTTGGATATGCAGATGTTTAAATGGGTATTACATTACAGTGATTATAAAACACGGTTATTAAGAAAAGATCGGATATGGGCATTTAGACTTAAGTACAGTAATTAGATATGCACCATATAAAACCACATATGAAAAAAACACATATCAGATGTCATTCTTTTTGCTGTTTACATGCATGCAAGATGATCTGAACTGTGCCCGATATGATTTATATTATTTTTAAAAGTCAGTGTTTACATGAATGACCTGTTCTTAGTTGAATCTGTAAATATAAATATCAAAAAATGTACAGATTTCACCTTTAAACCCGCAGGACTTAACTACACTCTAAAAAATGCTGGGTTAAATACAACCCACTGCTGGGTAAAATATGGACAAACCCAAAAGCAATTGGGTTGTTTTGACCCAGTGGTTGGGTTAGGCTACCCAGAAGTTTTGGGTTAAACATTTAACCCAACTGCAGGGTCAAAACAACCCAATTGCTGGGTTTGTCCATATTTCACCAAGCATTTTCTACAAGTCTGAAATCAAAAGCAGCATGTTGGACGCTTCATTCACACGGTGCATTACATTGAATGGTCTGTCTTACGTAACAGCTGCAGCATTGCTGGGGTCTGACAGTGAGGTTCCACAGTTACCAATGCTGTTATTTTCATTCACACGTACATGATAAACATGCACAACATCATCCGCCGAGAGCAAAGACTTTAGGATGTAACCATGGTTACATCGAGCGAATAAGTTATGTGGGTTGTGAACAGGTTGTGAAATAAACTACCTCTCCAAACTGAGCATTATGAATCACTATGATAACTGCTGTTTTGTGTCTGTTGTGTAAAAACAAAAACATGTATCACACAAAAATAAAAATGAATAAATGTGACGAGGAAAGTCAGTTTGCTGCTTAAGGCTTCAGGTTTATCTGCTTTGTTCATTGTTTGAGATTAATTCATTGTCTTTGTTCCAGGGAAGCTATGGATCTGAAGTGTGCAATAATGAAAAACTGTCACTCAGGAAAATTGCCTGGGTGTCTGTGTGGGACCTTTTCCCCATGTGAAACAATTTGATGATTCAGATACTCCTTAAAAATCCACTAGAGAGCACTTCAGGCCTAATAGCAGCTCAGTTATGACTCACAGGTTAGATGTCATGCTGCGGTGAAATAATAACTGCAGGTTTTACATCAGTGCATACTAGGGAAAGATTGACAAATGCAAAGCACACAAATTGTACAGTAGAAATCATAATTCAGAGCACATCATTTAAGCATCAGTTTTACCTTTTAGTGTTGCTTTTTTTAAGACCTTCATAGCATAGAGTTGTCCTGTATCTGAACCTTTGATTTTTCTCACCAAGAACACCTGTAAAATCAAATGTAGGGTCAAAAAACCCACAGTTTTCACACATCTTAGGACCTGTTTACATCTGGTCACTTCATGTGGTTTTTTCCTGATCTGAAAGCTAAGAAAGACTCAAATCCGATCATTCAGCTTCAGGAGGAGGTCTGAGATGCATTACAGATGCAACTGGACATAATGGTTGTTGGAATGCTTGTTGAAACCCCATAGGATGTTGAAACCACATTGTCAATTTTGAAAAAAAATTATGTATAAGAGCGTCTAATACAGGCTTTATGATGTTATAGCCGGATATGACAGCAGCACACATCACCGCAGATAAGTAGCTGAGCATCTCTTCATCAAGTTAACGTGCAAACTGACGCAAATAAAACTGAAAGTAAGTTGCAGATGCTAAACACACTCTCATCTTTGTAAAAAGCAGTAAGACTAGATTATTTTACCAGTGCTGATGCCACTCTCTCTCTTTGATCTTGAGCTTAGCTGATGAGAAATCAAATGCAGCTCATATCTGTTGCTTTCATTGATGTTTTTGATCGAATTTTCATTCAATTTCGGAATTGAAGATTGGATTTATATTTGTTTTGTGAAAACACATTTATGTTGCCAAGTTTAAATGGAACCGTTTTAACGAATCACATAGCTATCCGATTACTAAAAACACATAGCCTAAGTGACCAGGTGTAAACAAGAATGAATGATTGATTAATTTGTCATTAGCATGTTGCTAAGCTAACAATGCAGTAGGCTACTCTATTAAACAAAATATACAGCACACATAAACAATTTTCAGTAGTGAATGATTTTTAATTATATTTATAAACAGTTATCTTGCTTTGTGTGCCATCAAGGCAATGGGTGTTGTTTTAAAAAAAAAATAAGATCATTACATTGCATTCTGGGATTGCCTTATCTGCTAAAAATAAAAGTCATGCTATATGCCTTAAAAGTTTCTCCAAAGGTATCTCTGATTATGCAATATCACAAAGAGTATACAGTACCACACAGAGAAAAAGTCAGACGCAGCATTTTCAAAGCTCACCTTTCCGTAGGAGCCCTGACCCAGCACCTTGAGCAGCTCAAATTGTGACGGGTCTGCTTTCTCAAAGCCCTCCTTCACATGATGGCTGATATCAAACTCCTTTAAGATGCTGTCATCCTGCAAAGGCAACAGATGGCACGGCTCAGAGGGAAATAAACAAATGCTTTTGCCATAAAGCTGTGTGTTTAAGCATATTTGGCGATATGATGCCAGCTGGAATTATGAATAACAGTAGTAAACAGGTCAAGGAAAAGGGTTGAGATGGTGTGATCATCAGTGCATGCTTTTTATTGCCATATTCATTTACTCTGTGCTTTTTTACAAAGCAAAAGTATTTTCTAAATGCATTCTATAGATTTTATTGTGAATGATCCAATGTATTTGTTCTTGTGACCTCTTAATTTTTTATCAGCCTCCATTTCTGAAAGGCCCATATTTCAAAATCCAATCAACAATCAATACATGTAACCTAATCCCAGCCCTGCATTTTTCCTTTTCTGATAGTCCATTACACTCAGATGTACAGTATATGTCTATTCAGCATATTTTTCCTTGAACTTGATACAGAAAATGTAGCTAAAGTCTTCAGATTTTGTCTGGGCTTTGTGAAAAGTTATAAAATTGCATAGAGCACAATAGCATTGGGGATATTCTGTTCATAAACAACATAAACAAATATATCTGAATCAATTTGGAGCAGAAAAAAACCCATTAGAAACATTATAATAGAATTTAAACTATAAATCATGCATGACATCTTTATGAGTTAGAAATAGCTCCTTAAAGTAATAACCTTTACCGTGTACAAGCAGTGTTAAATATCATGTTCATGTTTAGATTTATTCTTAGTATAAAAGTAATTAGCAGGTTGTGATTTATCCAAAGTGATTTACAGTATAATTATAGTGACAGTCTACCTGGCACAATCTGAGTTTAGACGCACACACACACACACACACACACACACGCACTAACAAACTAACCCCTTACAGAAAACTTTGTGCATTTTTACTTTCTCAAAAAAAAAAACTCATTCTGTATGATTTATAAGCTTTTGTACCCATGGGGACCTCAATTTAGGTCCCCACCGTGACACAAGTCCCCATAAGTCTGTGTGTATTCATGTTTAAGTTCCCACCAGGATATATAAACCTGTACACACACACACACTGTTCACAATCTAAATGATCATTAAAATGTATTTTATTTCAATAAATGTTGAGGAGTTCATCAGTAAAAAACACATACAGTACAATTGCTCCAAGATAAATTAATAAAAATGAATGCAAATTTAACAGTAAAAACTGTAAAATTAGTTAACAGTGTTTTAATATAAAACAACATGAAATGTCTCATTAGATACAGTTTTTGGAAGTGAAAAAGAAAAATCACATTTGATGTTTATTTTATTGAAACAACTATGTTTCTTTGTTTGTTTTCATATTAGTTATGTACATTAGGGTTTTGTTACGTGTTTTTGCATTATTTTAGTGTCATGATTGTTACCATGATGGTGTTTTGTGTGTATGACATTGTGCACCTTTTATATATTATTTACCTCAGCTTGTGTAATATTGTTCTGTGTTTTTAAATTGGATGTCAAAAACAATTATACATATACATATTTGCATATTTATATATTTTTCAATTTTGCTGCTGTATTTTTTTATGGTAAAGTTCTGGCAACCACAGCTGCTGTTTTCACGCAAGTTAAATATATATATATATATAGTCAACTTTCACCACTTTATGCATTTTATTGCAAATAACAGAAATCTCCAACAGTAACAGTAACCAAGGAGCATATTGAAGGGTCAGTTATGTTCCAAATGCAGTCATCTCCCAATAACAGCCCACTTTCTCTCTCTCTGTGTGTCTGTACCAGGTGCCCCGGCAGTGAGGGTGGGCACCTGCAGAGGGGACAGTCTGGACTGCCACGCTGCAGAAATGTGCCTGTGAACTCAAACGCTGAGCACAGCTGAATAGTGCACCCGTGCTGGGACTGACACAGCTCAGAGGCACAGCTTAAGGCACGCCACGCAAACAAATAAATAAATGTGTAGCTGCGTTACATAACCACAGTCCAGTCCAGGCCTCTCCTGTGACGTGATGATGAGTACACTGAGGATATACAATCTTCAACCTCAGCACTGAGGCCTGATTAACGATTCTGACAGCTCCTGTTGCACATAAAAGCCAAGCCAAGCAAAAGAGCCGCATGACAACTCATCATGGTCGTCGACAGAATATGATGATTAGTTATAAAATCTGCTTTGGTGATGTGATAATTCACCTTTGGATCTTGGGGATGGAAATGATACAGCAGAAACTGGGGCTAGTTGTCACATGGGGAAGTTTAAGAGTTGTGAACTGTATAAACGTGACATCTATATGACAAAAATTGAGAAATAAACCCATCTTGAACTAGTCCTGGACTCGCCTTTATATAATCAAATAACTCTTTTAGGCTGAATTCAATTTAAGTGCAAGGAAATGATCTACAAAGATTGATTTTGAATTTCTCACTTCTAAGGAGAGAAAAAAAAAAACTCTCACTTGTCAAAAAAATCAAACAGGCTTTTCAATTTTGTTTTCAATTTAGGATTCGGCCTGAGTGGTTCCATTTTCAGACTCATCTCACAAAATCATTTTCTTTTGATTGCACGAAAGCTGTGCAACTGCAATCAAAAACAAAATTCATTTTATTTTGCTCAACGGAGGGTCAATGCAAACCCATTGTGAATTGTATGACATCATAATCACTCGTGAAGTCTGTTTCAAAGGAAAAGCAGCAATTATGCAGCTTTCTAAGATAATTATTTCTGGCCAAATTCACATTTACTGAGTGACAGTGTGTTTAAACAAGAGTGTGTTTCATTTTGTTTTATATGTATATGTTGTATATGTATTCACTACAAAAATTATTGATAAGACATAGTTCTAATTGATGAGGGTTTTACACACTACTTATGTGTCATCTCTGTATGTTTATGCTTTTTCAAATAAAACATTTCCTTATTTAACAGAAAAAGTTGATGGATGTAAATCCAGTTAATATATAATGTTTTATAAAGTATATCATGTTGTGTTGTTATTTATTTTTAGGCCACTTTTAATTAATAATTAGGTGGCAGTGACAATAAAATATATGAAACGCAATGTCTATGTGTCACCTCTTTATGTTTGTTTTTTTCAGTAAAAGTTACACGAACCCAAAAGGATCTTAATCCACTTAATATTTAATGTTTTGTTCTTTTTTAATTCACATTTAGGCGTTTTTTCTAGTTGGGAGGCAGTGAAGTAATGCCAAACTCTACTGAAATGAAGTATCCCATATGCTTTGTGTGTGCGAGACACAGAGTTGATACATTTAGCTTTCAAAATTAGTCACTTACTCGGTTGCATTTCATTTTCAGGATTCTGCGTTAAAAGCAAAAACTTCTGATGTTATTTTCAGCTGAAACATACTTCCTTTATGTAACTATGGCTCATTTTGGAAAGACTTGAACATGAAAATGATATGAATAAATCACATATAATATATATATATATACTCAGTGGGGCCAGCTCTAGATAGAGATGATCAGAACCCTGTCTAAACACATCACTGGATATCAACAGCATGATGAAACTGAGCTGCATTTCAGAACTGATAGGTTGCTTGATGGCTTACGAAAAAAAGGGGTAAATAAGGTGAAAGATTCATTTTTTATGATATAAATTGGGTGCTAAAACAACACCAGACAGTGCATGCGGATAAACACTTTCAGCAAGCACAGTTTATTTTTAGTGAATATGTTTTTTTCATTAATTCTCCAACAATTCTGGTGTCAAAAATCTATTTACATTTTACTGCAGAAGACTGCGGCAGGACTGCTGTGATGGTACTGTTATCTAAAGATGGATCTTGAAATATGGCACAGTGTGGTATAGAAATATCATAGATGCTCTACACCAACCTACACACTAGACCAGCTTCTGTCTGTGCGTGAGAGCTCACAATCTGCCACAAAGAGCAAGTAAACTCACTTTATTAAATAAGAATAGTCCTACAGCACAAGCAACACAGTATGACATTGCTATAACAAGACATCAATCTAAACACACATGATCGCAGATTTATGCTCACCATAATTCAAATTTGATCAATTTTCAATAATTTTTAAAAGACAGACCTATGGGCTACAAAGTTGATAGTCAACGGTATATGTGACCCTGGACCACAAAACCAGTCATAATCTGAAAGCCAAGTAAAGAAGCTTTCCATTGATGTATGGTTTGTTATGATAGGACAATATTTGGCCCGAGATACAACTATTTGGAAATCTGGAACCTGAGGGTGCAAAAAAAATCGAAATATTGAGAAAAAGTTGTCCAAACGAAGTTCTTTGCAATGCATATTACTAATCAAAAATTAAGTCTTGACATATTTACAGTAGGAAATTTACAAAATATATTCATGGAACATGATCTTTACTTAATATCCTATATTAATATTTTTGACATAAAAGAAAAATCAATAAATTTGCCCCATATAATGTTTTTTTTGGCTATTGCTACAAATATACGCCAGCGACTTAAGACTGGTTTTGTTGTCCAGGGTCACATTATTTATTTCTTTTTTTTTTTTTTTTTTTTTATAATTCTGCTCAAAAGCAGATTTCCTGGTGAAAAACTACATTACCCATGATTCTGCAAAGAAATGACCAACAATCAGAGAATCGTGACAAACAAATTGCGTCAAAAGCTGAAAAAAGTGCACTTTTGGACTCTACTTGTCCAAAATTACATTTATTAATATTAACTAGATTTCTACCTTTTCTAAGGAAAAGTCTTCAGTGTAAAACTTTATGAATTAATTTTTTACACCAGGTGAAAATCAAACGCAGTTGCTCAGAAAAGTAGCATAGCAGTCTAACTCTAGGTTGTTTACACTTGAGAATATATAATAGGTAATACTTAAATATATAATAAATATAGATAATAATATAGAATGTGCAGTGATGGGTGTGATTTCCTGCATTTATGAACTGCTTTATACAGTCAGAACTTATAAGATATATGTATAAGATATATTTTTACATAATTATGGATATATTTTACATTTCTACAAACTATGCTTTCAAAACAATTAGCACAGCCATCCAAACTCTTCTATTTTAGTTCAATTTCACTTCAAAATTAAGTAGCCACTGCACTGTTTTCAGTCAATACATCACTGTAAAATCCTTGCGCTCAGACAGATTAGAGCTTGTATTGTCCACTAAATACTCTATTATTTCACATTATTTTTTATAATATAATTCCCAGTAGTTCTTGGCGCGTACATATTTTTCAGAAGGTCATCGTAGACCTGTCGTTTGAAAACAAATGCATGTGTCATAATAAAATCTATAGCATCTTTGCAAATCTGACACGTGACAATCAGGACAGCGTTACATAACCTGATATAGATACAGATCTGTTAGATCCCTGTATAGAGATTAATACCTGGACTTAAGCTAAGATTTGACTTCAGCTCTTGCATAAGTAGATTAGCCATATATTAATAAATTTAACATGCGTCAAATTATAGATGAAACTACACGTAACCCTGAATACAGAACGATGAGAGCAGAATTGCATGGCTTCCTTTACCAAAACAAAAATTACTGAAATCTTGCTTCTTCAAAGAGCATATGAAATGGTAATAGCTACCTGGTATCATGAACATAATTAACTTTAAATAAAGAAATAAACAGGCCAATATACATGTCTAGTACAACAACAAGGTGAGAGAAAATTCAAAGTAAACGGATGCATAGTCATTTGTGACCTTTATATTCTCATCTCATTCTCTATTCATGTCTGTATTTCTTCGATCCTGTAAACACAGGTAAAGATGTTATTACCATAGCAGAACAATGTCATTTGTTTTATGCAAAAATATTGCTTTGCTTATGCTACCTATGAGAACTGTGAGGCATTGTAGATTTCATAGTGACTCATTTAACGACTCTGTATTTTTAATATCCACGTATATACAATGAGACTGAATAGGTCAGATAAAGACTGAATGGAAAATAAGAGGTTAAATAATAATGCCTTTGAGGGCTAGTTATCACCCTCATGAAGGGTTCATATTTTAGGTGTTTTTGTAGCTGAAATGGTTTGATGGGAACCACATGAGGCCCATCAGAGATTGAGCCTTTTCTTGACTGCTTAAAATCCTCTCAGGTGTCTCCTGACACGAAAAAATAAATACTAATAATTATTATTGCATAAACGCCTGTCTCCTGTAGATTTAACTGGATAAACACCTGCCTGGTCAGCCTACTCTGTCTGAAAAGTTTGATATAAGAAATAAGGTATATAATATATACATATATGTTTCTTTGTGTGTACAAACAGAGCACTAAAGTTTCTATTAAGATATAGTTGACCACAGGCCGTGAAGGAATAGTTCAGCCAAAATTTTTACTTAACATTTTGATTTTAAAGTCACCCTGAGGTCAAGCTGTAGATGAGTTTGTTTCTTCATGAGAACAGATTTGGAGAAATTTAGCATTACACTGCATTGCAGTGAATGGGTGCCGTCAGAATGAGAGTCCAAACAGTTGATAAAAACATCACAATAATCCACACCACTCCAGTCCATCAGTTACTGTTAGCTTCATGTTTGTAAAAAAAACTAATTTATCATTAAGACGTTTTCTTCAAACCATAATGATGTTTACTCCAGTGAGGAAGTCCATTATCTTTTTGTTTTTATATGTTTTATATACATGTTCGTTTAGAAATGTGTTTAACTGTTTTCAATTGTAAACTGTGCTTGAACAGCGCATACTTCTCTCCTGATTCAGACGAGATGACTTTTTCAATAGAGAAAGCAATATTATGGATAGAGGACTCATATTTTAGCCAGAACCAACATTTTGAAGTTAAAGTGCCCCTATTATGGATTTTTGAAAATGACCTTTCATGCAGTTTCTAACACAGCTCTAAGTGAATGAAAAGAAGCTTTAAATCTGAAAGTGCACCGTTTATAAAGTTATTGTCTCTCAAAAGAAAGAGTCGAGTCTGAATCATTGAAACGAGTCGTTTTAAAAACGAATCCCAAGCCGTTTCATGTTGACGTGAACATGAAATATTAGCATATTGCCCGTCCACTTGTGGGTCTTTTTGTATTGTTGGTCTGAATGAAAATGCTAATTCATTCTTTGCCACTAGGTGCCGCTTTTGGAGCAATAAAAATAGCAGTTTCCCCGGTAACGCTGTACACAAAGCACCACAAATGCTGCTTTATCAGGCATTACAGGTGTGATGAAATTCAGACCAATCGGACCAATCGCCGCAGATTAGTGTCACACAAAGTAGGGGTTTGGAAAAATTAATTGTTAAACCAATCGTTTGGGAGTCGTTGAGCAAATATAATAAGACAATGAAGGTGTTTTTTGACCTTGCATGCATGTCAACCTGTTGTTGGGGACTCCCAAAACCAAAATATGAACCTTTCATAACCCATAATAGGGGCACTTTAAAAACATCTTCTTTACTGCAAACAAGCACTGCTTATTACAATGCTTTTTTACTTCACAAGATGTTAATTGACGGACTGGAATAATGTGGATTTTTGTGATGTTTTTATCAGTTGTTTAGACTCTCATTCTGACGGCACCCATTCACTGCAGAGGATCCATTTGTGAGCAAGTGATGTAATGTTAAATTTCTCCAAATCTGTTCTCACGAAAAAACAAACTCATCTACATCTTGGATGGCTTGATGGTGAGTAAATTTTCAACAAATTTTAATTTTTTGTTGAACTATTCATTTAAAATACTCGGAAATTCAAAACCCCAACACTAAAAACCCAGTGGAATATATTGCATGTAAGCATCACATTGGGCAGTTGTTTGCTTTTACAACATAGACTGACATCATTCACAGATCTTGTCGTCTTGCATTGTGCAATGTTGATTACTGATCTCACATTTAATTAAACCTCTCTTCTTATAATTTTACCTCCACATGATTGCTTTTGCCAAACCTGATGACTTCAAAGCTAAGCTTAGTGATGGGGCTGTGCTAGCACTAACTAAATTACTCCAGCCATTTGATTTCCCGGGCTGTGTTATATGCGGACTATACTGATCACTGGTGTTTAAATACGATCAGCTCTCCAGGGTTCTGTGACCGCAGACTGTCTTTATCTGCAGTAAAGGTTACGAGACCTTCCCAAAACACTGCGAGCGAGCATCTAAACTCATAATGCTCAGAATTACTGACATTTCAAATCCAGAGTTAATACACAAATTTATTAAGGTGGTAGAAAATATATTTTGAACACAGTGGGACTTTATTATAGCCTAAGGATCATAACCTGAAGCAGATGAATGAAGGACATCTATTTCTGCTTCTCTAATGGACTCAATTTAGAGCTAAACATCACTTGACCATGTTTGCAAAATAAAAATTTGGTCATATTCATATTCTGTATGTGTCCTGTAAATGCATAAACCTGATCAACATAACTTGATTAGTCCTCTACAAATATGAAATCAGCTGATAATCGGCCCTTTTCACAGACTGTGATGTTTCAGCAGTCATCAAAAACGTATTTGTTTCCTTATTTTGAAAGTTGTGAAAACACTCTGAAGTTTTTCTTTTGCTATTTGAGCAAAATGTAAACGCAACATATTTATGTGACCCTGGACCACAAAACCAGTCATAAGGGTCAATTTTTCAAAATTGAGATTTATAAATCATCTGAAAGCTGAATAAATAAGCTTTCCATTGATGTATGGTGGGTTGTTATGATAGGGCAATATTTGGCCGAGATACAACTATTTGAAAATCTGGAATCTGAGGGTGCAAAAAAATCTAAATATTGAGAAAATCTCCTTTAAAGTTGTCCAAATTAAGTTCTTAGCAATGCATATTACTAATCAAAAATTAAGTTTTGATATATTTACAGTAGGAAATTTACAAAATATCTTCATGGTACATGATCTTTACTTAATATCCTAATGATTTTTGGCATAAACAAAAATGGATAATTTTGGCCCATACAATGTATTTTTGGCTATTGCTACAAATATACCCCAGCGACTTAAGACTTTTTTTTTTTTTTTTTAATAATTCTGCTCAACAGCAGATTTCCTGGTGAAAAACTACATTACCCATGATTCTGCAAAGAAATGGTTTTGTGGCCCAGTCTCCCATTACAATAAATACCCAACTACGACGACTTCCGCTTCTGAGAAACCCGGAAATGTTCATTTAATTACTGTCTGGAATTAATAAACACTGTGAAATGTTTATCATTTCAACAGTGAAATGATAAGAAATAGCGGGGAAAGAATGCATGTGCGATACTTGATTTGGAATAGATCTTGAAGCACACATCTTTTCTGAATAAACATCATTCAGAATATGGATCTTAATGACAATGGTGTAGGCTAAATGTGGTCATATAGTTTGCAGAGTACAGTACATGCAGTACTTTGCTAATCTAAAAATAAACAGCATATGGATTTCCAATATTTCAATCCTGTTTTGGCAATTGAACATTCCATGACCCATCATTTCAAAAGGCTGTGTCTACAGTTTTGTCAGGTTCAGTGGTGCATGGAGCTTTAAACCATCAGAAATTCATTTCTGACAACAGTAGCAACATTTAGCTGCTTAACACTGAAAAAGAAAGCCTTAAATATTGCAAAAAGACTAAGTAAATTCAAGCCGTAAAGAAACAAAAACTAACAAGTGCTTAATTTACAAGTGTTCATACACACACACACACACGCTTTTCCACGAGATGCAAAACTGAACATGATTTCTAACACAACCTGCTAGCCTAAATGTGTTGTATCATCATCATTCCAGACACACACATCAGTTTGGAGTACAGGTATCAGAAACAGACATAACAATTGGGTCCATTTCATCATCCGGTGGACTTCAGGGCAAGGGCACAGATGCTTCATGGAATGCAACTTTTTCGAGGCCTTAACTATTAATACTGAGAGACAGGTATGTCAAGTTTGATCATTGTTGCCAGCAGACATTTGAGGATTCAGCAAAAACAACACATGACGAAGGGTCCACAGCTGTTAGAAATCTAAGCAGGGCATGCTGATGTTTACTGCTTCTGCTTAGTGTGTACTGCTTCTGATGAGAATCATATATGCAATTGTTCTAAAATTATATAAAAATAATTAATAACATTTATAAAAGTAGTTCAATCTTGAGCCTAATTATACTTATAAAATTATGCATTATACTATTAAAAACATTCTGGAGTAAATACTGGATGTTGTGGCTGGAAGAACTGGCAGAATTATAAAAATACAGTGACATTTTTAAAGGCATTTTGATGAGTATATTGTAAAGACTCTAATTGTAAATGCAAATGCATTATACAGTACTGAATAATGCATTTGCATATTAATAATAATGTAAGTAGATTTACTTATTTCAGCTATTAAAATCTACTTTTCTTCTTTACTGTAAAATGTGCTGATAATAAGAGGAAGGTCACACAAAAAAATCTCCAGCAATTGTGGGTGATAATAATATTAAAATGAATAATTAGTGTAGAGTGTAGATAATAATTAGAGTGTAGAGTTTTTCCCAGTGCCCACACAGAGACAAAATGCAACATATACAGCTCTTAATCTACCTGATAGCAAATATATATAAGAAGAGTTCATTTGCAAAAACAGATAACGCCGTTTTTAACAATTTTCAAAGAATCAAGTTCATTGTGCATCCAGTTAATCTCAATCAAACTGCAGAGGGTTATTTTGATTAGGTTAAAAAAAAATAACTAACAAATACAGCTAACTAACACAATAAAAGCATGATAACGCATGATATAATAAAAAAACATGATTTTTGAAAATATTTTTTTTTTTTGCAAATAAACAATATATTTTTTTTTCTTTCATATATACAGCAAAAACGAATGTGATTGATTATGTGCAATAAATTTATGTTGTTTCACCTATAAAAATATGTTGCAATATTGTGCAATAAAATTACGTTTAATTTTAAATTAACAGAATTTTTACTATTTGCACCTGTCTTTGTTTGCGTTTGTTTGTTTGTTTGTTTGCAGTGTCAAGTCCCAATCAAACTATATGTTCCCAAAAGCTATATAACCAGTGATGATCCACTCCTGTAGGGCATCGCAAAAATGTAAAGAAACTCTTTTAAAACTCTTACAGCTTTGTAAAATGCTCCTGCTGCAGTTAACCCGATACAATATACACAACATACAAAAGGAAACAATAAATACTGTAAGAACCGCACTGGGATATTAGTGATTTGATTCTTTGATCCCATTCGGATCCTTCAGGATGGGTACAAAATAAATTATGGGGAATTCTCTAGGCTACACATTCCTATAGGCTAGCCTGCTTTTCTTTGACTAGTTCAGACTATTTCAAACCAAAACCTATGAGAAATCTAATCGAAAATACAATGCACGTTTGATGTAAATAACAAAATAGCGTTTTCACATTTCGCACTTTTCATCATCGCAACCGTCAGATTTCGACATTGTTGACAGGCACTCCACACATTTAATTCAAGACACGAGACACACAGGTCGGTAAACGAAGCAAATAAAGTGATACCCACCTCTAGTTTGCATAAACTCGAGCTTTTGGATCGCGACTTTCCGCGCAGGTACACCGAAAACCATCTTCTCACCGTAAATTTGCGCATGTTCGTATCCATCCGTATCCCGGCTCGCCTGATACTATCCTCAAATGACAATTTATCTGTCCAGCGTTTCAATCCAGATCAGCACAACAGTGGGGATTTACAGTCGCCTCCCCTCCACTAATCCATAATGCTCACTTATGAGGGGGGGCCAAACATGCGTGTTCTGGGATGTTTGCTCGCTGTAGTTCGGATGTGGCAGAGATGACTGGAGCTGTCCTCCTCAGAACCACCTTCGCCTCACACTCATGCTGTACTGAAGAACCCACCCCAAACACTGAGCTCCTTAAAGCTGAAGGGTGTCATTTTTTCGATGTTAAAATAATTTGTTATATCTCAACTAAATATGCTTGGGGGATTATTAGTAAGCCACTCATATGTTAATGCCCCTGAAAAAAAAAAGAGACCCTATCCTTCTCCTTCATGTCGGATAGGGTCAGCCACAGATGTCTCTCCGCAGCCACCAGCGCTGCCATAGACCTCGGCGGCAGCGGGACCAGCACCGCAGGGGAACGCTGGCGAAGGCTCCCTCACGAAAGAGAGCCTTCCGGGAGTGAAGTGCATATATTTATATTTACAAAATATATTCATGGAACATGATCTTAATATCCTAATGATTTTTGGCATTAAAGAAAAATCAATAGGCTTATTTTGACCCATACAATGTATTTTTGGCTATTGCTACAAATATACTCATGCGACTTATTACTGGTTTTGTGGTCCAGGGTCACATACTTTCAACTTAATTCAACTTTTCCAATCTGAGGGATGACCTAAACTTCAGTGGATTTATGGGAAAGCAAGGTGTGTGGTTTTGCGTTTCATAATCTCAGTGGATGCGGTTGGTAACCCAGATATTGTTTGTCTTTCATAAATACTGCATTTGAATATCCTCATTTGACATACTGATTTTTGCACAGGGTAAGATGGGGTAAGGTGCTCCCCGGGGCAAGATGACCAAGAAAGATTTTTCTCTTGACCATAGATGGCGCAAAATCTAATCTCAACATTTTGCAGATACTATTTAAACTAAACTGAGCTAGACAATAACATCTCTGAATTCAATAATGAAATGCCTTAACTGAAAATTGAGTGTTTAATCTAATTTGTATACATTACTGACACTCTATCCACCAATTTGATACTGTTAAGTGCTTTGACACAATCTGTATTGTTAAAAGAGCTATATAAATAAAGGTGACTTGATGAATGGCTATGCTATTGATTTATGCTAACATTTGCAAGCTTTAGTCCGTCAAAACAGCTTTGAGCTTAACTGATCTAATTGTGTGTCTCTGAAAAACAGTGATCTATGACACTATATGACACAGTTTTTTAATATCTGTTTGTGAATAAGGGATCTGTGAACACATCAGTGCTTTTAGATTTGTGGAGTAAAAATTACAGTTTTTATTTTGAAGTAAAAAGACAAAATTAGATCCTTGGTGTAAAATGATGTAGTATTTTACATTAATGACTATTTAATATTAGAATTATATCAGAAGTCATTCATAAATTCTGCTAGTAAATAATAATCCGCATTAGTAAAATGGCCCGTGTGAATAATTCAATATTTTTTCTATAAAAACTAAATTAGCAAATGTTTCTATTTATTTACTATAATAACACATTGGCTGATGTATCATCATCCTGCACATGCTAAACACAGAAACACAGAAAGTCATTGTTTTTCAAGCTGTGTTTGGTGAATTGCATATTTCACCTAGTTTACCGAACTGAGAGAGAGATATGCAAATTGCATTGATGCTAAATTGCACTTTTTAAATGTATAAATAACTTTTTTCATTCATGAACAACCTAAACTAAGCAAAGAAAAAGGTTTCTTTGCACTGAACAGTTTGTAAGAAGCTTTATTTTTATGAAATTAGGTTTAACCATAGTCTCATTGCTGTCTGGTCAAAGTGTTGGTTGAGAAGCCTCAGTGTATCCTTATATAAGCTAAATTAAATGCAATTATATGCCAGTAATACCATGCAAAAAATTAAATTAATTAATTTATATTGTGTGTGCTAAAACACACTCAGTTCAAATATTTTTTTATTTTATTGCAGCATTTTTCTGTGATGTGTTTAAAGCATTTCTGCCAGGTAAATGCTCTGACCGCAGCTCTTTTTAGCCGCAGGGGTTTTTCTGCTGAGAGCAAAGAGAGACTGCAGTGATACAACTCCCCTCAAACAGTTTAGAGTTAAAAAACATGTTGTGTTTAATACTGGTGTTTATTTGATGTCCTTTAGTTGTTTTTTGGTGCATTGACTTTGTTATGTCAAGCTGCATAAAAGGCATGTCTGCATTTACAATGCTTTACTAATTTATAAGCAGTTGTTGAGTATTTCTTCAATATTACAAATGAGAACTATCCAACATTTTCACCACTCCTAATTTGTCAAATAGAATATTTAAGGAAAAATATTGTTTAGGGGTATATACAGTTTTTTTTTTTTTGCACTGACTGAATATTTATTTATTTTTTGTGAGTTTTGATTGGCTAAATGAGGCGGTGAGTCATCAGCGGTGCTGTGCTCTATAAATAGAAAGGACTGACCTGGCCTCACAGGCTAATCTTGCTTTGAAAGGCAGAGCAGGGACATCTTCAGATGCCCGGTGGTACCTGTAGCCTTCAAGTTCGGAATTATACTCCATTCTTGAAGGTGCTGTAAGCCATTTTTCTCTGAAACATCACTACAGTGTGATAGATTATGTGTTGTGAGATATCACACCTGTCTTTGTAACAGCCCTAGGCTCCATAAAGAGCAGAAAAAAAAGTCAGTCCAGCAGCCTCTCCTTTTTAGCTGATCAGAAATCTCAGTCGATCAGAAATAGTCTTTGTCTGTCAATCATTGTGTTACATTTTGCTGACATTGGGTTAGCAGACCTGACTTAGAAGCATCCAAACCCAGTGACAGCAAGTTTTATTTTTGTCATCTAAGAATATAGCATAGGTTTCAACAGTGTAAGCTAAGTTAGTCAGAGAACATATTTTCTCCCATTACCAAATACTGTAGTTGCTTTCAAAATGGCATTTTCCAGGAAGTAACATAACAACATGCAGTTTGCTCTCTCTCTTTTTTTTTTTTTTTACAATCTCAGGCAGCACATTGCATGTCATCACTTTTTTTATACATTTACATGCACAAACAACAATAGTGTTTTGCTTAAATTGCATAACTTAATTTTTGAATGATGTACATTTTAGACATATTATTGTCAATATTGACTATTTTTGCTCCATTCTGCCAATGAAAAATAGTTCCAAACTATGAGGTTTCATAGCTCAATGATTCAGTGCTTTTGAACAAATTGGGCGAGTCAGTGATTTATTGACAAATTCATAAAGACAGGACAATTTCCAAACACAGATTTTGCACCCTTGAAGGGCATTTTGGGAGCTCAAAACTTCATTATAAGTTGCATATTGTTTATGTTTTATCGTTTTTATCCTGGCTTCACCGACTCCTACAAAATGTCCATTTGACATTCTTGGTGTTACCCCCTTTTTAAGGTTCGACAGTTTAAGCATTTACCTATTTGTGCTAATTAAAATTGGCAGAACACAAGACAAACCTCAATGTTTAAAATGATTTTTAAAAAGCTGATATCCTTTTTGAAATAGTCAACACCACTTAAGTCAATGTATGATTCACACAGCAATCAGTTAATTTATCATGTTCAAAAAAGGGCAAAGGACTGTGTTTGAGTTCCTGGTGGAATAAACTCTTTGCCCTGCGTATGTATCGCAGGCAAAAGCCAATTAGCACAGTTAAATCAGCCTTGAGAAATGGAGAGGTCCTTCGGGGGGTTTGCAGGTGTCTGTGGGGGATAGAAGTAGACTGTCTGTCTGACTGTAACAGTCCTGAGGTTTAAAGATACGGATGCTGTAAATTATCCTAAGCTCTGTAGTCAAGCAGCAAATGTTAGAAATGCTGTGTATGAAAATGTAATATTTGCTCATGCAATGATGTTTAGCTTGTTTATACCAAGACCAGTGTGCTTAATAATCTCCAAAGGTCACACATGCCTATTTAGGGGAAAATGCAAGCTTTGTTTTATCTCAGGAACTGTAAATAAGAACCTTTTATATATGATAAAGGGTTAAGTTCAAATTTGGATTACAATTCTGCATCCAGTTTGCTGCCTCAATCAAATTTTCAGGAGCTGAATTGGAATTTCAAAGGTCTTGTCAATTCAGTGGTGAATGCTGCACATCCACGAGTGATGGTGTTCTGGCAGATGAGATAAAGGCTCCACCAGAAAGAGCTCCACCCGCTGTGTCTGTCACTGCTCCACACGGGTTATCTTACAGGTGCACCGCTGCTTCCATTCATGTTGAAAGCAATCCATCAGACAGGAGAGAGCTGTTTAATTCAGTCTTTTTTTTTACATAATCTCTGTCTCTCTCTCACTGTCTAAGAGAGAGCTAAAGAGTGAGACAGGATGGATGCAACAGCAGACATCTATTCTCAGACACTCACTGTTACATGTCTATGTGCAACTGCAGTCAAGGTCTAAGCCAATGCATTATGTCTCTCAGAACACAAAGGTGCAAAAACAGTACTTCAAAGAACACATTAACTGTACCATAAAAAGTAGTTGAAGATTTTTCATTATACCATTTTGTACCTTTTAGGCCTCTTTATTTTTCCAGCGAGGTACATAACTGTAGTCATTTATGGGTTTCAATTGCCTTTGTAAATGTACAAATTAAATAATAAATACCATACATAATAAATAAACAATGTTTCATGTCAGATAATATATATATATATCTATCTAAATCAATAAATACTAAAGTGATTGCATAATAATTAAGTATTATATTTTCACAACACACTATGTATAAATGGTAAAAGACATTATGGCCCGGTTTCACAGACAGGGCTTAAACTAAACCAGGATTAAGACATAGTTCAATTAAGACATTAAAGTAATTTTTTATAAACGTACTTAGAAAAAAAAAAACATAACTGGTGTGCATCTTGAGGCAAAACAAAGGCACTGTTATATTTTAAGATCAGTCAGAGCAAGTTTCTTTCAGTTGAAACAGCTCAGACTTAGATTTTAGTCTAGGCTTAAGCCTTGTCTGTGAAACCGGGGGTATATTATATATTATTTGATTTTAATGCAAATGTCAAGTGGAAATTTACTTCACTTTCTATCCATAAAACATGCAAATACATCATAATTCTGTAACATACTTATTTTCTTTGTGATATTTTTACAGAGAAGACAAGCTTTGAAAACTTGCTGTATGATGCTGTATGAATTCTTAAAAGAGAGATTTGAAGTTTGACAGAATGTAGGCCTTGCTGTCTGGTTATTGAGGTTTACTGAGTGGTTTCTAGACAGTTGTTAGGGTGTACTGACAGAGACAGATAGATATCAACTCCTTTACTATAGGGACATTGAAAAGAAATTTGAGAGGCAGTTACAGAAGAAAAGTCGAGTTAAGTTTTTAAATGAACCTCCCTTGCCAACTACATGAATAATGAATAAACCGAAAAACCGATAAATAAATTATTGATTTTAATAGACTCTAAAAACACTGGGTTTACCCAAACATTGGGTTGTTATGTCTGACCTAGGAGCTGGGTAACACTAAATATATACCCATGAGGCTCATATATCTGAAAAAGATTGAAGACCCCAATCTAACAAACAAACAAAAAAACATTGTGCAGGTGGGATTGTACTAATCTGGAGTTTGCTATCTTATTTGTTGTGAGCTAATTGTACAAAAACAAAGTGAAAAAATTAAATGATTGCTCATAACCAGCATCGGAAACTGGTATCCAGTCCCTGTACAATCTTAGTGATGTGGAGATCAGATCTATTTTATGTCATTTTTCTAGTTCACCAAAGGATTTGTCTGAAAATCTTCAAAGCTGTCCCTCACAGTCTATGATTTAACGTTAAGGGATTAGGTGAGGTTAACCAGATTTCAGGAAATTAGAGTGTTTATAGGGTTTGTGGTTTTTACAGCAGGACAGATGAGATGTGAAATCTAGAGCAGACATTGTCTACAGTGACCTTGTTCAGATCTGTTAACTGAAAAAAAATGCACTCATTCACAAACTTTTAACAAACTTCTGCAAATAATCTGTTAAAAGCCAACATTGTGTTGCTACCTTATAAGACAGCATCCTATGTAGGCAGTAGACAGCTAGGATTTGGAACAGACCTCTGTCCACTGAGGAACTTCAAATAGTCCCTATATAATTATAAGAATTGTATAAACTTGTTAAATCATCTAAACCAACAACCTGTATTTTAGACCCTGTTCCATCTATGCTCCTAAAAGAGGTGCTTCCAGAAGTAATAGATCCTCTTCTGAATATTATTAACTCATCATTGTCATTAGGATATGTCCCAAAAACCTTCAAACTGGCTGTTATTAAGCCTCTCATTAAAAAAAACATAATTTGACCCCAAATAATTAATTAATTACAGACCGATCTCGAATCTCCCTTTTCTGTCAAAGATATTAGTATCATCACAACTATGTTCCTTCTTAGAGAAAAAATATATATGTGAGGATTTCACTGTTTAATACTTGATGGCTGCTCTGTAAATTCTTCGTCATCAGTTAGGAACCTAGGTGTACTTTTTGATAGCAATCTTTCCTTTGAAAAACATGTTTCTAGCATCTGTAAAACTGCATTTTCCCAGATCAGCACATACATAGCTCTCACTCTTTCAGCCTGAAGGACAGCGGTGACTCAGCCCTGACTGTCCACAGCAAACCACTCTCAAGAAACATGCACAGCTCTTTTCACTCATGAATGAAAGACAGAGAGGTTTCCAGGCAGTGATCTGTAGCCATTATGTTTGAGCCTGGAACTCTTCAAGTCATTTGACTTAAAAGCCAGGTGACGTCTGTCTGTCTTTATTCATCAGAATAAGGGCAAATCTGAAGCCAATGTGAATTCAAGGATTACATGGTTGCACTTTTATCTATACTCACCAAGAATGAAAGAGATGTTGTGTGCGCGCTAAGTGGTTTCAAAGGAGTTCAAATATAAATATATATGCATTACATTATTCCTGGAAAGACAGAACTTCACTGATAATTTGAAAGTTGAGCTGAAACAATCTAAAAAAATAATTGTAGCTCTTTTAATGAATAGAAAATGTATGAGATACATACTGCGAAAACATTTATGGACTCTTTTGGTAATATCCTAACTGTAGGAACTATGGATCTAATTTGAAAGTCTAGGCGTATTGTTCAATCATCATTCTACATGTAAAGTCCATTAGAGACTGATTTCAGTTCAGTTTGGTGTTAGAATGAAAAATACTTACCATTTTAGAAATAAATCTATAACTTCTTTATGGTATGTAATACCCAGGTAGATTGGGTTTCAATTAACTTACATCTCAATCATAGAATTGTCTTGACTTCTACGCAAAGAATACAAACGATACTGACTGAGAACTTGGCCCAAAAAAGTATAGACTCAAGCTTTCCACCTTTTGGATGTCTTACAGCATAAGCGATGCCTTTAAATGCTACCTACATTGACAGCTTATTAGATTTTTGAACAGTTATCTATAGTATGGTCTTCTGTATGCAACAGACAAAATATTGAGATGAACATCTTAACAACCTTGCATTACAAAAACCTGTAGTTATGAGGAAGAAGTGATGTGTAGAGGTTAATGAGGAAGTCCTTCTCATCACATTCCCTAATGCAGGGCACCGGCAGTCATAAACGCCTAAATGGCCTTATATAAAACTCCATAAATCGTTTGAACATAGGGCTGTTGTTTCTATTAAGACAAGGACACTGCAGAGACTCAAACCGAAGGCTGCATGAAGTGGATTGTAAGCAAAGACAGTTCATTTAAAAAAAAAAAACATTCAGACACACAGGAATATGTGATTTTCTGTATTTATTCAATTGTCATTGCATTACAAAAACGTTTTAATTACTGGTGTGCAACAATGATGTAAGCCATTTATCAAATTCTGTAAAAGTATCAAACCTTTGTATCTACTGTATAAAAAGTCTTTGACCAGCGGTATAAACGCCTCCCCAGTATAAAATCAACCATTAGGCACATCTTTCAGTTGTGTGTCAAATGCCCACATCAGATATGGCTGTAATCGAATAACATTTTAAAAAAAAAAAAGCCAGAAAGACACTGTTTATTTATCAGAAAATTGTGTGCAAATGGTAAATGTTCTCCCTACAGTTTACTACCATCACCCTTTCACAAAACGTAAATGTGAAGAACATATGTAAGCAACATCAATGTGATTTTTGGCAGAATGCATGTGCTGCCCTCCAGAGGCAGAAGCTTAAATGTGCAACTGCTGCCATTAGGCCCAAAGCTCCAAACCTACCACATATTTTACACATTAACATCGCAAATTAAGGCATGAATGGCCTCTTTCAATCCAAATCATAATAACAAATTTATCAGATTAAATATTAAAGGCAAAATATGACATCTAAGCTAGACTGAAAGAAAGCAATAAAGACTTAAGAAAATAGAAAAGACTTGGTTTGCTTCAAGGATCACTGAAATTATTGCATTGTGATTTATTTGAATGGAAATTGAGTACATTGCTAAAAAAAAAACTCTGATTTGTGAACACAGTGCTATATTATTGTCGAACATTTATACATCATAGTTGTGTGGTTTTCAAATGAATATTCAATTACTGTACTACTAAATGAGAATAATGTGAATTGGAGAAAAGTAAAATGTCTAGATGCACAGTGGTCAGGTGGGATACGTGTTTAACCGTCTTGAAAATTGTGTTATAATGCTAAACACCTTTCCTAATGTATAACATTATGTATATTTTTTTCTTTCCTTGAAATTTTGTGGACAATGTGAACAGCAGTATGACTCAATAAGATACACTGTAAAACCTACAAGACCAATAAAAAATGAACCCAGTAACCATAGAATACAGCAGTCTGTGACACCCTTAAATCTTCACTAGATTGTTCCAGCATTATCATTTAAAACAAAGGAATTTTAATGTGCAATTCTTTTAAAAGAGAGTGTAAAGAGGAAAGATTTTCAGCAGTTTGCAGCATTTCAAAAACTAGACAGAATGAATTCTCATCTTGTTATGCTCAGTGATTCCACGCTCGCACACGAGGTCTGGGGTTGCCCACCTCTATGATCTGCTGGGCGCTGGGGGGTAATAGATCGGCATGGAGTGATCACACACGCTGAGCTCTGACTGGCCCCTGACGGCCACTGCGGGGATGTCATTGCTCCAGATTTCTTCAGTTGACTTTTCGCAATCGATCAGCTGGAAATCCGTGTCAACGCAGATCTCTATTTGGCCCAAAATCTGAACCTGGCCTCCCTGAGAAACACAGTATGAAATGAGATTTCCCCTTCACAAAACTCATGCATCTGACTGTTGCCCTGAGCAGATCAGTCTCACTCTATATCAAGACAAGAGGAAATCAAAATGGACAACATTTACTTTCTTAAGAGTATTATTTTACATGCAATACAAGTGAGGTTTAATTGACAGCATTTGTTGCATTACAAAAATAATAATTATAATAACCTAAATGTTGTTGGCTCTGGGACAAATTGCATTTGTTCCTCTATTATAAGTCAATTTGGATAAAAGTGTCAGTTAAGTGCAAAATTTAAATTATAATTTTTGTGGTAATCACCAGTATGTCACTGTTGTGCGGTTAATGGAATATTTAACACTTTCCTTTTTGTCTTTTTGTCTTCTTATCTTCAAACCCTCTTACTTTTCAACCTTTGTTCGAACCACAAATGTTTGTCAGAATATTGTGTCTTTCTTCATTCATACCTTTCCTGGATGGACGCACTGAATCTTTGTCTTCACATTGTAGAAGCTAGTAATGGCAGTCTCCACCTCATCCAGCTAAAACAAATGGGAAATATGACACATTTACTCACATGTGCTCATAATCACAAGATTCTTGTTGACTTCAGCCAAAAAAATAGAGAAGTTGAAAAAACGCAACTAAAGACTGCAAGGCGTCAGGCTATGAGTGTTGAAATGCTGATGTTGTGGCTGGGCACAAACACTGTGGTTTAGGAAAATTCTTTGGGGCCTCTTATTAGATGGATGATACTTTTGGGAAATTTTTTACCTGATCATTGTTATATCATTCATGTAATCACAAGTTGTGGAATCACAGACAGGAACAGAAAACCATTACAGTAAACAACTCCAACGAAACCCTAGCTGCTGAATTATTTAAATGTATTAAAAAATATATACATATACATAAATCAATCACAGACTACATGCTCTACCTCTCAGGTCAAAGAAGAATTATTTACTACATCTTCAAAGGACCACATATAGTTCAGTGAAATGACAATTATAGCAGGGAAGGCAATTAAACTACTCACTGTGTAGTGCTGCTCAGAGGGCAAGATTCTGTTGTTCTTTAAAACACTGCGAACACAAAAGACTCATGAGGAAACCAGCGTCAACTAGTGCTGGGTGAGAGAGCAGACATGTGTAAACCGGTAGTGTTTATATCATTGTACCTATAACTGTGCAGCTATTATGGGCTGGACTGCTTTACTTGGGACGTGTCCCAAACTTGTTATTAAGGCATGCGATATGAATCAATGTTTTAATTGTTTACGCTTGCTGAGTAACATTATTATTTGCCACATTAAAGGGATAGTTCAACCAGAAATTAAAATTGTGTCAATTTACTCATCCTCGTGTTGTCCCAACCCTTTATGACTTACTTCTGTTGAACACAAAAGAAGATATTTTGAAGAATGTTGGTGGTTGCCATTGACTTCCATTGTATATATACTATTGAAGTCAATGGCTACCAGCGATTGTTTGGTTACCAACATTCTACAAAATATCTTCTTTTGTGTTCAACAGAACAAAGGAATTCATGCAGGTTTGGAACAACAAGAGGATGAGTAAATTGAGAAAAAAAAAACGTTCCTTTCTGGTTGAACTATCCATTTATTATACAATTTAAATTGATTTGGTAAAGTCGTGCATGCAAGTACTATTTTACAAAAGCTTTGAGTTCTACACAAAAATCAGGTTCTACAAGAACCACTGAAAAACACAAACTTACTTAGTAAGGTTGAACTTTTGGTACAGCTCAAGAGCCTTGCTGAAGTATTTATGTTGACTGTTCAGAGACTCTGCTTTTGCAGCACAGGTTCCATGTTTTGCCCATTCATATTTCCTAAGAAAAAAAAACAATAAGTCCATTATTTACTTTAATAAATAAATAAATAAGTACATGTGCAAGCTTTTAAACATACCAAAATTGGGAGGAGGAAGGTGCTATCAGATCTGGCCAATATTGTTTCATCTCTGGTATCAAGTCCTGAAAAACATGCACATACAACATATCAAGCGCATGTCTAAAATATATGACCATATATCCAACAGAGCGAGCAAGGCAAGTTAAATTACCTCAATCAAACTGGCATTAAAATGCCAGGATGTATTGCACCTCATGCCAGCGTTGGGCCTGCAACAACAACAAACATTTCTACTGACACAAACTATAATCATCCTTACAATCACTGGCATTGACATCATTATCAGATGATTTTTCAGATCACATAACAACCAGGGTTGCACCAATATAAACATATGGGGAAAATGTATTATGCATTAATTTGGCAGACCAGGCTTTTTATCCAAACATCACAAACAGTTTAATGTTTAAGCTATTTAATTGGTTATAGGAAATGTATGTTTATGATTGTGGATTAGTTAAGTGATTGCGGAAAAGGTCTTCCTGAAGTCTTCAGCTTTAACTATTACTTCAGATATTTAGCCAATATTATGGCTGATATTACAAATTTATACTCTATAATCATATAGAGTCATTTTTCTTTTTACCTTCTTTTAATTCAGTATGCATTGCAACAAAACATTTTTACTATATAGTCACTGATCATAAACCTACCATAATCCATGCAGAGTCCAAAAGCTTAAATTTGTTGTACATTTTTCCACCTATAAATGAAAAACAACATAATTTATCCCGATACCACATGAAGAAGCAATATACAGGTGCATCTCAATAAATTAGAACGTCATGGAAATGTTAATTTATTTCAGTAATTCAACTCAAATTGTGAAACTCGTGTATTAAATAAATTCAATGCACACAAACTGAAGTAGTTTAAGTCTTTGGTTCTTTTAATTGTGATGATTTAGGCTCACATTTAACAAAACCCCACCAATTCACTATCTCAACAATTTAGAATACTTCATAAGATCAATAAAAAAAAACATTTTTAGTGAATTGTTGACCTTCTGGAAAGTATGTTCATTTACTGTATATGTACTCAATATGTGGTAGGGGCTCGTTTTGCATGAATTACTGCATCAATGTGGCGTGGCATGGAGGCAATCAGCATGTGGCACTGCTCAGGTGTAATGGAAGCCCAGGTTGCTTTGATAGCGGCCTTCAGGTCATCTGCATTGTTGGGTCTGGTGTCTCTCATCTTCCTCTCTATGGGGTTCAGGTCAGGCGAGTTTGCTGGCTAAACAACCAGCTTCTGGTACTTTTGGCAGTGTGGGCAGGTGCCAAGTCCTGCTGGAAACTGAAATCAGCATCTCCATAAAGCTTGTCAGCAGAAGGAAGCATGAAGTGCTCTAAAATCTCCTGGTAGATGGCTGCGTTGACTGTGGACTTCAGAAAACACAGTGGACCAACACCAGCAGATGACATGGCAGCCCAAATCATCACTGACTGTGGAAACTTCACACTGGACTTCAAGCAACATGGATTCTGTGCCTCTCCACTCTTCCTCCAGACTCTGGGACCTTGATTTCCAAATGAAATGCAAACTTTACTTTCATCTGAAAAGAGGACTTTGAACCACTGAGCAACAGTGCAGTTATTTTTCTCCACAGCTTCAGTTCACTCCTTGTGAAGCTCTCACAAGTGTTTGAATCAGCTTTGCTTGACAGTATCCTCAAGCTTGCGGTCATCCCTGTTGCTTCTGCACCTTTTCCTACCCAAATTCTTCCTTCCAGTCAACTTTGCATTTAATATGCTTTGATACAGCACTCTGTAAACAGCCACACCTTTCAGTAATGACCCTCTGTGACTTACCCTCTTTGTGGAGGGCGTCAATCTTCGTATTCTGGACCATTGCCAAGTCAGCAGTCTTCTCCATTATTGTGGTTTCAAAGAACAAGAGATACTCGGAAATTAGGAAAGGGAAGTGGTGTGTGGCCAAGTATGGAGACCCATACTCAGAATTTGTGCTCTGCATTTAACCCATCCAAGTGTACATACAGTAGTGAACACACACCCAGAGCAATGCTGTGGCGCCCGGGGAGCAGTTGGGGGATTGGTGCCTTGCTCAAGGGTCTCACCTCAGTCGTGGTATTGAGGATGGAGAGAGTTTTGGTTATTCACTCCCCCCACCTACAATCCCTGCCGGACCTGAGACTCGAACCCACAACCTTCAGGTTACAAGTCCAACTCTCTATCCATTAGGCCACAACTGCCCAACTGCTTTATACTGTAGTGATGGTCATTAATTGAAACTCAAATGTAAATATTCTAATATTTTGAGATACTGATTTTTGACTTTCATGAGCTGTAAGCTCTAATCATCAAAATTAAAACAAAAAAAAACTTTTGAAATGTTTTACTTTATATGAAATGAATCTAAAATATATGAAAGTTTCACTTTTTGAAATAAGTTACAAGAAAAAATGAACTTTTTCATGATATTCTAATTTATTGAGATGCACCTGTATAGTGTGCCTGCAGTAATGGCAATAAAATAATGGAAAATAAATGCAATACAATACACTGCAAAATGTCTGTGGCCAATGCTGGGTCAGGATGAGTCTGGTCCATTCTCCCCTAAAAGAACCAGTCAATTCACTATATATGACAATCACAATCTGACAAACATTTTGGACAAACACAAAACTTGGATCCTAAAAACGGCTTCGTTTGTATGTGCTTATGTAGAAAATGTGGTCACAGTACCAAACGCGTATTAAAACCATTAAAGTGGGCATGCAAATAGTTGAAGATCATTAACCAAATGATTTTAGCAGTAATGCACCAAATTATCATTTTGTAATTTCTATTATTCTGAATAGTATTTCTCAATAGATTTCGATTTTCATGATTGTACTTTTTATTGGTTTACAACAAAGAATACTGTGACAATGTTTATTAGCGGTAGTATTATTTGCATGTCATAAATCAAATAAAGTCATTAAAAACAGTACAACATAATGTTTAAAATATAATTATTAGTCAAGTCATAATGTTGGGCAAATATTTCACATGCAAGCAGGTTTTTAGAACATTTCCTCAAAAAGTACTGGGAAACAACAACGATTTATGACATTTTTGTCAGCATGACTAGTGTAGTCAAGATTCCTAACTCAGGAGCCGGTTCTTTCTACAAAAACACCTGAATTAATCAGGAATTGTACCAAGAACTGTTAGTGTGCTTAGTCATTAAAAAAGTCTGCATATGTCATTAAATAAATAATAAATACATTAATCTAAGTGTATTTGCGTGACATACCGAGGATGGGCAAAGGCTGTTGGGCCGAGATATCCAGCACAAAGTATGACAGCAACTGCAATGAACCTCATTCTTCTTCCAGATGACAAAAGAGAGTTAATTATCAACGTTAATAACCGTACACTGTAAAAACTTCTTTAAGACAAAGCCATAGCATAGAGCATATCAAAGTCGCGGCCAAAAGTAACATATTAAAAAGTGAGATAAGTTACATACTGTAGATAAATGAATAAACAAGTTAAATAAATAAAACCTTAGGTTATAAAAACAAACTAAATAAAAACAAACTTACGTTAAGACGACGTCAGTTACCTGATATTGTCTGAAATGCCTGTTCAATTTCGGTACAGTTTTTATGCCCCACTGGTATGAGAGAGCGCTTGTTTTGGACGTTTTTATTCAGTCTAGAAGCAGGACTGCCAGTGACTATCTTTCTGAAACACTGTGCGGTCGAGAGCCACTTCCCTTCCTGACAGAGACACTCTGCGGCTTCTGTGCATTGATCGTGTTTACCTTGTAACGTCGCAACTGCGCATGCGCTGTCAAGTCATGTGATCAACTGCAATTTATGTCACGTGAAGGAGGATTATGCAGATTAAGCTACAATGTTGCAACCAGGAACTTTTCTCATGTCATTATTGTTACAGCTCCTTCTGGTTAATGTAGTATGAACGGGATTCTCCTGAATTGCCACTTTTTGATTTTCTGAAAACTTAAATTTAAGAACTTAATCAAATTTGTCATTATAGACTTTAGCAGGCATATTTGTTGCTGTACAACTAAATATTTCTGGAATTATAAATGTACCTTATTTTGCTTTTTTTCCCCTTTCACCCTTAAAAAAACTCAAAATCTCCAAACTTTTTTTTTTTTACGTAATATACAAGTACATCTCAAAAAATTAGAATATCGTTCATTTTTTCTTGTAACTTATTTCAAAAAGTGAAACTTTCATATATTTTAGATTAATTACATGTAAAGTAAAACATTTCAAAAGTTTATTTTGTTTTAATTTTGATGATTAGAGCTTACAGCTCATGAAAGACAAAAATCAGTATCTCAAAATATTAGAATATTTACATTTGAGTTTCAATTAATGCCCATCCCTACAGTATAAATTCAGAGTATCTCTTGTTCTTTGAAACCACAATAATGGAGAAGACTGCTGAGTTGGCAATGATCCAGAAGACCATCATTGATGCCCTCCACAAAGAGGGTAAGTCACAGAGGGTCATTACTGAAAGCTGTGGCTGTTCACAGAGTGCTGTATCAAAGCATATTAAATGCAAAGCTGACTGGAAGGAAGAATTTGGGTAGGAAAAGGTGCACAAGCAACAGGGATGACCGCAAGCTTGAGAATACTGTCAAGCAAAGCTGATTCAAACACTTGGGAGAGCTTCACAAGGAGTGGACTGAAGCAGGAGTCAAAATTTTAGAGCACTTAATGCTTCCTTCTGCTAACAAGCTTTATGGAGATGCTGATTTCATTTTCCAGCAGGACTTGGCACCTGCCCACACTGCCAAAGGTACCAAAAGCTGGTTCAATGAGCATGGTGTTACTGCGCTTGATTGGCCAGCAAACTCGCCTGACCTGAATCCCATAGAGAATCTATGGTCAAGAGGAAGATGAGAGACACCAGACCCAACAATGCAGATGACCTGAAGGCCGCTATCAAAGCAACCTGGGCTTCCATTACACCTGAGCAGTGCCACATGCTGATTGCCTCCATGCCACGCCACATTGATGCAGTAATTCATGCAAAAGGAGCCCCTACCACATATTGAGTACATATACAGTCAATTAATATACTTCTCAGAAGCCTGACATTTCTATTTAAAATATTTTTTTTATTGATCTTATGCAATATTATAATTTTCTGAGACACTGAATTTTGGGTTTTCATTATCTGTACGCCATAATCATCAAAATTTCAAGAAATAAAGGCTTGAAATATTTCACTCTGTGTGTAATGAATCTATAAAATATGTTTTCACTTTCTGAAATGAGTGACAAAAAATATTGACCTTTTTCATAATATTCTAATTTTTTGAGATGTACCTGTAATGAGTTCTAAGATCTCACTTCAGGAAGCAAGCATTGTATCTAATTCATACATTTTATTTCTTAAGGGGAGACACTGCAGGCAAAATAACAGTTTTTTGGTTTTTCATAAAGTATTTTTTCAGACTAGTGGAAAGAAAACATCCAAGACACTGTTAAGTGTTTATTTTATAGCACTTTTGTGTCAATAGATTTCAATTACAATACATATTTTTAAAGGCAGTTTTCTCAAAATGAGTTTTCTCTCCTACATTGAGCCATATATCTCCACTTCAGTAGCACTTACACACACCAAACCTTACATCTTTATTCCTGTCTATATCCTGAAGTTTTTTACAGAGGGATTTGTTCATATATAATTTGCTTGATTATATACAACATTTTATTCCACAAAAAAATTGTGAAAATGTATTGTTTTCTGTCTGTTCTAAGTATTTTCTGAATTATGGAGTAACAAAATGAGATACCCCAAAACTTTTGACTCTAATATGTCACTAAAATGAAATTTTGAAACAAACTTCATCCAGTGTTTAGATTTTTGTTCTAGAAATGTATGCAAATTAGCTCATATTTCATTAAATAAGGCTGCATTTGCATATTTAAACCAAACATTTTAGAAAGCTTGTAATTATCAATGCAATCAATCAACTAGGTAAGGTGATAACTATTATTTATTTAATTTTTTATTTGTTTTACCCTATTCACCTGCAGTGTCTCGCCTTAAAACATTAAATAATAATAATAATAATAATAAAAAAAGTTGTTTAGCAATAAATACATAAAATAAAAATCACTAAAAAGTGTTAAAACTGGCTTCAAAAATTATGGCCAGAGTGCATTAGGCTGTATTTGGCCATGGAGTCTTTCAACTATTTCAAACCAATTAATATGTAGACTTTTAACCATTATTACGATTTCCATTCGACTCACCTTAAACTAGGCTATCTCTTGTGTTTTATATCTCATTCGTATCCAGCATCAATTTAAAACGTCTGTCTGGTATCTTAATATCTGTGCGAAATGATGTGGGAAGTCAGTGTAAATGCTATATATAGTCTAGTGCCTATCCATAAATGGGATGCGGGAGAGGCAACATTCCGCATGGGTAATATTTTGCTTTTCATCAGCTGCTTCCTCACAGGCGGGTAGAGGCTCATCTACCTCCACGTCGCGCTCTTGTATTCTCCTGGGGTGAGTATGTCTGGCCCCTTATTTCCACACTTTTGATCCGAAATTATAATGCAGAGTTGTCCTTGTGGAAACACAAAATAGTTGAGGCTGAAGGAAACTTTTGAACTTTACCTTGGTTGGATGTTGATCTGTCTCGAATGATGTTTGCTTGACTGGGCGCTGCACTTGACTTTGAAAGGAGTTATAAAAAGTTGTCAATTCAACCAGTTTCAGTGCTTTGTGAATATGGGTGAATGAATAACTGGACACATTTTGACACTGTTTTGTTTGTGGAAAAATTGTCTCGTGACATGTTGAATGAAATGACCTTTGAAATATTTGTCGCACTTGTTGATGCATTATGCAAAGAACAATCAGTTCGTTTTTACACTTCGTCTGCCAAATATGTTAATGGAAACTGTGCATAAATATATATTTTTTGTATTATGTTTAATATGCACAGTAGATGCTATGTTGGCTTCATATGGAAATGAGATAATATAATGCTGCATTTGATAATGCATGATTATTTGTTTGTGTAATTATTCATCAAAAAGAAATGAGGAATGTGTTCTTGTTTGTGCTGTAGAGTATTTCATTAACCATACTAGAAGATAAACAGTCATGAGCAGTTATATTTTGCGGTTATATTTCAGTATTTCAATGAGCGGTTATATTTCAGTATTTCAGGACATTTACACAATAATAGCTTGCCATTAAAGTACACTTCACAGTAGAAATGATCATGTACCCATCTCCTTGGACTGTCTGACATCCCAACCCCCAACCTCTAATTTTAAACAGCCGTGAGGTTTGGCTTCCTTGTGGCCCAAAGCTCCAGAACACCCCCTCCTCTTCATCTCCACAAACAGGTCCACTTTCCAAACACCTAAATCATATCAGGAGTAGGCCGCATTCTGCACAATGTGCTAAACAACTGTGCCCCCAATAATGTGAAACACTGAAACTGGAATTCATGCATCTGTCAATGAATGCATTTTGTTTTGTCTTGTGTGCAAAGACGCTGCATGTTTTTGTTCCAGGTTTTATTCATAGGTTCTTGGGGTTGCCAAATATGGCTGCAGTTGTTACCAGACACAAGCATTTCAGTCAAGAATACCTCAATACTGAGTCTAAATGTGTTGTTCGGGAATACTCCAGGTAAGGTAAAAAAAATAAATAAAATACAGCAGCAAGTTCAAGCTTAATGAATCACCGCAGCTAATCATGACTACTAAAACTACTTATAGTAAAATAGTAACATCATGTATAACATATAATAACATTGTTGGAGCTCTGCTAATACACCCTGTTACCTACAGTAGCTGAACTATAACTGATCCCTTCATGTCGCTACTGTCCTCTGGGTAGCTGACGTGAAATACTTGGAAGTTGAAATGGCCTGCAGTGTGACACGCTATACTCCATGTAATACTCTTTTCTAATTATGCATGTGGCTTATGTCACCTCATATTAGTGAGAGAGAGACCACAGGCTACATTTATCACACTGCAGGACCATTTAAACTCAACTGAAAGGTGATTAAAATGCTGAAGAACTGAAAAGAAATGGTGATCAGTTACAGGGCCAGAGGTATTTTATGGTTGATATTTTATGGACACATACTGCCCCAAATACCCAGATACCACCTGGGAATAATAATACATTTAAAATATAATATAAGCTTTGACATTTGGTTAAGAATAAGAACGTGGTATGGAAATTATAGTTATTTTTGTCCATTAAAATTAATTATATAATATACCCTAAAACTATTATCAAAATTAGATATATAGTGCTACTTTTTGTTTGCCGTCTGAGGGGTCAAAAGGTCAGTACTCTTTTTTTTTTTTTTAGGTTAAAACCTCTAATTGCTAATTCATGTGAACCATGGGTAAAGATGATCTAATATCAATTTTTTTTTCTTTCCATTTAAGACTGTGTTGCTTGAAATGCATGAATTATGATATGCTTTAAAATGTTTGAATGCATTTCAAAATGAATAAACCGATTATTAACCTGAGATGACATGGAGCGTTGATGAATCCTGATCTCTGTTTCTCTCATTCTGGCTGTATAGAATAATGCTTTGAGCATACTATTTTCATTTTATTATACACTTTTAGAAAAAAAGGTACAAAACTCAGTCACTGAGGCGGTGCTCTTTTAAAAGGTACTAATATGTGTGTATTTTAAGCACTAAAACATATTTTTACAGTACTAATATGTACCATTTAGAGGTACAAAATGTAACTTTTAACTTTTGTACCTTAGGGTCCTGTCCCAGTGGCAGTTTTGTACCTTTTTTGAGAGTGTGTTGAAATGTGTGTGTTTTTAGCTCTGCTGCAGAAGAGGTGAAATATCAATTCCGAACACAGAAGAGAATCCAGGGAGTGGTAAAGCCATTTAAACAATCATTCCTTTCCTTTTTTTTGGACATGTTTTTGTTATAGTATTTTCATTAGTCAACCTGTATTTTAATGTACTTTAAAGACTTTTGCTGTTACCTGTAATAGGCCGAGTGAAACAAAGGTTAAATAGGACTGGCTCTATCTTGGGACATATATTTTTTCGTGATAACTTCTTATGATCCAACAGCTCAATAAATTGTTTGTCTCCTTTCATCAGGTGGAGAAGAAGATGCCTGAGAAATACATCCGTGAGGAGTCCATGATCAGGGGCCCCAAGTTTGTGGTTCGACTGAGGTCCCATACAGTGTATGAAAACAGTGCTATTAAACTGTTCTGCACTGTGGAGGGATATCCCACCCCACATATCAAATGGTGAGGATTCGGCACACAAACAGGCCTGCCATGCTTCCTGTACATTAGATCTATTCTGGTGTTATACAGTTTCACTTTAACTTTAGGTTTTTGTAAATGCATCAAACATTCCATAATATTTGGATCCAAGAGGATCTATTGTTATTATACCATAAATATTCTACAGGTTCAAGGATGATGTCATCTTGGACATTTCTTCTGGAAAGTACTTTGTGGAGAGCAATGCTGGATTCCATACCCTCTCCATCCTCAAGTAATTTGAACTTTTTTTGTGTACTTTTTGGACTTTTTAGTGATGCAATGACAGAATGTGGTTTACTGATGATCTGGATTGAACAGAATGAGTGACACGACTCAGGTTGAGTGCGCATTACATGCTCACTTCCTAGTTATTAACTGGCCACAGAAAGCAGGGAACTTTCAAAATAGAGACTTACAAGATATTAAACTTTGGAGAACATTTTGTCTAGCAGGAATATGAGAGAGAGAAAAAAAAACATGTCCAGGTTACATTTCACCTACAATATATAAATAAATCTGCATGTAGATCATAGGCTTTGTTTAGATTTTGCATTGTGAAGATATTATTATAGCTTCAAAACTAGGTAAAATAAATAAATTAAAATCCCCCTAAACTCATAATGCGCCTGAAAGTTTTACTTTGGTTATTATCTTTATTTTATATAAATCAGCTAATTAAATTAAAGGGAGTATAGCAAATACATAAATAATGAGCAAATAATTCCCAGTTAAAATAAGGCATGATTTGTTTACAGTAATGACATTAATATTCTCATACATATTAATAATCCCAAAATATTTTGGGGTGCAGCGAGTCCCCAAAGGACAAGCTCTTGATAGATTTCATGTGATTCACCCTCTAAAACACAATAAAATGTAACTAACAAGTGAATTTCCACAAAAGGAAGTCACGTCACTGGGATTGCATGTGAACTTTTCCAATTTAGTCCAGGACCGTTCGGTGCGCCGCCTACGTCTTGAGCTCCTGTCAGCTGTTAATGTCAAGAGTGCTGAGTTTGGTGTCATCTGACACTCCGGCGCCTTACAGAGAGATGACTTTCCCTGCTGTCACCCTGTCAGTCCCACAAAACCTCACCCTGGCCCTTATGTCACATTCCTGACGGCTTCTTGCATTCAGAGCCCAAGCCTCACAGGTGAAGCTGGGCGTTCCGCATTTCATCTAAAATGGCCAAACCTTTCACTTTTTGACACACAGCCGTTCTCCTCAAGACCGCAGGGGCCAGGGGAGCAGGCTCTAATATAGTACGGTCACTCTGAAGGTCACATTACAGTCTTCTCATTTTCTTGTCTCGTGTTTGCTATTCAAGCCTCAGAGACTCCTGTGTTGAACACGTTCCGAAAACAGGCGCTGGTCTACATTAGCATTTAGTTTGGAGCAATTATCCTCTTGACATTAGAGCATTAGTTAACTGCCAATTTATCCATCATGATGGGGGAAGCACTTTATGTGCTTTCCAAATGTCAATTAGGAAATGACTGTGGCATATATCCAATCAAATAGCAATCATGTTGATTATTTATTGACTGATTAATTAGTGGAGTGGGTGAAGCGGTGTTGCGATCCAGCCATGTATTGATTGAAGTTGTAGACACCTGTGAATGAGTTTTGCGTGCTTTCGTAGGTGTGCAACTGATGACACTGCGATGTACACGGCTGTAGCCTCAAACACGCATGGACAAGCCTCCTCCCAGGCCTCCATCATTGTGAAGAGTAAGACTTTTTCTCCTGTTTTCTGGAATCTAAGCATAGCTAAGTGAGATACATTTGCTGGAGAACCAAATTTAAACTATGAATCCTTTTCTTTACAAAGTCATACTTTATTTTTGTGTCGACTTCATAGGATGCAAAGAGGAAGAAACGTCCACTCCTTTTTCCTGGATGCCTTACCAGTGTAAGTGTGAAAGCCTCTATTCATTAGAATATCTGGTAGGATTTAAAAACAAGTCATGAACGACTGGAACTGTTTTGGTGTTTCTCAGATCCCATTTTACCTGAGATCAAGTACACGAAGATTAACATCACCTTCACTGAGGCGTTTGACGTGACCTTTGGAAAAGAAAACGAGAAGGCCACTTTGACCTGCAAGATGACCATTAACCCCAACCTGGCTAACCTGCAGCCTGAGGCGATGTGGTACAGAAATGGTAGGAAGTGTCCAATAAAGGCTAACACAAATACGGTTTTGTATGCATGTGCAGTTATTGTTAATAAAGCTGTGGTCATACTAGACTTTGAGCATGTGATGCTGCAACGGTCGTGATATGACGTCACGCTCTGCAGCATCTAAATTCAACAAATAACCAACAATAATAAAAACAATATGCAAAAACGTACAAGCCACCCCACTTTCCTGCAGTTTTAAATGTATGTTCTTTTAATTCAGCTACGAGGTCATGCTGTGACATACCGATCTTCTATTGGTCACATGATACGAATTCGAGTTCACCATCAACTTGAACTTTGGAACACAGAGAAATGCATGCATTACATATTCACAAAATAATTCATGGATTACATATGACTACAAGATTTACAGTAGCTGCTGAATATGAAATGGACAGTATTTTTTGCACCAAAAAGAATAGGAAAAAAGGACTGTTTTCAATCCCCTATTATCTGTTGGTAACAGATGTCCTGCCCCAAATGCACAAAGCTAGTGTTTTATGATGGCTACTCAAACAAACAGATTGCAATTCCATTTTATGCTGCAAATGATGCAGAAATGACGCATTTTGCCTATATGCAACAATGTAAATACTGCAATTAATTTCAAATGCTTTTCATTTAGCCATTAGAGTAGTTTCACAATCCTTCATTGTCTTGGGACGTGTGCGTATGACAGTGTTAAGAATCATTACTTTTATTTCATGATTTGTGTCAGTCATCACTCAAAATGTAATGGAAGTTCACAAAAGTGGAATTTTTCATGTATTCAAATATTTTAATTAGTGCTGCGCAACAAATAATCGCGATTGATGACATCTAAAATAAACGTTTTTGTTTATATAATATATGTGTGTGCACTGTATACATATATTTATTATGTATAAATAAAAACACACACATACAGTAAATATTTACATGTATATATTTATATTAATATACTTTATATTATATTTAATATATAAACACAGCATACATGTGTGTTTATTTATATATACATAATAGATATACACAGTACACACACATATATTATCCACACTTTTATTTTGGATAGATTTATCGCGATTAGTGTCCAGCACTAATTGTAATAAAATATATTTAGGAAATTATAGCTATTTATTGTTATATTAATATTTGTTCTACATTTGCAGTGTATTTTACCTCCAGAAATGCATAAATAATTATTTTTATTTTAAATAATTTTATATTAAATACTGTATTTCATATTGCTATATACTGTACTGTGCTAATGACAAATGACATCATTTATTTATTGTGGCATTCACCGCTGGTCATGTATTAATTTTCCGGTTGTTCTGTAGGTGTTTGTTTTGCAGTCGAGTCGTGTAGAGAACAAAATGACTTTTTATGTCCATTTGTAGTTTGTGACTCATTTCACTCCAATCTCATTTCCTGAATCATCAGATTACACTTTCCAGATCTGCAGTCTATTCTGCAAAAGAAATGTGTCATTTTCTCTCCTCTGATACCCTATGTTGTTTTTTGGGCCCTCCAGAACACCTCCTGAAAGAGTCTAGGTGGGTGAAAATGGAGTCTGGCGGAGGTGTTGCCAAGCTCACGCTTACTCAGCTCGCTAAGGATGATGAGGGTCTTTACACCCTCCGCATGGTGACCAAGGGAGGCGATGCGGTCCACAGGGCTTACGTCTTCGTTGATGGTAAAGAGTTGTGAACTTCTCCAAAGCTTGTTGAAAATCTTATGTGATTCTTTTGCTGGCCTTTAAAGGTCTGGATTAGCATAATTCATCTCATAAAGCACATACATCTGTTTCGGAGTGATGTCCTCAGTGAATCAGTGGTGTGTAGGAGTCATCATTTTTTTCTTGGCAGATGGTCCACCTCCAGTTCCTCAAGCTCCCGGAGCCCCAATGGACATTAAGATCCATGATGCAAATAGAGATTATGTCATTGTGTCCTGGAAACCTCCTAACACCACCACTGAAGGCCCTATCATTGGATACTTTGTTGACAGGTGACTGCGCTGACTAAGGTGTCTTCCCTGTGGGAGTTATTTTATGGAATAAATTTATGCAAGTTGTTTGATACAGTGGCCCCAAAAAGTATCTGGACACTTTAAAATGTCATTGCATTAGATAAGAAAATGTCAAATATCTGCTCGACTCTATGCTGGACTTCACTTTTCTGAGCCAGTTTTCAGTAGCTTTTCATTAACTGGTTTGTCACAATACATTTTTGAACTGCACAACATGAATTTACTATGTGAATAACACTTGAACTAGCTTAGCGTGCAGTGTTTCATTGCAGAACCGTTCATCTTATCCACATTCCACCTGCAATCCATTTTAACCAGGTGCTAAATGCGCTAGAACAACCTACTGAGAGTATTTAAACAAAGTCACTGTCAGTCTTTTCTTTGCAAATAGGCCGTCTTTCTATGCAAATGAGGATTATTATAGAATCTACCTGATTGACAAATGTTATCATAATGTGCCCGATGCACTTAACTAGCCACCCACAGAAACTAGTCCGTAAATTGAAAGGGATGTTGGATGTTGAAATATTGGGCTCTATTTTTTCTATTGCCCAGGATGAGTTGTTGTAATATCACCAGTAAAGTACTAATTTGAAATGGCTGTTTATAGTAAGGGCCGGTTGATACAGAACATATGTTTGATCGACCCCTCCTATATTTGCCTTGTCGCAAATTTAGGGCCTTATGAAATACATTTAATTTTTTCCCAAATTACGTTTTTTTTTTTTTCACTTTCCACTTTTGTGAAAGCATGTCTAATTAATTGAAATTATGAAACTTACAATATTAAACAGCAATTTATTACAAGTTTAACAAAAATATTTATATTTATTAATAGTTATTTTTTACCAAATTCTGTTTTCCTTTCATTCTCTTTATTTCGTTTCTTTTTCTGCTGATGGCCCGCGCCCCCCCTGCAGTACCCGTGCGCCCCCCCCCACGCCCCACACTTTGAGAACCACTGCATTACATTAAGGAATATTTCTGTCACCGTTTCTGCAAGTTAAACCGAACTTTTATTTTGACGGGTTCTTTTACCTTTAGGTTTCTGTTTGTATATGATATGTCGATAGATTTATTTAAAAAAAACTGTAAAATGCTCATAAAGTGACTCTCAGAGCAGTTCTAAAGCTCACGCGTGATTCAGTAGCAAACGAAACCGCGCGTTTGCACCCTTCATTCACAGAGACACGCAGAACATGCAGGATTCATTTTTAAATGGTATTTTTGCAGCTTAATATTTACAGACACTAGTCCATATTGTATTTTGCACTGACTTACTTTGTATACATCCAAAATTTGACATTTTGCGTTATTCAGTAAATTTTTATGACGCATCACGCAAATCATAGCGCCCTGCAAATTGCTGTTTGTGGACCCAAAAAGGATAGTGTCATTTCTCAGTTGCTTTCCCCCTGTATTCTGTTTTGTTGTTTAAAACTTAAACTTCCTCTTATGGAATGTATCGCTTGAGAACTGTGCTTGTGCTATGTTCCTTTAAAATAAATTCAGCTTTTGTTGATTAAGAAAACATGTGCACAATGTCTACAGTTTAACTGCTTTAAGTGTTATATTAAAGTTGCTTAATTGTAGGTTCTTTGTAATACAAAAGACAGTTTGTTTTCTCTTCCAATATAGGCTACTTAGAAAATTGCTTACCAACACATATTTTTGCCAGAAACATGCTTTGCATATGCTAATAGATGCAGTGATTATTTTGTTCCCTGTCACTTTGAGCTGCATTAGTATCGAGCTGAAATTTACTCGTCGGACGGTAATCAGACTGTTAAGTGATGCATGGATCTGCAATTACGTATGAACGCTCCTTAGCTCATATCATCTCCTCGGAATGTAAAAGTGGGCTGTAATTTTCACTCTTACACAGCAGCGTGGAAGTAATGATAGGATAGTCTTGATTACTGTCCATATTCATTGTTGTTCATGTTTATTCTTTCACTCTTATTGGGCAGATGTGAAGTTGGAACAGAGAACTGGGTTCAGTGTAATGACTCCCCTGTAAAGATCTGCAAGTATCCTGTGCAGGGCCTGTTTGAAGGACACTCTTATTACTTTCGCGTGCGTGCCGTCAACTCTCGCGGCATTGGTAGACCCTCCAGGATGTCTGAGCCAATTGCCTCTCTGGACCCTACAGAGTTTGAGAGACTTCATGGTGAGCAAAACTAAGTCCTCATGAAGTTACATTTAGTGATCAACTCTGAATGTGTTAATAATGCCTTTTATGTACTGCTGTTTGTTTCAACAGCCACAAAACTTGGTGGACGACTTGACGTTGTGACTTACTATGATGACCTTGAAGGTACTTTATAGTTATTTATTTTTAATATTTTTAATTTACTGAAAAATTGTGAATTTTCATTTTAATGCATGTCAAAACCATGGAAATTTATAAAATCTTTAAAAAGAGTGGTAAAGTCTTGGCCATTTCTATAATAATACAAAAAAAATAATAATGGGAAGTTATGGTGTCACGTTCCCTCTCGGGAGACAAGGAGCGAGGAGACGTAGGAGTACCAATAATCCTTTTATTGGTGAGACGAGGAGCATGGGGAGAGACGAACACAAATGACGTTAAGACCGGACACAGGGGCTAGGAAACACAGGGCTTATAAACACAGGGAAATAAGGAACAGGTGTGGACTAATCAAACATAGGGCTAGGGACTAATTAAACTAATGAAGACAAACGAGGACAGGAACAGGAAGGCCAAATATGGGCACGGGAGGAGGGGAAACACAAGACAAGGACTGACATATGGCAAGTTCTAAAATATTTAATAGAGTATAAATCACTTTCTGTTGAGTAAAATAATAATAATAAGTAAAATGGTGTTGTTTGCCTAAAAAGAATAGCACTTTGAGCAGGACTGTCAATATAATCAGAATCACAATCAGAACTCTGCATTTATTATTTATACATTCAAAATGCATTCATTTTTTGACAATAAATGCACGATCACATGATCATTAATGGCTACTGCATTATAGTGACCAATGCATGTATACGGCTTTGGCCCAGTTGCTTTCTGTCATTGGACGGTCCAACGGATATGTTCCTGTCCTTCAGTGACCTTCAAGAGCCCAAAAAGCATCCTTACATATTGTTGGGTGGAGCTGCCTTAAAATATTCTTCCTTTTGTCACTCAATCAAGTTTGCGTGTCTTTGTATTTGTATTATGTATTAGATGACAGCAGCTAGTGCTTTTCTCCCCTATTCTTTCATGCTTTTTGCTTTCAAAATTAGCAATAATTATCTAGCCCATAATTGGTTCTCTTCTGAGAGGTACTGATTAGTTTTTGATGAGAATTCCATCAGGAAGGGAACGTACAAACATCTGTGGTTCTTTTTCAAGTTGAAATGAACACATCAACCAGTGTCACCCATATGCATGCATATGTGTATGTGTGTATATATATATAAAGCGGTGGCGGCAGCAAAGATGATATTCGCATATCAGTCCATAATATTAAAGTTGCTTTTAAAGCTAGCGAAATTGCTAGGATATTTCCTAGTGTGTGTGTAAGTGTGTGTGAGTGTGTGTGTATTGGAGTGTGTCTATGTGTTCAGGGTAGAAACAGTAATTCTGTTTGATGTGCTTTGCCTGCAGCCGAGGGAAAAGCTCCGGGACCTCCCTCTAAAGTCTGTGCTTCAGAGACGGACCGAACATATGTTGTGCTCAGTTGGGTCCCTCCAGTCTACCATAGCAAAGCCCCCATGTGGTATTACATTGAGAAGGTTAGTTTCAGCTCACTGCCAGACGTTAACCCAGCCAAATGGTCACAAACTTTATTTCAGCAGTTTACTTTTCTTCTTTTATCACCTTTTTGTCACCATTAAAAACACCTACAGTGTAAGAATATTTAATGAGAATATTTTTTAAATCAGTTTTACTTTATTTTATTTTTTGCATTAAATGAAGCAGTACAGCCCACAGGAACAATTTATTTATCAGAAGTTAATCTTTCGTAGCTCAGAGATAGATATTTGACTGGTATTGTTATTTTAATTGTATACTTTAAAACTAATACATATTTTTAACAATGTCCTTTTTTTTGTAGTTTTACAATAACTGATATCTAAGTCCCTTTTTTAGTTTTTGTATTATTCGTGCTTTTTGACAATAACTAAAAATTACAGTACAAGCATATTAATATTATTATTATTAATGCAATAATAATAGTCAGGCAAGTTGTGTGCTGCACTGAAGGGTTGCAAATGTAATTTTGTTTTTGTTTTGGGCTGTCTAATTGTCTCAAATGCTACATGTTTATTTGACTTGAGTAGCTATAATAGGTTATGTATTATAATAGCTGTAATGAATTATGAATAGCTGTAATAGGTTATGTAAATATGCAATCAAAGTAAATTTTCTGTAATTTTATTTAATCTGTTGTCCCAATATTAAATTAACAGAGTTCTCATTTATTTCAGTTCTCAGTTGTCTCAGATGTTCCTTCTAAAAATAAAAACAAAAATAAATGTGTTGTGATTGCAGACTTTGGCAATGTGACAAATCCATTGTCAATCTTTATTTAATTAATTTAATTACTGTCTAGAAGAGACAACCGTTGTTGTTGTTGTTTCTTGTGAGAGGTTAAAGCAGTCATTATCACTTCTCACACAATATATGTGTCCCTGGAGCACAAAACCAGTCTTAAGTCGCTGGGGTATATTTGTAGCAATAGCCAAAAATACATTGAATAGTTCGAAATTATCAATTTTTCTTTTATGCCTTTTATGTTCATGTTCCAAGAAGATATTTTGTAAATTTCCTTCTGTAAATATATAAAAACTTAATTTTTGATTAGTAATATGCATTTTTGCACCCTCAGATTCCAGATTTTCAAATAGTTGTATATCGGCCAAATATTGTCCTATCCTAACAAACCATACATCAATGGAAAGCTTAAATTGACCCTTATGACTGCTTTTGTGGTCCAGGGTCACATATTTGTGTAATAGTGTGTTATTATTCATTCTGGACTTTAATAGCTTCAGGTCGGAGCTGGATCCTGGCAGAGAGTGAACACTAAAGTACCCATCAGATCTCCTCGCTATGCCGTCTTCGACCTGCTAGAGGGAAAGGACTATCAGTTCCGTGTGGTGTCCGCTAATATGTACGGCGTCAGCGAGCCTTCTGAGCCCACTGACACTGTAACAACCCTGCAGCTGAAGGGTAAATGCCCTAAAAAAGCATGTCACAGAGGGCACAGTGCCTCTGATGTATTCACTTAAGATATTGATATGTTGAAATGCATATGAAATGGCATATAGATCTTTGAAGTTTGCTCTGACTTTGATGTTGTCATTAAGGCAGTAATGATTTTTTATCTGCCTTTCTGTAGTGGAACTAATTCATGCATGATAGGTCGTCAAGGGATTGATTGGACTGGTTTGTGAAATCACCCCTGAAATTAAATTCTGTGTTCATTCAGGTGTGCCCTCAGCTCCTGGACAAGTCGTTGCAACCAGAGAGACAGACACGTCTGTTCTAATCCAGTGGGCACCTCCAAAGGATCCCAATAACCTGATTGGATATTACATTGATTCTTGTGTGAAAGGATCTAAGGACTGGACCTCTGCCAATCACAAGCCCCATAAGCAGACTAGGTATGTGCTTAGTCTAGGTGAAATGATTTGAGGCACTTCCTATGAATAGGGTACGAAAGCATCTGAAACTCAGGTCTGAGAAAAACTGGAAAAGATTTGTAACATTTAAAGAACTTTAAAATAAAAATAAATAAAATAAAAGGGTTGCTGATTTAACCTGTTTTCATCCTCCAAAGGAACTCATTAACCTTATTCAATATTATATTGATTCTCGTGTGAAAGATCTAAGAACCGGACCTAATCCAATCACAAGCCCCACAAACAGACCAGTGCTGTGTTTCTCAAAGGCATTGTAAGCCTATATAGATCGTAGAGGCTATTGGTGCCAATGGCTTTCGGAAACACAGCCCAGGTATGGGCTCACTCTATGTGAACAAGCTGTTCTTGTTCCCAGGCATCCAAAACCGAAGCAAAAACTGGTCAAACACATTGTGCGTTGAGATAAAAATGCTATACTGCCGTGCAAAGACAAAAGACCTTAACTTTGATTTTTGTCAAAATTGAGTTATTAATATTTTTGGGACATTCAAGACATCCTTTATCATGTACATAATTATCTTGAGTCAATTTCGTTGTTTTTCTGAGATAATAATGGGTCGTCTCAACTGTAACTTCGAAAAGCCAAGGAGAAACCAAGGCAGAACACCATATAACACCATTAACGGCTATTTCACTTTGTTTGGAATGCTCAAATTGAGTTACGGCGTTCTGCCTTTGTTTAGCCGCGTATCAAAATGAAGTTACGGTGTTCTGCCTTTTGTTACTGTCCATTAAAATCTGCCGCATTTTAATTACAGTGTAGACAAACAAATTAGATTGCGATCTACCAAACAGCTCCATATAACAAAGCACTGTAAAGACTAGACACCTTGGCAGCAATACATAATCGTGAATGACCTTTAAAGATTCTTTTTTTCCCTTTTTGTAATACAGATTATTCACCAGGCTTTCACTTCTAGTTTGATGCATGTGTACTTGAATGCATGTAGCCTGATCAATCATAAAATCAGTAGCCTAACAGTTCACAATTAAATCCATATCTTACCTTTTCTTGTAACCCGATAAAATCAATCCATAGCGCTGAACGTCGTCGGAGATGTTTAATTCACATGCATTTCTGATCATGCCTGCTTGCTGGCGTTCACATAAATCCACAAATTGTTCTTTTAGGTTAGGCTATTTCATAAGTAAATATAAGCAATTATGCTATTCTTTTACGTTACTGAGCATAGCAAATAAATTGGTTGCAAAACGGTATCCACTCACATGTTTAACTTTTAGTCTGCTTGTTATGGTCAAAAAAAGAAATACATAAATAAATAAATAATACAGTTATTATATAGCCAATAAGAGATAGCCCATGATCAATAGATGTTATACAGGTGTTACTATAATGATTTTGTAAATGGTGATCAGCAATCAAATATTGATAATGTGGAAGTTACTGTCTTTTGCCTTGGTGTGACATCTCACTTTTTGCAGATAATGCAAAGGCAGAGTACATTAACTTCAAAATAGGGGTAAAAATCAAGTTTGAGCTCACAATTTTTTAATGTAGATCATTTTCATTACTAAAACATCTAATTGACAAATGTCCAGTGTCCTACCTATAATTAATTTGGCTGGACAAATAAAAAACTTTAAAGTAATTTTTCTCAGTTTCACACTCTAGCGAGTTAAGGTCTTTTGCCTTTGTATGGCAGTATAGTACCCCTTGGTGTTACTATATTGATGAATTAGGAGTTACATTGCTTAAAATAGTTTGCCTTATTCATCTTTTGTATGGACATTCAGCCAATTATTAAGAGTACATTATTAAAAGTACATTCTTTCTGTGGATTTATCCATTCAGGTATTTTCAAATTAAATGATTTGCTATTCAGCAGCATTTAGCTCACAGGAACACTAATCTCTATATGATGATAACTTTAAATAACACATTATCACATTACGCATACTGACTATGAGAAACTTTGCAAGTATATGTCAACTTATTCTACTCACCCTAAACCTACCCTACTGGGAGTTAGTAGACATGTAGTTACAAATTAATGAGAATTAGTTGACATGTAGTTACAGTTACTTATAGTTAGTAGACTGTCTAAAGTGGACTATCAAAATAAAGTGTAACCACCTAATAAAGTCGTGGCCTAATGGTTAGAGATTTGGATTCGGAATCCAAAGGTTGCGGGTTCGAGTCTCGGGCCGGCAGGGATTTTAGGTGGGGGGAGTGAATGTCCAGCGCTCTCTCCACCCTCAATACCACGACTGAGGTGCCCATGAACAAGGCACCGAACCCCCAACTGCTCCCCGGGCGCCGCAGCATAAATAGCTGCCCACTGCTCCGGATGTGTGTTCACTGCTGTGTGTGTGCACGTTGGATGGGTTAAATGCAGAGCACGAATTCCGAGTATGGGTCACCATACTTGGCCGTATGTCAAGTCACGTTCACTAAAGCCTTAAACTATAAAAGCTCCAAATGTTCAGGAATTAGCACAAAATGTTATACATTTTAATTACAATTTTACTTCATTTTTGCAATAACTTAATATTTAACATTATTTTACATTTGTATCTCTTACGCTTGGAAAAAAAAAGTAATGGGACACCGAAGTAAATCCGATTTGCAAAAAGTGCCATAAAGTGCATGATTGTGAATGTGGTAACTGACAAACATAAAAACAAAATGTGATCACATTACAATATTAAATGCCACTGGAAAACCAGAAAGCTTGCATCAGGAGTTTGTGTTGCTGACATGCCTCTTCTGAGGATGCTATTCCCTAAATAATGAACTAGAAACTTCCTCTTTCACTGCCTCATTACTGGGTTCTCACAGGTTTGTTGTGCACGGACTGACCACCGGTGAAACGTATGTCTTCCGTGTTCAAGCCATCAACGAGCTGGGTCTCAGCGATGAATCCCAGGAGTCGGCCCCTCTTTCTGTGAGAGCCGCTCTTAGTAAGTCTGCCTTTCACAATCCAGTCTCCTTTGATATTCCATCAAGAAACCATTTATTTTGATCCTTTTCCTCTTGCCAAACATATTCAAAAGCTGTTTTTCAGCAGGAGGCGTTTGTTATTGATAAACCCATGGTGTACAAATGACAAAAAGAAAAGCACCCACCAGAGATGGCCTACCAGACTTCTTTTTAATGACTTTACAACAGGCTGGAAAAGGTCTTTATTTATCTTTATTCATAGGAGTGCTCAGGAAAGTTTCCACACAACAACAATAGAAAAGATGATTTCCTTTGTAAAAAAAAAAAGAAAAAGATTGATAAGATTCCATTTGAATGAAAATTGTTTACATTACTATATATATACTATAGAAACCTCATAGCATTTGCTAAATTGGTTTAATAATGTATACCAAATGAGTCAGAATGTTTTTTTTTTCTTTCCTTATCTCTGTGGGACACTTAGTCAACAAGTAGAAATGATTTCAGCCAGCAGACCATTTATTTTTAACAGATCTGGATGAGTTGTAGAGCTGTTTGCTTTGTAAGTCTTTAACTTTAGCTAACAGCAATCCTCTGTTTGGACTCTGGGGGACAATTCCATACTCGGAGACTTCAAAAGATTAAACTTTTTATCCTAAGAGTGCAGGCCTGTCTGTAGTACAGAGCCAGTCAAAACAGTGGTTAGGAAATTAAATTAGATGATTTATTTCGATTAATTTATTAGTTAGAATTAGATGTTTTAATCAAGCAGCTCTGATGAAGTATAACTAATCTCTAATATTTTTTTTTCCTATGAACATTATTGATAACTTGTGTGGCTTGAGGAGAGTGTTTCATTTACTGAATTTGCCAGTCAAAAACTGTAAAAAATAAAATAAAATAAAATGTAGCCTTACATTGACCCAAGCCATATCAGGGGCCAGAATTTCATGGGAATATTCAAGGTGGTCTCTTTTCACCTGCACCAGTAGGCACCTAGCAACAACTCCAAACATCCTAGCAACTGCACTAAAATTCTGTCATAACACCCTGATAACAATTTTTGTATGGGCAACAACCACAACCTTCATCATACCATTAGCATTATAGCTTCACTTGGCTGCCCACTGCTCCGGGTGTATGTTTACTACTGTGTGTACACTTGGATGGGTTAAATGCAGAGCACAAATTCCCAGTATGGGTCACTATACTTGGCCAAACACCACTTCCCCCTTCCTCTTCCCCTTCCCCTTCCCCTTCACTTCTGATATGGAGACTGTCAGCATGTTCATGTTGCTTTTAAAGGGGCCATATGAAGCGATTTCATGTTTTCCTCTAATCTTTGCAACTTTACAGATCTTTTCTATGCACAAACAGCTTGTAACACTCCAAAGATAAAGTCTCAAACCCAGAGAGATATTCTTTATAAAAGTTAAGACTCTGCCATGCCCTCCTAAAACATGTTGGTGTGGGAAGATTTGCATAACCTCGCCCAAACATATACACAATGAAAGAAGCTGTAACTTTTATTCACGCTGTAGTATTGTAGCTGCCGCCGGCACCATGTCCTGGAGATGCTGTGTTTTTGGTCAATTGTAAGGTAGTGTGGTATTCTTTGTGTATAATGCAGTCCCATAATGCTTTGAACTCAGTTCAAGATGGCTAAAAAATAGGTTAGAAATATAATTATTTAATTATCAAAATTCAGTCTAATTAAAATAAGTAGTTCAGTCTGATTAAGAATAAACTACTTGTTTATTAATTTACTCTCCATTTACACTTCTATTAAAAATTTTGGCATCTATTTAGTTGATAAATAATATAGTAAAACAAGTATCATTACTTCAATTTAAAATAGCTGTTTTATTGTTTTTCACATATTTTAAAATATAATTTATTCCAAAACTGAATTTTAAGCAGCTATTACCCTCGTCTTTACTGTCACGTGACCCTTCAGAAATTATTTTAATATGCCGATTTGGTGCTCAAAAATATTTCGGTAACACTTTAGAATAGGGAACACTTATTCACTATTAACTACAACTTTTCCCTCAATAAACTCCTAATGAGCTGCTTATTAATAGTTAGTAAGGTAGTTGTTAAGTTTAGGTATTGGGTAGGATTAGGGATGTAGAATAAGGTCATATAGAATAAGCCATTAAAGTGGTCATCGGATGCCCATTTTACACAAGTTGATATGATTCTTTATGGTCTTAATGAAAAGTCTATAACATACTGTATGTGGAAAAGGGAATACAATTTTTTTTCTGAAAGTTCAAAAGAACAGAACTTATTTGAAATACAAATATCACTTTTGATTAGTTTAATGCATCGTTGCTGGATAAAAGTATTTGTTCCGTTAAAAAAACTAAAAAACTAAAAAAAAACCTTAGGTTCTATTTTAGCTTGTGATGCTGCTTTACAAGACAGTTGTTTATGTAGGCAGTAGATAGCAAAGCAGCTGTTTCAGAATAAAGCCCTAAATTCTCTTGATGAAAACACTGCCATATTTTGAGGCTTACACCAATGCATTCCACCCTCCTGTATTACACCTCCAGATGCAACGCTTCTCTCAGAAATGTGCATAAGTATAAGCCAGAGATGAGGCTTGCACGCCAGCGCATGTTCCTCTCAGTCCAAGATATTGAGTAATGGGGAGGACCAGCTAAATCAATCTGTCTTCTCCACAGAGCTGCCTTCTTCCCCTTATGACGTCTCTCTTCTCTACTGTGATGGGGAATCCATGGTGCTCAACTGGAAGCAGCCCCTCCATTCTGGAGGAGCAGACGTCACTGATTATTACATTGACAAATGCAATGTGGCCAAGAAGACATGGAAGGAGGTCAACATCCCACCCATTAAGGAAAGACTACACAAGGTGGCCATGTATTGCAGCATCCTGTGCATGTTATCAGCTTATATTGATTGATTTATAATATGCATAATATTATTACTAAAATGAACTTTTCCTTTCGAAGGTTGGAGGTCTGACAGCTGGGTCAGTGTATCAGTTTAGGGTCTATGGAGCTAATTTGATTGGACTGGGTGATGCCTCAACCCATAGTACTCCCTTCAAATGCGAGGCTTGGACCATGCCTGAGCCAGGTAATGCGACATGTGCACATAGTTTTACTTCTAAAATTCTATCACTATTTACTCATTTTCATGTCGATGAACACCTGCATGCTGCTGTTTGTTCTGTGTAACACAAAAGAAGAAATTGTAAAGAATCTTCCATCAGCTGAAAAGAAAATGTAGAATAAGCTGGAAATTACCCCCACTATAATCTACATCTATAAATAAAACAATGAAAAACAAAGGCATTTTTGCTTTTCATCTGTGTTAACCAGCTATTATCCTGGTGAGCAGAACTGGTATTTAATGGACTTGAACTAACATAAACTAACAATTGAATAATCGCATTTTCTTAGCTGACATTAAGAAAGAAAAATAAATACTGCAACAAATGTATTGCTCATTGCTAGTTAAAGTTTGTTGATGCATCAATTAATGTGAACTATGGAACCATATTGTAAAGTATTACCACTTCACTTCATGTTTTATCAGCAATGTAGATTAGATCACAGAAAGCCAAATGTTTAAGTTTCCAAGGCATAACAAAGGATTTACAAGATCAATAAATGTAAGATTTTCATTGGCAGTGCAGCACTGGCCTGAAAGGGCAATTGACAGCAAACTGGCACAAAACTTTCTCACATTGGTCCCGGGCCAACAGGCCATCCTTATTCATTGCATTGCACTATTTGGAGTTTATCTCAGTGAACTGATGTTGGTGGAAAAGAACTCAATGAAGAATCTTGTATCTCTTTATTTCCACAGAATAAAGGCATATATGTTTGGCACGATATGAATATGGTGAATTTAGGTCTTTTTATTTGCTGCCCTAAGAACACTTTAGAGGAAGTAAAAGTCTTATGTGTGCAAAACACACTCATGCATGAGACTTCCAAACCACAACTCTTGCAAACATTACACGGGTACTTGTTATTTAGCAGATTTACTGTGTTCTTATTAAAGGCACAGATCCTCTGCGGCAAGATGTCTTGTTTGCATGGTTAAAAACCCTTTTAAAGGCTACAAAATTGGATTGGTTATATATGCTGCCAGCCACAACTCCGCTATATCACTATCATTAAAACTGAAGTATTAATAACATTAGTAGTACCTGTTTTAAAACATGTTACCTTGTCACTGGTAACTTGTTACCTTGTTTTCACACAAAAAGCCATTGTTCGGATCTGGCCTGCATTATTTCCTGATTATATTCCTCTTTCTGCCTCTCAACATTCATGTATTGAACAGTCAAGACCAGACACAAAATACAGACCAATGTGATTCTCATGGAAGCTGTGAAGAATGTGTTCCAGTTATATTTTACCCTAAAACCAAAGAAATTATATTTCACATTACATCTGAAAATCAGAATTTAATAATCCAGATTAATTACAGTGATGAGAATTTTACATGGCACAACACTTTTTCTTTGTTTCGTTTTAGGTTGAAATGTCATCTGCACATATTTTCATGAGATTCGCCAAAATTGATATAAAACATGATTGAAAGCAAGAAAAACTTTGATTTCCTTGTGTTTGGCTTCGGTAGGTCCAGCCTATGACATGACCTTCACTGAAGTAAGGGATGATTCGGCGGTGGTGGAGTGGAAGGCTCCTGTCTACAACGGTGCCAGTGCCATCACTGGATACTTTGTTGAGAAATCCAAGAAAGGCTCGGATAACTGGAGCAAAGTCAACGAAAGCTCAGTCAACCACTGCTATCTTAAGGTATCGATTTGTTCTGTCAAACTCACATTCTCAGACATTTTGTACTATTACTTCAGCTAGACATGGGAGTATGAATACCAGTGTGTTTCTCTGTGGCTTTATCACACGTATTGTTCGAATGTATGCAGGTCAAGGGTCTAGAAACAGGCGAGTCTTATGTGTTCCGTGTGCGGACAGAGAACACCAATGGCATCGGCGTGGCTTCAACACTCTCTGACTCTGTGTGCATCAAGGCACTGCCAGGTAAACCAGCACTGTAGAGCTGACAGTTTAAGGAAATACCTGTGAATGAATATGCATATTTATTTGAATGGGAATATATGAATCTGAATACTTGTACATATATGAATGGGAAAAACCTTACATTAACAAACCATTAACTAGGACTTTTGCCTAAATTAACTCCTAATTTGCTGCTTATTATTAGTTAGAAAGGTAGCTGTTAAATTTAGGTACTAATTAATAATGTAGATTATGGTCATGCAGAATATGTGCTTTATAAGAGCTAATAAACAGCCTTTATATTAATAATAGGCATGCTAATAAGCAACTAGGTAATAGTGAGAATTGATCCCTAAACTAAACTTACAATTAAAAAGACAATCACTTTCATCTGTTTATTCTAGAGCATGTATGCACATTGCATGAAAAGCATTTTTTGTGCAATTTGAGTTAAGGAATCACAATTACGAGACAATTAGTGTTGGATTTTTTGCCGATTCATACATAGATTGTTTGTTGACATAGTTGACAGGAAGTACTTTTAAAGAAAATGTCTCTCTTTTTACCAATTTCTCTCCCTCATGTCATTACAAACCCATAAGACATTGATTCATCTTCGAAACACAAATTAAGATATTTTTAATAAAACTGAGAGGTTTCTGTCCCTCCATTGGAAGTCATAAATGCATTGTTAAATAAATCCATATGAATCAAGTGATTTTATCCAAGTCTCGTGAAGAGATATGGTTTAATTTAGGCTTTTATGCGCATCTAAACAGTGATTGACACATACATAGAGCACATCACATATGGTAAACACGAAAGCTCAAATTTGCGCATGTGGTGCATGAGGTTTGTTCTAGCAACACATGCACAAGCTTACATGTTTACAATGTGTGATGAGCTCTGTTTATGCATGTGTTTATATGTGAATAAAAGACTAAATGATATCTTCTCATCAAATAAAACAACCTAATCTCTTCACAAGTCTTGGATTGGGTGAACTCTCCCTTTAAGGCAGGGATTCTCAACATTGGGGTTGCTGGAAGATATATTTTTGAAAGGGGTTCTGTTCACAGTAAAAGATTCACACCCAAGACAAGTAAACTTCATTCTAACACATGCCAGTTTACACCAATGCGACTAGATGAGAAGAAGTATTGTTTCCATAGCAACTACTATTTACTTCAGTTTTTCTGTCAGCTTTGTGTAGCGCAGCTATCAGACTTGTGAAAGCAACTTAGTGTCTAGAATCCAGAAACACGCCATACCATATATAATATAATATAATAATAATAAGAAGAAGAATGCTTCTTGTTTACTGATTGGCTGCATTTTGTGATGATAATCTAATTAAAGTTTGAATGTCAAATTGCTTTGCATTTGTTTAACCATCAGAAAAGTCATTTCTATTTACATCCCTGGGAAACTAATGATAATGATATTTTAGCTGTTATAGTTGTGGAGAATCACTGCCTCGAGGGGAATTTTGTTCCAAGTCAATATGAAATGCTTTTTGCAGGCCCCTTTTTACTTCCATAATGCAATTCATTTACACATGAAACAGGATTTTTAACAAGAATAATATTGGGGAAATCATTACATAACAGAATAGAGCTATGTTTTTGGAAAGGGGTGAAGATTTTAGCTGATTAGCATGGCCCAACTAGCCTTTCATGGTAGATGCAGTTAATCCAGTTTTTCTGAATTGACTGCTTATTACTGTAGCCTATATTCTGACAAAATGTTTATTTATTTATTATCATTTTTTGCATATAGATGTTTTTCTACTGCCCTTTTTTCTTGAAGGCCATTAAAAGCATGAAATGAGCTGCAAATGGAAAATGTCTGCTGACTTTGATGTCACATCTATAGTGACTAGTCAGCCAATCAGATTTTTGCTGCAGCACCAGGATGGTTAGGAATGGCTCCAGATTGGCTCAAAATGTCTGTGGCCAGAACTGAGTGACTATGAGCAAAAATGGCTGATTATAGTTCACATACTTCCGAGGGATGAACGGATGGCTTTCTTCAGTATAGACCTCATTGGCTTTGGTGACACTGGTCATCCATCCAGGGGTGTTTCCCTGCCCTTGACTAGAGATGACATGATCCTCTAGTAGTTACATTTCAGAGGTGGTTATTACTAGAGTATGAAGATTGGCTTTTTGGAATTGTGCACAGTAAAACCAGAAGTTGCATTCAGTTTCGTCAGTTGTAAATTCATATAGTCTTTAAGCACTTACAAAACCACCCAGAACCCAGAATAGCTGAATATCAGTGCATTTGAAAGAAGGGATCTGTATTTTGGATGAAACGAGCGGAGTTCAGAGCCGTGCGGGGCAGTGTGGATGGCACCATGGGAGGCGTTCTGAAGTGTCTTGGGGAGCAGCTGCCTGCACATTCACAGATAAGGAAAACGGGATGATCCAAGATGATTCATTCCGAGCAGCCTGAAAGGTTTTGGGGCTGATAAAATGCTGTCAGCCAGTAGAGTGCACTGTGGATTCATCTGTCTTTATAAAGTATGTGTGTAATGTTGTATGAGATGTTCTCCTTATAGCACGACCGAGAAGGGAAGCCCTGTGTAGGCTGATTGGTCATAATCAGGGCTACAGAACTCCACAGATGTCTGCAACAATCATTCACAAACTTCTTCACACACTATTTTTTCTTTTTTTTTTTAAACAAATTTTGTTCATTATGCACCATTACACTGAAAATGGTAGCATCCAAATTAACTGGCTTTATTAAAATATATATATATATAATATCCACCTATATAAATTGATTTATACCAACTAATTAATGAAAGTAGTCTTTAAATCAGGTAGAAATATCTCTTTAAGGTCACAACTGCAAGTCACAACTGTTTACAGTTTACAGCAATAACTCGCCTAAAATGAAAATACTGCTATTATTTTCTTGGTTTAAACTTATTCCGAAATAGTATAACTTTATTTTCTGTGTAGTAAAAGTGAATTTCCAGAATATCCTGGCCACTTTCTAAATTATGAAAATGAATTGGGTTTGTAAAGTCACAAAATGAGACGCATCATAAAAGTGGTGCCCACAATATTATATAATATAATATCCTTATAATAAGTCTTCTGAAGCCATTCTATAGCTTTGTGTGACAAACAGACAGAAACATAAGCTGATTTTTACTGAAAGTGAAATACGGTGCTCCATCAGGTTTGATTTCAATGACATTTGGTTACAAGACACATTGGAACCAATGGCATTTGACGTCAGTGGTGTTAAATGTCAACAATGGGACGTTTTAATATGTGACATTTGTAGTACATTTTAGATCTTCTGAGGATCAAAATATCATCTAATTAATATTAAGATCATATGTATATATCCATATTAGTAATTAAATATATGAATTAGTATATGGAGATAATATTCATGATTAAAATTTTTAGGGAACAGTATTTTTGAATAATCCCACTCTCTCCCAAATGCGGCATATCCTACAGTACCTGCTTTGTAGTCTGTACATCTTGTTTGCTTGTGTGCAAATCCTTCTCTGCTACTGTTATTTTGAAGGCACCCAGGAAATCAAATGTGGCGTCGATGAGGAATCAGGTGACATTTATATCTCTTTTGAGAGCTGCCAAATGGCGGAGAAATCAAAGTTTGTGTGGAAGAAGTCCTACCAAGAAATTACTGACTTCTCTAAGGGAATCGTCGTGAAGACATCAGGCAGCCAGTAAGAAAAACACACGTACGATGTGTCCTAACTAGATCTGGACCAGATACATATTAGCTCAAAGCATATTTAGGGCAATGCCACAGTCTGTGCATATTTAATTCCATTGTTGTCCCACTGAACAGACACTAATGTTTGCTCATTTGTTTCTTTAGCTCAACTTTGCTTTTTAAGAACCCAGACAAAGAGGATTTGGGCACATACTCCGTGTCTGTTACACAAACTGATGGTGTCTCCGCCAGCTACAAGATCTCAGCAGAAGGTGAGGCCTGTTAATATATTATGACTATCACCTTCATTATTAATGCCCTTCCTCAAAATTATATAGAGAACCAGACACTATCAAAACATTCCACAGACAGATGGGAATCTTATTTGATTTGGCTGTCGGATACTTGCCAGTATGTTGATCTGTATTATGGATGCTACATCGTCTGCAGTGAAGTGATTGCTGTAATATTACATATTGTCAAAAGAACCTTAGTAATAAAAATAAGAATGCTAATGAGATTTGTGTTGTCTTCTATGTCCTTGAAAGTGTTGTTGATAATGATGATAGTTGCCTCTGTCCTTCATTTTAGAGCTGGAGAAGATGTTGGCCCTCAGCTATGACATACGCAACCCAAGTGAGTGACCCTGGATAGTAGCGATTGAACACAAACCATGGTCAACATGTGTACTTGACACTTTAATTGAATAGCGTATTCAGGGTTGGAAATGATTGTAACATTTCACAATTTTTTTTTTTTTTTTGTGGCATGTTAATTCATAGTTATTGTTATACTATTTGGAATGTCAAAAAATGTAAGTAACATTAGGTAATTATGCAATAGATAATAATGTATAGATTCATATTCATATTCAAGTGTTTGCAAAATTTCCATAGTGTGTATACATTTTTAGTTGTTCTTGGCTCTAAAAAATTAATTGGCTAAAAATGACTCTTTCTGAGTTTAGAAATGTATCATTAATCTATCATTTTATCTAGATAGATGGCAATATTCAAGTATGGGAACCCTGGATTTTAATCTACCTAGTTGCTAAATTGCTTGGCAACCATAGATGACCCTGCAATAATAAACTGCATTACATGACATATTATTAATAATAATGTGACTAGCTATTGAACATCTATTATCTGTTTTTTTTTTTTCAAATTACTAGTACCACTGTTTTATAAAACACTTGAGGCTATTACCGTGATTTTACCAAAGTTAAATTGGTTTAACTTCATGTTGTGCCTGACAATAGCATTTAACCATTGTACATTCACTGTAACAAGGGACATGGCTTATTGCTTAAAATAAACTCTGATATTTATTTGTATATAGGATCGGCATGTGTTATTTCACGCGTATGAACAGTGGCAACACACAAGACAACATGTCAGATTGTCACACATCACCTCTCTTGTGTCGCAGTTATTCCTCTGAAGACTGAACTGGCCTATAAGATTCTAGAGAGAGGCCGTATGCGCTTTTGGCTGCAAGCTGAGGGCATCTCCTCTGCTGTGACCTACAAATTCTTTGCCAATAACAAGGAGCTCGTCAACTGTGAGGTAAACAACTGCAGATAAAGTGGTACAGGCAACCACATATCTTCATTATTTCATAAACAGAAAGCAGGGAGTTTTATATAAAAGGAGACAGTTTACCCAAAAATGAATGAATTTACTCATCCTTAGGATCCTCCATACCCCATATGGCTTTATTTCTTCTATGAAACATAAAATAAGTTGTTTAACAGCAGAGTAAAAGCATCATAAACAGGGTCCATATGACTTCTATACTAATTTCTAAGTCATTATGTACTTAAAATATTTTACGTATACACAAAATATCAGTAACATTGGTTATCAGATTATTTTGGAGATATATTGGCTGATATAGTATATTTAATATTCTATTATATTTGTAGTGTATGTATATATATATATATATATATATTATATTATAATTAGTGCTGTCAAATGGTTAATCATATCCAAAAAAAGTTTTGTTTGAATAATATATTTGTGTGTTCTGTGTATATTTATTATGTATATATAAATACACACACATAAAGTATATATTTTGAACATTTGTACATGTGTTTACATGTCTATATTTATATTCATATAATTTATATTATAAATAAATATATTTAATATATAAAAATATTTGTTTTCTGAAATATATACATGCATGTGTGTGTATTTATATATACATAATAAATATACACAGTACACACACATATATTACGGAAACTTTTATTTTGGATGTGATTAATCGTGATTAATCATCTGACAGCACTAATTGTAATATCCTTTGTCATATAACTTCACAAACTCAAATAATTTAATAACACTTGTTAAATGTAACCTTTAGACAATCTCGATTATATATATATATATATATATATATATATATATATATATATATATATATTTTTTTTTTTTTTTTTTTTTTTTTTTTAATTATGTGATTTTAAATTTTAATGTTGTGTTTTTTTTCTAATAAAATAGTACTGGTGCATCCCTGTCACTGAACTGAAAAGGCCAGCATGAACTTTCTGCTATAAGTAATACCTTTTGTGTTCTGTGGTAGAAAGAAAGCCATACGTGTTTTGTATTTGATTACTGAATTGTCATTCTCGGTGAACTATCCCTTTAAGCTTAGCTCCAACCTTTGCTGTGCAGGAAAACATAACCAATCCAAATAAATAGATTCAGCTCTATTGCAATACTACCATCTGTTATGTTTTTCTGTTCCATTTGCGTGAGCCTCCTATGAAAAGCCCAGGAGAGAAATGTTTACCTCTCCGGCTTTTTCACAGCAAACTAAAATGAGTCACGACGCAGCTACGGGCATTATTGAGATGGTGATGGATCATTTCACTGACGACAGCGAGGGCACTTTCACCGTGCAGATTCAAGATGGCAGAGCCAAGGCCCAGTCTTCTCTGGTGCTGATCGGAGACGGTGAGAGCCAGCATCGCTCGAGGGCTTCTGCAGCTCTCATCTTGAGATATTGTGCTCCTCTGTTGAACTCCACTCATTGACCTCTTATAGTTCCTGCTTTATTTTCCTTTTCCAGCCTTCAAGGCAGCGCTGGCTGAGGCGGAATACCAAAGGAGGGAGTACATTCGTGTGAAAGAGGGTACTGCACTCACCCTGTTGATGTAGCTGTTGAAATAACCTTCAGATAGAGTGAATTACAACCTGCGGTTTTGTAATCCATTCTTGGTATTACGTTTTGAGGTTTACAAACAAGCTTTGCATTATATCAAAAAATCTCTTATTTGTTCCCTGATAAAAAAAAAAATAAATGCTTTCATGAGTAGTTCATCCTAAAAATAAAAAGTCCTTTTATTTCCCTCATGTTTTTTTCCAAACCTGTATGACTTGCTTCCATTTTTTTAATAATATTTTTAATAATATGACAGTTTTTATACTGTATTATGTAGTAGATTCCTCTTAGACTAGTAGATTTTGAATCTCCAGCTAAACCAGATAACAACCGTCTTGGCCATCTAGGCTGAGACCAACTAAAACTAGCAGACCACTTAGGCTGGTTTAGCTGATGTTTTTCAGTATAGTTGCTCACTGATTCTTTGAGTTTCCCATGATTTGAGAATGTTAATTTTCCATTTTTATTTTTCCAGGCCCTCACTTTACGGAGTTCCTCTCCATTCAAGTTGGTGATAATGCTTCTGTCACTCTTGTTTGCAAGGCAAGTTGAATGGGAAGGATTTAGCCAAAGCAAATTATATATCAAATTAAAGACTGACTGATGATATATGGTGTTGTCTTGCATGCCTGACCCCCTTCAGGTGGCTAATTTGAAGAAGGACTCTGTGTTCCAATGGTATAAGGACGATGTAGAGGTGATTTCTGAGGTGCCTGCCGACTTGAACTCAGGAGTCTGCAAGTTCCCCCTGACTAATGTGAGCACTTCATTTCATAGACATTGAAGCTAAAAATCGTTTGGTCAAATATCACTCTAACCTGCATGTCTAAGTTTACCAAAAAGCCTTAACATTATACATTGAAATTTATTAAAATAGCAGTTCACCTAAATATTATATTCCAGGTTATTTAATATTTCCAGTGAATACACAAACAATACAACAGTGATCTAAAAGCCTTACACATGGAACAAATTCTGGGCTAAATTGTATTATCCATTAGCATTAGTAAATTTGCTTAAAAAAACAAAAGTTTAATGCACAGCCTTTTAATGTCAACAACTCAATATAAGGGGAAGCTTATACTTCTCTTAAATCTTTTACTATGCATAGTATCCTGATATTGTGATTCAATACACGTTTATATGGCTAATTGCAATTTATTAGCAGCATTTACAATTGTTTTTTCCATCATGTCCTTAGAGCAGAACAGATCTGTGACCCATTTATGGGTTCGTGACCGCTAGTGTAGGCCAGTAACAGATATTTGTGTTTGTGCTTTCCAAAATCAAAGTTTAAAATGTATCAAAAGTGTACTGAAGCATGCTCGACGCTAAGTGCCATAGCTAAGGTTATTTCAGTAAAAAGACAAATAATCCCTGCTGGACTGTTATGGGTAATTGCTCTGTTTTTTTTTTTTTTACAGTCGATATTCTTCCCAGTTACAAAGTAAAACAGCTTGTGCAACTTCCATAATGATGCATGACAAAATTTTACTGCGTTTGTTATAATCGCTCCTGACATCTTATGAGAACTACCATAAGAACATTTCACATGAAAAATAAACTTAAGAGCTTCTGACTCCTTAGGATTGAAACCAGGGGTCTCAATCAATTGAGTGCCGTAGTAATTTTTTGTATAGTGCTGGTTATTCTTTGAGATTTTTTGTCAAAACTATTTTTTAAAACTATATGAAAAAGCTATATTTTACTCCTAAGGCAATGTAGCACAAAAACTATTCTGCCGGTAATGCTCTAAAAAAGCATCACTCAGGTGGCCTGATTTTGTGAGATGCTGTATTTATTTTTTTGTTATCCTGATATTCTAGTTCTCCAAGAGGGATGTGGGACTATATAAAGCAACCATCACCGATGACAGAGGCCAAGATGTGTCACAGATTGATGTTTCTGGCAAAGGTACCATCTCTCAGTATTGTCTTATCAAATATAGAAAAATGTAAATGTGTGCTGGAAAATGTTCCATAAAACGTGTATTAAAGATATCTTTTTCTCGCCCACAGCTTTTGATGACATCATTAACGAGCTCAGTCGCATCGCTGGTGTGTATGACATGTATCATCATGCTCGTCATTTGGCTCTCCAAAGCCAGCATGCCTTTAACATCAACTGATTTTAAATCAACCGTCTTCCACCCTTCTCTATCCATGGAGTCTAAATCTGGTCATCTAACTTAAAATGGACCAGAACTTCAATTATGAACTTTTTATGGTTTCCCATAGTTCATTTTTAGTGCTGTGCTGGAGCTGTCAGGGTCTTGGTGATGAATTGTATGACTGTAACCCAAGGGTGACTCTGATACTCTTATGCTAAAATGCATGCCATGTTGATTTGGTGTTTAAAAGATTCTTCTTAAAACATATTCAGATTTTAAAAAAAGAGCATGAATAAGCAAAACAGTAAATCCATCTGATTAAAATTCATATACACAGTAGATACTATTATATTCCAAGTTTGTCCCACTTTATAGTACTACTATGTACTTACATAAAAATAAGAACAATGCACTTATTGTGTTCATATTGTATTGTAAAACACTTTTCTGCTATTGAGGTGGGATACGGGTAAGGTTAGGGGCAGGTTTAGTGGTATGGGTAGGTTTAAGGGTGGGTTAAGGTGTAAGGGATGGGTAAACAGTGTAATTATAAATGGAATTACGGAAATTCATTACAGATGTAATTACATGCAGGTATTTTTAAAATATAAGGACAATGTAAAAACATGTATGTACACAATGTACACAAAAGTGTATTGTACCAAATTTTCTGAATTTGAGGTAAAATATGACTTAAATATGTGACCCTGGACCACAAAACCAGTCATAAAGGATGACTGAGATTTATACATTAATAAATAAGCTTTCCATTGATGTATGGTTTGTTAGGATAGGACAATATTTGGCCGATATACAACTATTTGAAAATGTGGAATCCGAGGGTGCAAAAAAAAAATTTATTTTGAGAAAATCCCCTTTAATGTTGTTCAAATGAAGTCCTTAGCAATGCATATTACTAATCAAAAATATCTTCATGGAACAATTTCAGTTGTACTAAAACAATTCTTAATCTTTCATCCAAAAAAAACAACAACAATAAAATGAAAACAGTAAAAAGATCATCTTGAAGAGAAAACACTTGTTCATTGTGGCTGGGTGCCTACTTGAAAATCTTTGCATAAAGAGCAAAAGAATCTCAGCTTTAACACATGGTGAATCACAGCAATGCAGATTTCTGTCCTGTGTTTTTGAATTTTAAGATCTCTTTTCTTCTTTTTTGGACCTGGACAGGATCCAGCGCCTCTGAGTTGTCGATTCAGTGCACTGCGGAGGGCATTATGCTTCAGTGCCATATGAAATATTACACCGAGGAGATGAAGATCCGTTGGAAACAAAAGTATGCACATTTTCCACTCGCACTTGAAACGATTTCCTAGAATAAAAAAAGATACACAAATACCCTTAAAAATGAAATGCCCATGCCTCTTCATGTCCTCAGGCATAACAACGACTCTACATGTAAACATGATTTTCAGATTCTGGTCTATAGTTTTGTGTTGGTTCAGTGTGAGGTGTACAAAATAAATGATTATTGAACTACATGAAATTGCAAGAATAAAGAGTCTGTCTTGTTCCTCGCTCTGTTGTCGACACAAAACAAATCATCCTGATTGCAGTTGCCTAATGCTCTGCCCTGGAGGTGATTCAGTGGCATGTGAAAATCTTACGTTGTGAGAAAAGGCTCTTCCTGCTCGCATGGCTTCTCAAATCCCTGTATTAGCATTTTGAAGTGGCTATTCTGAGTCTTTCCTCCTCCTGTTGCACGTTTTTAATCACAAGCAGAGCAGGTATTAATGCAGGGGAAATTTCACATTCAGTCGCGACACAGAAAAACACACGCCGTGTCTAATCTTACACTAGGGACATGCTAATTTGATGCCCCACTTAAAAAAAAAGCATGTCTAACGTTTTGAGACCATTTACTCTGTGGAAAATGAGCAAACAATTGATCTTAAAAAGGGATTGGGATTAAACATGCCTTCGTTTTAACATGTTAGAAGCATGCATGTGATCGTATTGGTTTTGTCATTCTCTCAGTGATGAACAAATAATAATGGGTTTCTTTGCATTCACTTACTCTTTGTACTTCAAGGGATTCTAAAGTTGCTGCATCAGAAAGGATGAGAACCGGTGGCAACCCAGCAATGGCAACTTTGGAGATAGTCGAACCGACTGATAAGGATAAAGGAATGTACACTATTGAGATTGTGGATCCTGAGAAGACGCATTCTCGTACCCTTGACCTCTCTGGACAACGTGAGTTGTAAAAACAAACCTATAGGCTACAATTCATCCCATGTGTTGACTAAAGACCACCTAAATTTACCAGCTATGACACACTAAACTAAACAAGGCAAAGTCTAATTAACATTTATCAATACATTATACAACTAATTATTTCTAAAAAAGTGATTAATACGAACACTTTTTATTGTACACATATGTAACCATGGACCAAAAAAAAAAAAAAAAACAGTCATAAGGGTCAATGTTTTTAAATTGAGATTTATAAATCATCTGAAAGCTGAATAATAAGCGTTTCATTGATGTATGGTTTGTTATGATATGGCAATATTTGAAAATCTGGAATCTGAGGGTGCAAAAAAATCTAAATATTGATAAATCCGCCTTTAATGAAGTTCTTAGCAATGCATATTACTTATCAAAAATTAAGTTTTTAGATATTTATGGTACGAAATTTTCAAAATGTCTTCCTGGAACATAATATTTACTTAATTTCCTAATGATTTTTGGCATAAAAGAAAAATCGATAATTTTGGCCGATACAATGTATTTTTGGCTATTGCTACAAATATACCCCAGCGACTTAAGACTGGTTTTGTGCTCCAGGGTCACAAATAATACCTTATAGCTAGCATGGCAAATGTTTGCAGTGAACAAGTAGGAAGTTACTTATCACTGCATTAATGTTAGTGTAAGTATTGCTCATTGAACGGAGCAACATACACTGTAAACTTAATTTCTTGGTAATGTCATTTAACTACAAGCTCTTTAGCACAATGGTAACCACAAAAACTTAACTGAACATTAAACAGGTCTGTTCCTTTAGTCAAAACACATAAAATAAGACATGTCTGATCCAGCCCTATGCAAAGAATTCTGAAAACTAAAAATCTGTTAATGATACAACAATGCTTTTGGTAGTACCAACCAAATTAAGCCAACTTCAGTTGTACATATTTAAGTAGACTGGACACAATTAAATTAAAAACAAACAAAATGTTCAGCAATTATGCCACTTCGTTTACCTAATTTTAACAAATCTGAAAATAAACAATGTAATTAATGCTTTCTGATAATTAACGAAGGTATCAAGAGTTGACCTTAAAAAGGTCATGCTGTAATCTTCTAGACAAATAAATTAATAAATACAAATAATTCCTCGTTTAATTTGAATGGCCAGAGAGAGCGTTGTAAATAGTCACAGGAAACTAAGTGTTTTGGCATACAACAACCTTGACTAAACATTATAATTGGACCTCAGGGGGGGAAATATATGCAAAATGTATGATGTCTTTAAAGGGGAGCATTGTGAAAAAGAACCCAATTACATCTGAACTTAATTGAGTATCAAGTGAAATACTTCAACAACAGCTCAAATAGTTTTAACCTCACTACCAGAATTGGCATTAATGAGAAAAACACATCAATGCTGGAGGTGATGGCAAGACTGTCATGTGAAGTGTTTTTCTCTATTTTTAAAGGCTTTTTTTCCACTCCACAACACTACACCACAAGCGCTATAACAAAGATGGTCAACTCAAACTCGTGTTCTGGCATTGATCCTGTGTAGACGTGTTTATAATTGGAAGTAAAGGCCAGTGTTGCAGCTGCACACACAGGAAATGTATTTAGGGAAATCCAGGGATGAAAAAATGCTGTCATAGTATCAAAGGTGCAGATACTGGCAGCGGTTTCAGTTAGTCAACAGACAGTTTGATGACAAACATAATCAAGGGCTGGTATCTGACAGGTCATGCGATTTGCCGAATGGTGACAGTAATGAGTAGGGGAAGAAGAGCTATTTCCAGCGAAGTAGGAAAACAATGCTATTAAAATAATGAGAGCTGATTTTCTTTTTATGCAATGCCTCCGGGACAAGACGCAGCGAATAGAGAGACAGTGCTGTTTTCCTTTTTTTTTTTTTTTTTGTATTCATGTTTTATATGCTCTTAACTTTTCTTCTTCTTTTTTTCTGATTTCCCCCCTGTAGTCTACGACAACGCCTACGCAGAATTCCAGAGACTCAAGTAAGATAACCAGTGCATCAGACCACCACATGACTTTCCACATGCTAAATGTTTAGAGATGCAAAGCATGTGAGCTGTACATCAGTGTTTGGGTAAAATATTAAGGTCTGCTAATGAACTCAACATTGCTATTCTTCTTTTGCCCTTCAGAGCGGAAGCATATGCTGAAAAGAGTGAGTATACTCAATCACTCCCGACACTCTCGGGGGTCCTGCTTTGATATGTAATTATATTCCTAAAATTAACTTTGTGATGTTTTCATTGTCAGATCGTGGCAAAGTGGTTGGTGGTCTTCCTGATGTTGTGACTATCATGGAAAAGAAGGTTTGTTTAAGCTTGTTATGTGCAAGCCATCACGTAGTGAAAAATAGATCACAATGCATAAAGAAACTGAATTCTGATCTGACTTCCCTTTGAAGAAAATCATGTTGAAAAGACCACTATATTATATATATATATATATATATATATATATATATATATATTGTATATATATGTATAAAACACTATTTGTAACAATAAGTAATTACAAAAACTAAACTACAGCGCAACGCAAAGAATATAAAGAGTAGAGAATAGAAATTACTCTATATATAAGAATAGAAATTAGGTTGTGACCAGAATAATATTACCAAATCTTATATTTGAGCTTCTTCAAAGTCATCACCCTTTGTCTAGATTCCAGCTCTGCTTATTCTGGATGTTCTCTAATTAGTTTTTCATAAAGGTGCAATCTAGATTTCTTTTTAAACAAATTTCGCAGCTGTTCACATGTATGCTGGACATTTGTTGGCTGCTTTTTCCTCAGTATCTGCTCCAACTCATCCAATAAAAATGGGTTTGTGAAGTTGGCACAATCTATATTTGTCTATAAACCTAATTTCAGGAATTTAGGCAAAAGCCTTTGGATCAAAATATTTTTAAGATCATAAGAAACTAATTCAGCTAAGTGTGTCCAAACTTTTACTCTGCCAAACTTTGTGTCCAAACTTGATACGTGTTGGCATGAGGTTAGAGTGGTACAATAACTTACTGACCTTGTCTATCTGAAATTGCATCCAATCTTTCAACTGCAATGTTTTGAGCACACCAGTAAAGCAGGTAAACTCAGTAAACCCAGGAATTTTTTGCATGATATGCACATGAATAGCTTGAAATGGACTTTTTGCATAAAATAAACTGAAATAACTGCTAATTAACAATTAACTAATTATATCAGTAACCAACTCACACATTCATGCATCTAGACAAGTAGTGCAACAAAAGCATCTTTGCAGCTGGAATGCACTAGTTTTCAAGGACCCAAAGACCCATAGACTTCCGGTGACTTATGAAGTGTTACTGTAAAACAAAAGTTAGTCTACTTAGAAAAGTAGTCACAAATCAAAAGGATGTTTTAGATATCTCTACATAATATTTCATATACACTAATATGTATTTGTATTGCCTTATTCTGCATGACCATATTTTAGACCCCTTAATCCTAAACCATACCTAAACTTAACAACTACCTTACTAACTATTAATAAGCAGCAAATTAGGATTTTATTGAGGCAAAAAGTCATAGTTAATAGTTAGATAATAGGTAAAATTGTTCCCCAAACTAAAGTTTGACCAAATTATGCAATTCACGTTTCTGCTGAGAAACCCCCAGAACATCGGCCGCCATAGACATCCACTGAAAGTGGTTTACTGTACCCATGGCTTTTGTTTGCTATTAGAAACTGAGCAATGAGACAACATTATCTCAACATTATGCCTCAAACATTGTCAATGGACCTAAACTTGTATTGCACCCAGAGCATTCCTTTCAGTCACCCATAGAGAGCTGTAGCCAATGCATTAGTGATCTGTATTGTCGCAGGCAGTCGTGCCGGTGAGTGCCGTTCCACGGCTCTTCACTTCAGCCCTGGGAGTGTGCGGTGGAGGGCGTCATACTCCTCCGCTCCCTGAGATCCATGTACATTGTCTTTGGCCTCATAATCCATTGCTTGCAAGCAGCACGAAGCCAGTTTGGGGAATATGGTGTATTCTGCCAGTGAAAGGATATTGGTAGGATTAGGATTCGCCTGAATAATTGATGCTGGAAACGCCCAGCATCCTTTTCTCTTTCAGATCAAATAAACATAGGAGGTCAGTGGCTCTCAGATCCATTAAAGCAAACATGAGATGAACTCATGTGGGAGAGGAGACCTTTCACAAGATGACCTGCAGAGGTCACGTACACAGTGGGTTTCCATTGAGAGCTCCCCGCTGTAGGGCTTCATACTGTATATCTGAGTTTTCATTTGAGCTGCTCTTCTCCCTAAAAAGCCCAAACGAGTCACTTTGTTCAAATTCATTACTGTGAAATATGTCATGTAAACTAGAAAAAATACAACTTTGTTAGAAAAGAAGCAACATAAATCTAAAGATAGCATTTGATTTATGTTGTCATGTAGAGGCTAGAAAACATTCTTCAGAAATCTGTTTCTCACTGTAAAATTCTTAACGTAAAGAAATGCAGCAAGAAGTTGTAGATGTACAAATTATTTAAAAGGGTCATTCCTGTTCTGCAGTACATTTAAAATTTCTTTATTTATGTGATAATTTAAGTAAATGGCCCTGGACCACAAAAAAACTAGTTGCACAAGTATATTTGTAGCAATTGCCAACAATATACTGTGTGGGTCAAAATTATAATTTTTTCTTTTATGCCAAAAAATCCTTAGGATATTAAGTGAAGATCATGTTCCATGAAGAGATATGGTAAATTTCCTACATATATCAAATCTTAATTTTTGATTAGTAATATGCATTGCTAAGGACTTCATTCGGACAACTTTAAAAGCAATTTTCTCAATATTAATTTTTTTTTTACACCCTCAGATTCCACATTAAGCTATTAGTTGTATCTCGGCCAAATATTGTCCAATCCTAACAAACCATACATAAAAGGGACGCTTATTTATTCAGCTTTCATATGTATACATTTCAATTAAAAGTATATGTACACATATATGTACACAAAAAAAGAAAAAAGAATATATATATATATATATATATATATATATATACATACTGTATCTCACAGAAGTGAGTACACCCCTCACATTTTTGTAACTATTTTATTATATCTTTTCATGTGACAACACTGAAGAAATTATACTTTGCCACAATGTAAAGTAGTGAGTGTACAGCTTGTATAACAGTGTAAATGCTGTCCCCTCAAAATAACTCAACACACAGCCATTAATGTCTAAACCGCTGGCCACAAAAGTGAGTACACCCCTAAGTGAAATGTCCAAATTGGGCCCAATTAGCCATTTTTTTCTCACCGGTGTCATGTGACTCGTTAGTGTTACAAGGTCTCAGGTGTGAATTGGCAGCAGGTGTATTAAATTTGGTGTTATCGCTCTCACTCTCTCATACTGGTCACTGGAAGTTCAACATGGCACCTCATGGCAAAGAACTCTCTGAGGGTCTGAAAAAAAAGAATTGTTGCTCTACATAAAGATGGCGTAGGCTATAAGAAGATTGCCAAGAGCCTAAAACTGAGCTGCAGCATGGTGGCCAAGACCATACAGCGGTTTAACAGGACAGGTTCCACTCAGAACAGGCCTCGCCATGGTCGACCAAAGAAGTTGAGTGCACGCGCTCAGCGTCATATACAGAGGTTGTGTTTGGGAAATAGACGTATGAGTGCTGTCAGCATTGCTGCAGAGGTTGAAGGGGTGGGGGGTCAGCCAGTCAGTGCTCAGACTATATGCCGCACACTGCATCAAATTGGTCTGCATGGCTGTCGTCCCAGAAGGAAGCCTCTTCTAAAGATGATGCACAAGAAAGCCAGCAAACAGTTTGCTGAAGACAAGCAGACTAAGGACATGGATAACTGGAACCATGTCCTGTGGTCTGATGAGACCAAGATAAACATATTTGTTTCAGATGGTGTCAAGCGTGTGGCGGCAACCAGGTGAGGAGTACAAAGACAAGTGTGTCTTGCTTACAGTCAAGCATGGTGGTGGGAGTGTCATGGGCTGGGGCTGCATGAGTGCTGCCGGCACTGTGGAGCTACAGTTCATTGAGGGAACCATGAATGCCAACATGTACTGTGACATACTGAAGCATGGACTGGGCCGCAGGGCAGTATTTCAACATGATAACGACCCCAAACACACCAAGAAGATCACTGCCGTGCTAAAGAAGCTGAGGGTAAAGGTGATGGACTGGCCAAGCATGTCTCCAGACCTAAACCCTATTGAGCATCTGTTAGGCATCCTCAAACGGAAGGTGGAGGAGCACAAGGTCTCTAACATCCACCAGCTCCATGATGTTGTCATGAAGAGGAATGGAAGAGGAGTGGAAGAGGACTTCAGTGGCAACCTGTGAAGCTCTGGTGAACTCCATGCCCAAGAGGGTTAAGGCAGTGCTGGAAAATAATGGTGGCTACACAAAATATTGACACTTTTGGCCCAGTTTGGACATTTTCACTTTTGTGACCAGCGGTTTAGACATTAATGGCTGTATGTTGAGTTATTTTGAGGGGACAGCAAATTTACACAGTTATACAAGCTGTACACTCTCTACTTTACATTGATACATTGTGTTGTCACATGAAAAGAGATAATAAAATATTTACAAAAATGTGAGGGTTGTACGCACTTCTGTGAGATACTGTATATATATATATATATATATATATATATATATATATATATATATATATATAATATATATGTAAAATGTCAAGTATATTTATATACAAATATCTTTTATAAATTTATTCTAACAATAATTGTTAAAGAAAGATACATAGGATTTTTAGTTGCCATTGCACCATCAAAATATCATATTATCATTCAGAATAATGTGCATCTGCTTAATGCTATTTCTCATATTTATGCCTTTAGCATGACAATAGCAATCTATTTCCTCTGAGAATGCTTTTAGATTAAATATGCGTTATGAATTTTTTATTTTTTTTTCCTCAGACTTTGAGTCTGACCTGCACAGTCTGCGGTGACCCCAAACCTCTTGTCAGCTGGTCTAAGAGCGATCAAGAAGTAGAACCCAGCGATCAGTACGTCATTTCCATGGACTCGGGCAAGTTCGCCAGCCTCACTATCAAAGGCGTGTCCCTGGAGGACTCCGGCAAATACACCATGACAGTTCAAAACAAGTACGGCGGTGAGTCGGTGGACATCGTCGTCAGCGTGTACAAACACGGCGACAGGGTTCCGGACATCAAACCAACACCCTCACCCAAGAGGATCATGCCTCCCACGGTTCCCATCGTAATTCCCATTGCTAAATCTGCCACCCCTGCCCCTGCTGCGGCCAAGTCTCCGGCTCCTCCTCAAAATGCCAAATCCTCTACTCTGCCCCGTGGCATGAAGTCCCCCACTCCCACCAGGAAAAAGTAACCGCATAGCCCTTGCCTTTTGTTCACCCCAACAGCACAAAAACAACTAGATTTACATTTCCGGTAGGAAATATCAGTGTTTGCAAGGCAGCAAAAGAAGTTTGGATTTAGGTTTTGGTTTGGTGTAAGATAATGCTGTTTTGCCATCATTGTGACAATAGGCACGTCTTGTTTTCTTCCAGCTGTAGACAGTCTATCAACATAGTTTATTATATGGCTTTAAAGGAGTAATGGTGTTTTTTCTGATTTTAAAAATATTTTTAATCGTGAAATGCACAGGCAATATAAATCATTTGTAGGTTGATTCCCCTAAAAAGTGTAAAACAGCTGCATCTGAAATCACATACTGTCTAATAGGTACTACATTTAATTTGAAACTTACTTCACGCCCATTAAAGGGGTCATATGATGCTATTTTAAAGATCATTATTTTGTGTATTTGGTGTAACAGAATATGCTGACATGCTTTAATGTTCAAAAAACACATTATTTTTCAAATACTATACATTATTATAGTTCCTCTATGCCCCGCCTCTCTAAAACGCATCGTTTTCTACAAAGTCTCTCCTTCCGACAAGCGCAGTCTGCTCTGATTGGCCAGCGGACACAGTGCATTGTGATTGGCTGAACACCACAAGCGCATGTCAGAAATGTAACGCCCCTTACCATAATCGCGAGCTTCAGCTTTCAAAGTAAATGTAAAGACAGTTAATAACGTCCTTAGTTTTACCATCAGTTCAAAAGCCAGAGAGGGGAACAGAGTCGCGTGACAGACACAGCGATGATGCTTGTATGTGTTTGCACACAAGATTAAGACAGACTCCACTGTGATGTGACCTTGTCTCTCTCTCTCACACACACACACGACGCATTGCGCAAAACTCTACAGTAAATAGCAAATATTTAAACTAATAACAAAACATACTTACAGTTGCTGATTCAGAAGCACAAGATTGTCATAGCAAAGTCAGAATTGACCCTTTTTTTTTTAAATAGCTTTTGTGCAGCCAGCTTTGTACTCTCCTAGGTTCACGAAACTGTAGTCCATAAAATGCGTTGCACAAATTCGAACATTTGGGTTGTGCTGTTGTGTTGTAAACAAATCTTAACCAATGATTCCTAATTGCATCTACTTTCGGAAGGCCAAATAAAGTGCTTTTGCTTTCGCATAGAAACACACAGCGTCTCCCTGACATGGCTGCATTAACACTACTGCGGTTACTGAAACCACGCCTTATTTCTTTGTGTGAACATTATGCAAATATTTCCACATCGTGACGTAGACATGTGGGGGCGTGTTTTAATGAGGCGTTTTAGCCCGGTCTGGATCAGCCTTCTATTTTAGATAGAATAAATCCTTTTGTGGGAGACTGAGCTTTGTAACTCTGCAGATCGTATACATGCACAAACAGCTACATAACACGCTAAAGAAAAGGAAAAAAGAAATCGCATCATATGACCCCTTTAAAAAAAAAGTATGTTCTATGAGTAGCATGAATGAAATTCAGACTTACTACAGCCACCATATTGTTACTGTCTCTGTGACTTAGAGCATTAATTTTGTTGGTTTACTACCATTCACACTGCCATTCTGTGGCTTCATGGGAAAGTTAGATGTCCATCACAGATGCACTCCAGATTCTTGGTGGAAGTAGTAAATAATCTGAATACTTTTTACCTGCTGTTTTTCAGACTATGAATTCGGAAATACTACTCTTTTGGTCTACTGTTTTTCGCATACTATATAGTATGAAAGTAGTCATATTTGCACACAATTTTTAACTCTGTGTTGCTCTATTTGTTTGAGTATCCATAACAGCTCGACACATCAACTTTTGCACAACCAATGTTGTGAGTTTAGGCAAGGGATATTCATCTGACCAGTAGAATATGGGTTCACCAAACCTGTTTGAAAACTATTGTGTTTCGTAATGCTAATGACGCAGAATTTAACACACTTTAAATACAGCAAGGAAGACAAGACCAGTTGCAATTCAGTTTGCAAATAAAACTCTGTAACTGAGAAATTGGCTGAAAATTATCTACAAAATGTCTACGATAAGCGGTTTGTACTGAACAAATTGCAGAAATCTTTAGGTTTGAGAACAAAGCCTTAGGTATTCGCTATTATTAGATTTCTGCCTGATACCGATAAGCTGAAAATGATTTTGATGTTACGGCTAATAACCAATAAATAATTGATAATAAAACTGTATTTTGTGCAATAAATAAATAAATGCACTGAAATAAAATCAACAGGCATCATCATATTATAAATTAAAATAGAGACTAAATTATTAGTGTGCAATTAGTTAATTAAGTGAGCATTAGAAGATGGCAAAGTTATTCTAAAGATAAAAATTAGTCTGAAGAAAACATGCACAAATAATATCCAATATTAATCAAGACCAAAAAACATAGAAATCTGTAAAATCAACAGACGTATTGTGCATCACTCAAACCCAAACCAGAATATTTGAGGAATATCAATATAATGCTGCCTTGCAAACACTGTAATTGAACTATAGTGCATAAATCAGTGAATAAAGAAAGTAGAATTGAAAAGTAGGTAGTATTTTTCACCCCAAATGCATCATCGTATCATAAAATGAGCAAGCATCTAATATGAAAAGAAAGAGAGTAGGAAGTATGTGTGAGGGAGGGTGGGGCAAGTTATATTTAGTGCCACGAGAAAATGTGTGAAACAGTTTGTCATCTGGGTTGCCTAAGCTGAGTGGGCCTCTAATGAATTTGGCTCCCTCTCCCCTGAGGTGCTTGGGGGAAAAGCTTTGATGTTAGTTTATTAAATCTCTGTTTAAAAGCTGCTCTTTCAGTTAGCCACTGGAATCCAGAGGCTTTTTTATTTTATTTTGCTTTCTCCGGTGGATGGATGACCTGGGAGTGCAGGACCTCCACTTAGCCCCCAGCGGCAGCCACGAGACCATCAGTGCTCCTCTCAACCTCGTCTCATGTCCTCACCTTTTTCTCTTGGTTTTGTGTTATTAAAAGAGTTGGAAATCACTACCCGTGTCGTCCCTGCCTTTACATTGTACACAAACACACACAGACGCTGATAGTAAAATATGAATGTGATTACAGAAGCTACTGGCCAATCTGAAACGCATCAGCACTTTTCTTCGGTTCTTGGGCCAGTTGTACTTCACAAATCATTTCATGTATATGGAACACCTAGCATGAGGTGCTTTGCTGCCAAGAATGCATCACTACCCTCTAATTCACAAAGCATGACTTGGCAATTTGGGGTGCCTGGCAAATCTCCAATCAGAATCACTTTTACCTCTTTTGAAATAAATATATTTGGTTTACAGCATCCACAAAGTAAAACTCTAAAAAACGTTCTTTGTTGTGCTAGATAACACACTATAAAACCAAGTGGGCAAAAATTGCTGCCAGACCTTTTCTCTTCACATTTCTTGATCAGTTTTGTTCATTGACATTTAATTAACTGGCTTGCCAGTGGTTTTTAGTGGATGTATGAAGTCGGTTCTCCTTAAATTCTCACAGGCATACTATAATTCATCACAGTAAATAAGAACATGATCCATCAACTACAAAGGGGTACTTTTTGTCTTCATTTTGAACAGTACATCTGTTGTTTTAATATCTGAAACCCAACAAACCTCTTTTTTTGTCAAGTGTTTGAATGAAAAGCTTGCTTGTGGTATCTTTCTGTCATATACATGCCACTTCTTTTGATATGTTATACAGTGAATTTTGTGTAGGAATAACAGTTTTCAATCAGTAACTGCTTTCACAAATAATTTCAAAGAAACCGCAATTAACAGTTTTGAAGTACTCCAACTAATACTGCTATTTAGGCTTGATTTTATAAAAATATAAATAAATACATAAATTCATAAGAATCTGTTAAATGTTCTGTATGTTAAGAACCTGATACATTTTAAAGTATGATATGCAAACTCTTATTGGAGCCGCTGTATCTACACTCACTGGCCACTTTATTAGGCACACCTTGCTAAACTGCCTTAATTTTCGTGGCATAGATTCAACAAGGTGTTGGAAACATTCCTCTGAGATTTTGGTCCATATTGACATGATAGCATCACGCAGTTGCTGCAGATTTGTTGGCAGCACATCCATGATGCGAATCTCCTGTTCCACCAAATCCCAAAGGTGCTCAATTGGATTGAGATCTGGTGACTGTGGAGGCCATTTGAGTAAAGTGAACTCATTGTCATGTTCAAGAAACCAGTCTGAGATGATTTGAGCTTTGTGACATGGTGCGTTATCCTGCTGGAAGTAGCCATCAGAAGATGGGTACACTGTAGTCATAAAGGGATGGACATGGTCAGCAACAATACTCAGGTAGGCTGTGGCGTTTAAAAGATGCTCAATTGGTACTAAGGGGCCCAAAGTGTGCCAAGAATATATCCCCCACACCATTACACCACCACCACCAGCCTGAACCATTGAGACAAGGCAGGATGCATCCATGCTTTCATGTTCTTTATGCCAAATTCTGACCCTACCATCTGAATATCGCAGCAGAAATCGAGACTCATCAGACCAGGCAACGTTTTTCCAATCTTCTATTGTCCAATTTTGGTGAGCCTGTGCGAATTGTAGCCTCCGTTTCCTGTTCTTAGCTGACAGGAGCGGCACTCGGTGTGGTCTTCTGCTGCTGTAGCTCATCTGCTTCAGGGTTTGACGTGTTGTGCGTTCAGAGATGGTATTCTGCATACCTTGGTTGTAACGAGTGGTTATTTGAGTTACTGTTGCCTTTCTATCATCTCTAACCAGTCTGCCCATTCTGCTCTGACCTGATCAACAAGGCATTTTCGTCCACACAACTGCCGCTCACTGGATATTTTCTCTTTTTCAGACCATTCTCTGTAAACCCTAGAGATGGTTGTGTGTGAAAATCCCAGTAGATCAGCAGTTTTTGAAATACTCAGACCAGCCCGTCTGGCACCAACAACCATTCCACGTTCAAAGTCACTTAAATCCCCTTTCTTCCCCATTGTGATGCTCGGTTTGAACTTCAGCAAGTCGTCTTCACCACATCTAGATGCCTAAATGCATTGAGTTGCTGCCATGTGATTGGCTGATTAGCAATTTGTGTTACCAAGCAATTGAACAGGTGTACCTAATAAAGTGGCCGGTGAGTGTATGTTCCCAATGTTGCTTTTCATAATTTAGCTCCTCCTATAATATTTAAATAATGAAGTCTTTTTTTTTAATAGCCTACTAACAAGCAGTGGCAGTGTTTCAATTTTTTCTGATTAAATAACTTTAGTAATCAGTTCAATTCAATAGGAATTTGATTGGAATAATTAAAAAGTAGGAAATTGAACTTGTTTTGATTTCAAACGTGACTTTAATTAAAATATGACAATTTAATCAGTGGAATTATTTGCTTTGAACTCACAGATTTCTATGGCAACACACAATCTCAACAAATCCCTTCCAAGACATGAGGCGCATTAGTTCATAATTTTATGCAACAGAAAGCATTGACAATACCACATGCAGCCTGGAAATGCCATTGCTGCATGATAAATGATCCGCAGTGAATTCTAATGGAGTCATTGTTGTAGTTCTGTTGCTGACCAGTGCTTCACGGCAGACTGACCACCAAACATGGATCTGTGAGAATGAACACCACATGGTGGCACTGGTGTCCCATTACAAAATCTCTGCAACCCACTGTCAACCAATGGAAGAAAAAAGACACAATACCAGATTACTGGGCTCGGATTTACACTTGGATTTCCAGTGAGAAAGCAAACCTGAAAAGTATGTAATGTGGACAAAATAAGGTCCCTCCAACACCGTAATTCAGTGGGTTTGATGAATCAGTATGGGGAACATGATCGAACACAAAGCATTACGTGATAGGACTAGACAATATCTGAAAGAAAGCAAATGCTGTATTTTATTTTAAATCAAAGGAACTATAATTTCAATCAAACAGCTGTTGATGTAAATTTAAACTGAAACCCAGCTAAATGAATTACTTATTTTATTAATTAATAATTTTATCATTTATATGCACCTATATGGCAATGCATAGTAATAATAAAAAAAATGCCTGTAAAATGACACACTAAAACTTCGGTGAATGCTGTGTGAGGATGCAAACTGAATAAGAAATTTGATAAATAAGACTGATTGAAAGCACTTGTTTGAAGTTATTCAGGGCAGTAAATCAAATTTACCAATAATTTTTAACACAATATTTACTTCTGGTCTTAAGGGAGTCTAAAGTTTACACTAAGCATATGCTTGCAAATCCATTGGCTGAAATAGGGAGGATGTGTCACATGTTTTTTACCAATAAATTGAGAAACTGAGCAGTTGAGCAGTTCGATTTATTGTATTTCTGCTTTATTTCAAATTGATCTTTCCTTTTCTTTAGTGTGTAGGTGCTCTGTTTTATGTTTATTCATCCAAGAGCATGTTTAAAAACAATTCTACTTCCTGCTAAATGCATTCTGAATAACCGGCACGTAAATGGGAAAAAGTTATAACTGTAGTGTTTCATTGAAGAGCCCCTTGGGAATCCCACAACAAAAATATACATAATACATAATAGAATCTGAGACTACTTTGAAGTAAAGAAACTTTGCTATTGTTATCACTGCTGAGTGCACACAGCATTTTTACTGGCAGATAATCTGAGTGTGGGTGAGCGTGCTTTGAAGATGTGCTAGCTTCCACTGCACTGAGTAAAAAAGAAAGCCATGCCAACAGAAAATGTCTAGATTCTTATAAACACGAACGGCTGCCTAAAATGAGAGTGGTAGCGCTGTGAGGCTTGTCAGCTGATCACACTACACCACGTTTCATTAACAAAAATTAAAAGTTCCTCTCAAACTTTCTCTCTTATCTTTTACGGCCTGTATTCACTTGTCTGTCGTTCCTATTGTACGAACCATTTATACTATCAAATGGAAGGGACTTATTTATGTGCATTTTAGCATGGACATCTGAGGGAACAAAAAACACTGAAAACACTGTCTTACAACCACGTCCTACACCATTGGTGAATCTGACGTACTGTTGCAGTCGTGGCTTTCATCATCGCTAACATGAAGGAGTTTCAAGATGTTATACAGTATAAAAACATGTTTTATTATATGTTCTTATTTCTTTGTTGTCTTGTTGTAAGAAAACCTATACAGAAGACTCATGAACTCTCCATGAAATTATTATTTTTTTTTTCTTCTTTGTTGACCATATGGAAAAAGCTATATTTTTTTTAGCATTCTCATTCATCTCAAATTGTTTTATCTTTCCTCATGGGAACTCAGTTAGATTAACTAATCACCTGAGCCATGAATATCATATGACTAATATTACAGCTCTGATTGGTTGTCCTAAACTTTTCACCACATGCTAAAAAAATCTGAACGCTGAGTTGAGAGCGATAGGTAAAGATGATGGGTTGATTTGACCCAGTTTGGTTGATTATATTTCATAATCAGTAACCGAACAGTGTTGGGAGTTGGGAATGTGGATATGAAAGAACAAGTTAAGCGAGATCCAACCATTCTCTGAATGCCGATATCACTTTGTCTATCGGTTTTCGTGACAGCAACATGTGAAAAGTCAGAGAAAACTAATCGAAATTGAGAGAGGAGAGAACTTTGAAACTGCCTGCAGTGAGGACTGTGTTCTTTTAAAACTTGAGGGCTTTGTCGGAGTGCTTTCACTCACTCGGTGACCAGTGACTGGTGAGCAGGAACCGAGAAAGCCAAAATAGTGTTTGAGAGGAGTGATTAAAATGCTTTAATCCTGTCGATTCTATATAATACACACTTTACTTCTGACTGTCAGTGTTTATAACAGGCTTTCAGTCTGTGTGATTCTCAGCTGCACTCAAGGCTGAAGTGTTTGGGACTGTACTGTTGGTGGAAGAGAATATAAATGAAATAACTGGTTCAATTTGATCAAGGGAAGATTTTAAAAAGCAGCTTTGTAATTTAGCAACTTTAATTACCAACTCATTTAAAACGTTTAACAATAGTTATGTATACACATTCAACCCAACCCACCTAGGCAAAACAACACTGTTGTCCCTTTTTGACCCAGGTTTTTCACTATTGATTAAAAAAATAAAATTATGAGCAGAACTGAAGACAAACTGAAAAGAAATTGCTAGTTGGAGGCAGATGGAATTACAGGGAGAAACCTTCTCAATCTAGACAGTATTTTCTTGGACAAAATTGGTATTTGGTCAATAAAAAGTGTAAAAAATCAATATTGGCAGCGTTTAAGAATATATAAAACGTTAGCCTCAAGGCTAGCCAGCATGGACTAAAACCATCATTATTGTTGCTTTTTAAAAATCCACGATTTGTACAAAAACTCAAGCTTTAGTGTCACTTTATGAAAAAACTTATGACTCAAATCACTTGATCAACATGGAATTCAAATTCATTTTATTCAGAGACCACAAAGATACTGACATCCAATCATTGTCTTCATTTAGCAAAAACAAACCTGATGGTTTAAGAGCTGCTCACTTAAAAATATAAAAGTCTTCTAAGGTGTCTATGTGTGCATTTGTGTTTGAAAGGAATAGATCGTCTCACTGTATGTTATGCGTCGGTGGTTGTAGCAATAGAGGCGCAATACGAAGGAGTAAACAAAAAGGAATATTCTTTAATCAATGGCATCAACACACGTAAGACATTAGTTAACTTAAGATCAGACAAACACAAAGGCAAAACTGAGGACTTATAAAGGGGCTGGAACAAACGAGGAAACAAGGTAATTGAATCAAACAGAGGTGATGAATATAACTAATTAACAAAACTAGGTCAGAAACTAAAACAGGAAGAACCAAATAAGGACAAAAAGGAAACTAAACAAACAGTTCTGTTACAGATATCGCCCCCCTCCCGGAAGGTGCGTCCCGCACCGTAACAGTAACATCGGGGAGGGGGGGGGCGGGCGTCCTGGAGGCTGGAGCAGAACCAGGCTAGGATAGTGAAGCCTCCAGGACGGATCAGGAGCCTTTGGAGACCATGTCAGGACTGGAAATTCGGGAGGCCATGGCGGAACTGGAGACTTGGAAGGCCATGATGGGTCTGGGTCCTCGGGAGACCATGGCGGATCTGGGGCCTTGGAAGGCCATGATGGGTCTGGGTCCTCGGGCGACCATGGCGGATCTGGATCCTCGGGCGGCCATGGCGGATCTGGGTCCTCGTACGACCATGGCGGATCAGGGTCCTCGGGCGACCATGGCGGATCTGGATCCTCGGGCGGCCTTGGCGGGTCGGGGTCCTCGGGCGGCCTTGGCGGATCGGGGTCCTCGGGCGGCCTTGGCGGATCGGGATCCTCGGACGACCATGGCGGATCGGGATCCTCGGGCGACCATGGCGGATCAGGGTCCTCGGGCGACCATGGAGGATCTGGATCCTCGGGCGGCCTTGGCGGATCGGGATCCTCGGACGGCCATGGTGGATCGGGGTCCTCGGGAGGCCATGATGGATCTGGGTCCTTTGTGGCCTTGGCCTTTGGCCTGGCCACACAAACTGCGGCTATATGGCCCCCCCCCAAAATTTCTTTGGGAAAGTTCCCCTCTGGGGCCCACCTTGGAGGAGAGGGTTCTTGCGGGCGCTCTGGCGGAGCGGACTCTTGGGGGCGCTCTGGAGGAGCGGACTCTTGGGGGCGCTCTGGAGGAGCGGGCGCTTGAGGGCGCTCTGAAGGAGCGGGCGCTTGAGGGCGCTCTGGAGGAGCGGGCGCTTGAGGGCGCTCTGGAGGAGCGGGCGCTTGAGGGCGCTCTGGAGGAGCGGGCGCTTGAGGGCGCTCTGGAGGAGCGGACTCTTGGGGGCGCTCTGGAGGAGCGGACTCTTGGGGGCGCTCTGGAGGAGCGGACTCTTGAGGGCGCACGGGAGGCGCGAAGCTGGATAGAACCAGCGGAGACGAAGGAGGGCTGGATGGGACCAGCGGAGACGCAGGAGGGCGCTCTTGCAGCGAAGACATTTGAGGGCGCTCTTGCAGCGCGGACACTTGAGGGTGCACGGGAGGCACGAAGCTGGATAGTACCAGCGGAGACGAACGAGAGCTGGACGGGACCAGCGGAGATGCAGGAGGGCGCTCTTGCAGCGCGGACACTTGAGGGCGCACGGGAGGCGCGAAGCTGGATAAAACCAGCGGAGACGAAGGAGGGCTGGATGGGACCAGCGGAGACGCAGGAGGGTGCTCTGGCAGCACGGACACTTGGGGGCGCTCTTGCAGCGCGGATATTAGAGGGCGCGCTTGCCGCGCGGACATTGGAGGGCGCGCTTGCCGCGCGGACATTAGAGGGCGCTCTTGCAGCGCGGACATTAGAGGGCGCACGGGAGGTGCGGGGCTGGACGGGACCAGCGGGAAATCAGGTGGGCTGGACGGGACCATCATCGCCGTAAACGGCGCAACGTTCATCGCCTGTTGCGGCGGTTTCCACATCGCCGCGGGCGGAACATCCTTCGCCGTGGATAAGGCTCCGGCTCGGGGTCGGAGACTCTCCAAACACCGGATGATGGCTTCTCTCCAAGTGAGGTCGGAGGTGTCTGGGAGCTCTCGCTGCTGGTGGTGCGTGAGCCCGAGCCGGAGCAGCATCTTGAGGGTCCCATCTTCGAGTGAGCTGGCGAGGGCGAGAGGCGCAAATGCCATCACATAGCTGATGGGGTCCTGGATGGCGTGAGCCAGCTCAAAAAATTGCGCGAGCTCGCCCATCTTCTGTGTCGGTCTGATCTTCTGTTATGCGTCGGTGGTTGTAGCAATAGAGGCGCAATACGAAGGAGTAAACAAAAAGGAATATTCTTTAATCAATGGCATCAACACACGTAAGACATTAGTTAACTTAAGATCAGACAAACACAAAGGCAAAACTGAGGACTTATAAAGGGGCTGGAACAAACGAGGAAACAAGGTAATTGAATCAAACAGAGGTGATGAATATAACTAATTAACAAAACTAGGTCAGAAACTAAAACAGGAAGAACCAAATAAGGACAAAAAGGAAACTAAACAAACAGTTCTGTTACACTGTAGTGATCATTTGCCTTTCTGCACTAAGAATATGTAAAATGTGTTCTCTATTGTTGAGTTAAACGAATAAGGAAATTATGATGAGATTCACCCACCATGACAGAGAATGACACATAACAACCGCATAGCATGACAAATGACTGACTTCACAGAGTTATGCAGCATTCAGGTTTTACGCTTCCCAGCACATTTGAAATATAATGACATTTTCTTATTTGTAACTCGTTGTCCTTGAACAAATTCATAAAATGCATTAGATTCCCAAATGAGAATGGCTACTACTTACTGAGATTTTTTTGTTTTATTTATTTATTTTCACAAAACTGCTCGTTAATCACCCAGACCTTTTGCAGACTCCAGTTGTGTATGACAGTCAACTGTCTGCATCTCAGCTACTACCAGGCTAGGATAGTGAAGCCTCCAGGACGGATCAGGAGCCTTTGGAGACCATGTCAGGACTGGAAATTCGGGAGGCCATGGCGGAACTGGAGACTTGGAAGGCCATGATGGGTCTGGGTCCTCGGGAGACCATGGCGGATCTGGGGCCTTGGAAGGCCATGATGGGTCTGGGTCCTCGGGCGACCATGGCGGATCTGGATCCTCGGGCGGCCATGGCGGATCTGGGTCCTCGTACGACCATGGCGGATCAGGGTCCTCGGGCGACCATGGCGGATCTGGATCCTCGGGCGGCCTTGGCGGGTCGGGGTCCTCGGGCGGCCTTGGCGGATCGGGGTCCTCGGGCGGCCTTGGCGGATCGGGATCCTCGGACGACCATGGCGGATCGGGATCCTCGGGCGACCATGGCGGATCAGGGTCCTCGGGCGACCATGGAGGATCTGGATCCTCGGGCGGCCTTGGCGGATCGGGATCCTCGGACGGCCATGGTGGATCGGGGTCCTCGGGAGGCCATGATGGATCTGGGTCCTTTGTGGCCTTGGCCTTTGGCCTGGCCACACAAACTGCGGCTATATGGCCCCCCCCCAAAATTTCTTTGGGAAAGTTCCCCTCTGGGGCCCACCTTGGAGGAGAGGGTTCTTGCGGGCGCTCTGGCGGAGCGGACTCTTGGGGGCGCTCTGGAGGAGCGGACTCTTGGGGGCGCTCTGGAGGAGCGGGCGCTTGAGGGCGCTCTGAAGGAGCGGGCGCTTGAGGGCGCTCTGGAGGAGCGGGCGCTTGAGGGCGCTCTGGAGGAGCGGGCGCTTGAGGGCGCTCTGGAGGAGCGGGCGCTTGAGGGCGCTCTGGAGGAGCGGACTCTTGGGGGCGCTCTGGAGGAGCGGACTCTTGGGGGCGCTCTGGAGGAGCGGACTCTTGAGGGCGCACGGGAGGCGCGAAGCTGGATAGAACCAGCGGAGACGAAGGAGGGCTGGATGGGACCAGCGGAGACGCAGGAGGGCGCTCTTGCAGCGAAGACATTTGAGGGCGCTCTTGCAGCGCGGACACTTGAGGGTGCACGGGAGGCACGAAGCTGGATAGTACCAGCGGAGACGAACGAGAGCTGGACGGGACCAGCGGAGATGCAGGAGGGCGCTCTTGCAGCGCGGACACTTGAGGGCGCACGGGAGGCGCGAAGCTGGATAAAACCAGCGGAGACGAAGGAGGGCTGGATGGGACCAGCGGGAAATCAGGTGGGCTGGACGGGACCATCATCGCCGTAAACGGCGCAACGTTCATCGCCTGTTGCGGCGGTTTCCACATCGCCGCGGGCGGAACATCCTTCGCCGTGGATAAGGCTCCGGCTCGGGGTCGGAGACTCTCCAAACACCGGATGATGGCTTCTCTCCAAGTGAGGTCGGAGGTGTCTGGGAGCTCTCGCTGCTGGTGGTGCGTGAGCCCGAGCCGGAGCAGCATCTTGAGGGTCCCATCTTCGAGTGAGCTGGCGAGGGCGAGAGGCGCAAATGCCATCACATAGCTGATGGGGTCCTGGATGGCGTGAGCCAGCTCAAAAAATTGCGCGAGCTCGCCCATCTTCTGTGTCGGTCTGATCTTCTGTTATGCGTCGGTGGTTGTAGCAATAGAGGCGCAATACGAAGGAGTAAACAAAAAGGAATATTCTTTAATCAATGGCATCAACACACGTAAGACATTAGTTAACTTAAGATCAGACAAACACAAAGGCAAAACTGAGGACTTATAAAGGGGCTGGAACAAACGAGGAAACAAGGTAATTGAATCAAACAGAGGTGATGAATATAACTAATTAACAAAACTAGGTCAGAAACTAAAACAGGAAGAACCAAATAAGGACAAAAAGGAAACTAAACAAACAGTTCTGTTACACTGTAGTGATCATTTGCCTTTCTGCACTAAGAATATGTAAAATGTGTTCTCTATTGTTGAGTTAAACGAATAAGGAAATTATGATGAGATTCACCCACCATGACAGAGAATGACACATAACAACCGCATAGCATGACAAATGACTGACTTCACAGAGTTATGCAGCATTCAGGTTTTACGCTTCCCAGCACATTTGAAATATAATGACATTTTCTTATTTGTAACTCGTTGTCCTTGAACAAATTCATAAAATGCATTAGATTCCCAAATGAGAATGGCTACTACTTACTGAGATTTTTTTGTTTTATTTATTTATTTTCACAAAACTGCTCGTTAATCACCCAGACCTTTTGCAGACTCCAGTTGTGTATGACAGTCAACTGTCTGCATCTCAGCTACTATCACCACACACCATTAAACTTTTACGAATCACGTCAATTCCCCAAATGATGGACTTTTCCTTCTTAACTACATAAAGAGAACTGATTTCAAAAGGTCCACTCTTGCCCCAAGCAATGCTTGCCATCAAGCAAACTAAGAAAATGAGAAGATAATGATGAGAATTATGAACGAATAATGAAAGGAATATAGCTTTAAAATATATTTATTAAATGATATGCAAAACTATTATGGCATGTTATAAATTTTTAAAGGTAAAATGTGTTCCTACATGCAGAACTGCAAACTAATTTTCAATCTAATTTCCAAAGTTTTCTTTCTTTTGTGAAACATAAAAGAAGATCTTTGGCAGAATGGTTTAAGAGTTTTGTTTTTCATAGATGATTTCAGAAGGCTATTGTGCATGCTTTTATGAAATACTTTTATGTTACTTTCATGGTGTTTTGGCAACATAAATCAGTCAAAAATTTGAAAAAGAGACTGTATGAGAATGATGTCATGACAACCCGTCCTTCATATGCGCATATGCTAATGTTTACCAGGTCAAGCATCTTAAATTCATGTATTATCAATATCTTTCACACCAGTCCACAAATGTATTTTGAGAGCAGCACAAGTAGCTTTCAAACTGTATTTCAAACCAATTGAAATGAATCAGCAGTAGTTCAATGGTGCACACCACTCATGCCATCCAGAGGATTTGATCCCAGAATTCTATTGGAAATATGCCAGAAACTGAGTTCCACTTACACGCCTCTGGTTGCTGGTTCCCTCAAAGCGAAACCCCTGCTCAGCGCTTCAGAGAATGCTTTCAGCATTAATAAAATCAGGGGGATACTAAAACAACATACAAGAGTAAAGATTCCTCTCCTTCTGTCCCCTTATTTTAGAATAACTGAAAGTCTTGGAAGGAATATTAATTATTTATGCTGAATTTCATAAGCTTGGAGAACTGTGTTTGGTCTTTTTATCAGAGTAAATATATTTATACACATGTTGAGCTCTGTACAGTGGCTATGCACAGAAACAGTATACTCATAACATAGCAGATGGATTCATTATTTATTCTGCAAAAAGGGGGGATAAAAAAAAAAAAGTAAATGTCTGTGAAGCATTGATTAGAATAACCAGGAGGGAAGCTGAACTGTGAATAGGCATTTAGTATTTAAAATAATTATTTCCATTTGGACCCATGGTAATATGCAAATTACAGTTTTAGGTTCAGCGAACCTTTCCATTTGTAACACAGAAGTCTACACCATGAATGCATTTTGCTTATCAGTTATTTTTTTTTTTTTACCTAGAAGCAATCCCACATCACAATTTACTCTTGAAAAATAAAACATCCACTCAGAACAGAGAAAGAAAAGCTTTCTGTGCCAAAAAAATGACAGATTGATAAGCGAACAAATAAACAGACAAGTAGACCAGCACCTCTGTCAATTAAACAGGTTTTTAGAAGGACCCCAATTAGCATTTTGGCTGCATGTATATGAATGTATTTGAAACAGGAATGTCATTACATCAGCAGCACTGCTCAATACAATTGTCAAATTAATGAATTCATTATTACCGCAAAAAAACTGTGTTTGGGTAAAAGCTGTCAAGAAATGCCTCAGTGACTCGAACATCAAAAAAAAAAAAAAAAAGACGATGAAATTATATATAAATGAAGCCTATTTTTAGAACCATTAAGATTTTTTCCCATTCCCCCTCCCATACATTTACATTTACTTGCATAAAATCATAGATTTGTATAATAGTATAGAATTGCATAGAATTGTAAGTGTTTTAAGTAAACTTGACATAAAACAATTTCAAATCAAATTTAAATAACTGTACTACAATATATGTATACTTAATTGTAATGAAAATAAGCATACTGAAAAAAAAAATAATTATAATTAAAAATAAAATAGAATCCATTTTCTTTTAATGCTAATTATATACTTTTTTGAAATATGACCAAGACATTTTCTTGACAGGCTTATGGAGAGTCGGAATAGGTCTATGGAGAGACAGTGACATGACATGACGTTAGCATATTATTTAGGTTCCTCTATGGCATGAGGTACACTGGAGAAAAAAAAGAGGAAAAACAATCTAGCAACTCAGTAATTGTATCTGAAATATAAATGGAGAAAACTTCCCATGAGTAATCTTATTACTGCAGGAAAAGGGAATTCATCAGATGAAAACCATTTAAAGGTGAACAATCAAAATAAGCTACATAAGCATTTAATCACATGCAAACATGTTTTCCATTGTTTCTTATCAAACAAGAGGTTTTTAATAAGCCATGCCGTGTTTAGATGTTGTACTCGGTGTGTAAGAGTCCAAAGGAAATGTTCATGTTGCATCTTGTAAAGATAATTTGCATTTCCTAATTGATTGGCCATATGGTTGCCAAATATAATACAGGTATAATTCCCCCGTGTATGAAAACTCCTATTAACTATGAATTTTCCCTCAATAAACTCATAATTTGCTGCTTATTAATAGTTAGTAAGGGTAGTTGTTATGTTTAAGTATGGGGTAGAATTAAGGGACCTAAAATATGGTCATGCAGAATAAGGCATTAATATCTCTTTATAAGTACTAACAAAGAGCCAATATGCTAGTAATAGGCATGCTAATAAACAACTAGTTAATAGTGAGAATTGGTCTAAAAATAAATACTTTGAATTGCTAATCAGTTACTATATAAAGTTTTTCTTAGTGGATACTTCACATGGATGGATGGATGGACGGACGGGCGGATGGATGGACAGACGGACAGCTGGGTGGCTTTATATCAGCTTTACAGTATTTAGACGTGGGAAATAGGTAATGCTGATGTGAGGTATGAAGAAGTCTATTGTACTGACAAGGAATCATAATATAGGCTGACACAAACCATATTTAGGCTGCTTCTGGTCATAGGGGGTCTTACTGCCGAAGAAAGCACTCGGCTTCATGAGCCCACCACACCCAGTGGAGCGAGATAACAGCTGTGCCTTCTGGGGTGTGCCAATCAGCCCTGCCACGCTCAGAGAGGCCACCTTGGGTGAGCTCTAATAGCACCTGCCAGTGGAAAAGCTGTCCTCATGCCTGGCCTGGCTAGACGCCCATTACGACCAATCTCCCATGGTTACGGCCCCTCCAATCTGACAGCACTCCCGATCCAGGAACAAAGGGCCTCCACACTAGGTGCTCAGAGCTCACCATCTGCAGAGCTACACCTAATGACTGCCTTTAGTTGATCATGTGGTGTTTGGTCTGTGCATGAAACATCAAACATCAATTAAAGATGACAGAAAATCTTTCGTAGTTTGAAGTGTGACAGTCAACAAGAAAGCAACACTCACCCTATTTACTTGTATTTAATTTTTGACAGGAATGAAAATGAGGCTGTGAGGGATAGAAGTACAGTGTGATCAGTGGATTGTACTGTTGTGTAATAACATGCCAATTGTTCAGCTGAATACATTTTTCTAAAAGACGTTCAGTAGACCAAAACTTCATCAAACAGCAAAAAATATATGAGTTGTTAAAATGACATACTGTATATTCAAGGACCTTTAAACAGTGGAAGCTATACAGTAGTAAAGAGTGCAAATATATCCCTCACAGCCTCGTTTTCATAAACATTGAATAAGTATTACATTTTCAGTCCATAAGAAGTTACTTATGAAGAGTTACTATTTGAACTCCCATGTTGGTCGATCAAACAGGTTTTTCTGCCCCAAACCTACACATCATTTGAAGCAGAAGTTGACATGTTGGACCATTTAAATGCAACAAAATGTGTAGTGTATATTCAGCATTATAATTGACGTAATATTGGAAAGCCCATTTTAACATACTTGTTTATGTTTCATACTTAATTCACAATTACACAAAAAAAACATAACCTAGCAGTACCAGCAGAGACACTAAATAGATTAAACAATGGGTTTTTGAGAAATCGATTATTCCTGACAAGTGCGGCCTTTTTAATTTAGATTTATTTATTTATTTTAGATGATGAATTGCAGCAGCAAATTTTATGCTTGTCAATGTATAAAAGTTGGGCAATTCAAAAAAGTCCTTCTCAGTGATTCTCGACAGGTTTGGCTGATGATGCCAGTCAGTCTGTTATGTTAGACAGGCTTCGATCAGCTAGCAAAGCATTTTTGCGCTTCATGTGAATGTGACAATTTAGTTGGACTGCACTAGTGCATGTAGTGCTTGTCTGAAATTGATCATTGATTTTTGTCTGCCAGACAAGGCTCAGATGACTTACTGACACAATTTGTCCCTTATGAGTTGCCTTCTACTTTGCAATGAGACAGCCGCAGCTACAGTATTAAGCAGACAGCTTAAAACATGCTAGCTTGCTAACTTCAGATAAAGTTGTTTGCAAACCTAGCAAGTACTTTGTCAAGAATTTGCATGATCCTTGCAAAAAAAAGTAGGCTATTTGATTCTGGATATTTGGTTTGTTGAGCACGGCTAATAGTCAGTAACTCAGTTGAAATGCACGTGTAGTAAAACTAGAAAAGGGAAGCTTAAGACAAATTGTGGATGTTGTTTGAATACTTGTGCAGTTTGAAGAGTGATTTGAAGTCTGAATGTTATATAAACCTTTGTGAAGTTTTAATAAAGCAGCTGTATTGTTTGCTATGTGGTTGCTAATTTGTTGCAAGCGGTTGCTAGAAAGATGTTTGCTACATTGCTACTTGCTATTGTGTTTCACATGTTCACACTCTTTTGGAGGGTGGTTGATAAGTGGTTTTTAAAGGTGGTTGCTATCAAGCAATGCTAAGCATTTATGGCTAAGGTGTTTTAAGTGGTTGCTAGGCACTTGCTATGCAGTTGCTAAGTTGTTTTGAGTGACTGCTATGCTATCTCTAAGGCACTATGTGGTCATAAGTGGTTGCTGAAGTGCAGATGTCTAGATAGATGCTTTAAACATTATTTCTAAAGCTACAAAGAAGTTCAGGCGATATATATCATCTTCTATAATTGCCTTTGGTCACCCAAGGGTACAACTGAGTGTCAGACACTTTTCCAATATATTTTTCTTGAAATCACAGCATAAAAAGAAGTTGCATTCCCCCCAGTTTGATCTAAACATAATGTTTGTACCCCGCTGCTATGCAATAAGGTATCTCTATAAAAATCCCTGATCTCTCAAACTCTCCATTTCTCTCTCCATCTGTCTATTTAAGACCTGGGGTTGGGTTTGGATGCATTTAAGATGCATTAGGGGTTCCTGTTTTCAGCTTTTCATTAACTTTTTAACATATGCTAATGACACTACTGTCTGTTAGGCAACTTTGAAAACTTTTTAAACAGCAGATTGTTCTATTAGCATATGTGTCTATTTTGGATATATTACATGGCATTTATGCCATTACCATGAATCGTTCTTGTTTAGCATTGCTCATACTGAATCTGGTTACTTTTTCATGTAATTCATAGTAATATTGCATCGCCAGCCTCTCTACTCCCTAATATTAAAGCTCTTATTTAGTCAGTGATAAATGGAGTTCCTGGGAAATGTGCTACATTGTAGATTAGTTCTGCCCCCACTAGTGTCAGTATGTTAAAGGTCTTGTTTTGAAATGGAATTTCTCAAACTGTGCATTGCTCTTAGGCTTCTAATTATGATGATAGTTAGGGGGGCAGATTTGTCAATAATGATTGTGACTTGGTAACTTGCATGCAATGCAAAGCAACATATTTGGACACATTCATGCATTTCATGTGCAGCTTAAGTGTCCTTAACAATTAACTGTTAGTGCTTGGGCTTGTAATAGTAACTTAAGGATATTATGCTTATCTAACCACAATTAGTTATTAAGTCAATGAATAACTAATTACAAAAATAATTCAATCTAGTGGAGGGAAACTTAAAAATAAATAAAAATAAATGGGTCTAACAATTATGGCAGAGAGGAAATGCCATTATTTCAATGTGATATCCAATTAATTCTCCATTCTCTTTATTATTGAAGATGTTGTTTATTATTCCCTTCACCTTCCGACCCCACTCCCTACGGAAGGTATTTAATTTGTTTGATCATACTGTATGTTATACGAAAACAATCACAATACTGTATACTTACAGTATAATAATAATAATGAAGTAATATTCTGATCATTTGTTTTGTGCTTCAAAAATCAATTTGGAGAAGAGATATTAGCACGTGCATGGCCTGAAAAATGGACATCAACTTTATATGCCAGCAACAACATGCACAGATTTTCCTCCCCGAGACAATAATTGCATTATTACTCTGAGCGCTTTATTACTTTCATTAAGCTTATTTCCCTTGTGATGTATAAAGGAATGCTTTGTATTGTGAATGTATCTGCTGTTCATTAGTGCATTTCATACACTTATTAGATAAAATGTTCAGATCAGCATCCCAGAAAGGTAAAAGAGCAAAGAATAAATGAATACCAGATAATTTAAACAATTCAATCAAATTGAAATTGAAACACGGGGTTATGTTCATGCTACTGTGAGTCGCAGTCTTGACAGGGAATGTTTGAGCTATACAGAGTTGAAGAGCAATGCATAATGAGTTCTCCTGTGAGCTATGTCACGTCATCTGGGGCAGGTTTTCCGTCAGCATGGAGATAAAATGCAGAGTTGTTTGGGCCCGTGGATATGAGACTTTTGGTTCTCCATTGTTTTAATTCCGCATAATTCCTGCCATAATTCCACAGCACAGTGGAACAATACAGAGGATTAGGGAATGTGGGTCGTCTCCATCAGTTAGGCAGCACTGCAGAGCCCTCCGAAGGAGAGAGACAGCTCCAGAGACACAAAGAGTGGAGGAAAACGGTATAGACAGTGAAATCTGCAGTTAGATATCCAAAACAAAGCCCCCACTAAAATAGGAGACAAAGGTTGCGTTATATAACACCGATCAGTGTGCACATTGTTTCTGAGCTCAGGGAGTGGGCTGCCATAAAAATACATCACACACGCATTATGCGTTTTGGGAAGATGCAGATAGAATTGTTCAGGAATAACTCGGCAGTGAACCAGTTCAGGTTGTTCAGGTTCACTGTGGAAATTCAGTCACCGATTAGCCATTGTTCTCAGATGCTAAAGAAGAATTCTGGGTTCGAGGTCAGCAGTATCTCAATATGCAGGCCTTTCGTGTATTATTGATGGAAAAAATAAACAAAACAAAAAAACTGCTTTAATAGTGAAATCTCATTAGGGTGACCTTATCTTGTTCCTTCGAAACATGAGAATAAGAGAACAGGAACATAGCATATTAAATTAGTTCCTTATTATTTAAAATACACAGAACATATGAGAGAGTCACGTGACGTGCTCATGAACCTAGTGAGTAACATGCCTGCGAAACCGGAGGCTGCATTTTCAGGAACACAGTCCTAGGACCACATTTCTAGGACCCTAGGTTTTTAGTGACAATGCCACCTACCGAATTGGAGGATCAGCGAAGTTGGATGTGTGGGTATCAAATGTGAATCCATTTTTAATGTTTAACATTTTCAATTTTCTTTTGATAGGCCATCATATATGGCCTGGCTGGGCTTCAGGATGCTGAGCAGGACGTCCTCTCTGGTCTTGATTATCATCACAGGTAAGAGTAGAAAATGGAATTGTTTTTACATAATGTCCAATGTATCCTTTTTTTAAGCTTTAACAGTATTTCTGTTAACCTAGCAGTTATTATGTTCTCCATTTACTATTTCAGTGAAGTGGAAAAATTTAATAGGGTGATCTCTCTCTATTATTTTTTTTTTCTCAGTTCAGATGGGCTTTATTGACATGCACGTTTCAAGAACCTTTGTTCCCACAACATCAAAATATTTTTTTCCCAAATCTTTGAACAGTATGCAATAATAGTATTATGAACATTAATTGGTATGAAGATTTATATAATTATTTTTGTATTGTATATGTGTGTGCGCTCTGTGGTAACTAAAATCTTTTAAATATGAAATTTAAAATTAGAGAGTAGAACACGTTCAACTAAATGTTCCTTATTTCATTGACTTCTCTCTCTTAGGAGTCAGTGAAGACGTTGTCCATGAAGTTCCTCTTCAGGAACTCGAGCTGCGTCGACGACGCTTCGGGGAATGCCTACAGCGTAACCGGCTCTGAATACCAATCAAATCTGTCCAGAAAATGGGAAGGGACGTCATGGGCGAGGTGACGTAATGACCAGCTGGTATAAAAGCACGTGTGGTGAAACCGGCATCAGCTTTCTGTGATTCAGCTAAGCGCTCTGTGTCTTGTGAGTCCTATTTACCGTTGTCTGTCTGTTTTGTAAACATGTCAAAGCGAAGTGGGAAAAGGAGTGAGGCGCAATACAGGCTCTGTGTTCCTCCATGCAAACGTTATTTTTGTGCATAGGATACACACAGTCTGTGTGTGCTTTGCTTGGGAGCGAGGCATGCGGAGGCAGCCCTCGAGGGGGCTGACTGTCTGCACTGCGAGGGTTTTCCTCTGCGTGTGCTTTGCTCCCGAAAGGCTCTCTTCTCCGGAGAGGGCTCTTTCACTAGCATTCCCCGCGGAACTGGACACGCTTCCACTGAGGCGGAGCGGAGACGGCGTTCGTGGGGTTCGCAACGGGATCTGGCAGAGGGATCAGAGACAAACGCGCTTCTCTTGTCTTCCTCTGAGGAGGTTGACATGGGGAGCGCCGAACATGTCGCACCCCCTCTTTCACCCCACTATGAGGAGCTTGTGGAGGTGATCACTCGGGCTGTGGCCAAGTTGAACATTGACTGGACAGCCGAGTGTTCAATCGAACCGCAGAGAGGCAAACTGGATGAGCGTTTCTTGCGGTTCCAGACCTCACCTCCACACCGGAGCCTTCCCTTTTTTCCCGACCTCCACACCGAGGTGTCGAGGTCATGGGGAAAACCCTTCTCGGCCCGCCTCTTCGCCCCCCTCACATGGTTATTGCGGCCGTGTGATGGGGGCGGGGGAGCTTGGCTATGGGGCGATGCCGCGCGTGGAGCAGACGCTTGCAAGCTATCTGTCTCCTGATGCGGCGTCATCCCTGAAGGCTCCGACCTTGCCCACCAAGCCGCTGCGTACATCATCGGCGCTGGTGGGCAAGGGGTACGCGGCAGCGGGTCTGGCTGGTTCATGCCTGCACACCATGGCGGTGTTGCAGGCATACCAGGCGGACCTGCTCAAAGATTTGGATGAGGGCGAGGGAATTTCTGCTGAGGACGTTCGCGAACTCTGCAGAACCGCTGATTTGTCTCTCCGCGCCACCAAGGAGACCGCCCGTGCCATTGGGCGGTCTATGGCAGCCCAGGTGGTGGCGGAGAGGCCTGTGGTTGACCCTGTCAGACATCAAAGAACGTGACAGGGTCTTCCTCATGGACTCCCCGCTGTCACTTTCTGGCCTGTTTGGTGACGCTGTTGACTCGGTGGTCAGCAGACACCAGGAGGCTAGGAGGCAGGCGGCAGCATTCCAGCGGTTTCTCCCTCGCTGCTCTCCAACTCGCGGGGCTGCTGGGCGAGAGCAGCCTCTGCCGCGTACTGGCTCCTCATATAGGGAGGCACAGAAGGAGAGCGTGGCCAAACGTGCGCCTCCTTCTAAGCGGGGTAAAAAGAAGAGTGCGCGGCCGAAGACCTCTCAGCCTAAGCAGGATCTGAGGGCCGTGCTTCAGGCAAAGAGGTCTTCGGCCAAGAGGCCCTGATGGTGGTGGACCAGGGCTTATGAGGGTAGCCCCCGCTGGGTTAGAGCGACGATCGCGGCAACACACAGCGATCGTCGCCCCCCAGTGCCCTCAGGAGATCGTTCTGCCAACCTTGCCACCTACGGTGCTTCAGGGCGCAGCGGTCTCCAGCGAGCGCATATCTCAGTTGCTTCCGCCCGGGTTCGTAGCGGAGCTGGGATGCTCGCCGCCCCTTCGGGGGTCTCTGGAGCAACTAGTTCGGTCGTTCCCTGATTACACCAGAGGCCAGCCTCGAGAGACTGGTTCCCTTAGTAGACCATTTCGCAGCGTGGAAACTACTGCCAAATGTGTCTCGATGGGTCCTGCGCACTGTAGAAAGAGGCTACAGAATCCAGTTTGGTTCTCGTCCGCCTCAGTTTCACGGGTGATTCCCACGTTAGTTGGTCCCGAGCAGGCTCTGGTAATGGAACAGGAGGTGCATACTCTCTTAAGAAAGGAGGCCATCGAGGTGGTTCCTCCTCTCTCGAGAGAGTCCGGGTTCTACAGCCGGTACTTCATAGTTCCGAAGAAGGATGAGGGTTGCGTCCTATTTTAGATCTGAGGCATCTGAACTGCTCAGTCAGCAGACTGAAGTTCAAGATGCTCACGCTCAGGCAGGTCGTATCTCAAATCAAGTCCGAGGACTGGTTTGTCGCGATCGATCTGAAGGACGCATACTTCCACGTCTCCATTCTTCCCTCTCACAGGAGGTTCCTGAGGTTTGCTTTTGGGGGCGAAGCTTACCAGTATCGGGTACTTCTTTTCGGCCTAGCACTCTCACCCCGCATTTTCACAAAGTGTGTGGATGCCGCGTTAGCTCTGTTGAGGCTGCGGGGCGTCCGCATACTCAATTACATCGACGATTGGTTGATTCTCGCTCAGTCAGAGTGGAGGGCGGCTCAGCATCGAGATGCTGTTCTCGCCCACATGAAAGTGTTGGGGTTAAGACTAAACGCCAATAAAAGTGTTCTTTCTCCAGTACAGAGAACCACTTATCTTGGGGTGGTGTGGGATTTGACCACGATGCAGGCGTGTATGTCTCCTGCTCAGATTGTGTCGATCCTCACAGAAGTCAGGAGAGTGAGAGAAGGCCAGTCACTCACTGTAAAGCAGTTTCAGAGACTGCTGGGTCTGATGGCGGCTGCGTCCAACGTTTTAGCCTGCTGTACATGAGACCCCTACAGTGGTGGCTAAAGACCAAGGGGTTCTCCCCGAGGGGAAACCCGCTTTGCATGATCAAGGTCACGCGGCGGTGCCTACGTGCCTTGGACATGTGGAGACAACCTTGGTTCTTGTCCCAGGGCCTGGTGTTGGGATCTCCTTGTCGCCGCGCAACGCTAGCGACGGACGCATCCCTCACTGGTTGGGGAGAGGTCATGAGTGGCCACCCTGCCCACGATCGGTGGAGAGGTCGTCATCTTGTCTGGCACATCAACAGGCTGAGATGTTGGCCGTGTTTCAGGCTCTGAAACACTTTCTCCCAGACCTGAGAGGTCACCATGTGTTAGTTCGCACCGACAACACATCAGTGGTCTCTTACATCAACCACCAAGGAGGTCTGCGGTCGCGCCCCCTGTACAGGTTGGCACACCAGATCCTTGTGTGGGCCCAGGGCAAACTTCTCTAATTGAGAACTGTTTACATCCCTGGGCATGTCAATGTGGGAGCAGACACCCTGTCGAGGCAGGGGCTGTTATCCGGGGAATGGATGCTTCACACCGAGGTGGTGGAGCAGATCTGGAGAGTGTTTGGCCAGGTTCAGGTGGACCTCTTCGCTACTCAGGAGACAGCGCAATGTCCCCTCTGGTACTCTCTACGTCATCCAGCTCCCCTGGAGGAGAGGAGGAGATCTCAGATCGCCATCTCACTCTGAAGACCGTGTTTCTTCTGGCGATGGCATCTCTGAAGAGAGTGGGGGACCTGCAGGCCCTTTCGGTGGCTCCTACCCATTTGGACTTTGCGCCTGGTATGGCCAAAGCCTTTCTATACCCTCGTGCAGGGTATGTCGCCAGGGTTCCTTCTGTCACACCACAGCCTGTCGTACTGCAGCCCCTTAGTCCTCCTCCCTTTCACAATCCTGACCAGATGAAGCTAAACCGTATGTGTCCAGTGCGAGCACTGGACGCTTACGTCCACAGAGCTGCCATGTGGAGAAGGACGGACCAGTTGCTAGTGTGCTACGGTCCTCCTAAGAGAGGTCTGCCTGCTTCCAAGCAGACCCTCGGTTGGTGGATTGTGGATGCCATTCACATGGCCTATGAGTCTTCTGATAAACAAATGAAATCAGTATCAATAAAATTAATCTTTGCAGAAGTTGCATCTGAAGTGGTATTTAGCTGTATATACACATGTTAATGCAGCTTAGAGGGACATGTAATGCTTTAACTTGCAGTTAGAAATGCATAAATAATGTTTTGATTTTTTAAACATGAAATGTTGAATACTCATATTTGACATTATTTAAAAAATAAAAATATACTGTAAATGTGAAATTAAAACCGCCAGTGGGTGGCAACAAGTCACTGTTAATAAGTGAGTCATTGCGACTGAACCGAATCATTTAAACAGTTGATTCATTCAGGAAGGAATCACTGTCATGTTGCTCAGAGACGCAAAACAGCGCTGTGGCTGTGTTTGGAATATTTTTTTGTTGTCAAAATAGCGCAAAACCAGAAAATATGGTGTCTAAAACGCAAGTCTCTTGATATTAACTTATTGTTTAATGAACTGTTGAATAAAATCAATATTACATTTGCAACCATGCTGATTTTTTAAAATAAAAAACAGCACACTTTGTGTGATATTGATTAACTATATGAATTGATATAAATGTATACATTTTCTGCCCCCTTTTCTTGAATTGTGATCATTCTTAATGCATATAAATAGACTGAATCATGCAGTGAAATAATGCACTCTAAAGTACGTGCACTAGTTAGACTTCGTCACGTAGTCGCGTATGAGTGCACTCTGTAGGTGTGTTTTGTGTGGTTTTTGCTATATACTCGATAATGCCATAATGTCTCATGAGTTCAGTATTTGCGCTAAACCTGCGCAGATTTGGCTTGCATGAACTTCCCCAAGACATTAATGAGTGAACATAACTTACGAAAAGTAACCTGCCATAGTGATTTGACAGCGTTACCCGCCATAGCCGACTTTTACCCGCATTTGGCGGGTGTTAATTTCAAACCCTATATAGATATATATATATGTATATATATATATATATATATATATATATATATATATATATTAGTTGTATGATATGTGAATTATACAGGTACATCTCAAAAAATTTGAATATCATGAAAAAGTTCAGTTTTTCTTGTAACTTATTTCAAAAAGTGAAACTTTCATATATTTTAAATTCATTACATGTAACGTAAAACATTTCAAAAGTTTTTTTTTTTTATTTTGATGATGAGCTTATAGCTCATGAAAGTCAAAAATCAGTATCTAAAAATATTAGAATATTTACATTTGAGTTTCAATTAATGGCCATCCCTACAGTATAAATTCCAGGTATCTCTTGTTCTTTGAAACCACAATAATGGGGAAGACTGCTGACTTGGCAATGATCCAGAAGACCAACATTGACGCCCTCCACAAAGAGGGTAAGTCACAGAGGGTCATTATTGAAATGTGTGGCTGTTTACAGAGTGCTGTATCAAAGCATATTAAATGCAAAGTTGACTGGAAGGAAGAATTTGGGTAGGAAAAAGTGCACAAGCAACAGGGATGACCGCAAGCTTGAGAATACTGTCAAGCAAAGCTGATTCAAACACTTGGGAGAGCTTCACAAGGAGTGACCTGAAGCTGGAGTCAGTGCATCAATAGTCACAATGCTCAGACATCTTCAGGAAAAGGGCTACCAAGCCACTTCTGAACCAGAGACAACATCAGAAGCACCTTACCTGGGCTGTGGAGAAAAAGAACTGGACTGTTGCTCAGTGGTCCAAAGTCCTATTTTCAGATGAAAGTAAATTTTGGTTTTCATTTGGAAATCAAGGTCCAAGAGCCTGGAGGAAGAGTGGAGAGGCACAGAATCCATGTTGCTTGAAGTCCAGTGTGAAGTTTCCACAGTCAGTGATGATTTGGGCTGCCATGTCATCTGCTGGTGTTAGTCAACTGTGTTTTCTGAAGTCCACAGTCAATGTAGGCATCTACCAGGAAATATTAGAGCACTTCATGCTTCCTTCTGCTGACAAGCTTTATGGAGATGCTGATTTAATTTTCCAGCAGGACTTGGCACCTGCCCACACTGCCAAAGGTACCAAAAGGTGGTTCAATGACCATGGTGTTACTGTGCTTGTTTAGCCAGCAAACTCTCCTGACCTGAACCCCATAGATAATCAATTGTCAAGAGGAAGATGAGAGACACCAGACCCAACAATGCAGATGACCTGAAGGCCGCTATCAAAGCAACCTGGGCTTCCATTACACCTGAGAAGTGCCACATGCTGATTGCCTCCATGCCACGCCACATTGATGCAGTAATTCATGCAAAAGGAGGCCCAACCAAGTATTGAATGCATATAAATGAACATACTTTTCAGAAGCCTGACATTTGTTTAAAATATCTTTTTTTTATTTTATCTTATGTAATATTTTCATTTTCTGAGACACTGAATTTTGGGTTTTCATTATCTGTAAGCCATAATCATAAAAATTTAAATATTTTATGCCAATGCTCAGACAACATACAGAATTACCAAATTTTGCCATAAGTTATATATATTAAGGTTCTGCAATATATAAATATATTGTGGAAACTTAATTTTCTGTTGCTTTGCAACGATTTGTATCGTAAAAAGCGCTGTACAAATAAACTCGAACTTGAACTTGAACTTCACTTTCTGAAATGAGTGACAAAAAATATAGATCTTTTTCATGATATTCAAATGTTTTGAGATGTACCTGTAAAGCACTAATATAAGTAAAATCTAAGGTCTTCTATTATAATGTAGGATATCAGAGACTGAATCAGACAATTTTAAGATGCATCAGAACATTGAAACCTGAGGAGCTGGAATGCAGAGAGGCCTCAAAGCTGTAACAGGACAATGCCATAAATCGGATTCCTGGCTCCTAACTAGCAAGCCTCTTTCACCAAACAGCTTGCAATACTGAGACAAAAGAACACTTATTGATAATTCCAATTCAAGGAGACTGTCAAATTTGTTGCAAGTAATCAAGACTGATGGTCACATGTAAGCCTGTGATAGAAGATAACTCTCTCTTGGGCGGGTCTCCACACATAGAAGACAGACCAAACCAAAATTCCTTTGTCTAAAGAACATGTCTTCGTTCTCCTTAGAACTACACAAATACTTTCTTTTTCATATGCCCATAAAATCATCCTAAAAGGAATTTTTATGCAGAACCCCACATATGATTTGAATACCCTTGTTTTAATCACTCATTGTGTATGTCTTGCTTTTAATAAGTATTGAATAGCTGAAGGATTAATATTCATGTTTAGTATGTACGAGTTTGAAAATTCATGCTTTAAATGTTTCTTCCAATCAATTATTTGTCAAATGCATCATAGTCTTGTTATTAGAAATCATGGACAAGAGTATACTTTGCAAGGGCCTGTAAAATTCGGACCATGTGACTGATAACAAGCTGATTTATGATGTAAAGAAAACCCCTAGCTAAGATAATAGCCTATCTAATTGGTCAAGACATCCAGATGGGACGGTCTGAAAGCCGAGTTTAAAACTCTTGTCCTGCTTTCTCCTCCTTCTCTCTCACTCTCTTTACTCTATCCTCAGCCAACGCCCAAGACCTCACTTCAAAGACTATTGAACTTCCAGCCAATCAGACACTTCGGGAAACCCCCTGTCTGCAACGAGGACACAAAGGAACCCCTAACACAGGCAAAGCAAGCAAGTAACGCCTCCAAGTTCTGAATTGGTGACTTTAATATAAATCTTAGCCTCATTGAGAAACTCAAAGCGAGGGTTAAATAAGTGATTGATGGTTGTTCAGGTCTATGCAATTGAACATATTGCTGTAAACTTGGGATTTCACATTGATTCTGTTCAAATCCCTATAAAATCATAAATGATTCCCTTTGAGCTAAATTAAACTATTTCTTTAAATTACATATTAATATTATTTGTATTACGCTTACAATAATATAGTTATTATTTATTGTATTGACATAATAGTTATCTACCTAAATTATAAAACACTTCTATGACAGCGTAATGTTTTTACTATGTTTATTATATTTTATTATAATCTCACACATCATGGATCTGCATTTTCTATAATGTATATCTATAAAAAAATACATATCTGATATGACTTCTTATATATAGCATCAAACAAACAATACAATTCTTATTTTCAACGATTAAAGATTAAACGTAAAAAAAGAAAGATGATTGCACAACCATCCATTAGGTGGCGATATGCACTAAGTGTGCAAATGGCCTTTGAACAGATTCAACAGAAGAAGAAGAAGAAGAAGAAGAAGAAGAAGAAGAATGGCATGGAATGGATTTTTTCACAGCAGTCACACAACAAACCCACTCCACGTCCTCCACTCAGGCAGCAGGTCCCAGGCATAACCCCTGATGTACACTGCACGCGTCTGTGGTGCGTTACAGCTCCGAAGAGGTTTTGTTCCGTCCTCCACACGGTGCCAACTTACATCAGAAGCGTTTCAGAAGCGAAGCAACAGGATTCGCGAGACCACGTGATTTGCCTGTCAGATGTTGTTTGGTTGCTCATTGTCCTTGTAAAAAGGATTTGTGATGTCATATAACACCGTATGTTTTTCTATTTCGAGGATGAAGCTCTCGTCATCCATTTCTGGCCTCTTGCCAAAGATATGTGACCGTGAAATACAATTGGGAGTCTGCAAAGGGTGTTTATTTTGAAAATGACATGACTTTTATTTTGTATTTGCTGTGCGGTTTAGACGCGGCGTGTGTCAAAAATAGACTAGGCGCCTATATTTAGCGAAGTGGCGCGGAGAGCCGCTTCTGGGACGCTTTTGAAATGTGCCGCGGTGCGTCTGGTGTAAACATCGGAGCCGCAACGCACCGCAGACGCGTGCAATGTACATCAGGGTTAAGGCTTCGGTTGAAAATGGCAGGTGTTAGGAATGCAGAGAAATTTTTAATTTGAGCGAGCGTGGAGCAATTTCACTGGAGCGGGATGAAATTGTAGGTGAGCAGGGAGCGGAATTGAGTGGAGCGGTCTGGTGCGCCCCAAATTCTCACCGCTCAGCTCCGCTCACATGCTCTGTTCTGGGTTGAATGAACTTACTCCTGGATTTGTTTTTGGAACCAACATACCTCGAGTAAGCAAGGTTTGGGTTGATCAACTGAGAGTTCAGGGTTTAGCAGATGGTAAGTTAACCCTGCTTTCTGGAACACAAGCTGTGTGTCACACAGAACAAGACAAAACAAGAGAAAGTATGCACCTGAAGAACGAGCTTCGTGCAACAAAACAAGACAACGAAAAAACACAACACACACAGACAGAGGAGCGCATGGCCCGAGCGAACTCGAGACCGCATGCTCCCGCAGCAAAACCAAACATGGAGCGTGAGTGTCCGAACCCCAACACAAAACCAGAACTGAGCCTGAACAAGACAAGAGTGCCGGGATCCGAACACCACGCTCCAACATGAAACAGCGCACGTAGACAAGAGAGCACATGGCTCGAGCACACTTGAAGCCGCGCGCTCATCAGAAAACAAGACAAGAAGGGAGTGTCAGGGCTCTGTCACAAAACCACGAATAAACTAAACCGAAGTGACAGAACCCTGACACATTTATGGTAAACTAAAATATACTTTAATGTAATTTTATTGAAACGAAACTTGTATTTAATTGTTGTTGTTTTTTTTATTTTAATTACACATTTGTAAGGATAAAGTTGCAATTATAATTATATACAAGTTTATAAAATACAATTAAATACAAGTTTCGTTTCAATAAGATAACATTAAAGTATATTTTAGTTTACTATAAATGTTTCTCAGTACATTCAACAGGACACATTAACCATTCAATGACAATAGAAGCAATTAAGATTAAATATAATGATACACTGAAGTAGGCTAAACAACTAATTAATGACAGCATTTAATATACATTTAAACTATATAATGTAGTCTGTTTGTCTTACTGTCTGATTTATTGCTATAGCATCAGCATAAAGCATATATGTGCTGAACACATAATAATTACAATCTTTAGATTTTCTCCAGAAATATTTTGAAGCACCTTGATGCAGGACACAGGTCTACTCTCTCGATACTTCAGTTTTCATCTGAGAGGCTTCTCTCTCACTCTTTCACTTTTTTAGCTCTTCTGTCCATTGGCTTTTAAGCAGAGGCTGTTGCAGTAGCTGTAGGATTTCTGACTGAAAGCTTGCCGACTCACTGTGAAGTTTGTGTTGTGAATATGGGCTGGTCACCTCGGCCAGGCCTGTATTGGAACAAATTCCAAAAGATAAACAGACAATGGCTTTATCAGACAGCAGACAGACCTTCTGTGAGTTCTAGTATGCCACATGTTCCCAACTCCCAGCACAGATTCCAGAGCAGAAGCTGACAGTTTGCAAATTATTCTGCACTGATGAAACAGGAAACATGGCTAAATAAAACTCGAATACGTATATTTAAGGCCTGGCAAGACCAGACACCATTGTATTTTCAGTCAGTACAATATGGACATACAGACAGCATATACAGGTGCATCTCAGAAAATTAGAATATGGTGAAAAAGTTCAATTTTTTTCTTGTAACTTATTTCAAAAAGTGAAACTTTCATATATTTTAGATTCATTACATGCAAAGTAAAACACTTCAAAAGTTGTTTTGTTTTGATTTTGATGATTAGCGCTAACAGTTAATGAAAGTCAAAAATCAGTATCTCAGAATATTAGAATATTTACATTTGAGTTTCAATAAATGACAATCCATACAGTATATATTCTGGGTATCTCTTGTTCTTTGAAACCACAATAATGGGGACCACTGCTGACTTGGCAATGGTCCAGAAAACGACCATTGACACCCTCCACAAAGAGGGTAAGTCACAGAGGGTCATTACTGAAATGGGTGGCTGTTAAAGGAGTGGAAGGAAGAATTTTGGTAGGAAAAGGTGCACAATCAACCGGGATGACCGCAAGCTTGAGAATACTGTCAAGCAAAGCCGATTCAAACACTTGGGAGAGCTTCACAAGGAGTGAACTGAAGCTGGAGGCAGTGCATCAAGAGTCAAGCCTGCTCAGACATCTTCAGGCAAAGGGCTACCAAGCCACTTCTGAAACAGAAACATCATCAGAAGCATCTTACCTGGGCTAAGGAGAAAAATAACTGGACTGTTGCTCAGTGGTCCAAAGTCCTCTTTTCAGATAAATTAAAATTTTGCTTTTCATTTGGAAATCAAGGTCTGGAGTCTGGAGGAAAACGCCTTCATTCATTCATTCATTTGGGGTTCTGTGACGTCTGCTGGTGTTGGTCCATTGTGTTTTATCAAGTCCAAAGTCAATGCAGCCGTCTACCAGGAGATTTTAGAGCACTTTATGCTTCCATCTGCTGACAAGCTTTATGGAGATGCTGATTTCCTTTTCCAGCAGGACTTTAGCAAAACCACTTCCAAGTGCTTTGTTGACCATAATATTACTGTGCTTGATTGGCCAGCCAACATGCCTGACCTGAACCCCATTTTGAATCTATGGGATATTTTCAAGAGAAAGATGAGAAACAGTCAATCCAACAATCCAGACGAGCTGAAGGCTCAATAGTGTCTCAGCAGAGCCACAGGCTGATCGCTTCCATGCCACAACTCACTGATGCTGGAATTTATGCTAAAGGAGCCCCCACCAAGTACTGAGTGCATAAATGAACATACTTGAACTTTTCTGTTTTGCAAATCCTTTTTTTGATTGATCTTAGGAAATATTCTAATATTTTGAGATACTGATTTTTGACTTTCATGAGCTGTAAGCTCTAATCATCAAAATTAAAACAAACAAAAAAAACTTTAAGTATTTTACTTTACATGTAATAAATCTAAAATATATGAAAGTTTCACTTTTGAAATAAGCTACAAGAAAAAAAATGAACTTTTTCACCATATTCTAATTTTCTGAGATGCACCTGTAAAATGTAGGCAGTATCCCTGTTTTTTTTTGTTTTTTTTCTAACAAGCCTACTGCTTTTTATGTTATAGGAGGTACTTCTGATTTGGGGACGTTCATCTCAAAAGGACTGAAACAAATAATTTCAAATCATAAGGTTGTTCTACAAATAATTCTTAACCATCAGTTTGACTTTGAATGAACGGTATACTTTCCTTCATGTTCTATTTTCAGACATCAGGAGGATAAAGTAATTATTGGTATTTTAAAGTGACATGGAATAACAAGAGTATCTATGGCAAGACAACACACACTGTGCATTTGTGGTCTGCTCTCTCAATTTATTTTACGTGACCTTTCTGGTTTTGTTTTCACACAGATGCATTAAAATGTATTTGTTTCCCTTCCCTTTCACTTCTAATCCCTATATTAACAGTGTTTACTGGAATGTTTGTTATCTGTCAAAATGATGAAATATAATCACTCAATGTTCCAGTTGATAAATATTTTTGATTAAGGCAACCTATGTCACATAAAATAGTATTAATATATAATTACATAATATAGTGTTATACAGTATGTGTTACTACAGTGGTATTTAACATGTCTGCAATATTGTAGTAATATTGAAAGTAATATTTAATGTTTGATGGTTGAAGGATAGATAAGTATAGATTTCCATAGGAAAAAGGTGGAATATGTATTTACAGATATAGACATTATGTAGCCATACCCCCTTTTTAAGCACTGCGCTCATTGTCTTCTGTCTTCTGTCTTTCTGTGTTTATGGCAATGAATATATATGTATATATATATGTGTGTGTGTGTGTGTGTGTGTGTGTGTGTGTACGTATATGTATGTACATACATATGTACACAACGTACCCTATCACAACGTACCCTAATCAGAAGCCATGGATGAACAAGGAGGTGCGGCTCCTGCTGAAAGCCCGCAACACTGCTTTCAGATTAGATGACGCTCAGGCCTAAAGCATATCAAGGGCTAACCTGAAGAGGGGCATCAAGAAGGCCAAGCACTGCTACAAGCTAAAGGTAGAGGAACATTTTTCCAACTCTGACCCCCGACGCATGTGGCAGGGCATCCAGATCATCAGTGACTACACGCCATGTAACTCCACTCCGACGGTCACAGACGTTTCCTTCCTTAATGAGCTAAATTACTTTTATGCTCGCTTTGACAATAACAACAAGGAGACAGCCACCAAGATCACACTCTCAGGAGACCATTAGACCCTCAAACTCACCTCCACAGATGTCTGCACAGCATTGAGCCGGATCAATGCATGCAAAGGCTGCTGGCCCCGAAGGCATTCCTGGACGTGTGCTCAGGATATGTGCAGAGCAGCTCGCAGGGGTCTTCACAGACATTTTCAACCTGTTCCTCACCCAAGCAACTGTGCAAACATGCTTTAAGTCCACATCCATTGTGCCAGTGCCGAAACACTCCTCCCCGACGTGTCTGAATGACTACCGCCCCGTAGCACTCACACCCATTGTTATGAAGTGCTTTGGGCGACTGGTCCTGGCACACCTCAAGAACTGCCTCCCACCCACACTGAACCCACACCAATTTGCAATCGAAGCAATAGGAGCACTGAGGATGCAGTATGCACAGTACTGAACTCGGTACTCATACACTTGGATAACAACAACACATATGTACGGATGTTGTTTGTTGATTTCAGCTCAGCATTCAACACCGTCATTCCCTCCAAGCTGACCACTAAAGTTGGAGACTTGGGTGTTAACACCTCCCTCTGCAGCTGGATTATGGACTTTCTGACCAACAGACCTCAGCATGTTATGTCAGGCCACACCTGCTCCACCACCATCACACTCAACACTGGCGTACCACAGGGCTGTGTGCTGAGCCCATTTCTCTACTCCCTCTACACCCATGACTGCAGGCCTGTGCATGGATCCAACTCCATCATCAAGTTGGAGACAAAATAACTTATTGTGGACTTCAGGAAGAAGAAAAGTGGCACGCATTACCCCATCCACATTAACGGGATGGTTGTTGAAGGTGTCTCCAGCTTCAAGTTCCTGGGAACCCACATCTCGGAGGACCTGACCTGGACCACCAACACATCCAGCCTAGTCAAGAAGGCTCACCAACGCCTCTTCTTCCTTAGGACACTGAAGAAGAACCACTTGTCTCCATCCATCCTGGTGAACCGGTGTGTGATCGAAAGCATCCTGACCAACTATATCACAGTCTGGTATGGGAACTGCTCAGTTGCTGACCGCAAGGCACTGCAGATGGTGGTGAAAACCGCCCAACGCATCACAGGGACACCACTTCCTGCCATTGAGGACGTCCAGAGAAAACGCTGTTTACGTCGAGCTCGCGGTATTCTTAAGGACTCCTCTCACCCTGACCATAGACTGTTTAACTTACTGCCCTCTGGGAGGCGCTTCAGGAGCCTCCGAACAAAGACCAGCAGACTCAGGAACAGCTTTTTCCCTACAGCTGTCTCCCTACTGAACTCTGCCCAATGATACCCCGTCACACACCACTACAAACTCTTCACCCCTCCCCATCACTAAATCGGTTTAAAAAAATATTTAAAAAAATAAAAATCCATCTACACACTGAGTTCTATGCACTGAAATTTTTATTTTCTATGCACTTTCAATGTTCATTGCACTAGTATTTATATATCTTAATGTATAGCTTATTCATATCCATTTGTAAATATGTTCATAGTTTTTGCTCATAGTGTACATACATTTACTGCATAATCCATCTGTATAGTATGTTCATATCACCCATCTGTATATCATACTGATAGTATTTAAATATTTGTAAAGTATGTCCATAGTACTGCCTGATCTGTATATTTCTGTACATATGTAACATTGTTACGGGGCTGACGAGACGTGAGACGTGCGGATCCATATGCAAGGCTTTATTATAAAACATGGTCAGAAACAGGCAGGGTCAGACAGTGGCAAACAGGTATGGCAAGGGCAAGACACAGCAATCCGTGGAGCAAGCGTGGGTCGACGATCAGCGAACAGTATCCAAAGGGGCAAGGCAGAGAGATAATCCAGAGACGAGAGCAATAATCCAAACGGGGAGCGAACAGAGTCCAAACGGCAGAGGCGAAGGGTAAATCCAGGAAACACGGGCAGGGTCAGACACGGCAGGAAAACAAGGCAAGACTAAGGCTAAGACTAATGGCTAATGGCTCTGTAAAGTGCTATCGCTAGGTGAGTGATAAATGCAAACAATTACAGGAACAAAACAGAAACACAGAATGGCACGGTAAAGCAGCTAGCGCTAGGTGAGCACTAAATGCAGATCAATACTCGGCCCCGATGCTGAGGAAGTCCATGGCTTATATAGTGTGTGTTTGGGTGATGGTGATTGCGAGATGGTTCTCAGGTGTGGGCGTGATCATTGTGAACAGCTGTGTATGAGTCCGTGTGGTGAACGAGTGACCTCTGGTGGCTAGTGAACGGAAGTGCATGGTCAGGATTCGTGACAAACATATTGTAGGCACTGTATATCCTGTACCTCTGCTTATTGCACTTCTGGTTAGATGCTAACTGCATTTCGTTGCCCTGTACCTTACATGTGCAATGACAATAAAGTTTAATCTAATCTAATCTAATCTAATCTAATCTAATCTAATCTAATCTAATCTAATACATATACAGGTCCTTCTAAAAAAATTAGCATATTGTGATAAAGTTCATTATTTTCTGTAATGTACTGATAAACATTAGACTTTCATATATTTTAGATTCATTACAACACAACTGAAGTAGTTCAAGCCTTTTATTGTTTTAATATTGATGATTTTGGCATACAGCTCATGAAAACCCAAAATTCCTATCTCAAAAAATTAGCATATCATGAAAAGTTTCTCTAAACGAGCTATTAACCTAATCATCTGAATCAACTAATTAACTCTAAACACCTGCAAAAGATTCCTGAGGCTTTTAAAAACTCCCAGCCTGGTTCATTACTCAAAACCGCAATCATGGGTAAGACTGCCGACCTGACTGCTGTCCAGAAGGCCATCATTGACACCCTCAAGCAAGAGGGTAAGACACAGAAATACATTTCTGAACGAATAGGCTGTTCCCAGAGTGCTGTATCAAGGCACCTCAGTGGGAAGTCTGTGGGAGGAAAAAGAGTGGCAGAAAACGCAGCACAACGAGAAGAGGTGACCGGACCCTGAGGAAGATTGTGGAGTAGGACCGATTCCAGACCTTGGGGGACCTGCGGAAGCAGTGGACTGAGTCTTGAGTAGAAACATCCAGAGCCACCGTGTACAGGCGTGTGCAGGAAATGGGCTACAGGTGCCGCATTCCCCAGGTCAAGCCACTTTTGAACCAGAAACAGCGGCAGAAGCGCCTGACCTGGGCTACAGAGAAGCAGCACTGGACTTGCTCAGTGGTCCAAAGTACTTTTTTCGGATGAAAGCAAATTTTGCATGTCATTCGGAAATCAAGGTGCCAGAGTCTGGAGGAAGACTGGGGAGAGGGAAATGCCAAAATGCCTGAAGTTCAGTGTCAAGTACCCACAGTCAGTGATGGTCTGGGGTGCCATGTCAGCTGCTGGTGTTGGTCCACTGTGTTTTATCAAGGGCAGGGTCAATGCAGCTAGCTATCAGGAGATTTTGGAGCACTTCATGCTTCCATCTGCTGAAAAGCTTTATGGAGATGAAGATTTCATTTTTCAGCACGACCTGGCACCTGCTCACAGTGCCAAAACCACTGGTAAATGGTTTACTGACCATGGTATTACTGTGCTCATTTGGCCTGCCAACTCTCCTGACCTGAACCCCATAGAGAATCTGTGGGATATTGTGAAGAGAAAGTTGAGAGACGCAGGACCCAACACTCTGGATGAGCTTAAGGCCGCTATCGACGCATCCTGGGCCTCCATAACACCTCAGCAGTGCCACAGGCTGATTGCCTCCATGCCACGCCGCATTGAAGCAGTCATTTCTGCAAAAGGATTCCCGACCAAGTATTGAGTGCATAAATTAACATAATGGCCATTCTTTTATTGGTCGGATGAAATATGCTAATTTTTTGAGATAGGAATTTTGGGTTTTCATGAGCTGTATGCCAAAATCATCAATATTAAAACCATAAAAGGCTTGAACTACTTCAGTTGTGTTGTAATGAATCTAAAATATATGAAAGTCTAATGTTTATCAGTACATTACAGAAAATAATTAACTTTATCACAATATGCTAATTTTTTGAGAAGGACCTGTACTCTATATACAGTATATATATATATCTATATATATATATATATATTCAAATTAAATGTAAGTTGTTTGAGAGTGTTGGAACTAGGGAGTTTTGCTCAAATTAGTTATTTGCCATTTCCATGGTAAGAACAACTTCTTTGATTGGTGAATCTCTAATAGGATTAGTGTATTTGCTTACTGGGGATTTGGCTGTTAAAATGGAGTTAAGTCATCACACTGATTTGTCCTCAACTGAAGTGTATATCCAAATTTACTCTCAAAGCACCGTCTTTAGAGGTTATTGCCAAAAAGAAATTTCTCTATGGAGAAAATGAATGTGATTTTTACCTCTGGAACTCTACTGTTGTTCTCTGTGGGAATTATCCGTTTAACTATTTATTGAAGATCACTACAAAGAGATTAAGAGAAGCATTTTAAATGGTTTGAAGATCTCCCTGAAGCACATATCAGAATATCAGACTTTATTTCTCCTGTTGAAACATGTTTTCTATCTTTCTTTTTTCCTCTAAAGGTCTTCATATCATTGCAGCGCATTATCAAGACGCAAAAGCAAGGACAGTCACAGATTCACAGAGAACTCAGCTGTGTTCTGTTTTCAGGTCAAGCAGTCTCTGGTGGCCTTGCCTGAGGTGGCTTTACTGTCACTTCTAATCAATGCAACCTTAGTTTCCTTTCAGAGCTTCAGAAATCTGTAGCACTGAGGACACGATATGTCTGCTGTCAATAATCTGACAACATTTGTGCTGAAGTAAAAAGCGACTGTCGACAGTAGGCTTTTTTACCGCTTTCAGTGTAACTACTTTCTTTTCAGTGTGACATCTGTAATACGTGCTGACACTCTCAGCATGCTGATGCTATTTTCTATGTAGAGTAAGTGGACCATATTTAATTTTGGATAACACATAGCTGTCACAGAACTGAAACTATAATGGATTCAGTATGATGCTGGAAATCTTCCTTTGAGATTTTGGTCCATGCTGATTTGTTCGCTTGCTCCATGTGCCGTAGTTGCAGCTATTTTGGCAAGTTTGTGCTGAGGTGCTGTCTTGGTTTGAAACTTATGCATAGGCCGCTGGGGTAAACTGTCATGTTTGTGGAATGAGCTTTAGAGCAAATGGTTTTGCTTCAGGATCAAGATTTTACATCTGACACACCTGTAGATCGTTTGCTTTGTTTCGAAACAGGGATTAATTTGTTACATTGTTGCATTTTCTTCTTGGTTCGGTTCGCTTTCACACGGCAACATTGCAAAGCGTACCAAACTGTGTTTATGCAAGTCACATGTGCGTAAAGCTATCCTCTTATTGGTCAGAGTTCACTTGTTTACGTTCCTCTGCGTCATTCATCAAGATGGATTGACAAGTTTGCTCCACGGGCTTATTACGGCTTTATAGCTGTCCTGGCAAACGCAACGCGAATGTAGCTGTCATTCCTCTCTAATATATCTCTCTCTATATAATTATATTTTCACAGATATATATATATCTGGCAGTTACAGCCAGAGGGAATCGATGCTTCGTCAGGACAGCATTCTCTTGCAATGCGCGGAGAAGAGTAATTAATTACACAACATTTTAATATGAAGAGGTGCTCTTTGGTTTTCAACTGCAATAACAAATATTCTCACTAACAAAATCAAAGTTTCTCACAAATTCTCACTTGCATTCACAAAATAATAATCTGTTACATTTATATAGCGCTTTTTAAAAAATCTTTTAATTTACATTATTGATACACTATTTTCTTTTTTTGATATTGTGCAGTTGCTTTGACACAATTTACATTGTAAAAAGCGCTATATAAATAAAGGTGACTTGAATTTTCTGGGTACTCAAAGCGCTTGACTGGTAGACACGAAAGACACTGACTGCTGCTTTTTATATAACATATTTCCCGTTATGAATTATGATATCGCTTGGTTCGTTTGTCCGTTGGGTCGGATTGCTTTCTCACCACAAACGAACCGCTCCAGGGTTCGTTTGAATGCGTACCGAGACCACCTCTTCAAGGAGGTCTCGGTACACTTGTTTGGTTTGCTTTTGGTGCGCACCCAAGTGCGATTGCTGCTTTCTCACCTGCCCAAACGAACCGCACCAAGAGGGAAAACAAACTCTAGTGCGATTCAACCAAACTAAATGAGGCAGGTGAGAAAGCACCCTAAGTGGAGACCCTACACAGTGCCACAACTGTTTATTGTACAAAAATAAACAAAGATATGCTTAAGTTCAGACAATGAAATGTGTTAAAATTAACATAAACTGCACAGTCTAGACAAGAGGCAAAATTGTTAGCATAATGTAAGAAGAGTAAAACTAACTAAAATTTTGTGTTTGTTTTTGTAGACTTTTTCCAAAATAACAATTTTTTTTTGGATGCCTATAGCTTTTGAAGGCAGTATCGAAAAAGCAGGCATTTTCTCCTCTTATTATAAGTTGATAAATCAATTTATTTTGCCACTGTGGCTACAATATGTTTATTTGCATTTTTTATTTGTCAAGTCAAGTCAAGTCAAGTCACCTTTATTTATATAGCGCTTTTAACAATGCAAATTGTGTCAAAGAAACTGCACAATATCAAAATAGGAAAATAGTGTGTCAATAATGTAAATTTACAAGATTAAACACTCAATTTTCAGTTAAAGGCATTTCATTATTGAATTCAGTGATGTCATTGTCCAGCTCAGTTCAGTTTAAATAGTGTCTTTGCAATCAGGTCGACGATATCGTTGAAAATTAAGTTTCCCTAACTAAGCAAGCCAGAGGTGACAGCAGCAAGGAACCAAAACTCCATCGGTGACAGAATGGAGAAAAAAACCTTGGGAGAAACCAGGCTCAGTCGGGGGGCCAGTTCTCCTCTGACGAACCAACAGTTTTTTCAAACTGCAGCAAAGTCAGATTGTAAGGGCTCAACTGGTTCCAGTGGTCTTTTCCCGATGGCTGTCTAGGTGGCGGGGTCCTCACTGTGGGTCTGTCTTTGGGGCTCACCTAGGTGTCCTGGTCTCCGCTGACGTTCAGGGCTGTAGATGTCGTCTATGGGTGCTTATCCACCATCTGTTATGGATACGAACTGGATCTGGTGACTGCAGTGTCTGGGCTGGATACGGACCGGATCAGGTGGCTAAGGTGACCTCGGAAAAAGAGACAAACAGACTAATATTAGCGTAGATGTCAACCTTCTTACGATGTAAAAAGTACATTGTGTGTTATGGGAATTGTTCCCGGTTCCGGTTGACCTAGTTAATGCAGCCTAACAATTCTTTAACAGATTTGAATATTAAAAGTGTATTAGTATGTTATGTGTACGCCAGGTTAAAGAGATGGGTCTTTAATCTAGATTTAAACTGACAGAGTGTGTCTGCCTCCCGAACAGTGTTAGGCAGATTGTTCCAGAGTTTGGGGGCTAAATAGAAAAAGGATCTGCCCCCCGCAGTTGATTTTGATATTCTAGGTATTATCAAATGGCCAGAGTTTTGAGAATGTAATGGACGTGGAGGATGATAATGCGATAAGAGCTCGCTTAAGTACTGAGGAGCTAAACCATTCAGGGCTTTATAAGTAATTAACAAGATTTAAAAATCTATACAATGTTTAATAGGGAGCCAGTGTAGTGTTGACAGAACCGGGCTAATGTGGTCATACTTCCTGGTTCTAGTAAGAACTCTAGCAGCTGCATTGTGAACCATCTGCAGTTTGTTTATTAAGCATGCAGAACAATAAAGCATTACAATAATCTACATTGACATTGAGAGCATGGGTCTCAGTTTACATTTATTTTTGAGATGAAAAAAAGCAGTTTTACAAATGCTAGAAACGTGGCTGTCAAAGGAGAGATTGTTATAAAATAGCAGACCTAGGTTCCTGGCTGATGACGGAGAATTTACAGAGCAGCCATCAAGTGTTAGACAGTGTTCCAGGTTATTACTTTTGGGAGTTTTAGGTCCGATAATTAATCGGTGTGGATAACAGTCTTACTGAATTTACGTTTAGCATTAGCCAGCACTTTTAAATTTGCCAAGATGTCAGGCGCTCTGGCTGCCGGTAAAATGGACTATGGTGGCTGGTGTCTCTATTTTCACGTTCCGTAGAATAGAATCACCAATAACAAGAGCACTTTCATCAGGTTTCTCAATGGGTGCGTCACTGAGTGGGGAGAACCTGTTTGATGTTTTGATTGGAACGGAAGAGCAGTGTTTTGACCCATGACTAGGCTGCATCACAGTCACCCTGTTGCCCTGCTGCATGGGCTCTAATGCCGGAACCAAACAATGTACAGGACTCCCTGAGCTAGTCGCATCCAAAGCAGTATCTACAGCCCTCACATTCTTACTGTCCTCCACTAAAGTTTGGATGCTTGTCTCTAGTTCTAAAACCTTCTCTGTCAGCCTAACTATTTCCCTGCATTTATCACATGCGAATCCCTCATTGCCGACAGAGAGATAAACTGTACATGTGGCAAACAGTGCAAACAACAATAGCAGGAGAAGAAGCCATTACTCACCGTGATTGATGAATGATACCAAATTAACTTACCACTTACCACTCTTGTTTGATGAACTCGTGAAAAACGGAGCGAGAGAGAAATGAAACGGAGCGAAAAAATAATAAAACAGTAATAAACACAAGTAGAACCTTTTATGACAAGCTAAACGGCTAACAAATGCTAACGTGCTGGTTTGGATGTTTGGATGCGCTGCACTTGCGGTTTTAGATTAAAAGCGAACGATCAAATTAGTCAGGTTAGTTTGATAGATAATATCAGAAATATGGTGGGAATTAAGTTATATTTTATCACATAAACAACAGAGAGTGAAAGTAAGATAGAGATTCAACAGAAAAGAGGAGCTACAATCGCAAACCTCTCAGCAGCACGACAGACTTTTGTGTTGACGTAGTACCCTTTTTGGTCACTCTTTATTTTAATGTCCAATTCTCACTGCTAACTAACTATTAACTATGACTTTTGCCTGTACTTACATAATAACTAGATAGTGTAAGTACATATTGGTTACATAATATCTACAACTGTAATATTTATGTAACTACACACATGTAACAACCCTCCGAATGGTGTGTGTAAGTACAAATGTGTAACAGGACATTGGTAACAACATTTTTTTTCACTTCACTAAGTACTCGTGTAACATATAACTACATTTTGTAACAACAATATGTATAAGAGTAATTGGATCAATTTGATCCAGGGGGTGGACATGGGTAGGTGTTACAGGGCAAACAAGACGTGAGACGTGCGGATCCAAGACTAGACTAGAAACTATGAACACAAGGCTAAACTAGGAACTATGACTGGAAATGGCTCTGTAATGTGCTATCACTAGGAGAGCAATAAACGCAGACAATACTCGGTGATCTGAAGTAAGGCGTGTGATGGGAATCAGCTGTGTAATCAGTGCAATCAGCTGCGTTTGTGTCATCAGTGCAGTGGATGATGGGAACTGAAGTGCAACACTGCACTCACTGTTGCAGTGCAAGTGTCCATGTGGTGAGTGAGTGACCTCTGGTGGTGAGTAAATGGAAGTTCATAGATCGGATTCGTGACAGAGCCCCCCCCCCCATGGAGCGGCTTCCAGACGGGAAGAGGAGCCCACCAGGGCGGAGCAGAAGATCTTCACGGCATAGTAGAAGACCACCATGGCGGAGCAGAAGACCACCAGCCCGGAGCAGAAGACCACCAGACCGGAACAGAAGAACACCAGACCTGAGCAGAAGAACACCAGACCTGAGCATAAGACCACCACTGCGGAGCAGAAGACCACCAGACCTTTTGGACATTGTAGTTGGCAGAGCTGTAGCTATGGTCAAACGCTTCAGGACGCGCAGATGGGGGAAGCGAGCCGGCGCACTTGTGAAGCTTCGTCAGTGCGGATTTACAACGTCGTTGCCTAGCATCCATCTAGCGAATCTCCGCTCTCTACCCAACAAAACGGACAAACTCCTTCTGTTCTCGCAGACAAACATGGATTTTTCAAACTCTGCTGCTCTGTGTTTCATGGAAACCTGGCTGACCGATGCCACACCGGACAGCGTGCTACATCTGCCTAACTTCCAGCTGATCGGAGCAGATCGCGACGCAGAATCAACAGGGAAATGCTTCTACATCAATGAGAGGTAGTCTACAGATGTAACTGTGTTAAAGAAGATGTGCTGTTCTGATCTAGAAACGCTCTTCATTCACTGCAAGCCTTTCTATTCGCCGCAGGAAATTTGTTCGTTCATTCTCGTGAGTATCTACATTCCACCGCAAGCGAACGCGAGATCAGCTTTACAGAAACTCGCTGATCAGATCACAGACACAGAACAGAAACAACCGGACTCTGTTTTAATCATTCTCGGGGACTTTAATAAAGCAAATCTCTCCCGTGAACTGCCAAAATACAGACAGCACATCACATGTCCTACCAGAGACTGTAATATATTGGATCACTGTTACACAGCGATAAAGGACGCATATCACTCTGTCCCACGAGCAACTTTAGGACTCTCTGACTCTCTGTTTGGTTCATCTCATACCGACCTACAGGCAGAAACTTAAATCTGTTAAACCCGTATTAAGAACTGTTAAAAGATGGACCAATGAAACAGAGGTTTTACAAGTCTGTTTCGACCTTACTGATTGGACTGTTCTCGAAGCTGCTGAAAATGATCTAGACGAGCTCACAGAGACTGTAACATCTTATATCAGTTTCTGTGAGGATATGTGCATTCCTACCAAGACTCATCTAACTTACAACAACAACAAACCATGGTTCACTGCAAAACTCAGACAGCTCTGTCAGGCCAAAAATATGCTTACAGAAAGGGGGATAAAGTCTTGTATAAACAGACCAAATACACATTGGAAAAGGAGATCAGAGTGGCAAAGAGGAATTATTATAAAAAACTAAGGAACAAATTCTCTGCTTCATTGTGGAAAGGTATGAAAGATATCACCAGTTACAAGACACCATTCCCCAGCACTCTGGAGAATCAACAACTGGCAGACAATCTGAATGAGTTCTACTGCAGGTTTGAAAAAACACCCCACACCCGCCCTGAACACCTCTCCACACAACCATTAACACCCCCAGCAACCCTCCTCTCCCCCACACCTGCACTGCAGATAAGTGAAGATGATGTGCGCCAGGTCTTCAGAAAGAACAAAAGAAGGAAAGCACCAGGCCCAGACGGTGTGTCAGCTGGCCCCCATCTTCACACAGATCTTCAACAGATCACTGGAGCTGTGCGAAGTCCCCTCATGCTTCAAACGCTCCACCATCATCCCCGTCCCAAAGAAACCCAAAATCATTGGGCTTAATGACTACAGACCTGTGGCTCTAAAATCTTTGGCCATGAAATCATTTGAAAGACTGGTTTTGGCTTATCTGAAGGCCTCCACTGCACCCTTACTGGACCCCTGCAGTATGCCTACAGAGAAAACAGGTCTGTAGATGATGCAGTCAACATGGGACTGCACTTCATCCTGCAGCATCGGGACAGACCAGGAACTTATGTGAGGATCCTGTTTGTAGACTTCAGCTCCACTTTTAACACCATCATCCTTCAGAATAAACTAACTCAGCTCTCAGTCCCCACCTCCATCTGTCAGTGGATCACCAGTTTCCTGACAGACAGGCAGTAGCTAGTGAGGCTGGGAAAATACACATCCAGCACCTGCACCATCAGCACTGGAGCTCCTCAGGGCTGCATTCTCTACCCATTGCTCTTCTCCCTCTACACCAACAACTGCACATCTAAAGACCCCTCTGTCAAGCTTCTGAAGTTTGCAGACGACACCACACTGATCGGCCTCATCCAGGAAGGTGACGAGTCTGCTTACTGACAGGAGGTTAAGGAGCTGGCTGTCTGATGCAGTCTTAACAGTGGCTGTCTGATGCAGTCTTAACAGCCTGGAGCTTAACACGATCAAAACTGTGGAGATGATCATGGATTTCAGGAGAAACCCCCCTGCTCTCCCCCCACTCACCATCACGAACAGCACTGTGACTGCAGAGGAGTCATTTAGATTCCTGGGCACCACAATTTCTCAGGACCTGAAGTGGGACATTCACTTTGAGTCCATTGTGAAAAAGGCCCAGCAGAGGTTGTAGTTCCTTCAGCAGCTGAGGAAGTTCAACCTGCCACAGGAGCTGCGGAAACAGTTCTACTCTGCTGTCATTGAATCCATCCTCTGAACTTCAATAACTGTCTGGTTCAGCTCAGCTACCAAATCTGACCTCAGAAGACTACGGAGGGTAGTGCGGACTGCTGAGCGAATCATTGGTACAACCCTTCCCACTCTCCAAGAACTGTACTTATCCAGAGTGAGCAAAAGGGCTGGCAAAATCACTCTAGACCCCTCACATCCAGCACATTCCCTCTTTGAACTGTTACCGTCTGGTTGAGTTCCCTCAGGCAGTCCATCTCATGAACACTTGACATTAAACGTGGAACACACAACACTATTATACATTATTTATTCACCACACTTACTTATTTTTTCCTTTCAAATTTGCACATATCAGACCTGTACACATATTATTGTCTAAATTATATATTGTGTCGTTGCTATTTTGTTCATTGCCTATTTGTATATTATTCTTTTATTATCTGTGTCCTGTCCTGTTGCTGTCTTTCTGTTGCATTGTAGAGCTTCTGTCACTATAACAAATTCCTCGTATGTGTAAACATACCTGGCCAAAAAAGCTCATTCTGATTCTGATTCAGCAACGGTTCCTTCAACCGTGACATGACAGGCTGAAAGTGCGTTGATGGGTGCCACCACCACGCAAGGAGCTGAAGCGAGCACCTCCGCCACCTCTGGAGAAACTGCAGCAGGCACCATTGCTTCGGGGAACACCGCAGCGAGCGACACTACCTCAGGAGGTTCTGCAACATCAGCCGCCACCTCTGGAGACCTCATAGTGGACACCGCCACCTCTGGGAGTTCTGTGGTGGTGTATGCAGCCCAAACACACCAAAAAGCGATCACCATCATGGGAAGCACTTCAAACAGGGGAATAAGTTCAAGAACAGGAGGGCTAGAGTGAGTGGGTTTGGGGATACCAGCTGTGCGTGCAGATACCAGCTGTGCGTGCAGACACCAGCGGTGCATTCCTCACATTGGATACCAGACTAGGATACAGAAGAAATTACCTTGAATATCTGGGTGTGGCAGACAGGACGTGACGTGACTCTGGATGATCAGCGGTGACGTGACGTGACGTGACTCTGGATGATCAGCGGTGACGTGATGTGACTCTGGGTGATCATGCGGAGACATGACATGACTCTGGAAGATCAGCGGAGACGTGACGAGAATCTGGCAGATCAGCGTTCTTCCGCGACACCCACGGTGAATGCCGAACCAACAGTCAACAAAGCATAGTCCAAAAATTGACTGAGTGACAAACACGGACCCTCGTGAATCAGCTTAGATTTCAGCGATTGATTAACGCCCTCACAGAAAAAGTCTATCAAAACACAGTCTGGCAGATCAGAATAATAAGCAATGTTCAAATACTCTTGATTATAGTCATTGAGTGATCGTGTGCCCTGTTCGAGGGATAATAACAGTTTTGCAATATCCATACCTGGCCATTGTCCATTTGAAAAGCCGCTGGATCCTTGTGTGGCCGAGTATTCTGTTACGGGGCGAACGAGATGTGAGACGTGCGGATCCATTTGCAAGCTTTATTCCAAGACATGGTCAAAAATACAGGCAGGGTCAGAACATCAGCAAGCAGGTATAACACAGGCAAGACAAAGAGTAATCCTAGGGAAAGCGTGGGTCTTTGAGCCGCAAACAATATCCAGAGGGCTTGAGAAGAGGGGTAGTCCAATAACATGAGCAATGGTCCAAACGAGGTCCAAACAGGGTCCGAACAGCAAGGCAAAGGGTTAATCCAAGATACACAGGCGAGAATACAAGACTAGACTAGAAACTATGAACACAAGACTTAACTAGAAACTATGACTGGAAATGGCTCTGTAATGTGCTATCACTAGGAGAGCAATAAACGCAGACAATGCTCAACTGCAACAGTGAGTGCAGTGCAAGAGTTCATGTGGTGAGTGAGTGACCTCTGGTGGTGAGTAAATGGAAGTTCATAGACCGGATTCGTGACAGTAGGTTTAGGGGTGGAAATGGGATCCAGGGGGTGGAAACGAGTAGGTTTAGGGATATGTAAAGTGGGATGAGTTGGATCTCGAGTTGGTGGAGTTGGTGCAACACTGTAATTCCAGTGTACTTACATGGTAACTCCTCAGGAACTGTCCACTTAATATAAAGTGTAACATTCTGGACACCAACCAGAATTTATATGTAAAGCCTAACTTACTGGCCACTGCTGTGTAACATCAGAGTAATTACATGGTAAATCCATAGGAATTGTTTACTTAATATAAAGTGTAACACTTTCTTTACCAAAAATTGTTGTTAGTCCTGTTACACATTTGTACTTTCATTACAAAAAAGTGTTGTTACCAATATCCTGTTACACATTTATTATGGTTGTCACATATGTGTAGTTACACAAACATTAGAGCTATAGATACTATGTACCAATGTGTACTTACACTGTGGTTACATACTACGTACACATCTAGATACTATGTTAGTACAGAGGTATTAGGGCCACAATATAAAGTGGGACCTAAACTCCAAATTCAGTAGTTGAAAATTGTCAAGTTTGGCTATAGGGCAGGATCTAAAATGCAGAATAAGGCATTAATATGTACTTTATAAGTATTAATAAATAGCCAGTATGCTAGTAATATGCATGCTGGCTAATAATGAGAAGTGGTCCTTGAAACTGGCATATATATGAATGTGCATTTAGGGACATGCAACATTCAATTTATTTTATGGTCAATATTCTGTCAATAAAACATTTACCATGCTATTTCACATATTATGCAGCATGGACAGATGGATCAAGCTGTTTACACTAAATTCTGACCATAGCATTTGCATTTCACAGCAGAAATGAAGGTTGTCTGGGTTCTGTTATCATGCACCCACAATTTCCTCAATGTCCTGACATTATGACATCAGTATAAGGGTTTTCAAAGCTACAGTCAATACACTTCAAGGTTTAATACATTATATTTGCAGTGGTGTCAAGGTGGACAATTGTAGCCTAAAGCTGCATTCACACCACCAGAGAATTTGTCGCTGTGTGCCATTAGTTCCTGTACTGTGAAGTCGCTTGTGGGCGCTCCTAGTGCTTTTGCTCTAATATTACTGGTAGACTGCACATCTGGACAAAATGTGATAATGGAGGATATAAAATAAAGTGAAATGCTACACTGTAAAAAAAAAAATATATAAAAAAATATATTAATTTTACAGAAAATAACAGATTTTTTTTCAGGTTGTTTTCTTTTATTTTGAATTGCAGTCAAAACTCTGTAAAATTATCTCTGAATTAACTTCTTGGCTGTTGTTTTAAGTAATATGACATTAAGTCAAGTCAAGTCAAGTCACCTTTATTTATATAGCGCTTTTAACAATGTAAATTGTTTCAAAACAACTGCACAATATCAAAAAAATGAAAATAGTGTGTCAATAATGTAAAATGAAAAGATTAAAAAAAGGTTTTCAGTTAAAGGCATTTCATTATTGAATTCAGTGATGTCATCGTCCAGCTCAGTTCAGTTTAAATAGTGTCTTTGCAATCAGGTCGATGATATCGCTGGAAATTAAGTTTCCCCCAACTAAGCAAGCCAGAGGCGACAGAGGCAAGGAACCAAAACTCCATTGGTGACAGAATGGAGAAAAATCCTTGGGAGAAACCAGGCTTAGTTGGGGGGCCAGTTCTCCTCTGGCCAAAAGAACCAGCAGTTCAATTCCAACTGCAGCAAAGTCAGATTGTAAGGGCTCAACTGGTTCCAGTGGTCTTTTCCCGATTGCTGTCTAAATGGCGGGGTCCTCATTGGGGATCTCTGGCGCTCATCTAGGTGTCCTGGTCTCCGCTGACGTTCAGGGCTGTAGAGGTCGTCTCTGGGTGCTGATCCACCATCTGATCTGGATACGGACTGGATCTGGTGACTGCAGTGACCATCTGGGCTGGATACGGACCGGATCGGGTGGCTACAGTGAATGGGGATATGTCCCCGGGGCTCATCCAGGTGTCCGGCATCCGCCGACGATCAGGGCCACACACATCATCTCCCGGCGCCGATCCACCATCTGATCCGGACACGGACTGAGAAACAGAATAGAAATAGACAAATATTAGCGTAGATGCATTTTACATTACATTTACATTTAGTCATTTGGCAGACGCTTTTATCCAAAACGACTTACAATTGGGGAATACAAGAAGCGATTAATCTTGAAGAGGCAATCAGACAGAGGAAGTGCTCGTAACACCAAGTCTCAGTCATTGTTCAAATAAGTAAAAGCTAGCAAGGGAAGGAGAGAAAGATAGAGGGAAAGATTAAGTTTTTTTTATTTTGAGTTTAGGATGAAGTCAAGTACTGCCGAAAGAGATGAGTTTTCAGTTGTTGATTGAAGATTGACAGGGATCCAGCATTCCGGATAGGGGTGGGAAGATTATTCCACCAGCCAGGAATGGTGAACGAGAATGTTCTGGAGAGTGATTTTGAGACTCTCTGTGATGGTACCACAAGGCATCGCTCACTAGCAGATCTCAGACTTCTGGAGGGGATGTGGATTCGTAATAGTGAGTGGAAGTAGGAGGGTGCTGAGCCTGTGGTCGTTCTGTATGCAAGCATCAGTGTCTTGAACTTGATGCGAGCTGCCACTGGTAGCCAGTGCAAGAAGATGAAGAGAGGTGTAACATGACATGACCTGACCTGACCTGAACTCTACTGCGGTCACTGAAACCACGCCTTCTTTCTTTGCGTGCACACTTGGGCGGCATTACGCAAATATTTCCACATCGTGACGTAGACATGTGGGGGCGTGGACGAGTCTTAACTTTTATAAAGAATATCTCTTTGGGTTTGAGACTTTAGTCTTTGCAACTTTACAAATCTCATCTATGCACGAACAGCTTGTAACACTCAAAAGACAAAGGAAAACTTGAAATCGCATCATATGAGATCTTTAAGTTAGTTGTTAAGTTAAGGCATTAATATGGAGTAGATTAAGGGATCTAAAATTTGGTTATGCATAATAAGGCATTAATGTGTGCTTTATAAATACTAATAAAGAGCCAATATGCTAGTAATATGCATGCTAACAAGCAGCTAGTTAATAGTGAGAATTGGTCCCTAAACTGAAGTGTTACCAAAATTAATTACATATAATTAATACCGGTACAAAGTACGATGTAAAAACAAGCATGTGTACAACAAGTGCATCATTTTAAATGTCAGTACACTGTCAAAGACATTTAATATAAAGTGAGTCCTAATCATTAACAATGAATAATATGCAAAGGGAATTGTTTTGATATATAATAAACAAACTGATAAAATGTAAACTGTATGAATGCAATGTAAGCCAGATGTGATAAAAGCACCCATCAAATGCATAAATGTAAAGATAATCAACAAGAAGTATGCAAAAAATGATGCATGGAAAAGAAACTCATGGATGTGAATTTGATTCATATGTTGAATCAAATTCACATCCATGAGTTTCTATTCCATGCATCATTTTATTATATCCCACCATATTTTCAAACAAATCACAAAGAACAGTGAAACACAAGCAATACACTCAAATAATACCCAACATAGAACTGAAACCTAAGAAGAACTTACATACACAAAGTTAATAAACTAGAAGGCATACAGGTGTGAACTAATTAATAACCATGGCAACTAATGACAAATGGGAACATAGGAACAGGAAACAAACTAAAAGTCCATGAAAAAAGTAAGCATAGACAGAATGTGACACTCACATTGCATTCTGTCACCAAACACCATTATTGTTTGTGCCATTAGAAGTAAAGTTAAGGTGAGCATCATTTATTCATGTCACTGGGGGGTTTCTAAAGCACTATTCTTTAATTATTTACATCAATATGCATTGTAAAAAAAACAAATTAGTAATTTAGCTCCCCTTCAAAAATAATAATAATAATAATAGTAATAATTCAATTTTAGAAATTACAGATGTCTTAACCCTATTTGACTATTTGACACAACCCACTTGCAACTTCCATGTTTTGAATAATTATCATGATAATATTCCCTGCATCATTCAATCATATAACATTCAAAGAATAGAAGCTTGAAACCTCAAAATGGAGATCAGCATGTCGCTAGATCCACTCAAATACTATCTTTTAATTTAATCACTCTCTGTGACTTTGGCTTATGAAAATGATCTGTATGTCGCACCAACAATCATAACAAGTTGCTCAGACTACTCATTCTGCATTACGTCTGGTTGAACAACGGTGAGCTCTCTTGTACACTTCTGGCGGCTTTAAATATTGAGTTGCAACCACACAATTTATGGTTCATCTTTGCAAGTTAACACCCTGTGAACTGAATATGTACTTCTTTATTTGCTGTCTTATTTTGGTTGGACACCATTATTTGGCCCATCATTTTATATAACCCTTCATGCATTGTGACGAGAGGGTGAAAACAAAAATAACATAGGTTTAGAAAATGCATTAACCTCAAGAACGCTGGGCTTTGGAACGGAAGACACCTAAAGATGGTTTTGACACTGAGCCCCGCGGTGAGGTTGTGCTGTGATGCACGGTACACCTTCTCTCAGATGGGTAGCTTGTACTTTGTTATTCCGCCTCTGGGAGAAACACATTTTAGTGTCACTCTTTTTCAATGTTCACCGCAAGCTGAAGTTATGGAAATGCATTTCTAATTTCCGGCTTAAGTGATGTTAATATTTGCCCATGTCGGCAGGTTAATAACTGCATCAGCCACTTTTGCAGCACACAAGCCTCTTCACTGATACACTCGGCACACTCATTACCCCCTGTTTCACGCTTGAACGCTCTGTTTTTAAATCGAAGACAATTTTCAGTTCTTTGGACAGTGCAGTGGCATTCCAAGAATCCTTCAGGCCTGCATATAATACAGAATATTGAAACAAGCTTTGGGCCCCTGAGGGGCATTTTTATTTGAACCACCTGCTTTATTGACCTTAAAATGCCTGACGACAAATAACTTTACAGTGGATGGACTCATTTCTCATAACCCATTTCATATCAAATCATATTCTTCATTCCTGGCTAACCAATTGAATCCGAACACAGTGGAAATCTACAGAACATTATGCATGTGTTTGACAAGCAAATGAAATGTAGCTAGCTAAGCTACAAACTACTACAAACAATAGTTAAACTAAGCTAAAGCTAGCTCTACACTACAATCTACATGGAAAAGGAGCATGGTAAACATTGTTTACAATACACAGTGTTTGTCTAATGCATTTTGGGGTTCAGTTTGTCTTGTTAATGCAGTGCTTTCACTAGTTAGCAGTAACCCTGTTGTCACTTCACCTGAATATATGCAAATTTGTGTGGGATGAAAGAACTTTTCCTGATGATGAAGAACTCCAATGTCATGTGAGCTTGAGCACAATAGAGATGATAATCAAAAACAAATGGATCTTTTGGTTGTTGTTGCGTAGTAAAGGCATTGGAATGGTGGAGGGGAGCAGCAGCTCATTTGCATTTGTGGCCAGTAAGCCATGAAATATGTATTAATTAATTATGATCAATAAAATAATTTTGGATCAAGTAACTGGTTTGGGGGATTCCTGACAGAATCAGTCTGAGACATCCCGCCAACAATCGTTCAGTGAATGTTTAGTGAGATTGTCTAAAGAGTAGAATATTACTCTCTTGGCCATAGATAATAATATCCTAATACTCATCCAACATGCTTTAAACAGCACATAGCTGAGATCAGCATGATTAAAGTCTCCAGATATGAGCAAAACAACAAATCAACCTCAAGTGTGATACAAACTTAAAATCTGACTTAAAGCCAGATTTACTAAAAGCTTACGCCAACGCAAACAATAATTTGGTGTTAAAAACTACTGTAAGGATTTACTAAAGACACACATTGAAAAATTGGCGCTAAAAAAGGCGTGGACACAGTCATTTTTGAGGCTGACCTTATTGCATATGCATTTGTAGGAGTTTCCCTTTCAGAAGCCAACTTTATGAGAGAAGAATATTTTAATGAATCACGCAACATGATTTACTAAGGTTTGTGGTAGTCCATTTACTGAAATTTGTAGCATATTTTCCACACCAAAAAAGCATGTCTTAAACCAGATGCTAATTTGCACTGCTCTTGGTTGATTGCATTGGTTATTATAGAAATGATCCGGTTGCATCTGTGTTATTTAGTGTGCGCACTGTCAGTAGACCAGCCACAGAACTTTCCATTCCCATCGACGCTTTTATGGGATTGCATTCTCTTGTTAATTTGCCCTGTTTAGTAAATCCGGCCCTTAAATTAGTGTAACACACACACACATTCTGGTAGAGAAAGAGAGTGAAAGCTGAAGAGTGAGGGATAAAAGCATAACGTTATGGAAGTGTTTGATATTCAGCAAATCTAAAGCCTGAGAGTTTCTTAGTTCTGACAACTTTGTGAAAAGGGGTTGGTAATACTTAATGTATCAGTTATGAAGACTAAGTTTAATACTTGCACGTCTTGCCTGTTTGAAAGAGAGTCCTGATGCAATTCGTTGAGGCTCTGGTTGATCTTTGCTGAAGTTTTGTTGATGAGAGAGAACCAGGTTCGATGCAGAAGGTCATTGAAGAATGGAAAGTCAAGGCTACAGTCTGGCGCAAACTTAGGGGTCCTTCAAAGACTTTTAGCTCAGTATCATCTTCACTGTCTTTTAATTCTTCAAGAAGAAGAATCTCTCACTAAAGAAATATTTCCATGTGAAAGAGAGTCCTGATGCAATTTGTCGAGGCTCCGTTTGATTTTTGGGTAGCACTGTATTTTGATGGTCCCTTCTGAAAATAATTTTGACAATAAATAATGTTGCACTGACATGCCAACTACATGTAATTAGAGTATCAGTAGACTGCTTAAAATCTGCTAACTTTTTATTGTAATGGTCTCCAAACAGACATTCTACTGACTTTAAGTAACTTTGCAAGCACATATCAACTTAATCTAACCCTAACCCTACCAGTGAACTAATGCTCTACTAACACTCTGATGAGAGTTAGTAGACATGTAGGTGCAGTGTTACTTATAATCATCATAATGTGTTAAAAGGACCATCAAAATAAAGTGAAACCAATTTTTGCTTAAGTTTTGTTGATGAGAGAACCAGATTTGATCAAGAAGACCCTTGATGAATAGAAAGACAAGGCTGCAGTTTGGCATGAACTTAGGGGTCCTTCAAAGACTTCAATCTAAGCATCATCTTCACTAACTTCTAATTCCTCAAGAAGAAATTCTTATTACATAGCTAAATTGTACTGTAGTGTACAGTAGTTCCACGTTTGCTTATTGAGTGAGGGGTATTGAGATTAAAGTATAAAATATAACAGTTGTATAGAAAATATAACAACTGTATGTATGATCTGTCTCAACTCAACTGTATGCCCCCAAATGTATTTCCATTTAACCACTTGTTAGCAACACCCCTTTTTTTAAAAAAAATACAAGGGGATATTACTCTTGTAATTTGCCTTAGAATAAAACATAAAAATTATTTATGTTAGCCATAGACCTTATATAAGGCATTTAACCAAAAATGAAATGATTTGAAAGGTATTGCCGCCTCCTATAGCTTCAGTGCAGTTAGCTACATTGTAGTGTAGCTGTCTTAACTTTTAAAAGAGTAGCATGGCTGTAGTTAAAGTAGATACTCCAACACTGACACTGAAAGTGGTATATGAAAAAAAAGTGATTAAAACATTTGAAAACAAAACAAAACAAAAACCAATTTTGGTTGGTGACATTGACAGACCCAGTTGTCAGACTTCAAGTAACATTACGGGAACCCGTAAACCGTTTTCATAAAGCCTTGCAGGCTCTGTTTTGAGAATACAAATATCTCTGGGCATTGTGCATGTATTATCCTAAGCAAGTTTGGCCTCTACAAGGACAAGGGGCTGCAGGCAGAATGCTGGTAGGGTTTTGTGAACAGCAGAAAACCACCAGAATCCTCTGGGACCCAGGGCCTCCACCCGTCTTCACAGCCACCATCACAAACCTTATGCCTAGAGCTGCAAAGTTCAAAGTAAACACACCCGGTCTGACACATACATTCTCAAACAAACAAAGGGCACTTTCTTAAAATAGACAATGACTGAGAAGATGAAGGATTACTGGCACCGGACGACCGTTAATCCTGTTCAGCTGCTTTCAGAGGTTTGTTTGCGCCAATTGTACATAATACAAATTTCCCAACAGAAAATCCAAGAAAATGAACAATTGCCACAAACACTGTGCCTCATAATATGATAAATTAAGATTTGCAATAACAAAAAAAAAAAAAAAAAAAAAACACGGTGGTTACTATCAAATTTCCGGTGTGCCACACTTACGTTTTGATAATGGCTGTTTTCAGAATTATCTGAATGTACTTGGCATTTGCATCTAACCTTTAATCATGTGTGCAATTTGAAGAAGGAGCAATATCTCTCTGAAGTATGATACCTCCCTTCCTCTAATGGTCGACTGTGCTGCATATCAAATACAGCTTTGCTCCTATCAGCTATCATAAGACAGTGCTGAAATATTAATGAAGCACATGTGTAGCGGATTGACCATAAATAACAGGGCTCACCAGGGACTCTAAACTGCATGACACTGGTGATCAACAGAGCAACAAATAAACTGTTCTGCACCACTGCAGCCCACTTATACTTCACCTTGTATTATTTGTTAATTGTTTGATTTTATGTAAATTTCTTCTTGGGATATTAAAGTATCAATGTATGTATTAACATACATTAAGGCGCATGTATTAAATGTAAATGTTTTGCTGTTAGATTTTACAGTATTTTATGACAGCAATTAATTTCAAAGTGTGTCCATGTATAGAATTTCTAAACCTAATGTATGGATTTTCTCAAATAAAAGTTGAGAGAATGGCATTTAGTGCAGTCATTTTCACATAAAACATTATATTGTGTTAAATAAACGTTAATTCTAATAAGTGTTAAATTAAATATTTTTAAGTGTTGATTTATTTATTTTTTCTCCCTTTTATTAAACATTATAATACAACAATTTCTTACATTTGGTGGTTACACGTTGCTATAAGAGAGATAATAAACAAACAAAATAAAACAAAGCAAACTGATGACAAAAGAAGGGATCTAAGTCGAAACATTACAGCAACTATGATGCACCAGCACAATCTGCAGATGTGCCCATCAAATTAATAAATGACTCCCACATGCTCAAAAAGCATGCTCTTTGTTTTCCTTAATAAAACGAATCCTTTCCAAATGCAATATATTTCCCAACTCCATGATCCACATATCAAACGTTGGCACTGCCTCAGACTTCCAATGCTGTAAAATCAGACGTTTTGTAAGTAACATGCTGAGGGCAACAGCTTGTACTTCATATTTGTCCAGCCCCATTTCTGGTGCCGCCACCACACCAAACAATGCCATAATAGGATCCGGTATAATAGTTCTGTTATATACCTCAGAAAGATGAGCAAACAGCAGGTTCCAGAAATTATTTAAGTGTTGATTTTTAACACTGGTAAGGAGTTCATATTATAATTAACTCAATTTTAGTGTTACAATTACTCTCTGTAGGATTAGTATTTGAACTCCAAAAAGAGTTAAATTTTATCTCTGAAAAAAATCAACTCTAAGAGCAGAGTTATTTTAACAGTTACACTTTATTTCGATAGTCCACATTAGACATTCTACTAACTATAAGTATTTGTAACTGCATGTCAACTACGTCAACTAATTCTCATTAATTTGAATCTACATGTCTACTAACTCTCAGTAGGGTAGGTTTAGGGTTAGTAGAAAGGGTAAGTTGACATACTTGCAAAGTTTCTCATAGTCAGTATGTTGTGTGTTATGGACCCATCAAAATAAAGTGTTAGAAGATATTAAGCAGACAGTCTACTAATACTCTAATGACTGCTAGTTGACATGTAGTTGCAAAGTTACTTACTATTAGTAGAATGTCTAAAGTGGACTATCAAAATAAAGTGTTACCATTTGAACTAACAGGGAGTTTATTCCAAAGGCCAGAATTAGCTGTGTACCCATCCAAAATCACAAAGTCACAATGCTAGGTTATTGTGAGGGGTTGACAGGGCTTAGTTACTGTTACTATGTCCAACAAGCCATGCTGCTCTCACACCACACATCATGTTCTCATACAGTAAAATACTTTGCGGAGCAAAATTTATCTTTTCATATTTACTAGTTAAAGCACAAAATAAACATGAATGAACATGAGAGGGTATTTTATTTCAAATGTGGAAAGATGTCAATACACACAATTTTTCAAGTTTAAGTCCACCAAAGTTAATCTACTCTCCTGTCTGATTTGTTTGTAGGACAAATTGGCGGATATGGCGTTTTGATTGGCCAGGTCGCCTGTCAATCAAGCTCCCTGCAAAGGGATAATTCTATAGCCCTATTTGGACGGGGCTAGTTTTCTAAAGTACATTTCTGTAACAGGGCGAACAAGACGTGAGACGTGCAGATCCATTTGCAAGCTTTATTCCAAGACGTGGTCAAAAACACAGGCAGGGTCAAAACATCAGCAAACAGGTATAACAGGCAAGACAAAGAGTAATCCTAGGGCAAGCGTGGGTCTTTGATCGGCGAACAATATCCAGCGGGCTTGAGAAGAGGGGTAGTCCAATAACATGAGCACTAGTCCAAACGAGGTACAAACAGAGTCTGAACAGCGAGACAAGGGTTAATCCAAAGAAACAGGGAGCAAGGCAAAACGAAATAACTAGACTAACTAGAACTGGAAACTAGTCTCAGTAAAGCAGCTATCACTAGGTGAGTGATTAAATAGAAACACAGAATGGCTCAATGGCTCAGCTAACACAAGGAGAGTGCTAAACACTAGAACAATACTCTGCGATCTGAACAGGATCTGAGTGGGTGGTATGTAGTGTGTGCAATGGCTCTCAGGTGAGCGTGTGATTGTTCACAGCTGTGTGATCAGTGCAGCGTGTGATTGATAACAGCTGTGTGATCAGTGCAATGGATGATGGGAAATGCAGTCCAGTGTGATGTGTGGTGTGAGAGTCAATATGATGGAGAGGCAACCTCTTGCGGCAGTCGGACGGAAGGCCACGAACCAGATTCGTGACAATTTGACACGACATCTGCAATTCCATGTACTTATTCGGACGGGACTAACATCTCTATGTTTATGTGTTTTCTAGATGTGATGAGGTTGCATGCATCACATACGGCGCATATGTCTAATGAAACATGTATTAATATAATTTTAATTTATTATATAAACTTTATTTTAAATAAACTTCACATGAGTTTATAGAAGTGGCTGCTTATAATAAATTTAATGGCTCTGCATATTAATTTTTATTTTTTTCATTAGATACTATCCATAGTGAAAGGTGCAGCATGCAGAAGTTTGGTGCACAAATGGTAGCTCAGGTAGGCCAAAGAACACATGAGGAGAAGTGTTGGGATAATACAATATCAGCAATCACAGACCTTCGCATTAGGACAGAATTCGATTTCTCAGAGGACCACTGATTTTGCCAAAAAACAGTAGGTAATTTCTCTGGAATTTTTACAAAGGTTATGTAATAAAAACACAGACTTGGCAGATATGCACAGGATTAAAATCACAAAGTACTTCTGTGAAACACAAATTACTGTAACGTCCCCCTGGAACTAGTCCTATCTGAATTGGGCTTATGACACTGTTTCTGGAGGCACACTAACATTAGGCCAGCACATTTTCAAATTCTTCCTAATCAAACAAACCTGATTTAACTTAATAGTAGTAGTAAGCTGCAATCAGATTCATTTGAAGGTCCCTTCAATCCTCCCTACTCCCTGAAAACAGAATGTCAGATGAGGTTCACTTCACTTTGCATTCATTCAGAACAGCCTGTAACGTCTTCAAACACAGGAAAAACTCAAATCATGAATATAAGATGAGTTTTAGGCATAATGACACTATATACGTATTCTTTAAATAAGTTATATGTAAATTAGCATGTGTTGATGTACTATACATTGCTTACCAACACGTTCTCACTCCCAACTCGTCACATATTGATGCTTGCTCAGGACCCCTTGGTGTCATTTTTGACACTCAAGGTACCCCTTTATCATCACTTTTCGATGTGCAGGGTCCTCCATTGTTTTCAGTTGTTCATCTTAATTTAATGGTTCACATGCATTTGTAAAAAAAAAAAAAAAAAAAGAAATAATTTTATATAAATTCACATATTCATTGGAGCACCTACCCTAAAACTTCCCACTTCTGAACAATACAAAACATGTACAGTCACAGGTATTTATTGCAAAAACTGACCAAAAAAGCTGTATAAAAGCATCACAGACAAGTTGTGTTGCATTAAGTGTTGGGGAGTAACTAGTTACATGCAACGGAATTACGTAATATAATTACAAATTAAAAGTCATTGTAATCAGTTACAGTTCATAATTCATAATTAAATAATTTGTAATTCAATTACAGTTACTTATGAAAATGTTAATGACTACAAAGGGGGTTACATCTTATGTTTTCACACACAATCCCACATACAGATTTAATTGAGTTCTTTCATAAATTGCAGTGACTGCTCTAAAATATGAAACACCAATGTTTCAGAAGTTTATAACACTTATCTGATAACTTTTATTTTTCTTTTATATTTCTGTATATTAACTTTTATATAACTTCTATTTATTTATGTATATGCTTTATTTTTTTAAGGTTAACTGTTTTTTTTTCTAAGGCATTGATTGATTCCAGTTTTCCTGTCATAACTATGCAAAGATTTGATTTCAAAAACAGTAACATAGCTATTAAACTTGTTCTATTAAAATAATAGCTATTAAACAATTTATTATGTTTTTAAATCTGTATTTAATCTCAGAATGATTTTAAAGTAAGTCTGATTTTGTGGTGGCTGTGCTTCAAAGGGGACATCGGATTCCCATTTTCCACAAGTTGGTATGATTCTTTATTCTTGAAATGGTCTCAGTGGTCGTGTAAAACAACACCCTTTTTACCTTGTCAAAAACAGCTCTGTTCACAGTGACTCTTTTTGGTGCATATCTCTTTACATGCTAATGAGCTCTGCTCACCCCGCCCCTCATTCAGAAAGCATGATTTGTGGAGCCAGACATAAACGAATTTAGTGAAAGTGACGTGTGGCCAAGTATGGTGACCCATACTGGGAATTTGTGCTCTGCATTTAACCCAAGTGCACACACACAGCGGTGAACACACACACACACCATAAACACACACCCGGAGCAGTGGGCGGCTGTTGGAACAATTGGGGGTTTGGTGCCTTGCTCAAGCATCTCGCCTCAGTCATGGTATTGAAGGTGTAAGAGAGTTCTGGTATTCACTCCAAAATCGAAATGGCTTGATAATTGAGACTGTTTAGGTTTTAGGAAGAAGAGAAACACAAGATTTTAATCACTGATAATGATCCCGCTCCGTTAACAAGCTAATGATGGGCGGATGGTGGTTATATCCGCAGGTGCTGCGGATAATCCGTGGGTCGGGTAATAAAAAAATGTGCGGGTGGATAGGATAAATCATTAATGATGCAAGTCTTAACTTCATTTTCTAAAATGTGAACGTATGTTAAATAGGCTACAGAAATTGAATAAACTGTAAATTAACATATTAAAGTTATTCAACAAAATATTATTTAGTCAAGAGCGGTGAGGAATTTTCTCTGTCTTTTGTTGTTTGATTAACATTAATGAAAAACGGCACAACTTTATTAGGCTGCTGTCACAAGACCTATTTCACGGATCCTATACTTTTCTTTCGCAACTGTTTACATTAACTTAAGACAAAACTGACAGTGCTTCTGAGGATACTCGCCAGGACAACCATTTTGACGTAATTTTGTGTGTGTTTAGCCACTCAAGTGCAACAAGAGCATGCTTTGCGTGAGTACCGAAAGGCTTAAAAAGTCGTGCAAATAATACATTTTTGTGACGATGCAACCATGACCGATTAGGCAATTGTCAATTCTGTCAGCTGTACCAAAACACGAGCTAAAGTCTTGTATCTCAGCGTGCAGCTCTAGATGCGCCGATTTCAAGAGAAGGTCAAGATTCGGTACAACTGAATCACTGTTTTCAAGTGACTGATTTGATCTGATGGTTTGTGTGAATTTATTTACTCATCTAACCTACTCGCTATATTGAATAAATGTTTTGCAGGAATTTCCCTCATATTTAGTCGAAAGCTGCGGGAATGAGTAATGCGATATATGCGCAATCCCGCACCAAAATTCAGGACCTAATTAAACCTAATTCTATTATACAGAGGATTGTGAAATAGATTTCCATGACTTTAACGAAACTCTCTGGGTTTATTTATTTTTTCCAAAACTTTGCAGGCCTGGAAATTGCGGTTTTAAAATTCCATAACTTTTCCAAGTTTTTCATGACTGTATGAACCCTGAATGTGACGATCGGGTGCGGTTATCTAAATCAGACAAAAATATAGAATCAGAATCAGAATCAGAATCAGAATGAGCTTTATTGGCCAAGTATGTTTACACATACAAGGAATTTGTTGTAGTGACAGAAGCTCCACAGTGCAACAGAAGGACAGTAACAGGACAGGACACAGGTAATGAAACAAAATAACAGGAAATAGCCAATGACCAATGTACAAAGCAGCAAAAAAAAATAAAAAATACACAATATATAATATATAATATAGGCGACTATGTATGTACAGGTCAAGTATGTGCAAATTAGAAATGAGAAAATAAAATAAGTGAGTGTGGTGAATGGATAATGTATTAGTTGTGTGTTCTACGTTTATTTATTGAGTGTTCATGAGATGTATTGACTGAGGGAAGAAACTGTTCCTGTGTCTGGTCGTTCTTGTGCTCAGAGCTCTGTAGCGTCGACCAGATGGTAAAAGTTCAAAGAGGTTGTGTGCTGGATGTGAGGGGTCCAGAGTGATTTTACCAGCCTTTTTGCTCCCTCTGGATAAGTACAGTTCTTGGAGAGTGGGGAGGGTTGTACCAATGATTCGCTCAGCAGTCCGGACTACCCTCTGTAGTCTTCTGAGGTCAGATTTGGTAGCGGAGCTGAACCAGACAGTTATTGAGGTGCAGAGGATGGATTCAATGATGGCAGAGTAGAACTGTTTCAGTAAGTCCTGTGGCAGGTTGAACTTCCTCAGCTGGCGAAGAAAGTACAACCTCTGCTGGGCCTTCCTGACAATGGAGTCAATGTGAATATCCCACTTCAGGTCCTGAGAGATGGTGGTGCCCAGGAATCTGAATGACTCCACTGCAGTCACGGTGCTGTTCATGATGGTGAGTGGGGGGAGAGCAGGGGGGTTTCTCCTGAAGTCCACGATCATCTCCACCGTTTTGAGCGTGTTAAGCTCCAGGTTGTTGAGACTGCACCAGACAGCCAGCTCCTTAACCTCCTGTCTGTAAGCAGACTCGTCACCGTCCTGGATGAGGCCGATCAGTGTGGTGTCGTCTGCGAACTTCAGGAGCTTGACAGAGGGGTCTTTAGATGTGCAGTCGTTGGTGTAGAGGGAGAAGAGCAGTGGGGAGAGTACGCAGCCCTGAGGAGCTCCAGTGCTGATGGTTCGAGTGCTGGATGTGAATTTGCCAAGCTTTACTAACTGCTGTCTGTCTGTCAGGAAGCTGTTGATCCACTGGCAGACGGAGGTGGGGACGGAGAGCTGAGTTAGTTTATTTTGAAGGTTTTCCGGGATAATGGTGTTAAAAGCAGAGCTGAAGTCCACAAACAGGATCCTCACATAAGTCCCTGGTCTGTCCAGATGCTGCAGGATGAAGTGCAGTCCCATGTTGACTGCATCATCCACAGACCTGTTTGCTCTGTAGGCAAACTGCAGGGGTCCAGTAAGGGTCCAGTGATGTCCTTCAGATGAGCCAGAACCAGTCTTTCGAATGATTTCATGGCTACAGACGTTAGTGCCACAGGTCTGTAGTCATTAAGTCCAGTAATTTTGTGTTTCTTTGGGACGGGGATGATGGTGGAGCGTTTGAGGCATGAGGAGACTTCACACAGCTCCAGTGATCTATTGAAGATCTGTGTGAAGATGGGGGCCAGCTGCTCAGCACAGGTTTTTAGGCAGGCTGGTGACACACCATCTGGACCAGGTGCTTTCCTTCTTTTGTTCTTCCTGAAGACCTGGCACACATCGTCTTCGCTGATTTGAATTGTAGGTGTGGGGGAGAGAGGGGTTGCTGGAGGTGTGAATGGTTGTGTGGAGGGGTGTTCTGGGCGGGTGTGGGGTGATCGTTCAAAACGACAAAAGAACTCGTTTAAGTCATCTGCCAGGTGTTGATTCTCCAGAGTGCTGGGGGGTGGTGTTTTGTAGCTGTTGATGTCCTTTAATCCTAGCCACACTGAAGCCGGATCACTGGAAGAGAATTTGTTCCTGAGCTTGTCAGAATAATTCCTCTTTGCCACTCTGATCTCCTTTTCCAGTGTGTATTTGGCCTGTTTGTACAAGACTTTATCCCCCTTTCTGTGAGCATCTTCTTTGGCCTGACGGAGCTGTCTGAGTTTGGCAGTGAACCATGGTTTGTCATTGTTGTAGAATAGATGAGTCCTGGTAGGAATGCACATGTCCTCACAGAAACTGATATAAGATGTTACAGTCTCTGTGAGCTCGTCCAGGTCATTTGCAGCAGCTTCAAAAACAGTCCAATCAGTCAGGTCGAAACAGGCTTGTAAATCCCGCTCTGTTTCGTTAGTCCATCTTTTAACAGATCTTAATACAGGCTTCACAGACTTAAGTTTCTGCCTGTAGGATGGAATAAGATGAACCAAACAGTGATCAGAGAGTCCTAAAGCTGCTCGTGGAACCGAGTGATATGCGTCCTTTATTGTTGTGTAACAGTGATCCAATATATTACTGTCTCTGGTGGGACATGTAACATGCTGTCTGTATTTTGGCAGTTCACGGGAGAGATTTGCTTTATTAAAGTCCCCGAGAATGATTAAAACAGAGTCCGGGTGTTGTTGTTCACTCTCTGTGATCAGATCAGCGAGTTTCTGTAGAGCTGTGCTCACGTGCGCTTGCGGTGGAATGTAAACACTCACGAGAATGAACGAGCAGAACTCCCGCGGCGAATAGAACGGCTTGCAGTTAATGAAGAGCGTTTCTAGATCTGAACAGCACATCTTCTTTAACACAGTTACATCTGTACACAGTTACAATATAGGGGGCGGTTGACAGGTGGATAATTTATTTGAAGCTGAGGATTCGGGTGACGTTTTAGCTCATCTGCGCATCACTAGCACTCACATCTCATTCAAAAAGATACTACTGTCCTGTAGCATAACACAATCAGTCACAAGACACACAAGAGCCAATAGCATTTTACAACCAAGGCTAAAGTAAGGCTTCTTCTGGCGGCATTTTTTGAAATTGCGCACAGACTGCAGCATGCAAGAAGAGCTTTACGACGGACAGAGACGGCGAACATGTCTATTCCTCTTACAATAATTTTGTCTTGGAAGTCTTGGAATTTTAATAATTTTTGAATAAATTATGACTGTAGTTGTATCTTCCTGTTATATCCTATGTTTTATTGACAAATGGTAGGTTTAGTGGCAGGTGATGGGTTACGTGCTCATAAATGTGTAAATAGTGTATAAATAAAACTGTTGTGACTGTAAACATTGAAAAATCACACCCCAACATATATGCCATAATGGCAATATTATTACCCAATAGGTAATTTAATCATGACAATAAAATTCCCAGTGCCTTTTGCGTTGGCATATTGATGCCAAGGGTTTCTCATTTAAAGCAAAAGAGGACCCTGCATGTTGAAACATTATGCTAAAGGGGTACCCTGTGCGTCAAAAAGTGACGCTAAGGGTCCTCCTGACTAAGTGCCAATATGTGATGAGTTGGGAGTGAGAATGTGTTGACAGTACATGTAATTTAATACGTCAAGTCACCTTTATTTATATAGCGCTTTTAAAAATACAAATTGTGTCAAAGCAACTTTCCAATATCAAAATAGGAAAATAGTGTCAATAATGTAAAATTACAAGATTAAACAATCAATTTTCAGTTAAACGCACTTCATTATTGAATTAAATGTCATCGTCCAGCTCAATTCAGTTTAAATAGTATCTGTGCAATCAAGTCAAAGATATTGCTGGAAATTAAGTGCCCCCAAACTAAGCAAGCCAGAGGCGACAGCGGCAAGGAACCAAAACTCCATCGGTGCCAGAATGGAGAAAAAAACCTTGGGAGAAACTAGGCTTAGTTGGGGGGCCAGTTCTCCTCTGGCTAGACGAACCAGAAGTTCAATTCCAACTACAGCAAAGCCAGATTGTGGAAAGAACTCATCTGGTTCCCGACGTCTTGTCCTGATGGCTGTCTAGTCTAGGTGACAAGGTCTTCAATGGGGATGTGTCTCTGGGACTCATCTAGATGTCCTGATCTCTGCTGTAAGTTCAGGGCTCTAAAGGTCGTCTCTAGCTGCTGATAATTGGACTGGATACGGCTTGATCCGGGTGGCTGCAGTGGCCATCTGATCTGGATACAGTCTGGATCTGGGTGGCTACAGTGATCTCGGAATAAGAAAGAAACAGACTAATATTAGCGTAGATGCCATTCTTCTAACGATGTAACAAGTACATTGGGTGTTATGGGAAGTGTTCCCAGTTTTAATACGTCCATATGTAATTCTATGAATATACATTTATTACTCTTTTAAAAAAATAGGCCAATAAAATATATCACTATGAATCAAGAATCATTTTCAAAAATGCTAAAGTTTACACTATTTTGATTGTCCATGTTAAACATTCTATTGTTTGCAATGTTTCTCATAGTCAGTAGAATGTCTGTGGGGGGGGGCTGTCAAAATAAAGTGTTAGCATATATTAAACATCTACTAATACAATGACTGCTAGTTGACATGTTGTTGCAGGTTACTTATAGCTAGTGGAATTTCTAAAGTGGACTATCCAAATAATGTGTTACCCATTCACATAATGAAAATTCACATAATTAGATGTGCCTTTTATCTTATTGAACCATAATTGCGATAGTTGTATTGTAACAATAATAATCTGCATGTTCTGGATTGTAAATTGTATTGCATTGTCCTGTGATGAACAGGATGTACCTAGGAGAACAGACACTGGTAACACTTTATTTCACAGTGTTCTTATTACGGTTTTTAAATCTGCATACTAATATATAAAAAGACTACCAAGTCTGCACAGACCCTATTAGCAGCTTCAACAACCCTCCCACCAAATGCTAGTGTAATATCTATTCCATTTTTAGAGAATAACACTTTCAGCGAACCTATTGAAATGCACAATTTATACAATATGTTGTGCTCATTTAGCTTTCTGTAGCAACATCCCTTTATATGTAATGACAATGTAGTAGAACAGTTATTACACAAGAACGTGTTAAAGACCAACTAAACTATAATCAGATTGATCATTTTATCATCAGAGCCAAGTGTAAGTGAGATTCCCTTACTCAGGGAATTTTAAAGGCCATCGATAAGCACACACACCCTAATCACCAGCAGGTTTGTACGGATTACACTGTTTTATTCACCATGTCAATTACAGACTCTAATTATAGCTTTCACCAGCTCAATGAAAGTGATTATGTGGTGTAATTATTCTAAATGCAATTAGGAATGGTGTCGTAATAAAAGGTCAGATGACATTTAGTAAAGCACTTTGACCACGTGATATTACTAAAAGCAGATCGCACACGGACACGTGTGAGCATGGCTACATTAATTTTTAAATAGAGAGAGTGAGCTGCCCTTTCTAGCTCTCGTCTCTTGGTCAAGAGTTCGAGCGTGGTGAAATGAATTCATCATGGCAATTAGAAGGGTTTTTGTTTGGGCTTGTATGAACTTTGCTTGACAAATGAGGAAGAAGGCAACCTGCCGTGGTCTTTTTACCCAGTCAGAGTCTTCACTCGCTCTCTTTGTGAGTGCATTTACAGTCACTCAGAGGACCGAATGGACATCCACTTCAACGGATGAAAAACTCACTAATGAATTTAAAACTTGTAATTTAAAACTGTATCAAAGGCTCCATTCATGTCATTTTAGCCATGTTTCTTCATCTACCGGGACTGCATCCTGTACTGAACCTTAAATTTATTTCAATATGAGGATTTTATGTCTTCAAATGTAGAATTCATTCAGGCCAGAAAAAAAGAAAAGAAAGAAAGAATGAGAAGCTACACAGAGGTGAAGGATGGTTGGTTCAGGGCAGAGGCACTGAAAGAACCTTTTTTCCACAACCTTTTACTATAATAAGCAAGCCCACATATGTTTGTAAGCCCACATATACTAGCTTACATCTTCAAGATGTATTGATGTAAAGATTTTGTCAGTAGCGGAGAGCTTCCTTTTCTTTGAAATATCAACACAATAAATAGTATACTATATGATCTTACTAAGAACTAGTTCCATTAAAAATAATCATATATAAATATAGAAATGAAACCTACTCATAATGTCCAGTCTGTTAATGGTTCTTGAATGATTTAATTCTTCTGCAGATGTGAATGGAACTTAAATACATCATGACAACTGAATATAGAGCAGCACAGCAAAATAAGTTATGTTTTATCTTCTACGCTTATAGTAAATATAGTATTGTAACAAAATATATTTCGGGTTGCATGCAAAAACAAACATACAACATGGAAAGTTATTTTAATAAATGATGGAAAAAGATCTTTCAAAAAAATCTAATGAGTCTTATGACATAGAAAATGCATGACATGGTACATAGCATATCTTTTGTTTAGCATTTGTGTATTGTGTAGTTAAGACTCATTATTGGAGGTCTTTAAAATAACTACACTCTAAAAAATGCTGGGTTAAATAAAATATGTACAAAACCAGCGGTTGGCTACTGCCCAGAAGGTTGGGTTAAACATTTAGTTGAAAACAACCCAGCATGTGTTCTGTCCAATATTTACCCAGCACTGGGTTGTATTTAACCCAGAATTGTTTAGGATGTAATTAAAGTAACTAATAGAAAAGCTGCAGTAACTTCTTCTAAATGTTAATTCTTCCTTGTTTTTTTGGACATGTCCCAAAACTATCAACCTGGCAGTTACTAAAGCTCTTATAGCAACATCATATTAAAATCTTAATTTCTATTATTATCTGCCTATCTATTAATGAAATACAGTGATTGACAACCATCTCTCTGTGATCATGGGCAGTTTAGCATTATGTGATTAATTTACAACACAAAGGAAAACAAAGCATTCATCGAATTTTCTTTCTTGCACTGAAATGGGTGAGCTCAGTGCCAACTCATTTTCCACCACTTCTTTTTTCATGAATTGAAATGTGTGCAAAGGATTGTGGGTGTTTTGAGGATGAGAGGATATACCTTCAAAATATGCAGAATGAAGGATGTGAAACAAAGGCTGTGTTCCATGTATCCTTCAAACTGATATGCCTCCAATGGCGCTTGATGACATAGCAACTGAAATATGCAGCCTTTCTATTGAGAAACACACAATGTCTCAAGAGAGAGCGGTAGAGAAGGTCCAAAGCAGCCTAATTAGACACACCTGCTCAGATGAAATTAGGGGCATGTTTCCAAAAAGCATTGTTAGCTAACTATGGTCACAAGTTCCACTGAACTCTATTAGTAACAACGGACTATAGTTGCTTTTGGGAAACACATAGATATTTCACGATCTGGATTGCTATTATGAGCTACCGGAAAATCTCTCACCACAGAATTGGTTTTTTTTTGTTTTTTTTTCTGATGGCAGTTTTATTTTCTGAGACCTTATCCTTTGTTCCAATATAAAAAAAAACCACACCTACTTGAAAGACACGATGAAACACTTGATCTCTAAATTTTGAAATAAGCTATTAGAAGCTAAAACAGTAGTAGCTATACATGTAGTTTTACCAGAGGAAAATATGTTTTAAAGAGAAACTGATCCTCTGCATCTCCATGGAGAACTTTTCAATACAACAGCAGTTCGTAATGATCACATCTGTCAATAAAGACTAAAGACACCATAAGCACTATAAAACTAATTTGTGTGCCATGTTTCAAGCCATATGACAATTTTGACTGAAAGTTTAGTGGTTATTCACTAAAAATCTTCCCTTCCAAAACTCAGAATAAATATCACAGCTTTGGTGCAGGTTGGCCATAAATTAAATCATAAGTAATTTCATATCCAATATATTATAACATAATAAATATACTGCCATTTAAGAGCTCTAGTGGAGGAGAATTTATGTTTCTCAAACAAAACTTGTGTTCTTTAAATTACACAATGCCAAAAAATTTTAGGGTAAACTATCCCTTTAATATCAGCTGAAAAAGTTTGGTTGAGTGGCATGACCTTCTGCTTTCTGCCTCTCAAAAATATCACACAAATACCACAAGGTCCCAACAATGGACCGCAAAGAGCTACTGAAATGTGTTTTTTTTTCTCCTAGCATGTTTTTAATTCCAAACCATACATGTTTTTCAGACCAGCCTCTTCATGAATTACTTTAAAAATATGGGGAACAGGAAACAACTGTGCCAGATTTCCAGCCCTGATGAGCCAGGCTGCCTCACGCAGGTTGAAACTGTTTGAAAGTTTGAACTATTTTTCACACAAGGGCCCTGTCATATGGTGATGATGTCTATTCTCATTTTCCACAGATTTCTCTAGGCTGTTATGATTTCTCAGTGCCACTAAGAGCTTTCTTAATCTCAGTGTCAATAAGTATGCTAATGCAAAATCAGAATGTGTTATAGAAGTTGTGTATGAAAGGAAATGATGGTGCATTAGACTATTTTAAACATCTTGAGCAGTCAGTCATGGCCTTCCCCTGAACCTGCATTTGCATTTGTTAAAAACAAATAAAAAATACTTCCTATAAATCACTGCTTGCCCTGATAAATTGCCTCGTAAGTGTGTGACAGAAGTAACACTAACTACACAGTTGCTCCATCACTGCAAACCAGAGCGAGAGCCTGCCAGGCTTTGGCTGCATGCATTCTGGGAGAGCCGACAGGCCTACACCTTGTTAACAGCACTCAAAGTGGCACTGAACCCCGTCTTTTTAAAATGTTCTCATTCCACAAAAACCTGCAAGGCCTCCAGTCATGGCCACGTAGCCTGTCTGTGCGGTGTAGAGAGGTAGGGGGCCATGGGACTGAGAGATTCACGCTGCATGCTGACAGAGCGCGCCAGAGAGGGGCTACGGGCTCGGCAGACAATGAGCCCTGACACATGCCAAATCAGCCTGAGTGCACACACAGCAAAGCCTTAAGGCAAGTGACAAGGTACCTGGCCTCAAAAATGAGCTCATCTTGCCCAAGTTCTGCACTTAAAGTGTGGCTTGAGAGTTACTTAGCTCATTAACGATAACTAGATTTGCATTTCCTGAAAGAACAAGCAGTGTTTCATGGCAGGACAAGAATAGTGTTAAATTTAGGTTCAAGGCTTTAGATAACATTTAAAAATGTCTCAAGACCCCAAAGCTCTGTGTTTAGAAACATTTCATAATGCAAATAGAAGACTGATCCAAATTCAGTATGCAAATATTACAATGGCCATGTTTCCAATCACATATTTTTCATGCAGATATTGGAATACTGCATAAAAAAAATAAAAAAATGGAAATGCCAAGATGCACATGAAATCTTAAACTGTACATAAAAATTGATCATTTTTGTATCCAAAACAAATAATTCAATAAAACAGCTATTACAAATATTGCAATAGCTGTTCCACGTTTTTATGCAGATTTTGGGATGTCGTAGAATACAATGCCAAGATGCACATAAAATCTTAAAATGCGCATAAAAAGTGCTTATTTGAAGCAGATAATTTTTTGTTCTATAAGAAGAATGCACATATGAACTAAAATGTCTCCTTCCACTATTTTAAGCGACTTTTGGGATATATGTCAAGATGCACATAAAAATCTTAAAATGTGAATTAAAATGTTTTATTTTGATAGTCCACATTCTACTAACAGTATGTAATTGTCCAACTACATGTCAACTAATTCTCAGATTATTATTAGACGTGTTAGGGTTAGAAGAATAAGTTGATGCAATTCAAAATTCCTTATAGTCAGTCGAATGTCTGTTGGGGGATCATATTAAATTGTTAGAAGATATTAAGTAGACAGTCTACTAATGTTCTAATGACTGCGTAGTTCCAAAGTTACTTAAAGTTACAATGTCTAAAGTATCAAAATAACGTGTTGCCAAAAATGTATGCATTCAATTAAGGTAGATGTTTATTAAAGGTGGGGTAAGAGGCTTATGCTAGCCAATGTTGATATTTGAAAACACCAAAACAAACACGCCCCTTCCCCAAAAGGGTCTCGCCCCTATTTTGATAGCTCCACCCCACACACACACGTACGCATCCCATGCAACGATTAGTTCTGTGAAACAAAGCAAAACCAATGTCACTCACCTATCGAGAAGAAACAAAGCAACCTCTGCATCTGATATTTACATGGGTCCTACTTCTTGCCTTCTCGTAACACCGTGCTTTGTTTCTACACCAGACACGAGCGGCGCGATACGACAAATCCCTGACAGTAAACTGCTGCCGCATTCTATTTATGATACTTACCGGTGTAAGCCTACTTTTGTTCCACAGATGTTTTCCTTTTTTGTTTTTTGTCCGCCATCTCTACCTTTCTGTCGTCGCTCAGCTAATGTCCGTCATGTGCACGGAGCGCTCTCTCCTCCGGATAATGAGTAGACATGCCCCTTACTGCTGATTGGCTACAAGTTTGTTTTGGTACTGGGCCCGACTCAGTTTTCTAAAGCGTTTTTGAAAAATAAGAAAACATGCACATAAACTATGAAGGAAACACATTTACCAAATAAATTTAATGACGTTGTCCCGACAGATCATATGATTGGATAAGGACTGACCAGCAGACCAATCTCATTGCACACATCTAAAATATTGATTTAGTCGATCTGAAATGTCTGTCATCAAAATGATTTGGTATAATTACCTCTCAGAACTGTCTCACACGATTGCGTTCCTAAACATCAGGCATCCGCCTCTGAATGCAAGATAACATGACAGTGTTTTGTTATTGCGTTTCATCTTACGCTCTGAGGCGCAAGTAATTTATTATGTAAGAAAAAAAAAAAAAAGAGTCAGGCTTCCCTGGTTGCAGAAACTTTTTATTATTGAGACACTGTGCCATTTTTGCGCCAGTTAGGTATGTGTTGAAATGTTGGACAATAACCTTACAGAATTATAACTACAGTAGTCTGATGATATAAATAGGCCTGCACTTTAATGTGTATGACCTGTGGCAATACTTTTGTAGCAGTGTAATTTTTTATGTTTATTGCTTGTCCCCATGTACACCCATTGTAAGTACCTTTGGAGGGATGAGTCTAGCTTATATTTTGAGGTAATCAAAAACAATTGTACAACAGATGTCACTGAACTGAACCCAGAACATTCCTATACAGTTTGTACAACAGCTTAGTGGTGTCTGTTAAGGGATGACTGCAGTCAGAGGAACGTTGTTCTTGATTTTACCTAAACTAAGAACAAATCAACAACTTTCAAAATCTATTCGAAAGTGGTACCTGCACAATACCTCAAGCATTGACAAATTTTTGGAAATTATGCGGGAATGTTAACGGGGGGGACTGTTTTTAGAGAGGGGCGGGGATTGAAATTCTCAGAGTTAATCTCTTTTCATCGACTCCTAATCAAGGAGACAAGCCATGTGGAAATGCAGCTGCATTGATGGAGGGGATAGAAGGAGGTTGAAATTCATGGGAGTATGCAGTTGGCCTTAATTGCATATTTGCCAGCTCTTAGCAGGCCAAGTGGAAGACAATGGAAAGCTGTGCAGACAGGTAGAGAATGAAATTTTTTACAGGACACTGACTGATACGGCTTTGGAAAACATCTGCAGGGAGCCACATCTCCCCGTAGTCTGAGATTCAGGTTATCATTTCCCTTTGCAATCGAATGTGCCAAAATGTAAAATTGCTCTCCTACCACTTACTCCCTATTTGAAATCTAGATTATTATGACTCTAGGTGACATGAAGCCTGGATCCAATATCCTATTGAATAACTGAAAAAAAAAAAAGTGTCTGATATTGAAATTTTTTTTGGTATTTGCTAGATCTACAGATCAATGAATAATAATAAATCACAATCCATTCTCAGCCTCATGTCTGACCACCATTTTGTTAAATTACCATATGATGCATATTGCACACCAGAGGGGAATAAACTTTCTTCAGCTGACATTATGGACCTTTTAAAAATGGCTATCCGTTGCTCTCAAATCACAACATGCACCAAGCAACCGACGAGGGATATTCAATGTATCTGCATCTCTTCAGCCTTCTGAACTGCGCAGAGCAAAAACTGTGGAATAATGGATAGTTTGTTTTAAATCATAAAATGATATTCTTTATTTAAATTAAATTAAAAATATATATATATTTTATTTTAAACATTATGATGTTTTGTGGTAGACAAAGACAAAGGTCAGCCTCATATGGTAGTTTATGTCATGATAGTCTCGCATAGCCAGACCTTCAGACTGACGGCTGAAGGTTTGGAATCCATGGCAGCTTTCGTTGGCTAAGGCCCGCCCATGAGGCCATTTGACTGACATATCAAACAACCAGTGGTGTATAAAGTATCTGAAAGCCATACTTAACTAAAAGTACAGATACCTTACCAGGGAATGACTTTGGTAGAAGTTGAAGTCAATATTTAGAATATTACTTGAGTAAAAGTCTTAAAATATGTGATATTTATTGTACTTAAGTACAAAAATAATTTTTTAAATCTTAAACGTAGTTAAGTATTGAAAGTAAAAGTACAAGTAAATGCAAAATGGAAAAGAAGCAAATAAATATATTCAAAAAAATGTTCATACACAGCTTGAGTAGCAAGATTGTGTTCAGTTTTAACTCTTTCTTCCATTTTGTATTTTTGGGTAAGAATAGGAAGCACTTCATCCGGTACTTAGTGTCTTTCATTCCAACATAAGAAAACATTTCTGGAATCTGCATCAGAAATAGCATATAGCTGTATTTACACAGTTTAATGTATCTCAGAGGGGACATGGATGAATTTAAACTGCAGTTACAGATGCATAAATAGGCCTACTGTTTTGTTTTTAACATAAAACGTTGAATACTGATATTTAAAATAATTTCCGACATGAAAAAAATTGTCGAAATGTGAAATTAAAACCGCCTGTAGGTGGCAGCATGTGACTGTTAATGAGTGAGTCATTGAGATTCAACTGATTCATTCAAATGGCTAATTCATTCAGAAACAAAGCCTTTGAAGCATTTTTCACTCATTTGTTAATGAGTGAATCACTGAATCATTTTTATCATCCGATTCGTTCAAAAAACTGATTCATCCAATATGCATACAGAAGCATTTTTGCCGTCTACAATTTAGAATGCCTGGCATTTTAATAAATCAACGTGTGTGAACTCTGTGTGTGATTTGGTGATATAGCCTACTTGATTATGTCCGATCGCACATCATTCCAACAACACTTACCATATTATCACAGAAGATACACTGTATATTGCACACCCCAGACTCGACTTGAGTGGAAAATGTCAATCAGACCTTCAGCCGTCAGTTGTGCGCGCACTTGTTTGCACAACCTGAGCAAAGGTGTTTTTAGGAGTTTTACTTTCAATCTCCAGACCACTGATTCATCAAACATGCTTCCCTGCAGTCCATGTTCTTCTGACTTCTGACTATTTTGTAGTAAGTAACTGTAGCAGAGTGAAATATAGCCCCAGTATGATTGGCTGGCGTGATCCAAACAGGTGAACCAATTAGTGTTTGTAATTCATTATGATTGGTTAATTGTGTAAGTTTCATGAGCCTATTAGTGCCTGTGTTGTGACTATAAAAGAGGGAAGTGGTTAGCTGCTTGGGATGCATCCTCCTTGGTACCGCCCCTTTGTGACATGTGGCACATTTAATGAGTGCTAGCAGTTGGGTTATCCTCCTGTCTATCATGCATGCTGACTGTTGGCCAGTTCTCATCACATAATTCTGATGGTGTGGTCAGTAAGATTCTTTTTTTTTTTTTTAAGTTTCTTCTGCTGACAGATGTAATTCATTTGATCAAAAATAGTCAAAACACTAATACTGTATTATAAATGTAAAAACTTTATCATTATAAATATATTCAATACTTTTTTCAATAAAGTAATTTGTTCCTGTGAGGACAAAGCTCATTACTCTTGGCTTCAGTGTCACATGATCCTTCAGAAATCATTCTATGCTGATTCATTTGGTGGGTGTTCAAGGAATATTTCTTCTAATTATGATTTTGATTTCAGGATTCATTGAATAGAAAGTTCTAATTACACTTTTTTTATCATTCTAAACATCTCTTCTGTCACTTTTAATTTGTGTCCTTAATTAAAAAAAAAAATGTATTCACTTCTTTCACAAAACAAATAAAAATACATAAAATTGTACTAACCTCAAGCTTTTGAAGGACCGTATGCAGCATAACAATTATTCATAGCATATTTTTACTTTAGCATTACATCCTTTTCCATTTGCATTCTTTAAAAACTGAAAATTAGGAAAATTGTGACTGTTGTCAGAGATTTTTATTAAATTTTTTTTATATATATGCTTTAATATACAAAGGAGGCAATAAAAAAAAAACAATCATATGGCCTTTCAAATTGATATTATGCATGTTTTTCTATATGGTGGTTTTTTATCTGGTGGTGGACGAGGAGATACCCCCCTTACTATGTAAAGCGCTTTGAGTGCTTAGAAAAGCAGAAAAGCGCTATATAAATGTAATTAATTATTATTATTATTATTATTATATTAAGGCCAACATTCATCAAACCAGGCGTTGTCTTTCTGAGGCTAAATTACATGTTCTTTGTAGTTCGTGATTAAATGCATGACGAATTAGTCTCATCCTGGGAAGTGCTTTCTACTCTAAGCATTTCTTCAGCCCGCACAGCCTCATTGTTGTAATAAGAACAATATTGAGTGCATCTTTGCAGAGAACATGAACGGCAACACTGGCTAATGTACACTGATAACTGCAATAATGGTTTATCAGCCAAGCCAACTGTTGTAGCTGAGCACAAAAATTCAACGTGATTGCAATGCTGTATCTTTTCAAGAGGGTATATGCATTGTGGTTTCATTGATTTTCATTAGGCATGTTCCAGGCACCGAGCATGCTTTAAGTGAAATGAATGCTTGTGGAATATTTTTGACTTCAGTGTCTCATGGGCAGCTCACAAAATCACCCTTATGCATCCAGTGCAGAGTTAGGTGAAAGATGAATGAAACCGAAGGATTACGCACTGGTCCGATGGAGCCAATGCCCCGGGGCCTGAGACTGTCAGGGGCCTCGACATTTGGAAAAAAGCTCCTGCAAATGGAGAGAGACAGATGAACAGTGCTTGATGTACCAGTGACTATTGTGTCAATGTGAAATACCCAAAGATATGAGAAATGGGATCTGCCTCTGTCTCCAGAGACCAGTAGTGCAGCTGTTTTTTTTTGTTTTTTTTTTTTGCTGTGATATCTTGATTAATTTTTTTTGCACTGTTTTACCATTTATTATACACCTGTGTGTTCATTCTTGCAATTATTACTGCCTTATATTTGCAATGCAAATTCTTGTTATTTGGTCATTATCTCACAATTCACAGATTTATTTTAGACATTATACAATAAATATCCGAAAGGAATTATTCTGCAAAAACAAATATAGCCTGCACTTTAATGAATGAACGGAAAGTACAACATGATTTCAAACTGAATTTCAACTCCATCAGACATAATTCTGATGGTGCATATCAAACGTATTAAATATATTAAATGCAGAGCCTTTTTTTTACAGGGTATGTGATCGCGCTAAAATAGGCTATTTTAAAATGGACATTGTCTAAAAATGCTAACATATCTTTGCAATTTATGACATTGAATATACAGTTTAAGGACAATTACATAAAATTGTAATATATTAAATCTCAAGATAAAGGTTGACTTTGATATTACAAACTTAAAAGTAACTAAAGGTTTTAGCACTGCTGTGGAAATAGATTCTGACATACAATCTAAATTTGTCCTTCATTCAAAGTATAGTGATACTTTAAAAGTAAATTTTCTAATACGTATTCTGTTTTTCTTGAGTTTATATTGTTATCCATATGCAATCTTGATTTATAGTCTTCTATAAAAATCTGTTTTTGAATGTTTCATTCTCAATTTCAAATAAAGAGGTTATCAAATTAAATGACCTTGTCTGTGTAGAGAACATTCCAGTGATCTTCTCAGATTTATTTCAAAGTAGAAATGTCTCAAACCAAAAGAAATGTAAAATGTTGTTTTCTTCAGGAATCAAAGAATTGCCAAAGACCTCACAGGACCATAATCCATCCTTGATGAAGCCATCTTTCATTTGTCCGGAATGGCAAAAGAGGAGGGTGGAGACAAACAAATAAACAAACGGAACACAGGAAGCATCAGAGAACCGACTGACCCATCCTACTTTGTTGTCGGTGCATGATTTTCAGGAGTACTGAAAACAAGGATATGCTATTTATCATCATCTCTATATAACAGAAATATTTCCAGGCCCTCTTCACCATTGAGATGGCCTCCTCAAACCCCTTTCCCTCTGGCTGAAAGAGAGAGAAACAGAATAGTTACTCAACCTCAGAAACATATCCAATCACCTACTGTCTGCCGATAATGGAGCCAGGTGGAGACCGGTAATAGAAAATGTGAACTGCCGTGTGTTATGCCATTCGGTGAAGAGAAAAAAAAAACATAAAGTGATTATCAATATTTCACCTGACCCATCCTTCTGTCAAAGTCCATTTCCATCCGAAGATTCCATTAAGCAGAATTCACACGGATACTGAAGCCCAGACAATAGAAAAAAATCCACTACTTGGGCTCCCTCAGGTTTTGACGGAGAAGATAAAGCAGATCCTTGTATTTGTGATGATGAAGTCACAGGCTCCATGATATCACAAGTGACCAGACAATGGTTTCAGTAATCACAGGTATTCTTTGTCTTAAATTATCTGCTTCCTGCCCAAACGAGTGATCATATATCTTTGGTGTAGGACATCCATTTTCCAACGGTGCAAGATAATGGCTTTATTCTGATTTCTGCATGAGACAGTAATGACTTGGCTCTCTGGAGCCAGATACTTTGGCTGAGCAGGCAGGTTGGCTGATATTATCAAATAATAATCCATCTTTCATATTGATAATCCCTTTGCAGTTATATGGGCCATTCCTGGCCAAGTTTACAGTTGTTTTGTTTTTTTGGGGAATGCTACTATTAATTAAAGCATCTTCTTTTTATCCCCCTAAAGACATAGTTCACCCAAAAAATTTAATTCTGTAATTATTTATTCCACCTCATGTTGTTCCAAACCTGCATGCTATTTATTTATATTTATTTTTCTGCTTCATGGGATATAAAAGGGGCATTTTAAAGAATGCAAAAAAAAAAAAAAAGCCATCCTGCTTTTGGATGTCCGATGTCCTACAGAAGTACTGATTTAGGGGTTGAAAACAAAACAAGGTTCATAACTAAGTGTGTAATATGTTCAATTTAGTTTATACTTTTTATTATGCACAGTAATGGACTATAAAATTGTATCTTAGCAAGATATGTCAACATTTAAAGCAATTCAAATTTTTATTTTACAGTTTTTCTCAGTCGCTTTGGTGCATTTCTCAGATCAGAAAATAAATTTTCAAATCTACTTGTTCAACCACCACATCATCTAGCCAGTTTCTAAAGCAGTTTCTCGTTCTTTTGAACAAATTGCGATTGCTTTGGTACATTTATGCAACTGATTACATTTGTCTGCGGTTTCCTAAATTTTCAGTTGCTAAAAATGTATTTTATAGTTCTCTGTGCAATAGTCTTTCCCCTCAAAACATCTATTCATTAGTTCATCGTGTAAGTCATTAGATGCAAAATGGTTGATCTAGTTGTCATAAATTGTCAAGCATATTATGTACATATTTCCATTAGTCTTTTTGTAAATTTGCCATGAATTGTGCAAGTGAAGTAAAGAGAATATAGATCAACCAATTATATACCAGTTCTCCAAAACAACTAAAAGGTGCATCACATAAACCTTCAATTGGAAAGCATGTAAAGACAGAGGACAACACAAAAGTTACAAATTCCGGCGATGGATGAAAACCAGAAAACGATCATGGTCAACAGATGAGAGGAAGAAGAGGAGTAAGGATGCATGGAAGTGTACAGTGGCAAAACAGAGGAAGAGGCAGAAGAAGCCAAGGACATAGGTGGTGCATATCAGATGAAATAAGGGCCACTATTGTGGACCATGTTGTCAATCATGGCCTTACAATGGCTGAAGGGTGCAGCTAAATATTGGGAGATTGACCATATCCTCAATAATTCAAACATTTCGAAACAGTCTCTTTCAATCAGTATCCCACATACATTAATGTGTAAATTTGTGCTTTTGAAAGGAAAGGTGGGAAAGGGAAGTGGTGTGTGGCCAAGTATGGTGACCCATACTCGGAATTTGTGCTCTGCATTTAACCCATCCAAGTGTACACACAGTAGTAATCTTGTAAGTGAACAATGACACAAGGACTTTTCATTCTGACTGATATGTTCATTGACATAAATACTTACTTTTGAGTGTAAACCAAAGATTTTAAGTAAGTTACAGGCTTTTGCAGGAAATCCATTGTGTGGTGCTGTTTGTACAAATTGTTTAGAGAAATGCACATACTTCTTTGCAAATATTAAGGATGATTCGAGAAATGCACCAAAGCCACTCAGAAAAACTGTATATTTTGTGACATTTGTATTGTTTGATGTTCAAGTAAGTTGAAACCCAATACTTACATTTACAAGTTTAAGCAGCCAAGATAGAGAGATAGATAGATAGATAGATAGATAGATAGATAGATAGATAGATAGATAGATAGATAGATAGATAGATAGATAGATAGATAGATAGATAGATAGATAGATAGATAGATAGTAAATAAATAAGCAAACAAACAATTCAATTCAATTCAATTTATTTGTCGCATACACAATTATACAGAGTATAACCAGCAGTGAAATGTAGGTATTGAGGAAGAAATGCAGCATAACATGAGGAAGGGGGGGAGAAAAAAATAACCCCCAGACTATGCTCCTTTGGGAATACAGTGTGAGAACAGGAAAAACACCCCAGCAACAAAAGCACATAATCAATACAACATAGACACACGACTTTGCAACAGGGGAGATAATCCAGCTCCGGCAAGTAGCCATACGGTCCTGCAGCCATTCTCGGCGCTGGTCACAGACCCGCTTATCAGACTGGCGGTACAAAACGGCGAAGGTGAGAGATCGGGGGTGGGGAGGTGAATGCATATCTGTATATATGTGCGTATGTGTGTGTGTATGTATGTAAGAGTTTGTGTATTTGTAGGCCTGGAGAGCCGCCACGCTGGTATTCAAATCAAGTTGTTTCAGTCCGCAGAATGTGATAGCGACACAGCAAGTTGCCATGGAGACAGCCTTGATCAGGACCCAGACAGAGTCAACAATCAGCAGGTGTCTGTGGAAGGGGGGAGGAACGCAAGAGCGTCTCACTGCAGTGCTCTTCCCGGGGTTGTTTTTCCCAACAGCGGCCTTGACCAAGGCCAGTGCTGGTTTTAGGGGAGCCGAAAGAAGATAAGATTGAGATTGTTTGGTCTTGGGGCGAGTAGCCGCATTCCAATTTTCACGGCTACTCTCTTTGTCCATTCTGGTCTCCAAATCCATCAATTTTCCTTTGCAAAGCCGTGAGCTTCTCCGTGATGGTATCCATATTGTGGTTAATAGTCTCAGTCTCAGTGCTGACCGCTCTGCCCACTGCTTCAATCATGACGGGCAGCCTTGTGAGGCTTTTGACAGCTGTTCCCATTTCCTGAATTCTTCGATAACCCAGGGCAAAGCCTAATCCAATCAGCAGAAGACCTGTTATCATGGTTCCGAATAGGTAGATATCTTCAATGTCCTCCACAGAAAGAGCCGCCAGACACACGACCCGCCACCATTCCCATGTGTCCATCATGTAGCCAGCTGCGAGCGGTCCGGCTGGGCAGTCAGGTTCCCCCGAACCCAAGCTTCTCGTCGAGAAGATGGTGTCAATTGCGTTGAGAGACCAGTTGATCAAATCCATGATTTTTCAGTTTGGAGAGCAGTGCAGAGAGAGTCTCTGAAGTATTAGACAATAGACGAGACGAGAGAGCAAAGCAGGGAAGGGAAGGCAAGGGGAGGAGAGGGAGAGAAAAATGCGTCCGCCTTCGTTGAGAGCCAAACGAGAAAACAAACCTGTTGTCAGTGGTGCATAATGAACCTTTGCATAGTCTGGGCCACAAATGATCCATCTGCTGCAGCCTTCTTGGCTGGGAAACAAAGTAGGAATTTTGAGGCTGTATTTGAAGGAGCCTTCGAAATGGGACAGCCTTTGTCGTGCCACTGAGAGGCATTCAGTATTGTTAAGCAGCCTTCGAAGATTGGAGCATCTGCATTGGGACACAGCTAGTTTGGTGCCAATCTTCACCAAGACACCTGCTTAAAAGTTTCTTCAACCCGAATTACGGAAATGTTGGGACATTTTTTTAATTTGAATAAAATGAAAACTAAAAAAATTTCAAATCACATAAGCCAATATTTTATTCACAATAGAACATAGATAACATAACGAATGAACAAAATGAGCTAATTTCAAATTTGATGCCTTCTACAGGTCTCAAAATAGTTGGGACCGAGGCATGTTTACCATGGTGTAGCATCTCCTCTTCTTTTCAAAACAGTTTGAAGATGTCTGGGCATCGAGGTTATTTGTTTCTGGAGTTTTGCTGTTGGAATTTGGTCCCATTCTTGCCTGATATAGGTTTCCAACTGCTGAAGAGTTCATGGTCATCATTTTCATTTAATGATGCGCCAAATGTTCTCTATAGGTGAAAGATCTGGACTGCAGGCAGGCCAATTCAGCACCCGTACTCTTCTACTACGAACCCATACTGTTGTAATAGCGGCAGTATGTGGTTTTGCATTGTACTTCTGAAATACACATAGTCTGGAGGGGAGCGTATGTTGCTCTAAAATCTTTATATACCTTTCAGCATTCATAGTGCCATCCAAAACATGCTGCCCACACCATATGCACTTATGCACCCCCATACCATCAGAGATGCTGGCTTTTGAACTGAACGCTAATAACATGCTGGAATGTCTCCCTCCTCTTTAGCCCAGAGGACACGGCGTCCGTGATTTCAAACAAGAATGTCAAAAGAATGTCAATGTCAATGACAGAATCATGCAGATGAGTGATGCAGTGTCGTCTGAGGGCCGAAGACCACAGGCATCCAACAAAGGTCTTCGGACTTGCCCCTTACGCACAGAGATTTCTGCAGTTTCTCTGAATCTTTTGATGATATTATGCACTGTAGATGATGCGATTTGGGAAGCCTTTGCAATTTGACGTTGAGGAACGTTGTTTTTAAAGTATTCCACGATGTTTTTACGCACTCTTTCACAGATTGGAGAGCCTCTGCCTATCTTTACCTCTGAGAGATTCTGCCTCCTTAACACATCCTTTTTATAGCTAATAATTTTACAAACCTGATGTCAATTAACTTAATTAGTTGCTAGAAATTCTCCCAGCTTAATCTTTTCAAAATGTCTTGCTTTTTCAGCCCTTTGTTGTCCCCATGCCAACTTTTTTGAGACCTGTAGCAGGCATCAAATTTGAAATGAGCTCATTTAGTGGATAAAAGTGTAAAATTTATCTGTTTAAACATTTGTTCCCCTTCAGGAACTCGAGCTGCGTCGAATCGCTATGGGAATACCTCCAGTGTGACCGCGCTCTGAATCACATGTGTAATCTGTCCAATGGATGGGCGAGACGTCACGGGCGGGTGACATAATTGGACAGGAAAAATAAAAACACGTGCGGTGGAACCGGCGTCAGCTTTTTGTCATTCAGCAACCGCTACTCTGTGTGTGTGTGTGTCTATCGATCTGTGTTGTGAGTCTTATTTAGTGTTGTTTGTCCCTCACAATCACTTGAAATAAGCTCCACAATGTGAGGCTGCATAATCCAGTTTGGTTCTCCTCCGCCTCAATTCAACAGGGTGAATCCCACTCTGGTGGGCCCCGAGTAGGCTCTGGTAATGGAACGAGAAGTGAGTACTCTCTTGAGGAAGGAGGCCATCGAGGTGGTCCCTCCTCGCAGAAGAGAGTCTGGGTTCTACAGCCGGTACTTCATAGTTCCCAAGAAGGATGGAGGGTTGCGTCCCATGTTAGATCTGCATCAGTTGAACCGCTCAGTCAGCAGACTGAAGTTCAAGATGCTCACTCTCAAACAGGTCGTGTCTCAGATCAAGTCCGAGGACTGGTTTTTCACGATAGATCTAAAAGACGCATACCTCCATGTCTCCGTCCTTCCCACTCACAGGAAGTTCCTGAGGTTTGCTTTTGGGGGCAAAGCTTACCAATATCGGGTTCTCCCCTTTGGCCTTGCACTTTCACCCCGCACTTTTACATCAACGATTAGTTGATTCTAGCTCAATCGGAGCAACTGCCGATTCGACATTGAGGTGTCGTTCTTGCGCACATGAAAGAGCTGGGGTTGAGACTGAACTGCAAGAAAAGTGTGCTTTCTCCAGTACAGAGAACCACTTATCTAGGCGTGGTGTGGGATTTGACAACGATGCAGGCACGCATGGCCCCTGCTCAGATCGAGTCGATCCTCACGTCAGTCAAGAGAGTGAAAGAAGGCCGGTCACTCACTGTCAAGCAATTTCAAAAACTGCTGGGTCTGATGGCAGCTGTGTCCAACATTATACCTCTTGGCCTGCTGTATATGAGACCCCTACAGTGGTATCTCAGAACCAACTGGTTCTCCCCGAGGGGAAACCCACTTCACATTCAAGGGCACGCGGCGATGCCTACGTGCCTTAGTCATGTGGAGACGTCCTTGGTTCTTGTCTCAGGGCCCGGTGCTGGGAGCTCCAGGTCGCCGCGTCATGCTAGTGACGGACGAATCCCTCACCGGTTGGGGAGCGGTCATGAGTGGCCACCCTGCCCGCGGCCTGTGAAGCAGACATGGAGCGTGTTTGGCCAGGCACAAGTGGACCTCTTTGCGACTCAGGAGATATCACAATGTCCCTCTGGTTCTCTCTAGTTCCTCCAGCTCCTCTGGGACTGGATGCTAGGATACACACTTGGCCGAGGCTTCATCTGTATGCCTTTCCCCCGATCGTTCTGCTCCCGGGAGTTCTGGCGAGAGTGCGCCGAGACGAGGTCAGTCTACTACTGGTAGCACCGTTCTGGCCGGGCCGAGTATGGTTCTCGGACCTGATTTCTCTCCTCGACAGCTCTCCATGGGAGATTCCTATCAGGAGATATCTCCTCTCACAGGCACTATCGCCCACCCTCGCCCGGAGCTGTGGAGGCTGTGGGTGTGGCCTCTGAGAAGGCACAGCTCATAGCTTCCGGTCTCTCAACCGAGGTTGCTGAGACCATCCTCCAATCCAGAGCTCCCTCTATGAGGAAACTGTACGCCCTGAAGTGGAAGCTCTTCATGGTCCGGAGGTTGCCAGCTCGACCCAGCTAACTGCCCGATTGGTACAGTTCTGGAGTTCATGCAGGCCTGTTCATCTGCAGGGTTAACCCACTCCACCCTGAGGGTCTACATGACGGCTATTCTGACTTGCTGCAGTTTGGAACTGAACTGCTGGTTTGTTTGGCCAGAGGAGAATTGGCCCCCCGACTGAGCCTGGTTTCTCCCAGGGTTTTTTCTCTATTCTGTCACCGATGGAGTTTTGGTTCCTTGCCGCTGTCGCCTCTGGCTTGCTTAGTTGGGGACGCTTCATTTCCAGCGATATCGCCGACCTTATTGCAAACACACTATTCAAACGTATTGACACTTTATTTTCCTTTTTTTTTTTTTTTTTTTTTTTGATATTGTGCAGTGCTTTGACACAATTTGCATTGTAAAAAGCGCTATATAAGTAAAGGTGACTTGACTTGACTTGACTATTCAGCCCTTCTCAGTGGTCTCTCAGTGGGTAGACACCCCCTAGTACATGTTTCCTCCAGAGGCTGAGCCCTCCGGCCAGAGAGCTTATGCTAAGTGGTGGATCAGGATGCTATTCCATAGCCTCAAGTCCTCTGCTCTCCCCCTTCTTGGGGATCAAGACTCACTTCTCAGAAGTTGGCCTTTGGGATGCAGGCCCCGCCCACTTTAGCCACTCGTGGCCCTTTTTTATCTCGCCCTAGCTGTGCTCCTTCCACACTGGGCAGGGATTTGGAAGCTCGAGTTCCTGAAGGGGAACGTCTCGGGTTACGCATGTAACCATGGTTCCCCGAAGGGAACGTGACACTGCGTCTCGGGGCCACACTTCCGGAATCCCTGAGAGTGGTTGCTTCATTTCCTGAAGCTGACGCCGGTTCCACCGCATGTGCTTTTATGCTTCCCGTCTGTGACGTCTCGCCCATCCATTGGACAGATTACACATGTGATTCAGAACGCAGTCACGCTGGAGGTGTTCTCATAGCGCTTCGACGCAGCGTCTCGTTCCCTTCGGTGAACCATGGTTACATGTTCTCTATGTTCTATAGTGAATAAAATATTGGCTCATGTGTTTTGAAAGTCTTTTAGTTTTCATTCTATTCAAATTTTAAAAAACGTCCCAACATTTCCGGAATTCGGGTTGTAGTAGAGGCTCTGGGAAATTTGAATTTGCCTTGGAGCAGGACAGTGAAAACTTGATGTTCCCTTCCAGGAACTTCGAGCTGCGTCGAAAACGCATATGGGAACGCCTTCAGCGTGACCAGGCTCTGAATATGATGTGTAATCAGTCAAACAAGGGCGAGGCGTCACAGGCGGGGTGACGTCACGACCAGGAAGCATATAAGCACGTGCGGCGGAGCCGGCTTCAGCTTTTTGTCATTCAGCGAAGCGCTCTGTGTGTGTCAGTCTTATTTACTGTTGTTTGTCCTAGTTTTAAGTGGAAAGCATTCAGTATCATGCCAAAGCCAAGGGCAAGCTCAGGGGTGAAGCTTTCAGACCACGTTTTGAGTTGTGTGTGCATCCTTGCCCTCGCTATATCACGAGCGAGGACACACACGATTTGCGCGCAAATCGGTCTCCGCACCCGGAGGGCTCTCTTCGAGAAGGGAGCCTTTGCGAGCTCCCCACGCGGTGCCGGTCCCGCTGCTGCCGAGGCAGAGCGGCGGCTGCACTCGTGGGGCTCGCAGGCTGATCTGGCTGGCGAGTGTGAGACGGGCATGTCCCTATCTCCTCCCGTATCAGCCAGATCTGGCGCCCCGTCTCTCGGTGTGGAAGCTGTCTCTTCCCCCGAGACGAGGGCTCAATGCTTCGTCTCTCTTCCTCTGAGGAGGTTGATGTGACGAGCGTTCACGAGGTTTCGCCGCCTCTGTCACCCCAATATGATATAACTATGAGCTTTGTAAGCTGCAGTGTTTGCACAAGCATAAAATGAATAAAGCCGGTCCCGCTTGCCTTTAAATCAGAGAGAAAAAAAGGCAGAGCGGCGGCTGCGCTCGTGTGCACAAGCATAAAATGAATAAAGCCGGTCCCGCTTGCCTTTAAATCAGAGAGAAAAAAAGGCAGAGCGGCGGCTGCGCTCGCGGGGCTTGCAGAGAAAAAAAAAAAAGAGAGAAAAAGGCTGATCTGGCTGGCGAGAGTCAGACGGGCATGTCCCTATATCCTCCCGCGCCTGATCTGGCGCCCCGTCTCTCGGTTCGGAAGCGGTCTCTTCTCTTCCCCCGAGACGAGGGCTTGACGCTGCGTCCTCCGAGGAGGTTGATGTAACGAGCGTTGACGAGGTTTCGCCGCCTCTCTCGCCCCAGAGAGCTACTTCTACACAGGAGCCTTCCGTTTTCCCCGATCTCCTCACCGAGGTGTCGAGATCGCGGGTGAAATCTTTTCGTCCCGGCCATTCGTTCCCGCGGGAACTGAAAGAGCGCGGGTATGCGGCGATGCCGCGGGTTGAACAGACGCTTGCGAGCTATCTGTCTCCCTCTACGGCATCGCCTTTGAAGGCTCCTGCTCTGCTTACAACATCTTTGGTGGGCAGAGGGTATGCGCTCTCTATAAACTCAGGTGGCTGCTGGGCGGGCGCAGCCTCCTCTGCATACCAGCTCCTCGCGCAAAAGGTCCTGACGGGCGAGCCCCAGGACCGCGGAGGGCGACCCCTACTGGGGTGGAGTGGCTTGCATCGCGGCACTCGGTGACCACTTCACCTCGGTGCCCTCCAGGGACTTGTCTGCTGACCCTGCCGCTGTTCCAGGGCACAGCCGGTCCCAGCGAGTATATTTCTCAGGTTTGTCCGCCCGGCAGCGCGGAGCCGAGAAACTCGCCTCAGCCGCCAGATTACGCGTCTCATCCCGGTGAGAAAAAAAAAACCGCATCGAGACAGCGGTCTGGCCGCTTCTCTGAACCCAGAGGTCAGTCTCGAGAGACTGATTCCCTTAAGATCATTGGGCAGCGAGCTGCCGAATGTGTCTCTTTGGGTCCTGCCTTGCAGGGTCTGGTTCGTTCAGAGGTCCTGACGGGTGAGCCCCAGGACTACGGAGGACGACCCCTACTGGGGTGGAGCGGCTTACACCGCGGCACACGGTGACCGTCTCCCCTCGGTGCCCTCCAGGGACTTGTCTGCTGACCCTGCCGCTGTTCCAGGGCACAGCCGGTCCCAGCGAGTATATTTCTCAGGTTTGTCCGCCCGGCAGCGCGGAGCCGAGAAACTCGCCCCAGCAGCCAGGCCACGTGCCTCCTTCCGGTGCGCCGCTTCGAGACAGCGGTCTGGCTGCACCAGAGGTCAGTCTCGAGAGACTGATTCCCTTAGTAGAGCATTTGACAGCCTGGCAGCGGCTGCCGAATGTGTCTCCTTGGGTCCTGCAGACCGTAGCGAGAGGCTATCGTATTCAGTTCGGCGGGCCACCCCCGCCGTTCTGCGGGGTTGTTATGACTGCGGTCCGCCCCGGGCAGGCTCTGGTTTTGGAACAGGAAGTTGGTACTCTGCTGAGGAAGGAAGCCATCGAGTTGGTTCCTCCTCACGAGACCCAGTCCGGTTTCTACAGCCGGTACTTCATTGTTCCGAAGAAGGATGGAGGGCTGAGGCCCATACTGGATCTGCGTCTACTGAACCGCTCAGTCAGAAAGCTGAAGTTCAGGATGCTTACTATCAAGCAGGTCGTGACTCAAATCAGGTCCGAGGACTGGTTTGTCACGATAGATCTCAAAGACGCATATTTCCATGTTTCCATCCTTCCTTCTCACAGGAAGTTCCTGAGGTTCGCCTTTGGGGGGAAAGCGTACCAATATCGGGTTCTTCCCTTCGGCCTAGCACTTTCACCCCGCACTTTCACCAAGTGTGTGGATGCGGCACTGGCCCCGTTGCGGCTTCAGGGCATCCGCATACTCAATTATATCGACGATTGGTTGATCCTCGCTCAATCAGAGCGGTTGGCGGTTCGGCATCGAGATGTCGTTCTCGCCCACATGAAAGAACTGGGGTTGAGACTGAACGCCAAGAAAAGTGCGCTTTCTCCGGTTCTGAGAATCACTGATCTAGGCGTGGTGTGGGATTCGACCACGATGCAGGCACGATTGTCCCCTGCTCGGATCGAGTCGATCCTTACTACAGTCAGGAGAGTGCGAGAAGGCCAGTCACTCACTGTCAAGCAGTTTCAGAGACTGCTGGGGCTCATGGCAGCTGCGTCCAGCGTGATACCTTCTGGCCTGCTGTACATGAGACCCCTACAGTGGTGGCTCAAGACCAAGGGGGTCTCCCTGAGGGGAAACTCACTCCGCGCTGTCAAAGTGTCACGCCGTTGTGTCCGTGCCTTCGACATGTGGAGGAATCCTTGGTTCTTGTCCCAGGGGGTTGCCACCTGACGTGGCATATCAATCGGCTAGAGATGTTAGCGGTGTTCCGTGCACTCAAGCACTTCCTCCCAGACCTGAGAGATCACCACGTGCTGGTGCGCACCGACAGCACGGCAGTGGTCTCTTACATCAACCACCAAGGAGGTCTGCGGTCGCGCCCCTTGTATAAGCTGGCACACCAGATCCTTGTGTGGTCCCAGGGCAAGCTCCTATCACTGAGAGCTGTGCACATTCCTGGGCATCTTTATGTGGGAGCAGGCGTCCTGTCGAGACAGGGGCCGAGGCCCGGGGTATGGATCCTTCACCCTGAGGGGTGAAGCAGATGTGGAAGGTTTTTGGCCAGACACAGGTGGACCTCTTCGCCACTCGAGAGTCAGCGCAATGTCCCCTCTGGTTCCTCCAGCTCCTCCGGGACTGGACGCTATGGTACAGACGTGGCCGAGGCTCTGTCTGTACGCCTTCCCCCCGATCGCTCTGCTCCCTGGAGTTCTGGCGAGAGTGCGCTGGGACGAGGTCAGTCTACTGTTAGTAGCACCGTTCTGGCCGGGCCGAGTATGGTTCTCGGACCTGATATCTCTCCTCGACGGCACTCCGTGGGAAGTGCCCGTCAGGAGGGACCTCCTCTCACAGGCCGGGGGCACCGAGGTGCACCCTCGCCCGGAGTGATGGAAGCTGTTGGTGTGACGCCCTGAGGGGGCACAGCTCATAGCTTCCGGTCTGTCAACCGAGGTTGTCGAGACCATCCTCCAATCCAGAGCTCCCTCTACGAGGAAACTGTACGCCTTGAAGTAGAGGCTCTTCACTTCTTGGTGCGGGGACCGCCAGCTCGACCCAGTCAACTGCCCCGTTGGTGCAGTACTGGAGTTCCTGCAGGCCCGTTTCTCCGCAGGGGTAACCCATTACACTGTTAAGGTGTACGTGGCAGCTATTTCGTCATACCACGCCCTTACCGGTGGCCAGTCAGTGGGTAGACACCCCCTGGTTACACGTTTCCTCCGCGGTGCGCTGAGGCTGAGGCCTCCGGTACGATCTCGTCCCTACGTGGGATCTGGCTGTGGTTCTGGAGGCTCTGTGCAATGCACCTTTCGAGCCCATTCAGGAGATAACTGAGAGACTCCTCACTATCAAGACCGTTTTCTTATTGGCTATCACCTCTCTGAGGAGGGTGAGTGACCTTCAGGCCCTGACTACAGCCTCTATTCACTTTGTGCCCGGTTCGGCGAAAGTATTCCTCTACCCCCGCGTGGGGTATGTTCCTAAGGTCCCATCGGTCGTTCCACAGCCGGTCGTACTGCAGGCCTTCTGTCCTCCTCCCTTCGGGGAGCCAGACCAGGAGAAGCACAACCGTATGTGTCCAGTGCGAGCACTAGACGCATACATCCACAGGTCCTCCCTGTGGAGAAAGTCGGACCAGCTGCCTGTGTGCTATGGTCCGCCTAGGAGGGGTCTTCCTGCTACGAAGCCCTCCGCTTAGTAGGTGGATTGTGGGTGTCATGGCTTTGGCATACGAGGCCTCTGAGCTCCCCCCGCCGGTGGGAGTCAGAGCGCACTCAACCCGAGGTGTGGCGGCCTCCAAGGCCTTCTGGGCAGGTGTTCCATGCAGGACATCTGCAACGCAGCTGGGTGGTCCACGCCCCTGACTTTCGTTAGGTTCTATGACCTCGACATCCGAGCCACTCCCGGCTCCTCTGTCCTTTCGTCCTGACACCAGGCAGGGACTTGTCAGTCTGGCGGCGTTGGTATCTCGTTCCCATATGCGTTTTCGACGCAGCTCGAAGTTCCTGGAAGGGAACGTCTCAGGTTACGTATGTAACCATGGTTCCCTGAAGGGAACGAGACGCTGCGTCGCGTTGCCACACTTCCGGCATCCCTGCCAGCGCTTGCTTCATGACTTGAAGCTGAAGCCGGCTCCGCCGCACGTGCTTATATGCTTCCTGGTCGTGACGTCACCCCGCCTGTGACGCCTCGCCCTTGTTTGACTGATTACACATCATATTCAGAGCCTGGTCACGCTGAAGGCGTTCCCATATGCGTTTTCGACGCAGCGTCTCGTTCCCTTCAGGGAACCATGGTTACATACGTAACCTGAGACGTTTCTTCAGAAACTCCCCTTTTAAGTTATTAATTTACCTGTGGAGGAAAGGTTTACTCAAGAAGTTTTGTAAATGTTTTGAATTTATTTCTATTATTATTAATGGCTATCAAAAAAAATTGCAGTTCCTTTTGTTTTTCATCAATTTATCTTATTGCTCAAAACCAATTGCATTCCTTTCCCTCTTTCAACATCAGATTAACACGGCTGTGCTTTGAAAGGCTGCTGCCTTAATGACTTAGCCAAGCAAATATCCCCGGTGATCCACACGGAGGTTTGTGAATCCATATGCAAAATGAGAGTCTGCTCTGACTGATTAGTTTTCAGGAAGACAATCTTTCCTCCCTATTGCCTAGATTAGTTGTGATCTTCCATTGCAAACATAGCTATCTGGATGTCATCTAGCTAACACCGGCATTTGTCAGTCTCAAGCAAACGCTTCACCGCAAAAGTACCCCCCCCACCCGGTGTCAAAAACTCAAAAATAATCCATGTGCATGAGAATGATAATTAATAGTGGAGTTAATCAAATCATAAAGCCATAAAAACATGCAGATGCTGGAAATATGCTGGAAAGACTTAATGACTGTAAACAACGAATATTCTTTCTATTTGTCATAAAATCGAATGTGATTTTTTTTCCATAATATTATCTGCACTCATGAGCAAAGGCTATATCAGTCATCGCTGGCTGAACACTACCCTCATAGGGCTGTCGCTAATGGGGTGAAAGGTGGGAACAAATCAGGGGTCCACAGCTGCAGGGGGGCCCACAACAGATGTAGGATCCAGTATACTGTTTAATTTAATGTTTATGTATGAAGTTTGACATGCTGAATATGAAAATAGCATTACTTGTTGTGTATCATTAACAGTGTTAGTAAAACCTAAAACAACAAACAAAAAATATTAATGTTGACAACTAAATGTAAAATGTAAAATGATTCTAAAATTTACGTGATCTAATTAAATACATTACCAAAATATGAATGCTACTTGAATTTATTTTATTTTTTTTAATAATAAATAGCATCACAGAAGAACCATAAAAAAATTTAAGTGAAACCATTTTTACACACACACACACACACACACACACACACACACACACACACAAATCATTCCTACTTCCACTTCCAACCAATTCCCAATTGTAAGGGAACAGGGTAGATCAAACATGAACGTTTAGGAAGGGAATTAATAATTGTATTTACATGGATTTTTGACAGAATCAGATGTTTTTGTTTGTTTGTTTTTTTTAAACAACTGAACAAATGAATTGTAATTTCCTGTGTTTTGGGTGCAGGGCTTGTCCTTATGCTAGTAACATTTTACTGTCTGTTCAGAGGAATAAAACAATTCACATATATATTAAAAAAGGACAAGGCCCAGAGCAATATACAGTATATATAGCAGCCCAGACTTTGTAGCAACAGGCCTGCTCATAGCATAACTCAAACTATATGTCATCTAGATGTCTTCTGTGAGAACAAGAACATCCATACTGAGAACATACTGCTCAAAGGGGCGGCTGGTGTTTATCAAAACCATACATCATCATATGTTAAAGACAGAACACATGTCTTATAACACATGTTCACAACTGACATCACAATAAAAGTCTCAAACTCAGTCTCAGATTGCACCGAGTTTGTAGCTTCTTTTAACCAAGAAGAGGGGATGTAACCAAAATCTACAGAGCGTTAATGGCACCATAGCAATAATTTCTCCAGCATTGAAAGGGGCCACGTCACTTAATGACACAAAATATAAATCTCTGTAATCTGTGAGGGGTGTTTCACCTTGCCTTTGGCCCAAACTGCCAAGATGTTTAATCTGTTAACCTTAAAGGAAAAGGCAATCATTTTCCCTTTTGTTTACAATTGTGAGGGCAGCACACCCTATGGCTCATTGGAGGGGATAAGAATGGTTGTCTTAAGAGCTTGTGAACCATTCCCCTGACTCTCAGCTGGAAATTGCAGCAGTCTTTTTTAGATATTGAGGTGTTTTTATACTTATAAATGGCTTAAAAAGAAATGTTGCCACTCTCTCCTTGGCCCAATAAGCAATGTCTTGAGGACAAGGAATCTCAATAAAGAAAGGATGAGCAACAAGGGGCATCATTGTCTTTTTTTATTGTCCCTGGAACACATGATCTGCAGTGGAAATTATGCCACATATCTTCTCTGACACGTTGTGGGGACAAAATGATAGAGAGATCTGAAATTGATTTTGCACAGATACTAAAACAAACAAGGTCATATTTGGCTGGGGAGCTAATACGTCCACGATCTACACTGTGAAATCGGCCTCTGCTTCTCGCCAAAGGAAAACACTGAGGTATAAATAAGGAAGATTGCTCATGTTCTGGTTTAAATGGAAATGTGAATTGCCCTTAAACGGACAAAAAGCTTGGAAGGGTGTAATCCATTTACTATGCCCCAGAACCTGAGAGATCTACACTGCAGTTCTGTATTTGTCTTTAGTTCAGGGGTCAAAGATGGATGAAGCTTTGGAGATTTTAATATGGTTCAGAAGATTTAAATTTGTGAGTGTCTTGGCCAAAAGAAACAAGTAGTGCAGAAAACATGTTTGGATTAAGAGACAAATCTGAAAATATCGCAAATATCGCAAAAGTTTGCAAATAATATTTTGTGCATTAAAGGAACAGTCCAAAAATAAATAAATGAGAGTAAGTATGCAATTATATTTATTTATTCATGTCCTTTCAAATACTTTTTAATATATATATATATATATATATATATATATATATATATATTACTGCTGTCAAACAATTAATCGCATCCAAAATAAAAGTTTTTGTTTACATAATATATGAGTGTGTACTGTGTATATTTATTATGTGTGTGTATTTATATATACATAATAAATAAACACAGTACAGTATACATTCATATTATTTAAAAATATATATATATATTTTGGATGCGATTAATCATTTGACAGCACTAATATACATATATATATATATGAAAAATAATAAATAAATGAAAACCAAAAATTACGTCCTTTTTTAAAATCTTTCTGTTAATTTCAGTTCTTGAATCACACCCACATTTACGTAATACAGAACATCAAAGGCCTCAATCCTGGCCTAATTTTTATAATGTGCCATATTTGAATCTTGGCACATATGAGATTTAAAGCTTTGACGGAGGCCAAGATGATCAGTGAATGATTTAACAATAATTTTTGGTTCTGACATAGCTATCATATAGCTTCAGATGGGATTGTAGCCTTGGACTTGTCTTGGATTTGAAGTGTCTTATGGACCACATGGAAAAGACTAAAAGTGCAACAACACATAGGGTTTATGCTATTTTAAATCCTTACATCCTTCTTAAATCTGTTGTACCATCATTTCCATCATGCTTTGCTCAACATCACATAAACCGCTGGGAGGAACTTTTGCAAGAAAGGTTAAAAATCTAGCGAAGCGTTACTAGTTTCACTAATGTTACTTGCAGAGGTGAGCAGTATTGAACTGAGAGAACATATATTGCATTTTTGACATTTCTTTCACAAAGTGATATCTGACCATGAGGGAGTATTGCATTTCTTCTGAAATATGTCAAAGTTTTACCTACCGCAAGCACATTTGGAAGGGAAAATACCTTACCTTATAAGATTTTTTACAGTTTAAAACATTAAACATATCACTACCCAGTCTGCCTAAAGTGTCAAGATCAATGACATTGATTATAGTAGAGCATTTCTACAACTCATAGCAACAACAATATTGTGGGGCACAGAAATTGCAAGCAAAAAGGAAACTGTGGACATACTATATCTGGACATGATGCTTTATACCCTCCCGATTCCAGATTCATAGCCGCTGTAGTTGATCAATTTCAATTTCAACTCCACCTCACAGCTAATCTGAGAGATCTTTTATTGCTTTCTCGCTGAGTTTTACACCAGCAGCTGCTCCTCTGGAGACCAAGAGAGGGACCTTCTATTATTTCTCTACCATATGCACTTGGTATCATTGTTCGCGGTCGCCATCTTCCAGACAGACAAACTGAGCAGCCTGTACAGATGGACGTAAGCCATGTATCTTTCTGCAATGAGAAATGTTCTTGGTTCCAGGATGTACTGAAACTAAAAGTAGTTACGCTACTAACCCAGCTGCATTTTTCAGCAGCCTTACAGCTTTTTCAATAACTACCTTAAAGCAGTTTCTAACGAGTAGCACTGTTTTTGTATTTTGTATGCACAGTCTTGCAACCAAGCGAGCTCAGGCAATAATCAAATATGCTCTTAATATTAATCTATCATATTGACATTCGGAAGTCCGTTATTTAAAATCGATTCCTTTGAATTATCAAATGATAATCATTTAAATAAACTCTCTGTGTAACAGACTACATAATAAGTCAAACAACTCAAACTGCCAGAGCTTTGTTTTGTTTTTGTGTTTTCGATTTTTATATTTCTTCATCTTCTTTCAAATATTATTTTTTTTTCCCTTGTAAACTACTTAGTTTTACTAGCAGTTTCTGTAACATGTCAAATTGAATTAATTAAGTGAATTTTAGAATGTCTTTGATGATCATGTTCTCTGGCAAGATTTAACAATGTTCCAAAGTGCATCATTTGTGCAAAGAAGTTCATATGATCAATGTCACAGAGCAACTTAAATTTCATTAAAGACATTTCATTTCTCAAGCAACTAAATTAAATTAAAATGTTCAATATTCCAAAACTGATCTCTCAGAAACAAAAAAACTGCACTATTATATTCCATTATGTTATATTATATTAAAATTATTATCTATAACTGAAGGACACTGTTTACTCTTCCCTCCTGCCCTACATTGTCTTAAAAATGATCTCTGAAATATTGAAATGCTGTAAAGCTGATATAAAGCCACCCAGCTTTATATCAAGCCAATGTAAAGCTGCTTTGACACAATTTGCATTGTTAAAAGTGCTATACAAATAATATTGACTTGAATTGACTTGAAAGGAAAGTAGAGGCATGATGAGGATTAGGGGAATTTTGAAGATTTTTTAATGACAGGTCTCACTCCTGATTTTCTCTCTTCAGACTTCAGCCTGTGGGGAGAGGCACACTCATATTTGCCCATCTATTTTGTCCCTCAAATGAGGTGATTTCATTTTTGGGTCTAGTAGAATGAAAAACTGTGGCAGAAATATGTATTCTTCTCCTGAATCTGCAATGAGACATGATTCTCGTACAGATATCCACCCCAGATTTGGCCTGTATGTGCAAAGAGTTTGTAACCACAAGATGAGCTGCCTCAAAGCCTGCAAAGCTCTGAGGAAATATAGGCTGATATATGGAAAGCCTGAATATTAAAAATGAAAAAAAAAAAGCTTTACCACCTAAAAGAACTTAAAGTACCTGTGACAAATTGATGCCCATGTAATGGCTTGATGACCTCAGTTTTCTCCTGTGTTGACATGTTCTATTATACAGTATAATGCACTAAATGCACAGGTGGTTCCAGTCAGTTTAATCACTGTTGTAAACAAATGTTCTACCATACAGTCTTTTACACACAGAGATATACTCATGCACAAACATTCAGAAGCACAAAAACTTAAACAATAAAATAGCTTCACTGCTGAAAAGCTGCATTATATTTCTCCCCAACAAGGTTGTAACGCCACTGCTTTTGAATTAATTAAGCCTACAGCTCCACTATTAACCAGTAATTAACAAAAGTAGCTTTGAGGGTGTTATAAAAAGGATTTAAATTGCCAAGGCATGTTTTTTTTTATTTTTTGTTCCCTCAAATCTGTTAATTTATCCAAATGTTTCTGAGCGGTCTGGAGTCCTGTTCCACTAGTTATTCTTTTGTCCTTTACATACCTGACAGCCAGGTTTGAGCTTGCCAAGGTTTCTCCTAGCAGTTGTGAGAGTTTGATCTTGTTTGGCATCAGATTAAAGTGTTTTTCATGGACTAGGGGAGATGTTTCTCACATTTGGTGTATAATTTGGACATGTTGTTAAATAGTGTAGTTCAGTTTTCAAGTCTGTACCAGTCTGTTTATATGGACAGAACATTTCTTAGTTTAGGTTCGGTCACTGTGCTCAGACAATCTGTCAATTTATATTCAGTATTTAGGAGGAAATACCATTTCCTAATTTACTTTATTTAGCTGACAGAAAGACTAAACTAAAGGCAAGATTTTAAATGTTCACATCTGCTCAATATTTTTGTCTGCATTTCAGAGTAGACTAGCAAATCCAGATCACCACAAATCTAATATACAGTTGCAGTCAATATTTTACTGACACTTTGCTGTAGCAAAATAATAATTATGTTACCAAAATAAGAGGGATCATACAAAATGCATGTTATTTTTTGAGTACTGTCCTGAATAAGATATTTCACACAAAAGTTTGCATGTAGTCCACAAGAGAAAATAATCGTTGAATTTATGATTTATGACCCCGTTCAAAAGTTTACATACACTTGATTCTTAAACATTAATTAAACTGCCTGCTGTTCTGTTCTATGTTTTGTGTATTTTAACCCTTTCCAAAAATGACTGTATGATTTTGAGAACCAATCTTTTCACACTGAGGACAACTGAGGGACTCATACTCAACTATAACAAAAGGTTCAAACGGTCACTGATGCTCCAGAAGGAAACACGATACATTAATTTGAAGATCAGGGTAAATTGAACTTATTTTGTCTTCTGGGAAACATGTAAGTATGTTCTGTAGCTTCTGAAAGGCAGTACTAAATGAACAACAAAAAAAAGTGATATTTAGGGAAAATAAGAAAAATGTACACATCTTCATTCAGTTCAAAAGTTTACACCCCCCGCTCTAAATGCATCGTGTTTCCTTCTAGAGCATCACTGAGCATTTGAATCTTCTGTAATAGTTGCAATAGTCCCTCAGTTGTCCTCAGTGTGAAAAGATGGATCTCAAAATCATACAGTCATTGTTGGAAAGGGTTCAAATACACAACAGATTCTAGAAAACCAAAAGTAACATTTGTGTGATCTGAAGGATTTTTTCTGAAGAACAGTGGATGTTTAACTGATCAGGACAAACAAGGGACTAGCTAAAAAAAAGAAAAAGAAAAAAAGATACCTCGATCATGTCAGAGAAGTCACGTTGTCACAGCCTCCACCGTCACCACCACTTACACCCGAACTCACTAACCTGTGTTCTAATCACTTGCACCTGCCGATCCCGAATCAAGTCACCTTCAAGCACGCTGCATCCAGTCTATCACTGCCCGGTCTACCGTTCACTACCCCAAACTGTACCTGACTCCCTTGTGCTATTAACATGTTTATACTTACCTTCCAGTTTCCTGACGATACTCCTGTGTTACTCTAGCGATTATCCCACATTGCTCCCTCTCGTTCTCAGACTCCTCAGCTCCAGCTATCCTGCAAAGATATAGACTGTCAGTAATCAGCAAGGCTTTCTAAGGACTGCCACTGCGATCTCCAATCTCCAGTTGATCAATAAACCTGCTTGTTATTCACTTACCTGTTTGTGTCTGGCCCGTTTGTGACAGATCATCCACGATCATTCTGGTAACAACATAATATTAAGAATGAAGCGTATGTAAACTTTTGAACGGGGTCATTTTTATAAATTCAGCTATTATTTTCTCTTGTGGACTGTATGTAAACACCTTTTATATTAAATATCTTCTTCACGTTAGCACAAAAAAAAAAAATCATTTTGTATGATCCCTCTTATTTTGGTAAAATAATTAACATTTTGCAGATACTCTAAAGTGTAGGCTATGTAACAGTTTGACCACACATGTACATGAACAAAAAAACACAAAAATCATATAATCTCACATGAGATAAATAATTGTATCAATGCCAAAGTTTAGTATTCTTCATTTAGTGTAGCACAATATAAGTACAATAATTATATCAACTCTTGAAGAATGTAGAATGTTTTTCATTGTATATCAAAAATGAAGAATGTATATTCAGCTGCTCTGCTTAGCACTGTACAGTGCCATTTTTTGAACAGACATAAAAAGACTATAAACTATACTGAATAAGTTATTTTGAGAAATCTGCAGTACATAATTATTTTAGTCAAGTCAATTCAAGTCACCTTTATTTATATAGCGCTTTTAACAATGTAAATTGTGTCAAAGCAACTGCACAATATCAAAAAAGGAAAATAGTGTGTCAATAATGTAAAATGAAAAGATTAAAAAAAGATTTTCCGTTAAAGGCATTTCATTATTGAATTCAGGCATGTCATCATCCAGCTCAGTTCAGTTTAAATAGTGTCTTTGCAATCAGGTCGACGATATCGCTGGAAATGAAGTGTCCCCAACTAAGCAAGCCAGAGGCGAAAGCGGCAAGGAAACAAAACTCCATCAGTGACAGAATGGAGAAAAAAACCTTGGGAGAAACGAGGCTCAGTCGGGGGGCCAGTTCTCCTCTGGCCAAATGAACCAGCAGTTCAATTCCAACTGCAGCAAAGTCAGATTGTAAGGGCTCAACTGGTTCCAGTGGTCTTTCCCGATGGCTGTCTAGGTGGCGGGGTCCTCACTGGGGATCTGTCTCTGGCGCTCATCTCGGTGTCCTGGTTCTTGTTGACCAGCATTTAAAATTTGATAAACATATCTCTTCTGTTATCGGATCCAGTTTTTATCAGCTTCGCTTACTGTCTAAAATTAAATATTTTCTCACTCCTAAAACTCTAATGGCTGTTCACGCTTTTGTTACGTCTCGTCTAGATTATTGCAATTCTTTATACTTTATACTGCGTATATCAAAGGGTCAAATTGCACGTCTTCAGCTTGTTCAGAATGCTGCGGCCAGAATTCTTTTAAAGTGTCGCAAACATGAACACATCACATCAGTTCTTAAATCCTTACATTGGTTGCCAGTTTGTCAGAGAATAGACTTTAAAATTTTCCTCTTTGTTTATAAATCCCTACACAACCTAGCTCCTGTCTACCTCTCTGATCTTCTTCATCTCTACACTCCGTCCAGAAGCCTACGATCCTGTTATCAGGCTTTGTTGGTAGTCCCTCACGTTAGGTTTAAGCATAGAAGTGAGCGTGCATTTGCAGTGGCAGGGCCTCGACTCTTTTTTGCCCCTTCACTCTTCACAGTCTTTTTTTAAGTCCCTGCTAAAAACTTATTTGTTTTCCTTACTGTATTGACTACTGTGATATGGCCATTTTTAATTTTTAATCGGGTTATATTACATTTTTGTCTGGTCTGTTTTCTGTGTATGTGCTATAATCTGTAAAGCACTTTGGTCAGCCTGGTGGCTGTTGTATATGTGCTATACAAATAAATTGAACTTGAACTGGTCTCTGCTGACGTTCAGGGCTGTAGAGGTTGTCTCTGGTACTCCTTTTCCACCAAAGCAGTTCCAGGTGCTAGTTCAGAGCCAGTGCTATAGCCGGTTCGACTGGCGAGCGCTTTAAGAACCGGTTGCTTTTCCACAGGCTAGAGAGCCAATACAAAGCCAGGTCTTACGTCACTGAATATGTTTCATGTTTCGGATCACTAGCGCGGCACAACAGGCTTGCTCGAGGTGCATCAGCGCCACGCAGATCGATCGATCGGCACACAACACACTAAAGCACCGCGAGAGCGATCCAAAAGCATAAAGAGCCGTCTGCTTTCCAGTCGCTCCCGCAGCACCCCGATATGCCTCGCACCACCGATCTATCCCGGACAAGCCTAAACAAACTATCAGCAATGGTGGACGTTGCGTTGCTATTGATGTTCATGGCTTTGCGAACCTACATCGGCATCCAAACACGGCGAATCGAACGTGTTAGCGTTTAGCTGCTATTTCAAATATGACGGTCCAAGTTTCTGTTCGTCTTGTTGGTCACAGTAACCCCGCCCCCAGCTCCTGACGCAAGCGGTTCTTCCTTCTAGCCCAGAAATGTTGTGGTGCTACTTACGAACCACTTTTATTGGTTCGGAGCTGGTGCATTGGGTGTCGAAAAAGAAAGAACCGATTTGAAACTAGGCTGTGGCTCCGAACCAGCACTGGAACTGCCTTGGTGGAAAAGGGGTATGGGTGCTGATCCACCATCTGATCTGGATACGGACTGGATCGGGTGGCTACGGTGACTGGGGATATGTCCCCTGGGCTCATCCAGGTATCCGGCCTCCGCTGACGATCAGGGCCACATACATCATCTCCCGGCGCCGATCCACCATCTGATCCGGACACGAACTGAGAAACAGAATAGAAACAGACAAATATTAGCATAGATGCCATTCTTCTTATGATCTAACGAGTACATGTGTTATGGGGAGTGTTCCCAGTTCCGTTTGATCTAATTAATGCAGCCTAACAATCCTTTAACGGATTTGAATAATAGAAGTGTATTAGTGTATTATGTGTAAACCAGGTTAAAGAAAAGTGTCTTTAATCTAGATTTTAAACTGACAGAGTGTGTCTGCCTCCCGAAGAGTATTAGGTAGATTGTTCCAGAGTTTGGGTGCTAAATAGGAAAAGGATCTGCCGCCCGCAGTCGATTTTGATATTCTAGGTATTATCAAATGGCCAGAGTTTTGAGAACGCAGCAGACGTGGAGGACTATAATGTGATAAGAGCTCGCTCAAGTACTGAGGAGCTAAGCCATTCAGGGCTTTATAAGTAATTAACAAGATTTTAAAATCTATACGATGTTTGATGGGGAGCCAATGCAGTGTTGACAGAACCGGGCTAATATGGTCGTACTTCCTGGTTCTAGTAAGGACTCTAGCTGCTGCATTTTGGACCAACTGTAATTTGTTGATCAAGCGTGCAGAACAACCACCCAATAATACAATAGTCTAACCTTGAGGTCATAAACGCATGAATTAGTATTTCTGCATTTGACGTTGAGAGCATAGGTCGCAATTTAGATATGTTTTTGAGATGGAAAAACGCAGTTTTACAGATGCTAGAAACATGGCTTTCAAATGAAAGACTGCTATCAAACAGCACACCTAGGTTCCTAACTGATGAAGAACAATTGACAGAGCAGCCGTCAAGTGTTAGATAGTGTTCTAGGTTATTACATGTGGGGTTTTTAGGTCTGATAATTAACACCTCTGTTTTTTCACAATTTAGCAGTAAGAAGTTACTCGTCATGCAGTTTTTTATATCAACTATGCATTCCGTTAGTTTCTCAATTTGGTGTGTTTCACCGGGCCGCGAAGAAATATAGAGCTGAGTATCATCAGCATAACAGTGAAAGCTAACACCATGTCTCCTGCTAATATCTTTGGTTGAGGTGAGAGCCTGGTCGATCTGTAACAATAGTGGCAGATAGCCTACTATTTGATACTCAGTAGTACATTATAATTCAATAGTAGCAAATTCAGTGTATATGATTCTATTTATTAAAATTAGCCAGGACTCAAACCAAGATGTGAGGTAACAGTGCTACCCACTGAGTCACAGTGCTGCCCTCTGAGACGACATGAAATGGGAAAATGGAGAAAAATAAGATTAAAAAAGGCGGATTCAGACTTAGGTTGGTCACATCAAATGCCAAACCAATATCCTTACTCTCCACACCACGTCTCCTGTTATCAGAGGGAGTTCTTGTTGTAATTTATGTCTGTCTCAAGTAGATAATGGTGGGCAGAGTTATTGTAAATAGCCTTTTACAAGAAGAAGGACTATTTAATATGGTTATTTGAATGGTAAAAAATGTAGAAATGTAATGTTAATTAATTAATTGTGAGTAAAAAAAGAGATTTTATCATTTCAATACATACTATTATACATTATACGTAAATGCATGTTATTTATCTGTAAAGTATTGTAAAAAAATAGGTTACAAAATAAGAAATAAAAAAAGGTTACACTTTATTGTTATTGTTACAGTGTAATTATACATTTAAATACTGAGTAATATTAATTAACTACATGTACTTACTATTGTCACAATCACCCACTGGAGTGCCCATGAGCTCCACCAGAGAGCACTCCATCCGTGACTTTTACCATTCACCCAGGACCCCATTTCCCATAAACATTTGCCCGGACTCATCAGCACTCATCATCAATTGCAGTCACCTGTCTCTCATCACCTCATCAGTCTCACACTATGGCTGTGTCCAAATTCAGGGTCTGCATCCTCCTTAGGATCCTTCCTACCCGGTTGAAGGAGGAGGGATCCTCCGACGTCCGCAAAACCCGGAAGTCGGTGTTTGTGAATTTGGACAGCCTACCCTTCTTTCAGTTCCCTCCCTTACCTGTTGCTCATATCCTGTCGCCTAGCAACCGTGACAGCGCCAAGCAAGAAGCGGGAAAATGGACAAACAAAGAGTTATTCTCCTCATTTGAATTCTTTTGGAAGAAATAAAGCAATTAAATAAATTAAATACTTTCTTTGCTCGTTGTCGGAGAGTTTTTTATATCAGACTACAAGACAGTCACATCCAGGTAAGCCATTATAGCCTATTTTTATTTGTTTTTAAGTATTCTACTAATTTCTCCTACAAATTCATTGAGCCGAAGCATAAACTTTAGCTTGTTTTGTCAGAGAAACTCCTCTCCCACTCCGCTACCGCTCGCTTCGTCCGCCATTACGCTCTGCCGAAAAGAATTATGGGATAGGTAGGACGGGAAAGGATCCACCACACCCATCCTTCCAATTCGGGGAAAAGGAGGACGTATTTGTGGGCCGCATTTGAAGGATCCTACGAATTTGGACAGCCTTCGTCGAGGCGCTGTGACGTAACATCCTTCAAATGAGTACTCTGAAGGATGCAGACCCTGAATTTGGACACAGCCTATAAGAATGGCACACACATTCTCACATTGTGTTATCCTCGTTTCTGCCTTGCTCGCCGTTGTGTTTTGTTCTTGTACTGTTTATACATTTTGTGATTGTTTGCTGCCTGCCCTGACCTTTGCCTTTTTTTGTGGATTGCTGTTTGCTTGCCAAGTGCCTTGGATGATATTGTTTTTGCTGGTGTTTTGACGTTTTTTTTTTTTTTTATTAAAGCCTGCATTTGGATCCGCTTCTCAGTTGTCACGACTCTCACATTACAACTATAGGGTTAGGATTATGATTATGGTTTGTCTTGGGGTTACTTGCATGTAATTATTCATCATTTATTGTCATTATAATAGTAAGTACATGTAACATGTTTCAAGGACACCTTAAATAGTTACCCAGGCTCAACAAACCTTAAAATTGTGTCATGTAAATATGCATACAATGGTTATAACTGCATTATTTATTCTTTTGATATTTCATTCAAAACCTATTGTGAAGTTGTTTGTTTAATATTCATTGTATTCTTTTTCTGCATGTTTTTGCCTAGGACTTTTATTTTGGTGTTGCGTCCTCCGAGAAGGAGGTTCGGGTATGTGAAGGGAAGTGCGGGAAGAGAAGAGAGTAGAGTGTGGCGGGCACAGAGACCAGTTGCTCTCCTCCCCAGTTCTAGAACTTTGCTCAATAAAAGTGTTTAGCCGTCGTTATTTTCAAGTCCATCGTCTTTATTCACATCAACCACGGGCAGCTAAAACCCCACGCTATACATATTTATTGGTGGCAGCTGACATTACCGAGCTTTCTGTGTCACCATCAGGCCATAAATATGTCCTCGTTCTCCAAGACTATTTCACCAAGTATGTGAATTTGTACCCTATGAAAGACCAAAGAGCTGTAACAGTTGCACAATGTATTTTTAAACAGTATGTCACAGAGAATGGTGTTCCTGAATGCCTTCATATAGATCAAGGCCATCAGTTTGAGGCAGATTTAATCAAGGAGTTGTGTTCCAAGTCGGGTGTCACCAAAACCAGGACTTCTCCTTATCATCCTGAGGGAGAAGGTTTAATCGAAAGATTCAATCGCACCCTGAAAGATCAGTTGAGTAAATGTCTGTACCAGCAATCAGAGCCATGGGATAGCATGTTAGGTGCAGTTCAGTTGTCTTATAATACTAGTGTACACAGCAGCACTGGATACACCCCTTTCTTCCACGTTCATGGACGTAAAACCAGATTGCCACTTCATTTACTCTTCCCTTGTCCTACTGAACCTTCCAGTGCCTCTGCTGGCACCCCAGCAGAGTATGCTACGTCTGTCTACAGGAAATTGCAGTATGCTTTCAAGTTTCATCAGGAGAATCAGGAACATACTCATGAGCAGCAAAAAGCTCAATATGACAAAAAGGCCAAATATACCTCATACAATGGGGGAGACTTGGTTTGGTTGAATGATCCTGTTAATTCCCGGTGTAAACTGGCTCCACGTTGGAAAGGATCCTACACTGTAACACAAAATGTTCAGCCTACTGATGGTTCTTTTGTACTGTATGCTATTCAGCCAAACAGTTTTCCTGAAAAGACACTGCAAGTGGTACATCATTACTTTCTTAAACCTTACCTGTCTTCCACCTATCAGCTTGGACAAACAGTTTAGGATGCACCATCTCCCATTGCACAGCCTATTCAAAGGAAAGTAACCACTAGTACTTCTAATTCCTCTACACTTGCTGTCCAGCAGAACTTACCTTCTGTTGTCTTTACTGGTGAGGTCCCCAGTCAGAGTCCAGCTAGGTATTTGCTTTTGGGACAGTCCCCCCTGAACTTAACTCAAAACACTGGACAGTTCACTGTCACACAGCCTGATGACATGGACACTGTATCCTCAAAAGTGGACCATCCTACTATGGCTAGACTGTTAGGTCGCAGGCCTGTCAAATTGCCTGCAAGGGTTAAAGATTGTTGTGAAATAAGAAAAAAAAACTTATCAGTTCTTTGTTTTAGAACCTTTGCTGCAGTCCACATAAACACCCTGTATTGCGTTTATTGAAAATTTTGGTTGTATTGCACCAATAATCTGCACATGGTTTTGTCTGGTTTAAGGACATTGTTACTTTCTGTATGTTGAAAACGTGGACATTTCCTTTCCCACAGGGTAACTAATGTGAAGTTGTTTGTGAAGGGTTCATCGGATGCAAAATTCACTTTTCAAGTTGTTTGAACAAAAATGTGTGCTGGAAGAGTGTGTACACATCCATCCTATAATGATAAAAATCCACCAAGTGTTTTTTTTTAAAATCCCCTTTCTCAAATCAGGCTGTTCTGAGGTTCCTGTCAGAATGACGTAGTTCTGTACAGATCTCTCCCCTGAGAATTGATTGACAAGACCGTCTTACCTTAGACCCGCCCTGAGTGAACTGAGAGCTGTCCATCATTGTGTCAGCTCTGGTGCAGGGGAAGACAAGATGTCTCCGATTAAGCGATTGAAGTGTTTAGATGTTGGATGTAATAATGAATATAGCAGTCATCATTTACTCCGGACATCTGAGCCGATGAAGGCAGAGAATTACTTTCGCTTTGAAGTGAATGCACCGATCCTCGATCTACATAAATGTGTCTGTGTTCGCCCGAATCATTTGTGATCCAGCTTTATCTACAGAATAATTGAGTATAAGGTTTTTTTGTGAATCTTTGCAAATCGCCTTTCCTAATAATGTGGTAGTTAGCCAGTTTCGCGGCTGAAGTTTAGTATGTTTCATAGATATATATACCTAGATACCTCTTTATCGACTGTTTCTATGGGCCACTATATGTAAGCCATCCGCCATTTTTGGAACGGTCTGCGAATCTTTGAGCGCATTGACTGTGTGTGTCTACAACAGCAAGTCTTACGTTTATATATCTTTGAATACTCATTGATTATTATTGTGAATGCGATATGGCTGACGCTTCAATGTATCTGCAGTGGTCGAATAGAGAATCTACACATATCTATGGTCTGCTCGTCACTCCACAGAAGAGAGGGGCGGAGTCAGCAGAGCTCACTGGGATTTAAAGAAACATGGACTAGATCAGCGTGCTGAAGACAGAGCTGATTTTGACTGGTTTAAAAAGGTGTTTTTTACACTACCATTGAGAATTTTTAACCAAAGTATGTTAAAGACTTTTCATTAAGACCCTAAAGAATTATATCAACTTGTGTAAAATGGACATCCGATGACCCCTTTAATATTCATAGTATTATTTTTCTGCATGTTTTTGCCAAGGACTTTTATTTTGGTGTTGCGTCCTCTGAGAAGGAGGTTCAGGTATGTGAAGGGAAGTGCGGGAAGAGAAGAGAGTAGAGTGTGGCGGGCACAGAGACTAGTTGCTCTCCTCCCCAGTTCTAGGACTTTGCACAATAAAAGTTTCTAGCCGTCGATATTTTCAAGTCCATCGTCTTTATTCACATCAACCCAAGGGCAGCTAAAACCCCACGCCTTACACTATGATTGAAGAAAAACAATTGAAAGTGGGGGAAAAAATCTCATTGTGAAATAAATGCTTTCTCTAGTTCATGTTGGCCACAATTATTGGCATCAAATTATTGCAATGTCCTTTTCCCAAGATATCAGCTCTAAGTTTTATTCTATAATGCATGAAGAGATTGGAGAAAATCTGATGAGATCAGAGACCATTCCTTCATCCAGAATCTCTCCAGATTCACAGCATGCTGGTGCTTCTTCTCTTCAGTTCACCCCAATCATTTTCTATAGGGTTCAGGTCAGAGGATTGGGACGGCTGTGGCAAAAGCCTAAATTTGTGATCAGTTACCCATTTTTGTGTTGATTTTGATGTTTGTTTTGGATTATTGTCCAGTTGGAAGATCCAAGCATGCCCTTTTATAAGATTTCTAACAGAGACAGTCAGGTTTAGACTTTTTATCTGTTGGTATTTGATAGAATCCATGATGCCATGCATCTGAACAAGATGTCCAGGACCTCCGCCAGAAAAACAGGCCCACGATATTAAACATCCTGCAGTATATTTAACCATGGACATGGGGTACTTTTTATTCCTGTTTAAACTAAACCCATCTGGTGGGCTTCCTGCCAAAAAGCTATTTTTTTGGTGTCATCTGATAATAGAAGCCAGTGCCATTTGAAGTTCCAGTCATGTCTGACAACTGAATATGCTGGAGTTTGTTTTCTGATGAGCAAAGAAAAAATTCTTGAAATCCTCCCAAACAACATGTGGTAACGTAGGGACTGTTTGATTTTATTTTTTTTTTGGCTTTCTGACCCCAAGACCAAAATTACCTAATCTCTGCGATTCTCCAGCTGTGATGCTTGGACAGTCTTTGGCCACTCAAACTCTCCTCCTCACTGTGCATTAGGGCGATATAGACACACGTCCTCTTCCAGGCAGATTTATAACATCTTTAGTTGATTGGAACCTTTTAATTATTGCACTGATGGTGGAAATGGGGATTTTCAATGTTTTCGCTCTTTTCTTACAGCCACTTTCTTTTTTGTGAAGCTCAACAATCTTGTTCTGCAGAACTATATTCTTTGGTTTGACTCCTTGTGATGGATGATTGAGGGAATTTGGCTTTTGTCTTCCACACATTTACAATCCTGTGGAACAGGAAGTCATGGCTGGACAATTTCATGTGCCTAGTCACCCTGCTGTGCTAAAAAAAAAAAAAAAAAAAAGTAAATATGCATGGGAATATACTTCAGAGATATGTTACTCATAAGAATTTCTAGGGGTGCCAATAATTGCGGCCAACATGCATTGGAGAAAAACATGTATTTCATCATGAGATTTTCTCCCCACATTCAATTGTTTTACTTCAATGAGAGGTTAGAATTTTTGTGAATTTTTTTAATTAAATATCAAAAAGATCAACGATGCAGATTTTCACAGCCGTCTTTGCTCATATTTTGCAAGGGTTATATATTGGCTATTGGTGGAGGGCACTGTATATTACTAAATGTTTTCTTGTTTTTTTTATTTTCTTTGGTGGGTACCAGAGAACTGCAGGTTTGGCACGTAAGAACAACAAAACAAGAACAAATAAAAAACAAACAAAAAGTCTAATAGTTCTGCTGATCCACTAGCATGCTGTTGGAGCAGGTGAACAGATGTCATCTAGTATGGCTGCAGAAATACACAGCTTGCAGAATTTAATAAAGATTTTGTGTTTGTTGCCTCACCCCACCAAAATGTAGGCTACACATCGTCACTAAAGCACAGCATGATAAAGGATGACATTGATGAATGTCTCATCTCCATCTGACTAAAGAAACATAATGAGTATTAAGTACACAAATTAGATGATTATGATGATTTATGAGGAGCAGTATTTGTGTGTAGTTGTAGCCAGGCGGAAACATGTGGGACAGTGTAACATGCTTCTTTAACCTTTGTATGCCAGAAAAAAAAAAATTATATATATATATATATATATATATATATATATATATATATATATATTGTACAAAAACATGTTTACCTCTCATTTGCTGATGTGTATGTAAATTTGAGTTGCATAATTAGACTCTTGTCATGTAGATAAGAGAGGGCTTACATCACTTTAAGCTATTAATGCTTGATATATGTGAACCTGGACCACAAAACCAGTCTTAAGTCGCTGGGGTATATTTGTAGCAATAGCCAAAAATACGGGTCAAAATTATTGATTTTTCTTTTATGTCAAAAATCATTAGGACATTAAGTAAAGATCATATTCCATGAAGATATTTTGTAAATTTCCTACTGTAAATATATCAAAACTTAATTTTTGATTAGTAATATGCATTACTAAGAACTTCATTTGGACAACTTTAAAGGCGATTTTCTCAATAGGCCTTATACGATATTCCAGTTTTGCACATAAGTTAAATTTGCATCTTTGGATGGAAACATATATTGATATATTTAATAGGAAAATAAAGTGAAAATATAGGGTACATAGTATTTAAAGTAAACTCAAAAACAAAGGAAAGAATAGGACCCAAATGCAGATAATACTTTAAGAACCAAAAAAATATATATATAAATAATAATAAAATAGACAAAAAGACACAAATTACAGGACAGAGCCACCCCCCTCTGCCCGGCAAAAGACAAGTCAAGTCACCTTTATTTATATAGCGCTTTTAACAATACAGATTGTGTCAAAGCACTTAACAGTATCAAATTGGAGGATAGAGTGTCAGCAATGTATAAAAATAAGATTAAACACTCAATTTTCAGTTAATTTTCATTTCATTATTGAGTTCAGAGATGTCATTGTCTAGATCAGTTTAGTTTAAATAGTATCTGCTAAATCAAATTGACGATAATCACTAGAAGTTATGTGTCTCTAACTGAGCAAGCCAGAGGCGACACTGGCAAGGAACCAAAACTCCCTCTGTGATAGAACGGAGGAAAAAAAAAAGCCTTGGGAGAAAGCAGGCTCAGTTGGGGGGCCAGTTCTCCTCTGGCCAAGAGATAACTGTTTATTTATTGTTTACTTATTGTTTTAATTAAAATTTTAAATGTATAAATGTATTTATTTATATTTTATATTGTTGTAATTTCTAACAATAATAATATTATGTAGTTAGGTATTTTATTATATGTTTAGTTATTTTCTTTTCTTTTTATTTTTAGTTTTATTGAATTTAAGTCGAGGTCTTCACTGGGGATATGTCCCTGGGGCTCATCCAGGTGTCCCGGCCTCTGCCGACGATCAGGGAGACATCATCTCCTGGCTCCGATCCACCATCTGATCCGGACACAGACTGAGAAAAAGAATAAGAAAGAAACAGACAAATATTAGCGTAGATGCCATTCTTCTTACTATGTAACGAGTACATTGTATGTTATGGGGAGTGTTCCCGGTTCTGGTTGATCTAATTAATGCAGCCTAACAATCCTTTAATGGATTTGAATAATAGAAGCGTATTAGAGTGTTATGTGTAAGTCAGGTTAAAGAAATGTGTCTTTAATCTAGATTTAAACTGACAGAGTGTGTCTGCCTCCCGAACAGTGTTAGGTAGATTGTTTGCGCGCTAAATAGGAAAAGGATCTGCCGCCCTCAAGTTGATTTTGATATTCTAGGTATTATCAAACGGCCAGAGTTTTGAGAACGCAGTGGACGTGGAGGACTATAATGTGATAAGAGCTTGCTCAGGTACTGAGGAGCTAAGCCATTCAGGGCTTTATAAGTAGTTAACAAGATTTTAAAATCTATATGATGTTTGATAGGGAGACAGTGCAGTGTTGACAGAACCGGGCTAATATGGTCATATTTCCTGGTTCTAGTAAGAAATCTAGCTGCTGCATTTTGGACTAGCTGTAGTTTGTTGATCGAGCGTGCAGAACAACCACCCAATAAAGCATTACAATAGTCTAACCTTGAGGTCATAAATGCATGAATTAGCATTTCTGCATTTGACGTTGAGAGCATAGGTCACAATTTAGATATGTTTTTGAGATGGAAAAACGCAGTTTTACAAATGCTAGAAACATGTGAAGTGAAGTGAAGTGACATATCGGCAAGTATGGTGACCCATACTCGGAATTCGTGCTCTGCATTTAACCCATCCAACGTGCACAGGCACAGCAGTGAACACACACACACCGTGAACATACACCCGGAGCAGTGGGCAGCCATTTATGCTGCGGCACCCGGGGAGCAGTTGGGGGTTCGGTGCCTTGCTCAAGGGCACCTCAGTCGTGGTATTGAGGGTGGAGAGAGCGCTGGACATTCACTCCCCCCACCTACAATCCCTGCCGGCCCGAGACTCGAACCCACAACCTTTGGATTACAAGTCCGACTCTCTAACCATTAGGCCATGACTTCCCAAATGAAAGATTACTATCAAACAGCACACCTAGGTTCCTAACTGATGACAAAGAATCGACAGAGCAGCCGTCAAGTGTTAGATAGTGTTCTAGGTTATTACATGGGGGTGTTTTAGGTCCAATAATTAACACTTCTGTTTTTTCAGAATTTAGCAGTAAGAAATTACTCGTCATCCAGTTTTTTACATCGACTATGCATTCCGTTAGTTTCTCAATTTGGTGTGTTTCACCGGGCCACAAAGAAATATAGAGCTGAGTATCATCAGTGAAAGCTAACACCATGTCTCCTGATAATATCTCCCAAGGGAAACATGTACAGCGTGAACAGTAACGGCCCTAGTACTGAGCCTTGAGGTACTCTGTACTGCACTTGTGATCGATATTATACCTCTTCATTCACTGCTACGAATTGATGGCGGTCAGATAAGTACGATTTGAACCATGCTATGGCACTTCCACTAATGCTAACAAAGTGTTCTAGTCGATTCATAAGAATGTTGTGGTCGATAGTGTTGAACGCAGCGCTAAGATGCAGTAGCACTAATAAAGAGATACAACCATGATCAGATGATAGAAGCAGGTCATTTGTAACTCTAATGAGAGCAGTCTCAGTACTATGATACAGTCTAAATCCTGACTGGAATTCCTCACAGATACCATTTTTCTCTAAGAAGGAATATAATTGTGAGGATACTACATTTTCTAGTATCTTTGACAGAAAAGGGAGATTTGAGATCGGTCTGTAATTAACTAGATCTTTGGGGTCAAGTTTAGTTTTTTTTAATGAGAGGCTTAATTACAGCCAATTTGAAGGTTTTGGGGACATATCCTACTGACAATGACAAATTAATAATAGCCAAAAGAGGATCTATGACTTCTGGAAGCAGCTCTTTTAGTAGTTTAGATCGAATAGGGTCTAAAATACATGTTGTTGGTTTAGATGATTTAACCCTTTAAAACCTAAGGGTAAAATAGGTAATTTTTACATATTTTGTTTATTTGACTGTAAAATTCTAACAGAATGTGCTATTTTCAAGTGCAAGGTGTCATTTTTTTCAGAAAACATATGGCTTTCAAGAAAGTGAAGTTTTTGACCATTAATATTGTGTGGTGAGTTTGTAAACAGAATTTAAATACACAAAAATAAAAAATAAACGTAATAAATTTTCTGTTTTTTATTTGTAAAAAAGAGAAAAATCGTGATCGAAATAATCCAACACTTCTTACTTCAAAATTCAACTGTATTACATATATACAAGTATTTTTGGGACACTGGGTTGCACAGTTTTCATTCAGGAGGCTTTTTTGTTCATACACGCACACATTTTCACATGCATGCACATGCATAAACCCATTCATTTACACGCACTGACTCATTATAGCGATGCACACACTGTATGTGAAAAAGTCTCACTCAGACTGCTCCCAAAGTCTCATCAAAAATCATCCCAATCGACTCTTGTGCTGTTTACTCCTCTTTCACCATGTTTTTGTTTGTTTCGTTTATTATTTTATGCAATCCAAAACGCCGCGCTCCTTATCTCTCCATTCAAATTCTCCCTCCCCGCTCTCCCGGAAATCAGCCGTCATTTGTCGACGGAGCGCAAGAAATTACCGTAATAAGCCATATATTGCCGAAATGCGCATGTTGTCTGCTGTCTGGAGCAATTTGAATTATTGTGATGGTGCAAACGGTTGAAGAGTTACGGTAACATGAATACAGCTTGGTTTAATGTGTCGTCGACAAGTTTATACAATTCTTCCTTTCCTATAGTAGAGAATGAGTGCAATTGTTCATCAGGGGATCTATAGTGCGGTCCGGAGTTGTTCCGTCCGTGACTCTCCATGCCCTCTTGGGACCCAGAGGCAGAGACAACCGCTTCTTGTCGAGATTTTTGAAATAGAAGAATCTCCACCCGGCCCTCCTCCGGGGGAGGGGGAGGCGCATCCGCCACCTCCCAAAGCAGTCCTCTCTCGCTCTCTGGGTCGCCCGTCCTGTGCCTCTTGCTCTTCCGCTCACCGCCAGGTTTGACGGGGGCCAGGACGGGCGGGGCGGCCTGCCTACGCCCAGCTCAACGGCACCGCTTCTGGAAGCTGCTGCGGATGCGGTGCGGGAGCAGGGACGGACGCAGGGGCCGCCCTCGGCGACAAGCAGGTTGGGGCGCTGCAGCCGGCGGACGGGTGGAGGCAGCAGCTGCCCGCCGGGGCAGTCTGATGTGATACTGTAGCTGACGGCGGCATGATTACAATTTTATCTCTGATATCGATCTTGGAAGTAAAGTAGTTCATAAAGTCATTACTGCTGTGATCTTGGGGAATGCCAACACCTGTTGATGCTTTATTTTTCGTTAATTTAGCCACTATATTGAATAAATACTGGGGGTTATATTTGTTTTCTTCTAGAAGAGACGAAAAGTAATCAGATCTAGCCGTTTTTAATGCTTTTGTGTAGGATAGGGTACTTTCCCGCCAAGCTAAACGAAATACCGTCTCGGTTACATATGTAACCCTCGTTCCCTGAAGAAGGGAACGGAGACGTCACGTCGGTGACCGACGAATTGGGATCTCGCTTAGAGAGACCAATCCCCTACGAGAGTATCTAAACAAGCCAATGGATATTGGCATGCGATTATTGCATCCAGCTGCTGCTAATCACAGCGTGAGTATAAGTAGGCAGCGGGTGCAGCGCATATTCAGGTTTTCGCTGAGGAGCCGAGCCGGTGACCCGGCCGCTCAGCGGTGGTACAGCAGCCGTGGCGACGGGACGTGACGTCTCCGTTCCCTTCTTCAGGGAACGAGGGTTACATACGTAACCGAGACGTTCCCTATCAGTTGGTCACTCCGAGTCACGTTGGTGACCGACGAATTGGGATCCCTACCAAAGGGCCACGGGTACTGCCCCTTCCAGTGTCCTGTGGAAGCCTCCTGAGCCCCTATTTTTTGGCGCAGGAAAGGGCTACCACAGAAGACCAACTACTGTTGCCATGGCACTACCCACTCAGTAAGACTGGATAACACTGGGAAAACGTACACGTTCCAGTTGGAACCGGACGCTACGGAAGCTCGCCCTTCCCGCAGGAGGTTCGGAGCAATTACGCATATGATCAACCTTAGGCGCATATGGAGAATTAGAGGAAATTGTACCTCATGGAGATTGGCAGAAGGCCTGCCGGGGAAACACGGGCTCTCAGGCTATACCGTGGACTATACACATATGGGGTCCAAAAGGCCTTTCATATGGAACCCAGCCCTCTACCGGTTCTCACGGATTCAACGAGTGAGGGCCTAGCGTCAGATGCTCCGCCACATCTGACTGCCGAGGGGACGGAGGAACTCGACAGGGTCTACAGTACGGACTCTCTGGAGCAATTTTAGCAAGCCGACCCAAAAACGGAGCCTCTCAGTGCTTCTACCCGTTTGAGGTGAGAACACAGGAGGAAATCGGTTCCACACGAAGGCTATAGAACCTAGCGAACTTGTTAGGGGTCGCCCAGCCCGCAGCTCTACAAATATCTGCCAGCGAGGCGCCACGAGCCAACGCCCAGGAAGATGCAACAGCTCTAGTAGAGTGAGCTCTCAACCTGAACGGGCAGGGCACACCCTGTACCTGATAAGCCAGGGTGATGGCGTCCACTATCCTTGAAGCTTTGTGTCCTGTCAACGTAGCATCTTAGCGCTCGGACGGGACAAAGCAAAGCAAGGGCTGGGTCTGCCTCCTCCGAGGGCAGCGCTTGCAGGCTCACCACCTGGTCCCTGAAGGGAGTAGTGGGAACCTTGGGCACGTAGCCAGGCCGGGGCCTCAGGATTACCTGGGAGTCAGCCGGCCCGAACTCTAGGCACGAATCGTCGACCGAAAATGCGTGCAGGTCCCCTACCCTCTTGATGGAGGCCAATGCAAGCAGGAGCAGAGTCTTCATTGAAGAAACTGCAGCTCAACTGACTGCAAAGGCTCAAATGGGGCCTGCTGTAGTGCTTTGAGCACTAAAGACAGGTCCCAAGAGGGTATAGAGGGGGGCCGTGGAGGATTTAACCTTCTTGCCCAGGGACCGGACATGTAGCTTCCAGAGGTCTGGACCATAAGGTGCCCCGTCTCTGAGTCAGTAGATCCTTCCTCAGAGGAATCTGCCAAGGAGGGGCTGTCACGAGGAGCATTAGTTCTGAGAACCAAGTCCGAGTGGGCCAGTACGGCGCCACGAGCAGGACCTGCTCCTCGTCCTCCCTGATCTTGCATATTGTTTGTGCGAGAAGGCTCACTGGGGGAAACGCATACTTGCGAAGGCCCCGCGGCCAGCTGTGTGCCAGTGCATCCATGCCGAGTGTTCCCTCGGTCAGGGAGTAAAACATCTGGCAATGAGAGGTTTCTAGAGACGCAAACAGGTCTACCTGAGCGGGTCCGAAACGTCTCCAAATCAGCTGGACCGTCTGGGGATGGAGTCTCCACTCTCCGGGGAGCGCAGCTCGTGACAGCTCGTCGGCTGCCCGGTTGAGCAAGCCGGAGGAGGTGGCGGGCGAGTTGTGACATGCGACAGGAGCGCAGACCACCTTGTCGGTTGATGTACGCAACGGTCGCAGTGTTGTCCGTGCGGACCAGTACGTGTTTGCCTCGTAACCGCTTTCTGAGACGGATCAAGGCCAGACGTACCGCTAGCAACTCTAGGCAATTGATGTGCCAGTGCAGTTGGGGGCCCGTCCAAACCCCCGACACTGCAAGCCCGTCGAACGTGGCACCCCAGCCGGTGGTGGAGGCATCCGTGAAAATCACAGCATGCCTGGAGACCTGTTCCAGGGGCACTCCTGCCCTCAGAAACGAAAGGTCTGACCACGGGGTGAGGGTTCGGCGGCAGGCCGGTGTGACTTGGACCCGGTGAGTGCCGCGCTGCCACGCCCACCTCGGGACTGGGCCATGGAGCCAGTGTTGAAGCGGCCTCATATGAAGCAGCCCCAGCGGCGTGACTGCCGCTGCAGCTGCCATATGCCCCAGGAGCCTCTGAAATTGGTTCAGTGGGGCCGCTGTCCTGCTCTTGAACGCATTCAAGCAGTTCAACACCGACTGAGCACATTCCTGCGTGAGGCGTGCTGTCTGACTGACCGAATCCAACTCCATACCGAGAAAAGAGATCCTCTGCGTCGGGAGAGTTTGCTCTTTTCCCAGTTGACCCGAAGGCCCAACTGGCTGAGGTGTGAGAGCACCAAATCCCTGTGTTCGCACAACTGGTCCTGAGACTGAGCCAGTATGGGCCAGTCGTTGAGGTCGTTGAAAATGCAAACGCCCTGTTCTCTCATGGGAACAAGGGCTGCCTCCGCAACTTTCGAGAAGACACGGGGTAACAGGGACAGCCCGAAGGGCAGGACCTTGTACTGATATGCCTGTCCTTCGACGCAAACCGCAGGAATGGCCTGTGTCGCGGAAGGGATCGACACATGGAAGTACATGTCCTTCAGGTCGACCGCTGCAAACCAATCTCGGGGACGGATGCATCCAAAGATGCGTTTCTGCGTGAGCGTCTTGAACGAAAGCCTGTGAAGGGCCCAGTTCCAGACACGCAGATCCAAGATTGGTCGTAACCCACCGCTTTCTTGGGTACAATGAAGTAAGGGTTGCAAGCCCTGTCTTCATATCGGCTGGAGGGACCGGCTCCATCGCGTCTTTCGCCAGTAGGACAGCGATCTCTCCACACGAGACATGAGCATCAGCTGCCTTCACTGCTGTGAGGTGGATGCCCCTGAACTTGGGAGGAAACTGAGCCGCATAGCCGAGTCAGATGGTCCACTGGAGCCAGCAAGATGGGCTGGGTAGACGCAGGCACCCAAACACCGTACAAGCGGACCAGCGGGACCACCGACGTACCCGCGGTGGGGCAGCGAGGTGGAACACAGGAACACGGCCCGTGGCGGACCAAGGGGTCCGAGTGTGCGGTGCGCGCTTACCTGGTTCCGAGGTTTGGCAGAGGGTGCGTGAGTAGGGCCTTTGATGACGCTCTCGAACCGCCCACTGCTGCCCGCTGGCGAAGAGGAGGATGAGCGCGGTCCGGAGTTGGTCCGTCCGTGACTCTCCATGCCCTCTTGGGACCCAGAGGCAGAGACAACCGCTTCTTGTCGAGATTTTTGAAATAGAAGAATCTCCACCCGGCCCTCCTCCGGGGGAGGGGGAGGCGCATCCGCCACCTCCCAAAGCAGTCCTCTCTCTCTCTCTGGGTCGCCCGTCCTGTGCCTCTTGCTCTTCCGCTCACCGCCAGGTTTGACGGGGGCCAGGACGGGCGGGGCGGCCTGCCTACGCCCAGCTCAACGGCACTGCTTCTGGAAGCTGCTGAGGATGCGGTGCGGGAGCAGGGACGGACGCAGGGGCCGCCCTCGGCGACAAGCAGGTTGGGGCGCTGCAGCCGGCGGACGGGTGGAGGCAGCAGCTGCCCGCCGGGGCAGGAGGTGTTGGATCGCCTCAGCCTGCTCGTGAGCAGCCAAGAACTGCTGGGCCATGTTCTTGACTGCGTCGCCGAAGAGGCCAGTCTGGGACACAGGGCCCTTGAGGAACCGATACTTTGTCGGCGTCCCCATGTCGACCAGACACAGCCAGGGGTGAACGTCCTGGACTACAAGTGTGGACATCGCACGACCCAGAGACCGCGTCACCTTCGTCGCTCGTAGCGCGAGGCCCGAGGTACAAGCTCTCAGAGCTTCCGGATCGTAACCACCCCCGTGCATGTCCTCAGTGCTTTTCGCCTGAGGACCCTGCAGTAACGCCATAGCGTAAGGTGGAGGTACCTTCCCCACAGGCCATATAAGCACCGCCGGAAAGACCAGATGAGTATCTACAGGCCCGGAAGGGGAGGCACGGTTCGCCCCGCCGAGTAGAGACGGTATTAGGACACAACTGCATCGCAACCGACCGCTCCACCGAGGGGACCCCCGTATACCCCCTAGCTGCGCCACCACCGAGGGTGGTGAGGGGGAGGAGTTAATAGGGCGGTTTCTGGCAGTAAAAGGTGCCGTCCACGACCTGGTAGCTCCCCATGCACCTCCGGGAAGAGAGGCACTGGGGCAGGGCGCTGAGAACCAGTGCAAGCTACCCCGAGAAACCAGTCGTCCAACCTCGAGGGCTCGGGACACGGTGGGATCTCCACTCGAGCCCTACCCTCTCAGTGGCCCGGGAAAGCATAGCCGTGATTTCTAGATCCGACTCAGGCACTGCTACTGCCGGAGCAGCAGCAGCCGAATCTTCTTGCCCAGAAATCTCCAGCTCACTCTCCGATGCAGCAGTCGACGTCTGGTCATCGGGAGGAGCGCCAGGGTAACTGCTGGTGCTCCGCTTGTAGAGGGCCCAGCACGTTCCACTGACAGCTCAACTGGTTTTGGAGCGCAAGAGGGGCGATGGTCCCTCAAGGGTTGGTTCCCTGGAGGGTTTGCCACCATGCCACCGCCTGAAATGGTCCCCGTCTGTCTGCAGCCAGAACGAGAGCCAAATCAAGGCAGAGGCAACAGAGCTCCGTCCCTTTGTCGAGGTATCAGAGCCTGGCCCGCAACTCCAAGATGATCATCTTCCCACCATGAGAAGATGCCTCATCCACAAGCGCCACCTCAACATGCTTACTGCCCAGGCATTTTAGGCAGCAATCATGACCATCACCCGGCACCAGGTAACGACCGCATCCAGAAACGCACGGGTGACACGTTGTCTGAAGCAAGACCCAACTCGTCTTTACAAAGATGTAACGTCGAGTTTGCCAGATGCAACGTCGTCTTTAAAAAGGATCACCCGTGAATGCTCTTTTAGAGAAATCACTCTTTCAGTGTGCTGAAGCGCACAGGGGAGATGGCCGTTTGCAACACAATCAGGGGGTAGTGCAACCTGATGTGTGCAATCCACTCAACACAGGAAGAACCACCGCCGCTGACGCGCCATACCACCAGCACAAGAATGCCTCGAAGAGCGCACTGACTTGCAGACGCTGTAGGTTGGTCAGGAGCAGAACGATGAACGCTCGGCTCCGAAGCGAAAAGCTGAATATGCGCTGCACCCGCTGCCTACTTATACTCACGCTGTGATTAGCGGCAGCTGGATGCAATAATCGCATGCCAATATCCATTGGCTTGTTTAGATACTCTCGTAGGGGATTGGTCTCTCTAAGCGAGATCCCAATTCGTCGGTCACCGACGTGACTCGGAGTGACCGACTGATAGGGAACTCTAGTTTTGTTTCCCTCCAGCTGCGCTCCATTTTCCGGGCTGCTCTCTTTAGGGTGTGAGTGTGCTCATTATACCACAGAGTCAGACTGTTTTCTTTGATCTTCCTTAAGCGTAAGGGTTAAGTATCTAAGTATCTGTATCTAAAGTGCTAGAAAAGAGAGAGTCCATAGTTTCTGTTACATCATCAAGTTGTTCTGAGCTATTGGATATGCTGAATGGAGATGAATCAGGAAGATTACTTACAAAGCAGTATTTTGTGGTAGAAGTGATGGTTCTACCATACTTGTAACAAGGAGTAGAATTGAAAGTTTTTGCTATATGGAGTTTACACAAGACAAGATAATGATCTGAGATATCATCGCTTTACTGCAGAATTTCAACACCACTAACATCAATCCCATGTGACAGTATTAAATCTAGAGTATGATTTCGACAATGAGTAGGTCCTGAAACGTGTTGTCTAACCCCAATAAAGTTCAGAATGTCTATGAATGCTGATCCTAATGCATCTTTTTCATTATCGACATGGATATTAAAATTGCCATCAATTAAGACTTTATCTGCAGGCAGGACTAACTCAGATAGAAAATCAGCAAATTATTTAATAAAGTCTGTATGGTGCCCTGGTGGCCTGTATACAGTAGCCAGTACAAACATCACAGGGGATTTATCAATAACACGCGTTTCTCTAGATAATGTTATGCGCAGCACCATAACTTCAAACGAGTTATACTTAAAGCCTGCCCTCTGAGTTAAGCGTTTTTTCCCCACTAGTTTAATGTTTATGAATGAAATTAACGTGAAAGAATATCAATAATCTTGACAAACTATATATCATTCTGAAGGTCTAAGCCTCAAGCATCGACGACAGATCGCTGCTTTCCGATGGAAAGCTTATAAAGAATGTATTTGCTACATTTGTGTAAGCAGTACACATCAAAACATGCAGAATAAAAAAGCAGTACGTACCAGATTCATTGTAATAACGAGTCACAAACGCATCCACTGCTGAAATCCCAGTTTAGTTAGAGAGGTAAGGGTCCACAGAACAACATCCCAGCGAGCACTTTTAGTCCAACGAAACAATAACGTTCCTTTGTTTACATTTCATTTCTTCGGGAGAGTTATTGTTCTCGTCCGTTATGGAATAAATTACGCTCAAAAACAGCGTCTTGGTGGTAAAAAACAACACTGTGTTGTAGCATACAGCTTTACAAACAGAATGAGACCATCCACGGAAAAAAAAGTCTCAGAAAAGCGGAATATAGATTATTTGAATTTGGCGCTCTCTCCTGAAAGCGTGACGCACGCTGTGACGCAGCTGTCATCTGAGCGGGGCGTAACTTAGCGATCTGCTTTATCCATAAAAAACTGTTTTTTTTTTTCTTCTACATTTTTTATATATGTGTGTGTGTGTATTGTGTGGGGAATGTGGCCGTATCTGCATGATTATAATCTGTATGGACGGACATCAGCGTGTTCATTACCGACTCTATGACGGCTATCATTATGATTCAATGATCAGCTATTATTGATTATATGGCCCATCTGTATGATTATCATCTGAATGGAAGCACATCAGCGTGCGATTACTGACTGTATGACCATGTCATGAATATGTATAATGACTAAAATAGTTTGTATAATTCTACAATACTGCAATTCTGGTGGTTATTTTTCCTCAAACAGGGGGGCTTGGGGGACTATAAATATTTTCAGAAAAAATATTGCAGGAATCTCATTTTTCATGGTATCTTCTTCAAATTTGAAAAATAAACTCATGAGACACGTGGCTTTCAACCCATTACTTTTCGGGGTTGCTCCAGGACTTATTTCATGTATTTGTATATGAAATAAAAAAACATTTACTGTGGAAAAACATTTTTCAAGGCACGTCAGTGTCTATAACTTTTTATCTTTTTGAGCATTATCAACTCTGGATGATGGATAGTAAAGCCTAGAGTGTCTTCTTTCCAAAGATACCTAATTTGTTTGTGTAGCACACTTTGTCAGGAACTGTTACCATTTTAATTTAGGTAGGTTATTTTCACCTGTGAGGCCCCAAATGGGGGGGGGGGAGGTTATAAAGTCAGTTTATTGATGATTCAGTGATGTCATCATCCAGTTCAGCTCATTTCCAATAGTGTCTGTGCAATCAGTCAAGCATCCCCAACTTAGCAAGCCAAAGGCGACAGTGGCAAGGAACCAAAACTCCATCGCTAACAGAAATGGAGAAGAAACCTTGGGAGAAATCAGGCTCAGTCGGGGGGCCAGTTCTCCTCTGGTGAGTAATGCAAGTCACAAAACATGACTTAACATGATTTAAAATAAGACAAACAAGCATGAAAATAAGGTAAAACAACCATAAACTCCACAATGACTTTTTTTTACATTGAAAAATCTTGGAAAATGAGGACAAATGAGGTGGCCTAATTTTAAAAGGGTGATTTCTAGACCTTGGTCATCACAGCAGATGCACCAGAGGAAATAATAGCCTGGCCACTACTGTATATCATTGAATATTATTGTGAATAGTGGGAGTCCTTTGAGTAAAAATGGTTGAGAGCCACTGCTATAGAGCAAAAATAGTGCTCCAGAAGTTATCAGTCAGTGTTATTTCAACTTTATTCAGTAGCCAAATTCTTGGTGTACACTATGTACACTACCAATAATCCACAAGAGAGATCCATAAATCAGAGAAGGCACTCTTACTGGAAACAATGCCAATACCCTTATTCATGAAGCATTGTGACTGATATAATTGAGTCACTCTCCCTTGCTTGAGTGTGTATGTGTAACTCATATCTAGAGTTGGCAGAATGAAAAAACTCATATCAATTTTAAATAAAGACTTGTGTACCTTTTTTAATACAGTTTATACTTTTGATCTTTCATAAAAAATTCAAATAAAAAAAATCTAACCATTAATTGAATGAACAAATGTGAAAGTGGATGAAAATCACAATATGAAATAAATGTTTCTCTAGTACAAAATGGTTGGTACCCCTGTAAATTCTTATGAAAAAAAAATATCTCTGAAGTATATTCCCATTCATATTTAAATTTTTTAGCACACCAGGATGACTATGAACATGAAATTATCCAGCCATGGCTTCCTGTTTCACAGTAACGTAAATATGAGGGAACACAGAGGCAAAATTCCCTTAGTCATCCATCACAATGAGAAAAACCAAAGAATATAGTTGTGGGGCCTCATTTATAAAATGTTGCGCAGAAACCATCCTAAAATTGATCTTAAGATCATCTCTCAAATATGCGTAAGTGTGATTCATAAAATTAACGTACGTACAGAAAAATGCACATACGCGTTTCTTTCACATTTGAAATCTATGAATCGCAAATTATCTTGAACTTGCGTGCAAATAAATGGTTTCAGTTCTCTGCGTGTAAACAACTTCTAATTAATGTCATTAACATGTAAAAGATCATCTGTCATCATCCAAATTCTTTCATTTAGAACAGCGAGTAGGAAGAACAGCTTACATTTTCAAAAACCTGCAGTACTCGAACAAGAAACGTGACGCTAAGCACTTTTCCACGTCAAAGCCGGTTTTTACAGCGGTGATGCGGATTTAAGTGTACGCACACTCTAAGATCAAATCTGAGCGTATGCACGCTTTATAAATGAGGCCCCTAATGTGCAGGAAAAGATTGTTGAGCTCCACAAAATAGAAAGTGGCCATAAGAAAATAGCTAAAGCACTGAAAATGAGCATTTCCACCATCAGGGCAATATGCCTATTCAATATGTGAATCTGCCTTGAAGAGGACATACAGTATGTCTATACATGTCTATACTTTATGCAAGTCAAGGGGGTAGTTTGAGTAGTCTCTCCAAGGATCACAGCTGGAGAATTGCAGAAAATAGTTAAGTCTCTGGGTCAGAAAGGCAGAAAAAAATACTGTTGCTTGGGAGGGTTTCAAGAAAAAAATCAAGAAAAGAAAATGCTCTCATTAAAAAACAAACTCCAGCATATGGATTTGCCAGACAACTGGAAATAGGTAGGTCGTGGACTAATGGTTAGAGAGTCAGACTTGTAACCCAGAGATCGTGGGTTCGAGTCTCAGTACTGGCAGGGATTGTAGGTAGGGGTAGTGTACAGTGCGGTCTTCCACCTTCAATACCATGATTGAGCTGAGACCCTTAACCTGTTACCCTGCGCCCCTATTTTTGAGCATTTTGTAAAAAACGATATAACCAAATAAAAATGTCTGTAGCTCTTGAACCCTAAGGTCTATATTTAAAAATCTGGTGTTGTTTGAAACTAGACACTTGATCCTTTGTTACTCTAGAGTCATAATAACTCAAAATTAGTATAGCAATAGAGTAAAACAAGGTAAAATATACATGAAATTGACTCGCGATATGTTTTAATGAAGCTCACTAAGGGAAAAATGGATGAGACTTTCATGCCAAAGGCCTGAAAACACCATAAAGATAAAGCTGAACATCTGACCATGTTTTGATTCAAATTTGAGGATGATACTCCCAAAAATGTAGTTTCTGTAAGCTTTTATTTAAAAAAAATCTAGGCGTCCTTTCAAAAAAGCCATTTGGAGACCCCAAATAGACACTTTGTAAACAAATGTCCAAATGAGTCAAAACTACATAATACATATATGTATATCAATTCAGAACTGCTCTGCCCACCAAAACACACAATAAAAAACTATTTCTGAACAGCATTTGTAGTGCTGACTCATTTAGTCATTTGGTTAGTCTACAAATGGCATTTTTGAAAAAAAACGCCTAAATATTTCCTGAAATAAAATATGAAATAATAAATTTTTTATAGGTAAAGACTTACAGAAAGTACATCTTTATGGTATTTCATTTCAAGAAAAGCTTTGGAAAAGTCATTTGGATATTTTATTTCAAGAAAAGTCTAGGAATCCTTTCAAAAATGCTATTTAGAGACTCCATAAGACACTGCATACTACATATGTATATCAATTCAGAACTGCTCTACCAATGAAACCACAAAAAAACACAAAACTATTTCAGATTTTGAACATAACTAAACAGTCTTTATTCTGAACAATTCCAATAATGAAAACAGTGAACCAAAACAGATTTGATCATTTTTGAACTAGTGAAAACACAAAACATGCAAAATACATTGTTTTTACAACATTTGTATTTTTTATTTATTTTATATGGTGAATATTATGAATATTACTATTTTACTAATATAGTAATAGATTACTATTACTAATATTACTAAATAATAAAAAAAAAAAACTATTTACAGTATTTACAGTGGAGGAAGACGCTCTAGCAGCCACTAAAATGGTTTTTTTTCTGACCATCTGGATTCACCAGACCTCTGAAAAGACAGGGAAGAGTGAGAGAAAAAGAGTGAGAAAGTGTGTAAGCAAAACAAATCAAACTTGCAACACTGTTTACATTTTGTACACACACACACACACGCGCGCACGCACACACACACAATAACCGGGACATACCCACAAACAAACACACCCACCCACCCACACGAACAAAACTCATGTAATCCCCTCATATTATCCCTCTCCGTTGTCATTTTTAGAATCTAAAACAGCTAACATGAAACAAAAGCTGCAAATACATGATAAAGACACATAAACATTCAAGAGGAGGGTGGAGACACTTACGTGCTAATGCTATCCACGCTTCCCAGCGATCTCAGCGCGTATTCGGCTACTAAATTAGCCATTTTTCTCCCCACGTCCTCCAAAACACCACCAAACGCCACAGAAACACTTCTCAAGTCGAAGATCCATGATGGAGAGATTCAGATGTGAGCTTTGGACAACATCTGTTCGCTGATAGCCAGTCTGTGTAGCGCTGCGACGCCATTATGTGTACGCTTCATGCGTAACCCGAGAGCGCACGAAAACACACGGACAATACGCCGAGCTATTCTCTAAACAATCTTACGTAAACTATTCAAACTGTCAATCACTTTAAACGTCCTTGTGGTTGGCTAACACTTCCATCCATCAAAACTGTGCTGGCGAGGCATTGGCTGGGTTCAAACACCCCTATTGTGATGTGTCCGGATTGACACCTCGCTGACCCATTCACGGACGCGCTTACTGTCCCGGGTTATAACAGCTCCTGCGATTGAAGGAGAGAGACGAGGGAGGGCTATTCTTACTCGGAAGAGACGATTCTGCTGGAAATAGATGGCGTTTCAAAGCTGGAATACGAATTATAATCGATATTTATTGGAAAATGGACGCTATCGATAACTATAACTCGAATCGCTTATGTAAACAAAGGAGGATCTATCGTGTTTTCCCCTATTTTTTCGTTGTTTTGGATTAAAAAGTGGATGCATTTTGAAGAGTGGACCCTTCTCTTGAAATGTATGCTGGTGTGTCTTGGAATAGTCTGAGCTGACCAGCGCTATTGGCGATCAAACGTGAGTACTGCGGTTCGCTTTGTTCATTTTAAATGGCCGGTCTTTCAGCATTTCTGTTAACCCTTTCCTCTCTGGTGTATTGATTTCAAAAACAAGCTCACATCGTTAATCTTGAGTGTTTTAGCTTTCAAATGATATATAGTTAATGATAATTGATTGAATATTGTTCTAAAACAAAGGTAATAAAAAGTCCGACCACGCCCGACCACGCCCTTCCGGCCCGCCCGCGGGCCGATGCGGGTTAACAGGTTAAACCCCAACTGCTCCAAAAAAACTGCAGCAAAAAAATGGCTGCCTGCTGCGCTGAGTGTGTGTTTACGGTGTGTGTGTGTCTTTGTTCACTACTCACTGCTGTGTGTGTGCACTTGGATGGGTGAAATGCAAAGCACAATTTCAGAGGATGGGACACCATACCTGGCCATACATCAAGTCCTTTCCTAAAAAAACGGGACTGGTCAAATTAAAGAAAAAAATATTTTTAGCAGCAAACACTCAAGATAGGTTTGGTGCACAAAATGTACCCCATTTTATATTTTTAATTTTGTGGACCTAATTTTCATACATGGCATCACGGATTCTATCAAATAGCAAAAGATTAAAAAATCAAAACCCGACTGTTTTACCTTTATTTAACCAGGAAGTCTCAAATTTAAAATCTCTTTTACAAGAGAGACCTGGCCAAGGTAGCAGCCATACAGTTAGACAATTTTAAAATACAACAAGTACACATTACAACAATATTTAAACATATAATCTCAACAAAAATCTTCCAATACCACTCTCTTTATGATCCCTTTAAATTCACCAATAGACACAAATTTATCGAGTTTTAGATCTTTTTGCAAATTATTCCATGCCCAGGGTGCATAATATGAAACCGCAGTTTTCCCCAGTTCCAAATCAAAACAAAAATGGGTCATTTAGAACAAAATTTAGTTTCTGCCATGCCTAACCCAGTCCTCTGACCTGAACCCTATAGAAAATGAGAGGGGTGAACTAAATCTGAAGGGTCTGGAGTGATTTTGGATGAAAGAATTGGCTCTGATCTCATTTCAGGTGACCTCCAAACTCATCAGGTACATCAGACTCTGTTATCTTAGCAAAAAGAGGTTGCAAAAAGTACTGAATAAAAAGGTACTATTTATTGTGGATAATGTGTGTAAGTGAAAAAACAAGTTAGATTAGTTTAGATTTCTGTTCATTTTTAAAACAAAAGTTCAAACGGATTAACAATGCAGATTCATTTTCACAAGTTTCCTTGTTCATTGTCACAAACTCGGCCTCTGTGGCCCTCCCTGAACACCACCGGAATATTAACCTAACTGCATTTCCCACAATGCCCTGTGGGAAATTTTCCTGATGGGAAACACCCGGCACAGGTGTTTCCTATCGCTGTTACCCCATATAAGCTGCAATCTCCAACAACTCACCGCAAAGTCTTGTATTGTCCCGGCTACACTACTGAGCGTTTATTCCATGTTTATTGGTCTCCCGTTTACGACCTTGGACTGTTTATCCGACTCTGTGATTCTCTGCTACCTGCCTTTGTGACCTGATCTCTGGACTGTTGCTTACTTCCCCTGTCTGCCGCCTGCCTCGACTCTAGCCTGGATATCATTTATGGATTCTGATTTATCTCTGACACCCCTGTCACTGTTGACTGATCTCTGCCTGTTTGACCCTCTCTTATCAATAAAGCTGCAAATGGATCCCTCTGCCTCAGACCCCTCATTACATTCATATTTACCAAGGGTACCAATAATTATGACCATTAATATCAGCACTTCTGGCACTTTAACACTTTTGGCAAAGGATTGTAAAACAATGTCGATCTCACAATGCCTTGTGCGTGTTTATCTTCCATAGGGAATGGACTGGTCAGCTCCCCTCATTTTGTGACAGTGGGAAGACAATCAATTGTGTGGACTCAAAGTCTCCAGAGCCAGAAGCAGTCTACACATGAGGATGGACAGTGCTATAATGCTACATGACATTCTAAATATTGTGTGGTGGGCATGATTGTGCAGTAATGGAGGGTTACCATGGAGAAAACACGCCATGAATGTGAGGAATATAGAGGTATTAAAATCTGCCATCAGTCATCATTCTCACCAGACATCTCTCATGGCTGGATGTGGCTACAACCGACTCACCAGCCCTCATGCACATTGTGTGGAAAATGGATCAGTGAAGGTTGAATGTCCACATAATGTCAGTTGACACTGTTGTTTGCAGTATTAAGCCACTGTTTATTCTACAGGCTGAAGTTTCAGGCCAGAAACACAAGCCTACTCTATGCAAGTACATAAACGCAGATGTGAATGCTTGCCTATGTCTGTCCCATTGTACACTCACAGTGTACTCAAAGGGGCAATAGATTTAGTTTCAAATGATGTGCAATGTGTATTGTATGATTATTTGCATGTGTTTGTAAAATATCCAAATATATTTACTTTTATAGGTACATTTGAACACTTCTTACTAAACATATCTTGGAATCTTTTGTGTAGATCATGTTATGTGTTCCGTATAGTCTGTAGGCTGTTTAGAATATGAGGTAGAAATTACTGACTAGTGATCGATTTACATGTTTGAGATCGCTTTATTTAAAGAAACGGTCAAACTAGTTAGCCAAACGGTGAGGCCCCTGGTCTTGTTTCACTCGACTTGGCGAAGCAAAGCAAACCAAGTGTTAATAACCTGTAGGTTGTGTTTCTGCTCAAAATTCAGTTCAACATAATGTTCTTTCTCTGGAAGCCTCACAACAATAGGCCTACACATGTTGTATGTCTTCCCTATTTATCCATTTCCTGATATTTTATGGCAATATAATGTGATATAATAATACACCTGTTTATGATTGAAAAATGGATAGGTTTAGATGTAGATGTCAGGTTAGGTGCTCAACATCTACAGTGTAATGCCAATAAAATGATTATTAAATGCCTTACCATACAGTAGAAGCAGACAGAAGAAAGCTACATAGCTGGAGGCGTTTGTTTACTTGCGTAGTCTTTCTGCACACTTTAAACCTCTACTACGCACCTACACAACAGAAAAAAAAAACTCTGACAAAGTTTAACAGCATGCATAATATGCATTTTGAGGTTGTGTTTTGAAAAACAGTTTGACCTCAAAAGGGAATACAGTAAATGTATTTCTTAAAGGCTTGGCAACAGTAAACAGCCTGTAGTTAAGCTAATGCCATGTATTGCTTGTTTATTCCAATTATTAACCATTTATTGAACATTGATTTTATTACATTGCCACTTTTTTTATGTAATGTGTTACTTTTTTTTTTAAGTAATGTGCTTTCCAAAAAATTATAGCTTATATATTGATATTTCACAATAAACATTATATCACGATCTTCATAAAATGTGTTTGGATATCAAGAGTAGCTTTCATGACACAAACACTAAAGATGTTGGATCACTTAATTTTACAAAAGCTCTTTGTTTCATCAGTGGAGTCATGAACTGAAAGTTCAACTGTCTCCTCTGTTAAAGAAACCTCTTTTTCATTCACTTGATCTTAATCATTGTTTTCACCTATGTTATTAAGTTATTGATTGCACCAGTGATTGGCTCTATTTAAGCTCCAACCTGATTGGTTTTTGTGTGCAACTCAGTTCTAATCTATACTTTGTAAAGCTTGCCAGATATTATCCTATTTTTTTTGTGTCTCTCCTCCCTGCTTTGTTCTGAGTTCACAAGATCCAATTCTACTTGATAATTTAGAGGTCTATCCCCATGGCAAGCCAAGTTTGTTTCCGAGCTACAACAGCAGTCTTGCATTATAAACCAAAAGTTTCACTTAGCAACTACCTTACAAACTATTAATAAGCAGCAAATTAGAAATTTATTGAGGGAAAAGTTGTAGTTAACAGTGAATAAGTGTTCCCTATTGTAACATCTGGACCAATCAGACACACAATTTTGCATTTGATTTAACAAATCAATGAGTTATTAGATTAACAAATAGTCACAGACCCCCCCACCCAATACACATACTGGGTGCTATTTCTGATAACACTAGTTTTACTGCTCAAAGGAATGCGGGCAGAGCAACACTCTGCACAAAGAGACATTATGCTACACAAATTGCTACACTATTCTAAAGTGTTACCAAATAATGCTAGTACTACTCAATATTAATCATATAACCTGTTTTCATTTAGAAGACTCAGACACAGTGAATTTATTTTTAGTCTTCTTTTCATCTCTTTTTGTGTTCCACAGAAGCTATGCCTTACGAATTTGAAGCTACAATAGGATGAAACAAAATATGATTATATTGTTATATTTGCTCCAAGTTCACTATGTGTGTTCTTTCCTTTGAGTGTAGGCTAATTCTCTGCTTCCAGTATTTCAAAAAAGCTACCAAATTAGACATTTTTTGTAACCTGTAACAGCCATGTGTGGTAGACTAGAGGTTAGTTATCAAGTCTCTAACCATGGCAACCTGGGTTTCATTCCCTAGCTGGGCATGAAATATTATAGGTGAATGAAATTAGTTTCATAATTGATGAACTTTGTAACACTGAATCTGTTATTAAACTGAACTGAATTAACACTGGACATGAGCTGAATAATAACACTACTGTAGAGCTGCTTATAGCTAAATCAAGCTCATTTTGATGAACTTTACACTTTTATTGAACTGAACTAAATCGACACTGAACTGACTTGAGCTGAATTGTAACACTTCTTCAGAGCAACTTCGTAGATTAATTGAGTTTGCTTCATAACAAATAAACTTTGCAACATTTGAACTGAATTGTACAGAATGATGACATTATTGTCTTCAAAGAGCTGCTTTACAGCTGAAATTGCATTTGCCATGTTAAAGTTCTTATTAACCTTTTTATTACTGCGAAGTTGCATTGAAACAATATGTATTGCATTGCAAATGTTATATGAATGCAACTTGACCTGGCAACAAAATCCATTGTCCCAAGTTACTCTATATAATTGTAAACTTATTAATCATAAAAAATGTACTCTTTATGACCTTAAAACTTTGGTGAGAAGAAGACTTTTTGTCTTCTATAAATGAAGACGTACTATATGTATCCATTATGAGAAGCTTTTGGGAGTTACTGCTTCTTTTGATATGCTGTATCATGCACTTTGTATAAAAGGCCCTAGTGGATAACACTTCTGAGAGCTGTGAGCGGTCACGTTTATTGAGCCCAGCAACGCTCCTTACGGATTCACATCTATCTTTCCATCCTTATATCTGTCAGAGCTGGAGACCACCCTATCTCCCCTCCCCACCTCCGATAATGCATGTCACTTCTCATCTGTATCATACATAGGTTCTGACAGCGCAAGACGACACATCATTAGCATTCAGCTGTGCGTAGAGAGAGTGGAAAGCTTGGCAGGTGTGACTTTTTTTGTTGAACATGACAGTCATATGGGATTATAAATTACATGGGAATAGTATTAATGCTGTTAAGAGACAGTGGCCCACGAGGTGTTTCAGAAAGCACATCTCTATTGGGGAAGCAAGCTGATAATGTATCATTGAAGGGTATATATTGTGTGAAGCTGTGCGGAAAGCTAATGGACAACATCTTAATAAGTGAGGTTAGACTCAGGCTCATGCTCTCATGGGCGATTTGGAATAACTCTTCTGGAAAGAGCCAGCATGGCTGCTTGGTAGAATAACTGCCATAAAGTTACTGCTTATTTAATTGTCCTGGCTATAGCCAGGTTAACTCCTCATTTACTTGCGATTTAAAATGATTCCTTTTTATTCATGCAAAACTATTTCACCATAGTCAAATGGCACATTGTTTGAAAAAGTGGTGAGGACAGTTGAAAGGTGTACAGGTTGTAACTTCAAGAAATGACAAAGGATAACATTAATTATTAATTAGGTTATGCACAAATAATTTAAATTAAAAACGCATAATTACAAACATTTTTTTTTCTACAGAAAACAAATGATTATATTTTGAAGAATGGTAATAATGAAGTTTTGGTCACCACTGACTTCCATTGTATAAATTCAAACAAACAAACATATTTATCCCTTACAGAAAAACACATGAACTTCACATGTGCAATCACATTAAAATCACATTTGAAATATGCAAAACGTGTGATTTTAACATGTGCTTGCACATGTGAAGTTCTTGTGGTTCTGTAAGGGAAATAAAATGTAAACAATTGTACAGAGAATAGTTTAAAGTTTGGTGCATTACAAAGTACTTTGTTTCATTGAATGAAATTAAATTTAAATTAACGATTTGGAAGTGTCTGTCACATGATTTTGTTTCTCAGTTGAAAGATAAATGGAACCTGACAGTAAAAGTATGAATCATGCTTTGACTTTCCCGTTCTAATCCACACTATTGTAACTTTTTATTTTAATAAAGCAAATTTACAGCTGCATATCAGTGCATGTATTAGCAATGAGAGCATATTTATCTGTTTGCATTTTGCTTTGTTGTGGTTTTACTAGAACAGAAAGCTTTAGAAAAGCTGTTAGTTATATTGTGTATATGCAATAAAAGAACACAGCATAACATTAAAAATAACAAATTTAATGCATTAGATCGCCTCTCATTTTATCACACAATTTCAATTGAAAATCGTAAAGATGGTTCCTCTATATTTAATTTATCACTGCCGAGAGATCTTTCCTAAAGCGGTGGTGACCAAATTGGCCTTGGCAAAAGGTGTCACCATGTCAAACTCGTCCCCACTGTGAATGATGTCCTGTGACCACAGTGTGATCAATGGTGCGTGGTATTACGGTTGAGCTTTATTGACAGAATCATGCTGTCTAAGACAGCTTTGTTACATTTATTCTGGTTTCAAGGAGATTCATGAGGCAGAATGATCAAATACAGATACTTTAATAAACACTAGGAATCTTCACAGAGACCATGCATCACATAGCACCATATAAAAGTGTATTGTGGTGCTAAATAAGGTGTTACTTGGGTTAAGTGATCTGGATAAACCCCCAAACCTGAAATTTCATAACTGCAGTCATAACTGCAGCTGTATTCGCTCCTCTACTTTTGGCCTAGCAGCTGATCTTAAGTTAACACAACCTTATTTTGATGCTTCCTGGTGTGGAAGAGAATTGCTTTCTGATTAAGTTCGAACTCCATTGTTTTCAAATGAACAGGAAAATAACCATTAAATATTTCCTGTGTTAATTACTTGTCCCAGGCTTTTAATGTTCTGTTACTGCTCCCTAATCAACATCGGTGCCAACTTCACATTGGTATTCCAGTCGCCTCTGCCCTTGGTACTTTTAAACTCACATTTACTGTCAGGTGCAGTTTGGTTTTTGCTCTATCACAGGCTTCAGCGATGAAACAGCCATGAGAACTAGACAGAATAATGTAGCAGAGGGCGTCAGTGACCTCTACTGAGAGTCTGTCAGCCGTACCCTCATCATTACACTCTCTCAACAAAGACTCATAGGCTCTGCTCCAAAACCTAGGGAGTTGCCAACCTAAGTAGCATTTTAAGTCATCATTGGTGCACTTACGATGCAAAGCTTGAACCAAAAAAAGTAGCTTTTAAGATATCTTCTTGATAAAAAATTAAAGCAGGATTGCATGTATCCTTTTTAGAACAGACCGACCTATAATGCATTGTGACAAGCGCTAACTATTTTCAAGATAGTGGACTAATCTTGAAAAATATTGATTACAAATATAATTCATTCAATTTCAAAAATCAAAGTAGTCTAAAAATAGACTTAACCTATTTGTGTGTGCGGATTATTAGGTTGTTTATCTTTTTAGATAATACAAATTATTTTTCAAAGTTGGAAATAAAACAAAGATTACCATTACTATTTGAGTTTTTTCTACTTCAAAATGTCATGTTTAATTTGATGCATTACAGTTTCATTGTAATTGATTGTGAAATTTACTTGAAAATTCTGAATGAATAGTTTATTGTTTTTACACGTCTTATTTTTTTAAGTGTAGAGTAACTAAAGTTTCAATAATTGGGTTTGCAAGTGTATTTGTCAAAAGTGCTGGAGAGTGAGTGCATCTACTAGTATCTGCTAGCTGCACTCTGTGGTTTTTAAACACTTTTTATGCTAAGAGAAATAAAAACAATGAAGCAATGCCCCTCTCGCTCTACTGAAGCGAAATATCACTTATTCAGCAAGCTGAGGTCAGGACTTGACATGTGCTGTCACATAAGGGATTTTTCTTCCTCCCCCACTCTCTCGAATTCTTCATTTCTCTCACGCTTTCCTTTTTCTTTTCTTTTTTACTTACGTGATACTGCCAAGACCCTCATCACGCACTTGACAAGCATTTGACATTATTTATTTAAGGATTATAGAATCTGCTCCGACATGAACAAATGAACATCAAATTCACCAAATGCAATTGCAGTTTGATCAGTGTTTGCAGATATTGTCCAAGAAAATAAGCACGTAAACCAATGTCAGCATGTGCCATCAATGTAAAACAGGTGCAGACTTCAGCTGTGGAATATTTTTACATTATACAGCCTAAAACGTTATTGCACATTTGCAATTTGATTAATCCCCCCTTCCCCTCATTATTATAATAATTAAACCAATTATATAATATGCCTTATTTTAGAATATGCTAAAAAGCTAAACAAAACAGACAGTGCATGCTAGCGAATCATTTGAATTCCCCATGAGTTCTGTATATCGTGAAATGGAGTATACCGTAAAAGGATCATATCTTAATAGTATTTCTCTGACCATTAGAATTAAACAATCTGCATTTTACTGCTGTTTTTTTATTTTATTTATTAAATTCTTTGTAAATGCTTTCTTTAGTTGTGTAGTTTACACTGCTCCATTGCATTGTTTCTGACCACTATATACTGTAGGCATTGTTGATGTGGATGTTCATCTGCAGAAATATTAATCTGACATTCAAAAGGAGCAATGGTCTGGGTTGGCTGCTAAGAAAATCATGTGAAATTTTACATTGTGTCCAGTCCCAATGTAATAAAGCAACAAATAACAAAAGCTGTTTATTCCATATAAACTGTAGTTTTTGTTCTAGTGGCACAGCAGTTCAGATGAGTGACCATTTGTGGAGATTTTCATAGTACATGAAAGTATTATATTTCAAAATATTAAGGCAAACTGGATTTCTTATGACATGGAGTATTTAAAATGGTCTCACAGTCTTTTAGAATCAGTGTTTGATTGATGATATCCTTTTGATTTAGGGAAAGTGCAGCTTTTGCAGTCTTACGCTTTATGTACAGTAATTACCTGCTGTAATTCCTCATCCAGTGACCATGTAGTGTGCATGCCGTGAAAGAGATGTTATGGCTCTTTAAACTGAGGGTACTTAGTATGATGAGCATAAACATACCGCATGACATATAATGTGAAATATCACCTGCAACTTATCTTAAACTGCTGAGTTCATAAAATGTATCACGCTATTGAGTGTGGACCCCAGTTTACACTCCACGGCTAACACATATCCCCATAAAACTGCATTGCCTAAAAGGAGTTTTAATTTTCATTCATCAATTCATTTTACAGCAAGCTTTTATTTCACCATTATGACTGTATGCGTGGAAGAGATTACCAAATTGGAGGAAATATAAAATTATTTATTACAAGGGAAGTGATTATGCAAGAAAAGGAAGAGAATAGATCAAATCATGTAATGGCCAGTGTCTCTTGAAATACTTCTCTTATTGTCTGTGGAATCATTTGAGTAATTTTGTCCCATAGGTTTGACTAGTTATCTGCGGTTGGTAAACGGTGTAACTACACAATAATGGGGGCAAAAATGTTTCTTTGTTGATGACCATTAAAATATAGCAGTATATTCGGACTCTTACATATCAAATATAGCAAATCTGGTCACACTTTATAGTAGGTGGCCTTAACTACTATGTACTTACATCAAAAAATAAGTACAATGTACTTATTGTGGTCATATTGTATTGCAAAACATTTCTGCTGCTATTGAGGTGGGATATGGGTAAGGTAAGGGACAGGTTTGGTGGTATGGGTAGGTTTAAGGGTGGGTTAAGGTGTAAGGGATGGGTCAAAAGTGTAATTATAAATGTAATTACAGAAATTATTTACAGATGCTATTACATATAGGTATTTAAAAATATATATAAGTACAATGTAAAAACATGCATGTACACAATAAGTGCATTGTATCAAATGATTAATTTAAATGTAAGTACAAAGTAGTTAAGGCCACCTAATATAAAGTGGGACCACAAATATTACTACAGTAAAATTAGATGTTTCTGTTTTCTGTCATTGAGCATTATTTACATAAAGACCGGTCTAGAAGCACCCTCTTAGACTTACATGCAAACCTACCAACCACAGCTTATTATGTTTTTAAATACACTTTAGGGCCGACTGCTAAAAATCACATTGAAGCATAGAAATCAGCACCATAGCAAATAATTTTATGGTAGTTTTTGCTAGTTTTGTTCTCAATATGTATCAAACTGTGAACAAACTGTGCCAGTGCTGTCCGAGGCTGAAACTACCATTTAAGGCAGAGAAATATGACATGGATATGGACATCCTTTGCCATCTGGTCACACTGTGTCTCAGTGGGATCTTCCTGAAAATTAAGACATTTAGCGAGAGATGCCCAAAGAAGAGGGCCTCACGCTGGACTGCTCTCTAAGGCATAGGAGGATGTGATTACACTCTGTATGGCTCATTTGTTCCTCAGGGAACACCATCTTGTTCTGAATCAGCAAGTAAACAACATTTTATAGCACCAGTGAGGAATTCTGAGACCTCCATATTGTTTGCCGAATTTTGTATTGATTGAAGACAACGGCTGAGGAATATATGTGACCCTGAACCACAAAATGGTCATAAGTTAAAAATTTTCAAAATTGAGATTTATACATCATCTGAAAGCTAAACAAATAAGCTTTCCATTGATGTATGATTAGGACAATATTTGGCCGAGATACAATTATTTGAAAATCTGGAATCTGAGGATACAAAAAAAATCTAAATACTAAGAAAATTACCTTTAAAGCTGTCCACATTAAGTTCTTAGCAAGGCATATTACTAATAAAAAAATAAGTTTTAATATATTTACAGTAGGAAATTTACAAAATATCTTCATGGAACATGATCTGTATTGAATATCCTAATGATTTTTGGCATAAAAGAAAAATGGATCATTTAGACCCATAAAATGTATTTTTGGCTATTGCTACAAATATACCCCAGCAATTTAAGATTGGTTTTGTGGTCCAGGGTCACATATATGTAGCTAGGCCCTGAGTGTCACAGATAAATTAACAAAATAATTTTAACCAAAATCCAAGAAAAAAATACCATTGAGAAATAATGCCTGACTACGCCACCCTATCGATTCCCTATCCAGTGTCAAGCAAGACATGGATGCACAGTTATCAATCAAAATCCTTTATTAGAACAATATAAAAACTTTAATAAAGCAAGGGTTTGAAACATCAACTCTAAGAAAGACTTGCATCAACATAGATCACTCAAAATCCATCATGGAGCTGCAGCCTAGATTACAGGGAAGACAGTTCAGTAATAAATTATCTCCTGATCAGCACTGCACACTCACAAACAAGGAAAGACAAACAATCCTATACCGATTACACAAATTACAAAAAGTCTTAAAACAAAATAATAGGATATAAACTTTGCTAAAGTGATTGTTTTAAAGGAACACTCCACTTTTTTGAAATTAGGCTCATTTTCCAACTCCCCTAGAGTTTTTGAATCCATTCAGCCGATCTCTGGGTCTGGCGGTAGCACTTTTAGCTTAGCTTAGCATAGATCATTGAATCGGATTAGATTTAGACTTAGAATCAGTCTTAGTACACGATGTAACTACAGAAGAGTCGAGTTTTAAATAGGAGAAATATCGAAACTCTTTGGTCATTTTTGAGTGAGATGCTAATGGCCTAATCCGATTCAATGATCTATGCTAATCTAAGCCAAAAGTGCTACTGCCAGACCCGGAGATCGGCTGAATGGATGAAAAACGATAAAACTCAACTGTTTAACTCTAGGGAATTGGAAAATGAGCCTATTTTCAAAAAAAGTGGAGTGTTCCTTTAACAAGTATTAACTTAGATTTTATTAAACAAAACGTACTCGGTTACTATCGTAACCTCGGTTCCCTGAGATGCGGAACGAGTACTGCGTCTTGTTAAAGACGCTATGGGAAAAAGCCTTTTTTTCTCCTGAACTGAAGCCTTATTCAATCACGCAGTGAAACTGCACGACTAGTGGTTCGACCAGTGTGTAAAAAACGAACCAATGGGTCGGCAGCGGAGCTGCAAGAGCCTATGGCGACGAAGCCCGCCAGATCCTGCCAGAATGGGCTGGGCTATCTGGCTATATAAGCAGCCGTTTCGCAATAGGATCCTCAGGTTACTTCGACCGAAGCGACAACTGAGTCGTGGAGCTACCTGGCATGGCAAAGTACGCAGTACTTGTTCCATATCTCAGGGAACCGAGGTTACGACAGTAACCGAGTATGTTCCCTGTCAATACTCCACTCGTACTGCGTCTTGTTAAAGATGCTATGGGAACATAATTCAATCACGCCGTGCTAAGGTAGAGGAACGACTGACTAATATACCTCCATAAGCATTTAATGCTCATACGGAAGTACAATAGTATACTCCGGGCTAAAGCGAGCTAAACTCATAGAGGTCATGCTCGGCCTGGGTGATCGTTCCATGTAACTCTTACATACTCAGTACTTCCAGGACCGAAGTATGCAAGGAACCCACCAGAGAGCTTGAGTGTCTCGAAGTCAAGAATTCTATGTCAAGATTGTTCCCACATTGTATGCATTTACGCTCATCTAAGCAGAGAGGACCCTGGCCTGTAAGGCCGGTACGTCCAGGTTATAAACTCTAGCAAATGTGGATGGCGAGGTCCAGCCAGTCGCCGCACAAATCTCTGTAATGGACACACCACTAGACCACGCCCATGACGAGGCGATGCTTCTAGTAGAATGGACATGTACTTCAATGGGGCATTGTAGGCCCAAAGAAGAGTACGCCAGCATAACAGCATCCACTATCCACTTATAGAGTCTCCGCTTCGTGTGCCCTTTGGCACGGTTACCGAAGCTAACAAAGAGCTGTTCCGTACGCCTAAAGGAGGCGGAACACTCAAAGTAGATCCTCAAAGCTCTGACAGGGCATAACAAGGATAACTCCCGGTCCTCCTCAAGAGGAGGAAGAGCGGAGAGTGTAATGACCCGAGCTCTGAACGGAGTCGAAAGTACCTTGGGTACATAACCATGCCTTGGTTTCAGGACGACCTTGGAGTCATTGGGCCCGAATTCCAGGCAGGCAGGGCTAAAAGAGAGCGCCTGTAGATCTTCAACTCGCTTAACCGACGCTAGTGCTAATAGCAGAGCAGTCTTCAGCGACAGTGACCGAAGGTTCGTAGACTGTAGCGGCTCAAAAGGTGGGCCCTTCAGGGTCCTCAATACAGTGGGCAGGTCCCATGTAGGGACGGTAAGGGCCCTAGGCGGATTCGGCCTCTGGGCTCCCTTCAGAAACAGACAACGGAAGGGGAATGTCCTTTATCCAGCAGCTCCTGCAGGAAGGACAGAACCACCGCTAACTCAGAGGTAGATGGGTTTTCACCGCGGTCTAGGCACCCAGTGGAGAAAACAGACCACTTAAGGGCATAGAGGCGTCTTGTAGACGGGGCTCTAGCCTCAGAAATGGTGTTTAACACTCGCTCTGGGAGGCTGGTAGGCTCCCGTCGAGAGGTCAAAGGTGGAGAGCCCACAGCTCGAGCCGAGGAAGGAGAAAGGAGATCCTGTCGCAGGGGCACGGGTCAGGGGGCTGCTGCCAGCAGCTGAGTCAGCTCTGAAAATCAAGGTTGGTTTTCCCACAAGGGGGCCACCAATAGAACATTGTGTCCTTGTTCCCTGATTCGCCTGATGACCTGTGTAATCAGGGCGATCGGGGGAAATACATAAAGGAGGAGGTTGGGCCAATTGTGGGCCAACGTGTCCTTGACCTTCGAATAATAAATTGGGCAGTGAGAGCTGTCTTTGGAGGCGAAAAGATCTACGTATTTCGGCCTTGCCAAAGATCTTCCAGATTATCCGAAACGTCTGCGGATGGAGCATCCACACCTCTGAGGGGACATTGCTCCGAGATAACATATCCGCTCCTTGGTTCAATCTGTCCAGCAAGTACGCTGCTCTCCTCGTCCTATTAGGTCTGACAGGAAAAAATGGTGGGCTCAACATACTGCTTGCATCTCCAAGCAGTTGATGTGGAAGCCCTTCTCTGCTTTCGACCAATGGCCGAAGGTCGGTTTGCCTTCATACAGCGCCCCCCCAACCTGTGTTGGAGGCGTCTGTCATGACAATTTTCCTGTTGCAGACCATTCCCATGACCACGCCCCTCTCCATCCACAGGCCGTCACACAGGCCTGGCTCACCCTGATATGCAGGCATCTATGACGCCATGCATGGGGTGGAACCCGAGGGTGGAGGGGCCGCACGCGAAGCGGCCCAGCTGTAGCATTGGTGATGCTGAGGCCATGAGGCCCAGCATTCTCTGAACGCTTTGAGAGGGCGAGAGGTGCCGCTCTTGAGGGAGGCCGCTCTAAGTGGCTGAGGAAGAGGGTCCTGTGTGAAAGTAGCTCCAGTCGTCGAGGGGGTTGAGAATGCGGATTCCCATCTGTCTTAGAGGGGAAAGAGTCCACGCACTTCGTAAAAGTGCGGGGGGGCCAGAGACCATCCCAGGAAGGACCGTGTACTGATAAGCCACTCCCTCAAAGGCAAATCACAAGAATCGTCTGTGATGGGGGGCTATCTGGATGTGAAAGTATGGCCTTTCAGCTCCAGAGAAAGAACCAGTCCCCTGTGCAAATTTGCGAGGGGATCTGCTTCAGCGTGATCATCCTGAACGACCTCTTTATGAGGGCGCGATTCAGGTGTTCTGAGACCAAGGATGGGCCGTCATCCTTTTCGGGGACAAGGAATGGGAACCTGATTCGCTCTGGGCTGGAGGGACCGTTTCTATGGCGCCCTTTGCCAGCCAAGTCATCACCTCAGAGCACAGGACGTGTCCTTGCTCTGAACAGAGGTGGAAACCACACCACTGAAGTGCAGGGGTCTCTGATCGAATTGCAGTGAGTTTCATTTTATTATCCCCATAACCCAGTCTGACACTCCGGAGATGGCCTGCCAGGCCTCAGCCCGTGTGGTGAGGGGTTGAATCGTTTCGAGTGGCAGGCCACCTAGCGGGGACCTGAAGCTCGTGATAAGAGGAAGAGGAATGTGCTCTCTTTTTGAAAATGTTTGTTTTATTTTCCTTGCTATAACAGTGATCATTCGCATGGGCGCTATTTGAACGGGCCCAGTGTTCACAACAGTATTTACCACAAACTGAGGCCGTTTGGGGGGACTAGACTCGAAGCTTTGGGGGCACTAGACTCGAAGCTTTGTAACGAGAGCATTCAGCCCCCATGGGCATGGCCCAGAAGCGTCAGGAGTCTGAAGCTGTCAGTTATAATCATAGTGACAACTTGTTTTCAATCTGCCTAAAAGGATCAACCACTCTTTAGAAGAGGGGTATTAATTACCATGGTGTAAACACAACGGCAGATCAAAAGTGCCACGCGCATCCTCTCAGATCCGCTCGTAGCGGATGAGGGGAGGGGCCGTCTTCACTGAAGAAGGCGAGCCGTGAGCGAAACAAGAGCTGCAAGATGTGCTAATTCTTAGTGTAAACACACCGGCAGATCAAAACGCTGTATGCAGAGTGAAACATGCGGGGCTATGCTATGGTGTGAAAAATCACTCAAGCCTGAACGCTCAGCCTGCGATTTTACCTTCTCTTTCTCCGAGGTGACTGGGAGAAGAGAAACGTGAGAGGCGGGGCTCAAAGCAAGCACGCAGGATATGCTGGCGTGCAGATCACTCAGGCCTGATTGCTCAGCCTCGTGAGCTTGCCGTTCCTGTCTCCGAGATGACTGGGAGAGGAGAACATGAGAGCGGGGGAGGCAGGGCCTGCTGTAAGATATGTTAATAATCCTACATATATTTATTTTAGCTTTAGGGAACCACTCTTACGAGTGACGTCATATGATTAATGGATATTAATCAGAACGTCCAACTTATACCTTATCAACGACTTGTCCAGCAAGCATTAATCTCAGCAAGTTATCTCTTAACACTTTGTTTATTTAATTCGTGGCCAACGATTAAAATAACCAAATAGTTAACTTAGTTCTCAGACTCATGAGCGTAGGTAAACGCGATCTTTTGGCAAATATTTACGATATGCAAAATCCATAGCACAGACAAGAGATTTCTTAATAAAATCAAAGTTTTATTCACTAACTCTAATGCAATATTAACTAGACAACACAAAACAAAAGACATAAACACACATTCGTTGCAATGAATTGTTCTGATCTGAAGAGAGTCTTAGGTTCTAACTTAATGCTCGTTTCAGCCTGAGGGAACTCATAGACAGAGAAGTATTTTATCTTTACTCTTAAACAACAGGTAGATATATCACCAGTTTCCAGTAGATTCAAGAGAAGTTCATTTGCCTTACTGTTCGTGTTTCTTTCGGTTCAAAGAGTCTTTTCCTCGGGTGAATTCCGTCCTTTGTTTTGTGTCGAGACGGACCGCGTGCGGATTGGCTGCTCGGTAGGTCGTGTGACCAGAACCCTCTTCAGTGGTTGGTCGTCGTCGTTCTGACGTGATGAAGCTTTCAGAAAGTCGTTCGGTTCTTGACTTTTGATGTTCAGATGTTAGTCTTTGGTTGTTTGCAGTACTCAGCCGTGGTGTTAAGAGGCGAGAAGCGCTTTGCAGCGTGAGCAGAACGAGAGACGAGCGAGGCGTGCGTGAGCCTCCTTTTAGTTTTCAACTCCCACACTTTTTTGGTTGTGCATCTGGTTTTAAGCGAGTCGATTTGGGATTCGCCTTCGGGGCCTGATCCAATCGGACTCTCTCCTGCAGGGCGTTTGATCCAATCGCAAGTGTTGCTGTGGGCGGAGCCCCGCCCCTGCACAGTTTTCGTGTTGCATACATTATCTGCGCAAGTATTTTATCACATAAAAACTTATAACAGCAAACTTCTATTTGTTTTGTAAATATGCATTAATGAAAAACGGATAAGATTTCAATCATGCCACAATATTATTATTCATGAAATTAGCGTTCGTTTGACACCAAACACCACGTAACTTTGCATAGCCAAAAATACATATGAATACAAAGGATATTACTCGGTTAAATGCATTGATTAAACAATCCTGAGTTCTACATAATCACATCGGGCATGTAAAAACTCACAACTAGTGATCAGGAATATTATACATTGTGGAAAAAGATTACATAAGTTCAAAAATAACGCAACAGCTTATAAATGTCACAAACAAAAACGTCCTTTAATATATATCTATAAATGTATGGTGTATAGTGTTTTTGTTTTCAAGTATACTTTCAGTCACAGGAACTTAGTATACTTCGTTCCCTTTTAACATACAATATCCTTAAGCATTGTAAGCATTCTCTTTGTCTGTGTCTGTTGGTTTAGAGAACGCAACAGGAAAAACGCATTCCTTTCTTGGGCGAAACGCGAGGTCATAATGTCACTTCTTGGGAAGCTCTGGGATTTGTCCGTTGTCAGAGTTAGCTGTAAAACTTTCTTCTTCCAGACATTACTGTTCTGAATTACGGTAGTTTCAGGGGAGTCTCTGGCGCCCCGTAAATTAGACTCCGGGAATATGAGTTCTGTTTTCTTTCAAAATGACAAAACGTGAATTTTCTTCGTTAGATCCTGGTTTTATGGTCTCAGGAGATTTAAGGGAGGGCCTTCCAGGAGGCATCAGGCGGTCTGGAAATTGTGTGTGTGTGTAAGTCGAATTCTTCCTACACTGCTACATAGAGGACCGTGAGCAAATCAGGACCGAGTCCGGCTTTCGGTGAAAGCAGGCTGCCTGTGTGAGCGCAGCCTCAGCGACGCACACACATAGCTTTCCACTCCGGTCCGCCAAAGAGAATAGAGCCGCTCAATGAATGAGGAGCTCTAATTCTCACGTGTGAACACCGGCGGATCAGAGAGCTGCAGGAAGCTTCGTGGCTCTGATGTTTCATTCTCCAAGCTTTGCTGAGAGAGGAGAAACGGGAGAGCGGAGCTGCCTTCACAGAAGGCGGAGAGCGAGCGAGAAGAGTGAGACTCATACTCGAATGAGCATTCCGTCTCGGATTCCCTGCACGAGCCACACTCACTGTTGCGGCATTTGCAAAAACGCAGAGAAATATGCTCTTTTATAGCACTCACCGGATGGCAGCAGTGAACGGGACCAGACTGCTGCGATGCTGGAGCGCGAGGAAAAGGCGGCGACTCAGCCGAGCAAATCTGAGGTTGCTAGTCCAGCTGCGAGGCATGTCAACGGCGAGTAGGCTTCTGGGATCAGTGAAGATGAAGTCGTCATCGCTGAAGGAGAAGAAATCCGAGGATCGAAACGTCCGCTTATATAGCTGGATAGCCCAGCCCATTCTGGCAGGACCTGGCAGGCTTTGTCGCCATAGGCTCATGCAGCTCCACTGCCGACCCATTGGTTCGTTTTTTACACACTGCACGAACCAATAGTCATGCACTTTCACTGCGTGATTGAATAAGGCTTCAGTTCAGGAGAAAAAAGGCTTTTTCCCATAGCGTCTTTAACAAGACGCAGTACGAGTGGAGTATCGACAGGGAACATTATTTTAGTATTTGTGTCAATACCGTGTGCCTTTGACCCCATGCTAGTGGGCCTTTTAACCCATGTGTGGGGTAAAAGGCCCCCCTTGCCACCTCATACATTTATATGATTTTTAAACAAAATAAATAACTTGAATTATTTATTTTCACATAAAATCTGTTGCTCCATTAATGTTCAATACAACGTATATATTTTTTTTGGCAATTATACATTTTAGGCACAGTGAATAGCACATTTTTTCTTAAGGTAGGCCTTTAGCCCCGTTGTACCATACTAATTGTAGAAAAAAAAGAATAAAACTAAACCCAAAATAACAATACACACAATGTTAGCAAATCAAGAAAATAAACTACTTCAACAGAAACAATAACACAAAAGATCCAGTTTCAGCACTCAAAGGAAAATAAATCATAAACTCAAACACAACAAAAGGAATACAAAAAGAGAATATAACCCAAAAATCACCTCAATACAGAAGACTCAATTTCATTATAAAGAAAACAAAATAAAGTTTACAGAACACATCCACAAAAAACAAAAAAAAAAAAAACATCTAATGCACTGAGTAATTCAAACTGAGTTGGGGGGAAAAGGAAGAATCGGGAAACACAAACAATTTTAACAAAGATTAGTTTATAGTGACTAGTAACATAAACAAATACAACATGAAATAAGACAAACACTCAAAGTCTTTAGAGATTAACCATTCACACAAAAAGAACAAGATTCTTTTAGCATGTGCAACTGTATCCCAAAACAATGAGTTCTGTTCATCGTAAAACAAAACAGCAGTGATATCCACTCTGCAATCCAATCAGTTTGATTTCGGCCCTTCAATAATGAACGATGAACATGCTTTACCTCATCTGGGATGTGCACTGGTGCTGCAGAATAAACAGCACCACCCATCTTCGCCTTCAGGAGCCTGGATTGATGTTCCACCACCCAGTCATGGACTGTACTCTTCCGAGAAGGAAATTCCCACAGGGAGTTCTGGGTTCTTGCCCATATATCAAAAATTATTAAAATGCATATTCTCATGCTAGATTTGCTCTTTGCCTCATACACATAACTTGGTTTCATCAAACATCAAAATATCAAACATGATTTAAACATTGTGCACTATTGTTTTATTTAGGAACTGATAAATGGAGACCATGCAATGCTTTGTGATTTGGAAGTAACAAAATTCTGTTCACTTATCTTAAGGTGATACATTTCAGGAGAATTCTGATAGTGTGCTGCAGCACCAGCTTTCAGCAAACACTAACCTCTAGACCATTTAAATGTTGCTCAAGCAATCTCATTGGCTGCAGAAACATTGCTAGCATATTGAATGTAAAGGACCTATCAGCCTGTGCTATCTAGAGTTTCATGACTGAGGTGACTTGAGTAAACACATACTGTAACATCTGCTTATGATCCTTGATGGTCACTGGGACTTCATGTGTTAAGAGACCCCTTTTAGCCTTTTGACATTTGCATATAATTCACAGACCTGGCCCCACATTCAACCTTTATATGGGTGCTAAATTGCCAATGGTTGCCCCCATTGTCTAAAAGACGTTAGACAGACAGATCTGTTCTCTCCATGGGACTTCAAACACATTCCAGAGAACTAAATGACCCTCGATACCAGACTCCAGCAGCCTGGCTGACCAGTGGACTACCTCCACGAGTACAACACACATAACACACACGCATAGAGACATTACCTTTATTTAGACCATAATTAATAAATTACAAAGGTATCTGGTATAGGCATGTGTTGTTTGTATGTTTCCTTATTATATGAGCCTAGTGACCACTCGTTATTTGTATTAGTAAGCTCTAAACACTCATATTCAGGTGTATGAATGTATCTCTAGTTTAATATATGTTAGATGTCTCTTTCTTGATATCAAAATGATCTGCTCTTTATTTCTCAAACAATGATGTATACTATGTGAACGTGAAATACATCATACGATTTTTACTGTACTGTGGGAAGAATTACACCGATTGAGCAGAACAGTCATAAAACATGCAAATGAGGTGTCAAGTGAGACAAAGAAACACTTTCGCGCTGAAACTATGTGCCTTGTTATTGGTCAAACTGACCAAAATGGGTGTTACCGGGAAACCAGATAAAACTTCTCCCACACCCAAAAGGTGAGGTCTTCTCTTTACTTCGGTGCCCTGGAGACACACATATCACCTTGGAAATCTCGCGGCTCCCCTTTCGAGGGGAGTCCAAGATTCTGTCAGTTTTAAGTCCAGTAACTTTGTTGATTCACTTTGGGCCAGTCAACCCATGGCTGGAATGACAAAGCTTTAACTCTTAAAGGAATTCATCAGGAATCTACGCATTATACATACAGCAGGACACTTTACTCAGCATCAACAAACCAATGCAAGTAACCGCTTGTTAACTATTTAGATGCGCTTATAGGCTTCGACCCCTTTTGATTAAGGTGATGTAATTCTTTGATGGTTCTAACAGGTTGTGTTTAGCTGATGTGCAAATCCTGCCATTACGTTCTCTCTTGTGTGCGAGCGCTCTCTCTCTCTCTCTCTCTCTCTCCATGCCTTCCTTCCGTTGGCATCTATGTTTAATGTGTGTATGTTTGTGTTTTGTTCAATGTTACATGTTCCCCCCTGTATAGTTTAATAAACATCCATATGTATTCAGGCTTGGTTGTCTGTGTCTGCAGCTCACAGAAGGTCACTTCAAAGTTCTGGTTTTGTTACATGTTCTATGATGTATTAGTGAGGAAATTAATTTTCTGTGGCCAGATAAATAATTTTCCTTAGAGTCAATAAACGATTAAAACTGTCCGTACTGTGGACGAACACATAATTTTATTGTACTATTAATGCTGCGGTTAATTCCTGAAGATGAATATATAATTGATAAAAACCTGTTATGATTAATTATGTTCATCTCACTTTGAGCTGCTACGTATTTGCTACAATACAGTTTATTTATGAATGAATGAATGAATGAATGAATGAGTGAATGATCTAATGCTTGTAACCAATGTGAACAATGAACTGCTCCCTTAAATTTTAAAATGTTGCATGATCATGTTGTCACCTATGCCTTAATCTCACAGAGATTCATGAGAAGGAGAAAGTTTTTCTCCTTGACGCCCCCGTTTCTCAAACTGGACTATTTGGAGAGGTAGTCAGCTCTGTAGTGGAGAAGTTTCGGTCCGCCAAGTCTCAGTCAGCTGCCCTCAGGCAGTTTATGCCAAGGAGGACGAGGTCCGTTCTAACACCTCCTCCTCTTCCTTGTCTTGAGAGTGCTCCTTGCCCAGGACAGAGACCGCCAGTAGGAGCAGAGCCCCGGCTCATCCCCCTCCGACCACGGTCTGGGTAGCCCGCGGCCGACCATTGACCCACCGGCGACCTCACAGGCGGATTGATCTGAAACGGCCCGACAGGCCTGCCACTTCAGCTCCATCGAGTCGTTCCTGACTCTCGAATCAGGTTGAGGAGAGTTTTCCCAGAAACCACACGAGGCAGGGCCAGACCGTTCAAACGTTTCTGCCCGCTTCTAACACACTCTCCTCACTCAAATCTGTTACATCCGCCCAGCAGGTTTCGGTGTGCAGCAAACGGCCATCTTCTATCTCTTCCAGTGTGGCAGTCGGGAGACGCATCAGGCTTTCTCCCCCTACTACCTGTTCCTTCATCACCCGTGGCTCGCGTGATAGGAGACACGTTCGGTTCTCTCCCACAGCCTACAGGCCCCGCTTTTCAGTCCGTTACATCAGTCCCCGTGGACTCCCTCATCCTGAACGAGGACGCCAAAGGCTTTCCTTCTTGGTGGACAACTTCTCCCTCTCCAGACCTTATCGACACCCTAACACAGATATGTCTTCAAGACTACAACACTCTGCATTTCTTTCACGAATGGGAGCGTCTACCAGGGGTGTCGCCTTGGGTTCTCCGTACAGTTCGGTCCGGCTACACACTTCAGTTTGGCCGCAATCCCCCCCGCTTCGGCAGGGTTCACCTGACAGTTGTAAAGCAGTGCCTCAAGGACTTCTGTGCTACAGCAGGAACTGTCCTCCCTCCTCCTCAAGGGGGCAATAGAGGAAGCCCCTCAATCGGACCTGGAACGAGGCTTTTTCAGTCGCTATTTTCTTGTGCCAAAGAGGGATGGCGGTCTACGACCTATTCTAGACCTGCGTCATCTGAACCTCTCCCTTTACAAAGGGAAGTTCAAGATGCTGACGTTGAAGACTATTATGTCTCACATTCGAGAGGGAGACTGGTTTGTCACTGTCGACCTGAAAGATGCCTATTTTCATATTCAGGTCATTTGGCGGCACAGGAAGTTCCTTTGGTTCTTTTTATAGAGGGAACGCTTACCAATACAAGGTTCTTCCCTTTGGCCTGGCTTTGCCACAGAGGACGTTCACAAAGTGCATGGATGCTGCTCTGGCCCCTTTGAGGCTCCAGAGCATTCGTGTACTCAACTACCTGAACGATTGGCTAATTCTGGCCCACTCCAGGGAGTCAGTGAGCAGTCACAGGGATGTCGTTCTCCGCCACATTCGTGCCCTTGGCCTCAGAATGAACACCAAGAAGAGTGTTCTCTCCCCTTCTCAACAAACTGTGTTTTTGGGAGTTCACTTGGATTCCGATCAAATGCAGGCCCGTCTGGCTCCTGCCCGGATTTCCAGCCTCAATACATGTTTGGCCCGCTTCAAGCTAGACCATCATGTCTCCGTGAGCACTTGTCACAGGCTCTTAGGCCTCATGGCCGCAGCCTCTCCTATGCTGCCCCTGGTTTGCGCCACATGAGGCTCCACAGGACCAGCCACTCGCCTAGTAAGGGTGTCACGCAGTTGCTTTCGCACCCTTTTAATATGGCGGGACCCCCTTTTTCTCCAGAGTGGAGACAGAATGGAGGCGATTCACCGTTGGCAAACTAAATAATCCTGACATTTCTCAATGTACTTCAAAGGATCTGGATCATCTCCTTTTCTACCAAATGTAGGAAAATCCAGCTTAATGGAAATTCTTCCGCTAAAGCGTCGACTAATATCACCACCAGTCATAAACAAATCTGGGGGTCTCACTGAACCTTGATCTGGAAGAACTTGTTGCATGGTAGACTGAAACATATAAGGTACGTTGGCAGCATCATTGACAACAACTGAAGCAGATACAGGATTAGTGGCTGCTACAGGATTGATCAGAGAGCAAACTCTAGCTGGTGAAGGACAATGAATAGGACTAGAAGGTTGGGGAACAGGGATCACTGGTGTGTGAGTAATACTGTCTTGTTTAAAGGATATCAACTCTTGAGAAACTAATTTAATCTGTTGAGTTTGATCAAGGAAGTCTGATTATAGTTTATCAATGGCAATTTGAAGAGGTTTTATGATAGCTTCCATATCCTTCTTAACTTGGTTTTCCAAACGTTCCAATCGGCAGCTTACACTTGGTAAAATGGCGCCGCGTATGGCTGCTGTGGTGTGGAACGCTCCCGTACTTTTGTTGTTTTTGTTTGTTTGTTCTGTGTTTAGTTATTCTCTTACTGTCAGTTTTACCAGAGACGAACTACTGGACATAAGGCAACACACACCGGACAATTTTTTTCCGGTTTTTGATTATTCAGACGCTTTGTTGGATGTTTTGGTCGGAGGGGCAGCGGTCCTAGTCAAACGCGCGCTCAGACGGAAAAGAGGGAAGCGCGCCGGCGCGCTGGTTAAACTCCGCAAACGCGGCTTCCGAACTGCGCTCCCAAGCATTCATCTAGTGAATCTCCGATCCCTTCCTAACAAAATGGATGAACTACTTCTCCTCACCCACACAAATAAGGACTTTTCAAACTCTGCTGCATTGTGCTTCACTGAAACCTGGCTGAGTGAAAACATCCCGGATAACATGCTTCATTTGCCGGGATATCAGCTGTTCAGATCAGACCGCATCACGGAGCTAACGGGGAAAACGAGAGGTGGTGGACTATGTTTCTACATAAATGAAGGTTGGTGTTCAGATGTAACAACTCTGAAGAATGTGTTCTCCTAATTTGGAGGCCTTCTTCATAAACTGTAAGCCGTTCTATTCACCCCGAGAGTTTTCCTCCTTCATTCTCGTGAATGTGTACGTGCCTCCGGACGCGTGCGTGAGCGCCGCGATGCAACAGCTGGCCGAACAAATATCTGAAACAGAGCAAAGGTACCCGGACTCTTTTTTAATCATTCTTGGAGATTTTAATAAAGCAAATCTCTCCCGCGAACTGCCAAAATACAGACAGCACGTTACATGTCCCACCAGAGACAGTAATATATTGGATCATTGTTACACAATAATTAAAGATGCATATCACTCTGTCCCACGGGCAGCTCTGGGGCTCTCTGATCACTGTTTGGTTCATCTCATACCGACCTATAGGCAAAAACTCAAATCTTCTAAGCCTGTATTAAGAACTGTTAAGAGATGGACTAATGAAGCAGAGCAAGATTTAAAAGCTTGTTTTGACCTCACTGATTGGAGTGTTTTTGAAGCCGCTGCCACCGATCTGGATGAACTCACAGAGACTGTAACATCATATATCAGTTTCTGTGAGGATATATGCATCCCCACCAGGACATTATTATTATTCAATAATGATACACCGTGGTTTACTGGGAAACTCAAACAGCTTCGTCAGGCCAAAGAGGACGCTTACAGAAGTGGGGATAAAATCTTGTATAACCAGGCCAGGAACAGACTAACAAAGGAGATCAGAGTGGCTAAAAAGAACTACTCTGAGAAGTTGAAAAAAGAACTTTCAGCCAACGATCCGGCGTCGGTATGGACTGGTCTGAGGAACATCACCATGTACAAGACACCACCCCCACAGTCTGTGGAGAATCAACAACTGGCTGACGATCTCAATGTGTTTTACTGCAGATTTGAAAAGGCCAGACTGACACCCAACACCCGCTCTGATCTGCACTTCACACATTCACATTCCCCCCCTGCAACCCCCCTTACTCCATCCCCCACCATTCTACCTGCGTTTAAAGTCTGTGTAGAGGATGTGAACCGGGTCTTCAGAAAACAGAAATCTAGGAAAGCTTCAGGACCAGACGGTATTTCACCTGCCTGTCTAAAAGTCTGTGCTGACCAATTGGCCCCCATCTTTACACAAATCTTCAACAGATCTCTGGAGCTGTGTGAAGTTCCCTGCTGCTTCAAACGCTCCACCATCATTCCCGTCCCCAAAAAGCCCAAAATCACTGGACTTAATGACTACAGACCTGTCGCACTCACGTCTGTGGTCATGAAGTCACTTGAGAGACTGGTCCTGGCCTACCTGAAGGACATCACTAGACCCTTGCTGGATCCTCTTCAGTTTGCCTATAGAGCAAACAGGTCTGTGGATGATGCTGTCAATATGGGACTGCATTACATCCTGCAACACCTCGACAAACCTGGGAATTATGCAAGGATCTTTTTTGTGGACTTCAGCTCGGCCTTCAATACCATCATACCTGACCTTCTCTCAGACAAACTGAGACAGCTCTCTGTGCCCTCCTCCATCTGTCAGTGGATCACCAGCTTCCTGACAGACAGGCAGCAGCTAGTGAGGCTGGGCAAACTCACATCCAGGACTCTCAACATCAGCACTGGCGCCCCTCAGGGTTGCATTCTCTCCCCACTGCTCTTCTCCTTCTACACGAATGACTGCACATCAAAGGACCCCTCTGTCAAGCTCCTGAAGTTTGCGGACGACACTACAGTCATAGGCCTCATCAAGGACGGTGACGAGTCTGCTTACAGACAGGAAGTTGAGCAGCTGGCTGTCTGGTGCAGTCTTAACAACATGGAGCTGAACACGCTCAAAACTGTGGAGATGATAGTGGACTTCAGGAGAAACCCCCCTGCTCTCCCCCCACTCACCATCATGAACAGCACTGTGACTTCAGTAGAGTCATTCAGATTCCTGGGAACCACCATCTCCCAGGAACTGAAGTGGGACAATCACATTGACTCTATTGCGAAAAAGGCCCAGCAGAGGCTGTATTTCCTCCGCCAGCTAAGGAAGTTCAACCTGCCTCAGGAGCTGCTGAAACAGTTCTACTCTGCAATCATCGAGTCTGTCCTACGTTCTTCTATAACTGTTTGGTTTGGTTCAGCTACCAAAACAGACATCAGAAGACTACAACGGACAGTTAGGACTGCTGAGAGGATTATCGGTGCCCCTCTGCCCAGCCTCCAAGAACTTTACACCTCCAGAGTGAGGAAAAGGGCCAAGAAAGTCACTCTGGACCCCTCACACCCAGCTCACTCTCTCTTTGTACTGTTGCCCTCTGGCCGGCGCTACAGATCACTGAGCACCAGAACAGCCAGACACAAGAACAGTTTTTTCCCCCAGGCCGTATCCCACCTGAACAACACATAACACACCCCGGTACTGTACATCTGTAAATAACTCATCAAACCTTCATCTGTACATAGGACACATGCACATTCACAGTTCTGTCTATGGTCATGTCTCTTTTCTGTATATTTTTATTTTTATTACTATTGTTATTCTTAATTATTGTATATTCTCTTCATTAGTGTTCTTTATCACCTTAATTATATGTTGTCTGCACTATGTTTGTACTTTCTGTACTGGAAGCTCATAACACCAAGACAAATTCCTTGGGTGTGCAAACACACTTGGCAATAAAGCTCTTTCTTCTTTCTGAAGCACTCTGAGTTCGATGATATTCAAACTGCTGGTTTATAGTTTGAAAAAAAAAATTATTCTTCTTGGTTTAATAATTTTAGATCTTGATGTAAAGTCGTTATGGTATGTATAAGCTCAGTTTTTAATTGCTGTTGATTGTTTTTAATGCGAATAATTTCTTGAAACATTCTATGCTGAGTTGAAGCCATAACAGAATCCTGTACAAAAGCCATTTCATGTGTAGGCAAATCAACAAAACTAGGTATCAGCGTAGGTGAAAGTATAGAATCAGGGCACAAATCCATATCTATTAAAGAGTGTGTTGTTGCATCTGACAAAGGAGGAGGTTCAGAAGAAAGACTAATTCTCTGTGGAGAATCCATATCATCTGAAATAACAAGATAGAAATAGAAATAGCCAGGTAATGGTTTCTTAAATAATACCTTTTGCAAAACTGGTATCCAAAAACTTAAAATTACACTGTTGTCTGATTATTGTCAAAGCTCACACTCCATCTACTGAGTCCCATCTGGGGTGTCATTTTTTATGTAGTGCTCTGACTGGTGCTGGGGTGCCAACTTATAAATTATTTATAAGTAAAAAAAAAAAAAATGTACTGTAGAGTCAGCTCTACATAGGATTCTCATAGGCAAAAAAAATAAACCTTGGGAACCCTTTTGAGTCAGAGACAACAACAAAACAAGAAACCAGTTTAACTTTGGGAATTATTTCTTTTTTTTTCTCTCTCTTTTTTTTTTTATACACACAAAAAAATATTCAAACTTATTTTACAAAAAAACAAAAAAATTAAACAAACAAAAGAAAAATTAATATGTACATACTCTCACACATCAGTTCAACACCATCAAATAAACTTTTTACACAATTAACCTAGAGGTACCTCTTTTACCCTGAAAATAATCTTTAAACAACAAATTAAATTTCCCAAACATTTTTTGTAAAGACAAGAATTATCTTCAGTTGTTTTCACATCAATACTTCCAATTTAACCAGAGCTCAATAATTAATTTAACAATTTGACCACAATGATTCACTTCAGACAGTTCAAGCATTCAATGATTCCATTTAAACAGTTCGAAAGTTCAATGATTCAATTCGATCAGTTCAGAGATTAATTTCCAATAATTCGAAAGCAATGATTCAATTCAACAGTTCAAAGATTCAATGATTCCATTTAAACAGTTCGAAAGTTCCATGATTCAATTCGATCAGTTCAGAGATTAATTTCCAATAATTCGAAAGCAATGATTCAATTCAACAGTTCAAAGATTCAAGGATTCCATTTAAACAGTTCGAAAGTTCCATGATTCAATTCGATCAGTTCAGAGATTCATTTCCAATAATTCGAAAGCAATGATTCAATTCAACAGTTCAAAGATTCAATGATTTCTTCCAAACAGTTCGAAAGCTCACTGCTAACATCAAGGAAATAATCAACGATTCACTGTTCAAAGATTCCGTAAACTTTCTTTTACTATTAAAGTAGAGAGGCTAAGACTCAGAAAAGGAGAGCAACCAATATTACAGTTCCTATCATTTTCCACTAACGTTAGTTCAACTCCATTCCATTCTGATTCAAACAAGATAGTCAAGATTCGGCTAGTGCACAAGTCGTTTTTTCCAACGACCTTCAAACAGTCTTTGAAGCATTTAGGAGCATGATACTCAGCTACCCACACAGAAAGAAAATAAGCAGCGAAATACTTGTTCATCCCGTAGCGTCAGTCATGAAGATTCAGCCACTGTTTATGAATCGGGAAGTTCAGAACCATTTTGTGGTTGTTGTCAGATCTGTTTCGTCAGAAGAAGTTAGATCAGCTCTCAGTACTAAGATTCTAGATAGTTAATCCAAACTTCTCATTGTTAGTTTCCACAATCAGACGACATCAGACCAGTTCAGGGTAGCAAGGCCATGAGTGCTGCTCACCATGCTCTACCATTAGGTGTACATACTCTTCCGTTTTTATTCTTCTCTAGACGAATCAGCAACGTTTCGAAAACACATCGCCCTCATGTGGACAATTTGGGTGACAGCTACCAACTCGTCACAATTTGAAAAGGTTAACTTTAATGGACGACACCAGATTGGCCGACCCGCACATGCTTTAACTCAAAGGATGGACGATCTGACAGGATTCTCTCCGGTTGAGTGACTCACATCTAACTTGTATAGTAAAGACAAACTCACCGTGTCTATCTAGTCATGAAGATGTATATATATTTCAATTTCAGCAGGCAACAATTTTTACATTATTATTCCAGCCACAGTTACTCATAATAATGTATATACAATTACACATGATATAACGATGATATAACGTTAAATCATCAGTTTCTTGTTTTACACACATGCACACAGGCATTATTTCATACACGACATAGTAATGAGATGCATAAAAAAGTTGTAAAATTTCAGTATCTCAAAATTCTGATAAGAAAAACCAACTCGCCATTCTCTCTTTTGAGTTTATATCCCACACTTCTGGTGTTTTCCCCCTCAGAATGGACAAACTCGTTATTGTTGAGTTAAATCGAGTTATAAAGTCAGAAATACGAAATATAAAGTTGCATTTGCGAGAAAAAAGTCTCAAAAAAGAATTGTGAGACAAAATAGGTAATGTTAAATGTAAAATGTTATAGGTTTAAATAGTATTTCATGCTGTAACTGTAGGGCAAATATAATATGTTCCCAAATGAACTGTGAATATTATGAAGACCAGTTGTTTAAATTAAATTTATGCTTTAAAAGTAGATTAATCATAGCAGGTTTCATGCATTAGTCTGTCCGTTTAAACGTCTGCGTTTGGCTTCAAATGGCGTTTTTGACGACAGTATTCTATAAAAATGATTAGCATTTCGATTCTGACATCCAAAGGCACAACAATACATTTTATCTCTTATTCTGTGGATTTTTCCCGTTTCACTCCGCTTGTTACCGTGTGTTTCTGCCACCACAAAGCGCACGCAGCTGTGAGTGACGTAACTGTGACGTCTTCATGAAATTGGTCTATAAATAATATTATAAATCTGGTTGGTTTGTATGACGTAATATGTAAATGGCATGCGTGTGGCCCGTGAGACTTGCACTTGGACCATAGTGCGGCCCGGTGGAAAAAAAGGTTGAGAACCACTTAACCACAAAGGGATAGGTGACTGTGTCTTTCACTGTTCACTTTAATGTTCACTTCTCAACTCATAGTTCATTGTGCATACAGTATCGCTTTCTGATTATGATATTTTATTTGTTTTAGTTGTATTCTGTATCTCTCTTTTCTTTCTTTCTTTCTTTCTTTCTTTTTTTTAAATAGAAATATTACCTAGTCAATATGTGACTATGGGGCCAAATGTTGGTGTTACAGTAATGTGCAGGTTTTTGTTTACGCCACAGACCATATTAAGGGGTGCTGGCAGATCAAGGTTTGTTCTTGGACACCGGTTGTTCTTGGTTTGATCTGCCATAGTTCATGGGAATGTGTTTATGTTTTTTTTTAATGGGGAGGGTGGGGAGTGGTTTAATGGTATTTTCAAACTTGTATTTTGTCTTATTATGCAGTAATTCTGTTTGATACCTATGACTGACCTTAATATTCTGAGTTGTAATATTAATACTTTCTTAGATAATATTAAAACTCTCTTAGATAAAGGTGGTGTAGTTGGAGCAGTGTTCCTTGATTTAAAGAAAGCCTTTGACACCGTTAATCATAGAATCCTATTGTCTAAGTTAGCTTGTTTTAATTTCTCATCACATACACTTAACTGGATAGAGTCATATCTATCAGATAGATTTCAGTGTTAGAGTACACAATCACCTATCCAATGATTTAGGTACATCAGCTGGTGTTCAGCAAGGATCTATCTTGGGTCCAATGCTTTTTGCTATGTATATAAATTATTTTCATCTTTCATGTCCTGGCATTAATATACAAATGTATGCGGACGATACAGTGATTTATATACATGGTAATAGTCTGACACAAGTTGCAAATTAACTTACGAATTCTATGGTTAATGTGTCGGCATGGCTAAAAGAGAATTGCTTGCAACTAAATGTGTCCAAAACAGTATGTATGTTTTTCTCTAAGTCTAACAGAATATTAAAGAGCCGGATGTTTATGTGTCAGGGGTGAGGCTGCAGGTAGTGCCTCAATATAAATATCTGGGAATACTAGATTGATTCTAAACTTACATTTAAAGCTCACGCAAAAAAGGTTTGTAAGCAGGTTATGTTTAATCTCTATAATTTTAAACTTATTAGAGATAACATGTCATTAGAAGCAGCTAAGATGTATATGTATTCTATGGTTATTTCTCACATGACTCACTGTTTAACCACCTGGTCTCAGGCAAGTTCAGTGACTCTAAAACCATTTAAGTCCTTATACAAACGTACACTTAAAGTCTTTGATAAGAAATCGGTACATTCTCACCATTGTCCAACAATGGACACTTAAGTTGGGAAAACATGATTAAATATGCTAATGTATGCTTGATGTATAAAATTATTTATGGTTTATCTTCTCCCCCTCTTGGTCAGTTAGTTCATATCAGAACAACTGATTATTGCTCTACAAGAGGCGCATTAAGAGGAGACTTTATCATACCGCTTAGACGAAGTAAATTTAGTCAGTCTGCTTTTTCTGTCAAAGCTGCACAAGAATGGGATAATATTCGAACAACTATAAGAGATCTAGACACATATGCTTTATTTAGGGTTCAATTGATGAATTGATTAATCAGTACTAAGATTTGTCAACACTAGAATCTTATATCTGCTAGCTATCCTATTATTGTTTGTATTTTGTTGCATTGTTTTTAATTGATCCTAAATTGTTTAAACAGATTTTTTATTGTATTGTGTATTTATTAAATTTTCTATTATGTATTTTTAATCCCATTTTCCTTAGGGTGACTTGTAACATCTTGTCCAGGGACTACGGATGAAGAATAGCCTTTGGCTAATTCTGGTACATTTACAGGAATGCTTTTATTAATGTACAATGTCCCTGTCAAACTAAATAAATAAATAAAAATAAAAATAAAATGTCTTAAATGGCCCTCACATACGTACAGTTTTTCTGGATTTTTTGCGAAGAAGAAAGATTGATATAGTGCTAGTTCAAGAATCCCATTTGAAAGAGGAGGATATACACAGATGTAATAAGTTTTATGAAGTGGTATCTCACTCATCTTCGGATACTAAAACCAAGGGTGTCCTAATATTGGTCTGGAGGACTTTAAATATTACTATTTTTGATAAAGGTTGTGATACAGATGGTAGAATAACACATATAAAAACAGTAATAGTGAGAATAGGAATATTGTATTTCTCTCAGTTTATGCCCCTTGTACTCCTGACCCTTGTAGCATTTTGACCAATCAGACAGACAATTTTGCATTTGATTTAACAAATCAATTAGTTATTAGATTAACAAATGGTCACAGACCCCCCACCCAATACACATACTGGTGCTGGTATGTCTGTCAATGACTCCAGGCCCCTGGTTTCATGGCAACCCATCTGATAACACTTGTTTTATTGCTCAATGGAATGCGGGTAGAGCAACACTTCCTCTTAGGAAAGACACATTACGTCATAAAATAGAATCTTCTCTAATTAATTCATAGAAAAAACTTTCTTGGAATGAACACACATATCTTCAGGTCATTGTGTATATTATTACTGTTCTTGTATATGTTTTTGTGTATTGTATCCTGTTTTATGCATGCTTATGATAGATCACTAGTTAATATCACTCTAGCTGTATCATGTTTAGTCTCTATCAATTCGTCTTCGGATGATCTAATTGAGAGTGAATATTACATGTTGATACCTATGCAACATATTAGTGTCTTAAGAATCTTTTGAAGTTTGTGCATTAACCCAGCTGAATTACCTATGCAAATTACCATGTTCAGAGACAAAGAATCGTAAAACTTTCCCTCCACAAATTCAGGACTCCATTGGCTCTTTGACACCCCAGAGGTGTGACCTCTATAGCAGATAAAGCTCTCACATCAGTTACGTCCCTGCAGTCTGCAGTTTTGTTAGATCCTAAGAGGATGTGAGCTAGAACTTTTTCTGGAACCTCTAAGTTTTTGTGCCAGGCCTTGCGGCCTTGACTTTCCATTCAACAGCAGAAGGACCTCAGCAGATCTCTTTCTTAGATCTTTTCAACTCTCTACCTGGAAAGAACATTTCTACCTCAGAACATCTTTGGAATTCATCACTCTTCAACCCAGAAGAACGTGATCAGGAATCCAAAACCTTGAAACCATTAAGACTTTCATCTGAGACTGCATTCCGGACACTCGTCACGACCAAATGCATTGCAAGTATTGAACATTTAACTAAACAAAACAGAGGTTATTAGTACAAGTTATAGACCCCATTATAAATGGCGCTGATGGTTTTACTCAGGTGGTTAAATTACTTTTTCCATAACTGCATTCTCTGGTTTTCCTGATGGTTTCATCCATCAACTCTCATTAGCCCTTTCCCCATGTGATTGTATGTATGTTTGTTTGTTTGTTAGACTAGTTTGCGTTAGTGTTTAGTTAATAAAAGTTGTGAGCATAAATTACATGAGTTTCTGGTTCTGCCTTGCAAATTAAATGTCTCTTTACGATTTTGACCCTAGCTAAATGCTTTAATGCATTAATAGGAAAGTATTTCCTGTGGCCAAGGAAATATCCTTTCTTAGAATTGATATGAACTAACACTGAATGTTCGCTGGATGGACAGATCAGTTGATGGCAATTTAATTCTACTACAGTTATTACTGTCAGCCGATATAAATAATTGTAATTAATCATAATTAATTGTAATTATTTATATACAATTCCCTTTTTAGCTTCTAATTTGCTACACCCTACTTGTTTCTGTTTTGTCAACCTATCTCTTGAAGTTTTCAGATTTTGAAATTGTATTGGGTGCAGATACAAATTCTGTAATGTCACATATCCTAGATAAAGCTTGAGAGTGTGATTCCTTTGGTCCAGATCTGTGTTCTGACAAACTTCGGCAATGTGTAACTTCATCATCGTTTGTGGATAGTTGGCGTTTATCAAATCCTTCTGCTAAGTTTTTCAGTTTCTTTTCTGCTACTCATAAATCTTATTCGCGAATTGACTATATTTTCATTTCTACTTCTTTATCTTCAGCTGTTCGTGATGCCGATATCTGTTCCTTATCTTTGTCGGATCATGTTGTAAATTTGTGCAGATTATCTTTGATCCCTCGGCCATCTCGTGCCACTAGATGGCGATTTAACCCTAAATTGTTACAGGATGAAAATTTTTGCAGTGTTACGTCCAGAGCCGTAAGGTTCTGTTTGTGTGTGTTCAGCTGTGCTGTCTCTCTTCATAGGAGAAGTGGTTCCACCTGATACAGATAATCAATGGCCTGCTGTGATTGGATGCTGGGAGTATTTAAACTGCAAACACCATCAGAGCTGTGTTGGTGGTGGCTTGACTGTGTGCAGCAGCAGCAATGAAGGACCCATCTTCAACCCCAGATCTGAGACTTTGTTGAAGCCAGTAGTGAACCGTGTATCTCTACCTTTTATTGTGTGTACTACTTGGTGAAGTAGTTTTCTTTTTAGTCTCTTTCTATTTCAATCCCTGATTGAGACTTTAAAGGCAGAAGTGAGTGTTACCTTTAATAGTTAATCATTGTTTGACTTAATGGATCATTTTCTCTTGGTTTATTTGAAGTTTGTTATTTAATTATTTATTTCTTTATTTTGTGAGGTTAGTAGGGAGGTGGGTGCCATTTATTTTGAATCATACTTTGTTTCTCCTGTTTATGCTAGCAAGGGAGTAAGCTTATTTTTTTGTACTTTGGTTTTCTTTGTTTTTAGTTTAGGTAGTATGATTAATGAGGAGTAAGATTGATTATGTTTGTTATTTTGGCTATACCCTCTTCTGAACTTGATACCTCTATTTTTCTTTTGCCTAAATTGTAAATAAAACTACTTTCTTGAATGAGATCACTATGTGGTTATTGTGAAACAACTCTGGGTCTGGAGACGGGGTGGCTTTATGCTGTTGCACATTCATTTCACCACCATCCACTTTTTACTGTTTCATTCCTCCCCTAGACCAATCAGGAAATCGTAACAGAAAATGGGGGCTCGTCCCTTTGTTGATTTGTAGTATCGCAAACTTGTCTTCGTGTGTGACAACTCTTTCAGGTAAGTGTTTATTCTTTTTGCATTGTTCACATTTGTTTGCCTGGCTGATTCACTTTTGATGAGGGAGGAGTAGTCTGTGTAGAATATGGAATTTGATCTAGTTTCGTTCACATTATATCCTTCTTGGGAAGTATATAATCGTTGCCGAAAAAAAGATTTAATTGAAATAGCAGATTTTTTTCATATTAATATTCCAAAAGAAGCGAGTAAACAGGTAATCAAGGAGGAATTATTTGAAGAGCTAGTTAAAGTTGGCGTTCTAGTACCACCAGGTGAGGAGGGTATTGTTGGGGTAGAGTCCGATGCTGTGGTGGAGTCTGCAGTTTCTGATTCTAATCCTAATAGGGAGCCCAAAGATAGTTAGAGATAGAAGCTTTAAAGCTGCAAAGGCCCATTCCATTGCCTCAATCCAGATTACCTTCTGTGTCAGTGAAAATGCCAGAAGTGGATTCTGCTCAAAACTCAAAATTCCCCGTTTGACTCCCCTCCTGATTTTGATGTAGGTAAATTTATTCGTTTGGTGCCATCATTTAGAGAAACTGAGGTAGACTCATATTTTACAGCATTCGAGCGGATAGCTGCTAAGCTGCGATGGCCTAAAGACATGTGGGTTCTACTTTTGCAAAGTAATTTTGTAGGGAAGGCGCAAGAGGTCTCAGCTGCATTGCCAATTGAGCAAGCTCTCGATTACGATGTAGTTAAGACGGCGGTTTTGAGAGCATACGAATTAGTGCCTGAGGCGTATCGTCAGAAATTTCGATCACAGGTGAAATCAGCCAGACAGACATATGTTGAATTTGCCAGAGAGAAGAAAACACTATTTGATAAGTGGTGTCTTTCCAGTGGGATCACAACCTTTGAGCAGCTTCAGGAGTTGATCCTGCTGGAAGATTTTAAAACGTGTGCACCAGAAAACGTTGTTGTATATCTTAACGAACAAAAAGTGCAGGTTCTAGCTGACGCTGCTATTGCAGCCGATGAATTTGTGTTAACCCATCGAAATGTGTTTTCAGGAATCCGATCGTACAAAAGCCAGTCTTCCATGGGGGGAAGCTCTGAAGTTTTCCGATCACCTAGTCGTAATACTAACACCGGTCAAGACTATAGTTCACGACGTAAATTGAGTCCTAAACGTGCAGGTGATGGGCGAGCATGTTTTTTTTGCCTTGACCCCAATCACTTAATTTCGGAATGTAAGGCGTGGAAGCAAAAAAATTCTGCTTCCAAGTCCAAAAGTGTGGCGCTTGTGCAATCTGTTCCAAAAGCATATGATGTGAATGCTACCACTTATCAGCCATTTATTTGTACTGGTACTGTCTCTCTTTCATCTGAGTCAGAGGAACGACAGTTAAGGATTCTAAGGGATACTGGGGCTGCACAGTCTTTTATTTTAGAAGACAGGCTTCCTTTTTCTGTTGAGTCGTATACAGGTACTGATGTGCTAGTTCATGGTTTTGGAATGGTTTGTGTCAATGTTCCTCTTCATCAAGTGTATTTGAAGTCGGAACTTGTTACTGGTTTAGTGACGCTGGGGGTATGTTCACAGTTACCTGTAGATGGAGTTGATTTCATTCTAGGAAATGATCTTGCCGGTGGCAAAGTCTTTCCTCGTCCTATTGTTACTCATGAACCTGTTGCTACTGAAGTATCTGAACTTGCGACTCGATATCGATCTGTGTTCCCTGCCTGTGCTGTAACACGAGCTCAGTCACTGAAATTTGGTGATGTTTCAGATCTTTCAGATACTGTGTTGTTTTCTCAACCTGAGGATATAGAGAGGGGGACAAAAGTTACATCTAAGGTTGAGTTAGAAAACATTGAATCCCCTAAATTACCGAAAATCACATTGAAAATAGGTAAGGTGGAGTTAGCTGCTGCACAGATTACTGATCCTTCCCTGGCTACTTGTAGAGATGCTGTAGTAGACTTCACTCAAGTACCTAAAGCTAGAATAGCATATTTTTGGGAAGAGGGAATTCTGATGCGTAAGTGGAAACCTCTGCATTGTGATGCAAAGTGGCAAGAGGTTCGTCAGATTGTCTTACCCACTGATTATCAACATCATGTACTAGAGTTAGCTCATGAGAATGTTTTAGCAGGACACTTGGGAGTAACAAAAACATTCCATCGAATCAGCAGATCTTTTTTTTGGCCTGGTTTGAAGTCTGCAGTTTCTACAGTTGTTCGCTCATGTCATACATGCCAGTTAGTGGGGAAACCAAATCAGACCATTCCAGTAGCTCCTCTAAAACCGATTCCTGTTCTTCATGAACCGTTTGAAAGGCTGCTTGTAGATTGTGTAGGTCCCTTACCCAAGTCTAAATCTGGGCATCAGTATATTTTAACCATCATGTGCACTGCGACTCGCTATCCAGAAGCAATTCCTCTCCGCACGATAAAAGCTAAATCTGTGGTTAAAGAGATAATTCGCTTCTGTTCTCTCTTTGGTTTGCCTAAGGTTATTCAATCTGACCAGGGCTCTAATTTCACATCAAAAGTGTTTTCACAGATGTTGAGTGAATTGGGAGTTAAACATCAATTGGCGAGTGCATACCATCCAGAGTCTCAGGGTGCATTGGAAAGATTTCACCAGACTCTTAAAACTATGCTCCGAAGATTTTGTACAGAGACTGGTAGAGATTGGGTGGAAGGTCTACCTTTAATGATGTTTGCAATAAGAGAAAGTGTTCAAGAGTCACTCGGATTCAGCCCTGCAGAATTGGTGTTTGGCCATACCGTGAGAGGCCCACTAAGGTTACTGAGTGAACAGTTGCTTGCACAGTCTTCTGCACCTGTATCTGTACTTGAGTACGTGACTTCTTTCAGGGAACGTCTTCACCAAGCTTGTCAGTTAGCTCGGACTCATCTGGTAGAGTCTCAAGCGAAGATGAGAACTCGTTTTGACCACAAAAAAGTGAAGCGTGAGTTTCAGCCAGGTGAATCCGTTCTGGCCCTACTTCCTGTGCCTGGAACAGCCTTGCAAGCTAAGTTCTCTGGCCCATACATCATTGAGAAGTTAAATGTTGTTTTTGAACGGTTGAGGAGAGCATCTCTGACTCTTAATTTGGCTAAATGCGAATTTGCCAAAGCAACAGTTACTTATCTTGGTAAATGTGTTGGCCAAGGACAAGTAAGACCTATCGAAGCCAAGATAGCTGCCATTGTTGAGTTTCCCAAGCCCACTAATAAACGTGAGTTGCGCCGTTTTTTTAGGAATGAGTGGCTACTACCGCAGCTTTTGCAAGAATTTTGCTGCTATTGTTTCTCCTCTCACTGATCTTTTGAGTGCATCCAGGAAGTTTGTGTGGACTTCAGAGTGCATGGATTCATTCAGTGCTGCCAAAGATCTTCTCTGTACTGCACCTGTTCTCTCTGCTCCTAATTTCTCACGGCCTTTCAAACTACAGGTGGATGCCAGCGCTGCAGGAGCCGGAGCAGTCTTGATTCAGGAGGATGGCGCAGGAATTGACCATCCTGTATCTTTTTTCTCAAAGAAATTCACTAAGTGTCAGCGAAATTACAGTGTAATTGAGAAGGAAGCTTTAGCTCTGTTACTATCCCTTCAAAATTTTGAAGTTTATCTGGGTGGAAGTGATAGCCCCATTTTGGTTTACACTGACCATAATCCATTGGTGTTCTTAACTCGCATGTCTAACACTAATCAACGTTTAATGCGGTGGTCTTTAATTGTGCAGGAATACCATCTTGACATCCGGCACAAGAAAGGAAGTGACAACATCATTGCCGATGCCCTGTCTAGAACTCATTCTTTAGACAGTTAATATGTTCTGATTAGTGAATTAGTATGTTGACTTATAACCAGTGGGTGGTTATAGTCTTTGGTGGCGGGGGTGTTACGTCCAGAGCCGTAAGGTTCTGTTTGTGTGTGTTCAGCTGTGCTGTCTCTCTTCATAGGAGAAGTGGTTCCACCTGATACAGATAATCAATGGCCTGCTGTGATTGGATGCTGGGAGTATTTAAACTGCAAACACCATCAGAGCTGTGTTGGTGGTGGCTTGACTGTGTGCAGCAGCAGCAATGAAGGACCCATCTTCAACCCCAGATCTGAGACTTTGTTGAAGCCAGTAGTGAACCGTGTATCTCTACCTTTTATTGTGTGTACTACTTGGTGAAGTAGTTTTCTTTTTAGTCTCTTTCTATTTCAATCCCCGATTGAGACTTTAAAGGCAGAAGTGAGTGTTACCTTTAATAGTTAATCATTGTTTGACTTAATGGATCATTTTCTCTTGGTTTATTTGAAGTTTGTTATTTAATTATTTATTTCTTTATTTTGTGAGGTTAGTAGGGAGGTGGGTGCCATTTATTTTGAATCATACTTTGTTTCTCCTGTTTATGCTAGCAAGGGAGTAAGCTTATTTTTTTGTACTTTGGTTTTCTTTGTTTTTAGTTTAGGTAGTATGATTAATGAGGAGTAAGATTGATTATGTTTGTTATTTTGGCTATACCCTCTTCTGAACTTGATACCTCTATTTTTCTTTTGCCTAAATTGTAAATAAAACTACTTTCTTGAATGAGATCACTATGTGGTTATTGTGAAACAACTCTGGGTCTGGAGACGGGGTGGCTTTATGCTGTTGCACATTCATTTCACCACCATCCACTTTTTACTGTTTCATTCCTCCCCTAGACCAATCAGGAAATCGTAACAGCAGTCAATTGAGAAATAAATTTGCTGAGTTTATTGAAACTAACCAAGGTTCAGTGGCTGATCCTCGAACACTTTGGAATGCAGTTAAAGGATTTATAATGGAATAACTCAATTTCATATGCCTCTCTCCTTCAGAAAAACTGACACAAAAAGATAGATCCAGAATCTGACTAGAGATAATCAGCGTTGTTTCTCAGACAATACACTCAGTAAAATCATGGCAGTTAGGTCCGAACTCAATTTATTACTGAGATCCAGGGTAGGATTATTATTTTCAAGGGAGTAGACCAAGCCACCTTTTAGCTTTAAAATTATGCTACAGTGAAAAGTTTGCTAATATTTCAGCAGTGAAATCCCAATCTGGGTTTATTGTGACAGACCCAAAAGACATTAATATCGCCTTTCACTCTTTTTACTCTAACCTCTATACTTCTTCTGCTGATGGTGACCCTGACTCTTTTGCATATTTTCTGTCCAACCTTGATTTACCTAGGCTGTCAGATTTGGATTCGGAATACTTGGCTGAACGATCTCTCTTCAGGAGCTGGAGTCAGCAATTCGATTTATGAACAAGGGGAAATCCCCAGGCATAGATGGCATTCCAATCGAATTGTATACTACTTTTTGGTCGGATTTAGGCCCCATCATGTTAGATATGTTACATTTTTCAGTTCCCATCTATTAATATAGCTGTTATTTCTCTCTTGTTAAAAAAAAGATAAAGATCCGAATTCCTGTTCTAGTTACCTGCCACTTTCTTTGATAGGGACTGATGTTAAATTATATGCTAAAGCACTATCCCATCATCTAGAGAAATGTATGACTAGGCTAGTTCATCATGACCAAACAGGATTCATTAACTCTCGCTCAGCTTCGGATAAGCAGGTTATATCATATTAATTCAAAGAATAGTTTGTCCTCCCCTTGCGCAGTATTATCTCTAGATGCAATGAAGGCTTTCGACCAGCTAGAATGGAACTATTTATGGGTGGTTCTACAGCATCTGGGTCTAGGATCGAGTTTCATAAAAATTATAAAAGTTCTGTATGCCAATCCAGCAGCCACTGTTCTCACAGGTGCTGTTCGCTCTAACCCACTCTTTATACATCGAGGTACTCGTCAGGGTTGCCCGCTTTCACCTCTATCCTTTGAACCCAGCTCAAGCGGTCTGACAATCTGCAACTATTTCTCCCATAAATATACGGAATACTCATCATCACTGTCACTATAACAAATTCTTTGTGTGTGTAAACATACTTGGCCAATAAAGCTCATTCTGGTTCTGATTCTGATATTTCTTTGTTTGCTGATGATATCCGTCACATTCTATTCCTCGTGTTGAATTTATTTGACCATTTTGGATCTTTTAAAATTAATTGGAGTAAGTCATGTTTACTTTTCCTCAATTCTAAAATTAATTCCATGTCCCTTTCATTTATTCCATTGGTTCAAAACTTTGAGTACTTGGGGATAGATGTTTTTCCTTCCCTGCAGGAAATCGTCTCAAAAAACTATAATAGCATTCTAGCCAAAGTATCCTCAGATTTGGAAAATTGGTCTTGTCTTCCTACTTCTTTTCAGGCCCGTATATCGGTGATTAAAATGAATGTTCTCCCACATATCAATTTTTTTTCTTCCTTGATTCCTCTCGCTCCACCGGTTGGCTACTGGAATAAACTAGATGCATGTGTTTCACGGTATATATGGGATGGGAAACGTCCTCATATTAAACGGACTACCTTACAACGATGTAGATTACATGGAGGTCTTTCTTTCCCTAATTTTAGACTGTATGCTCAAGCCTTTTCCCTCCGCCCTTTAGCAGTTTGGTTTGATCCTGACGCTTCTGTGTCTTGGAGAGCAATTGAGGAATCTATCGTTTATCCGTATAAATTGATGCATCTTGTTTTTCCGGGAGTTCCGCTTAGGCAGTGTACATCTCGGTTTGGTCCCATTGTAACCCACCTCCTCTCCACATGGAGGGATGTTGAAATGAAAGACGTTCACAACTAGTTACAAAATATCATAGGCATTCGCCTATTTTCCACAGTAATAACCTTTTGTCAGGCAGTACTCCATTTCATTGCCCGCAATGGACTCATAATAAAGTAAACACTCTGGGAGATATCTATGATGATAGTGGCTTAAAATCCTTCCAGAATCTTAAAACTCAATATAATCTTCCAGGCACCTTTTATGTATTTGCGCATTAGATCGGCTCTACGGGTGTATGGGGTACCTTGGAACTCTCAAATTCCTGTTCACCCTTTGCACAAACTAATCCTTCCTTCTGAGGAATCTCCCTCCTCTGCTTCAGTCATCTATCTCTTTCTTCTTGAGCATACATACAAACCTTTATATATTACTTCTGTTTGGGCTAAGGATCTTAATGAGGATGTGCATGTTTTATTTTCGGATCAGGTATGGGGTATGTTTAAATTGTCTTCTAAAAACCCTAATCCCCAAATGATTCATTGGAAATTGCTGCATAGGGTTTACTTGACTCCAATTAAACGTTTTTATATGAATCTGTTGTCTTCTCTTGAGTGTAATCTCTGTTCCCAAGGAGTTTTAGGCACGTTTTTGCATTTTTTGGGGGAGTGCATCACTCTCTCACCTTTTTGGACCTATCATATTTGTTGGGTATTGAGATATGTTTGACTCCACGCCATTTTTTCATGAATGACTTTTGGGACTTCACCTTGTCCATCCAACAAAGATCTTTACTGTTAGCTGCTCTCACAGCAGCAAAAAAAAATTACTTGTCAACCGCTGGAATCCTCCTCACACAATGGACAGATGAACCTGGACTGTGTATTTGTTGGACATTATCTCAGTTCAACCTCCAACCTAGTTCTCAAATAAATAAATAAATAATCTATATGACTTGAGGTATATTTATTTGCTATATGGTCACACTGGACAGAAAAGAGTTGTGGGATCATATTCCCTTTATGTTAAACAGAAAAAATAAATAATAATAATAATAATATAGGTTTGTACAGGCTGAGCAAATAATGACAGACTTTTCAAATCCGTGTGAAGTAATCCTTTAAGGTTTATCAGCACAACTAGCTGTAACTTATTCGTCAGTCATCACATTTTGGTCAGAGAACACATTTGGAGTTTGTAGCCAACATCTTTCAATTATCAATAAAGCATGCCCATTGCAGTTTATGAAAGCAGCCTAGTGATTAAACATGCTGCAGCAGAAAATGGATCTTTATTGAGTGTGCAGATTAGCAGAATTTAATTTTATTTGACTCCAACTGGTCTTTGTCAAGGAAGGTTGAAAATTTAAGCTGCTTTCCATTACATTATTTAAGCATACGAAACGATTCTGAAAGTTAAGGAGGCTGGAATTGTTTGAAGATTAGCTCGCTTGATCCTCACTGTTCTTGACGACATCATTTTGGACACAAAGTCCTGAGGATGAGTACAGGAAGATTGTGCAGACATAAGCTGATCGTAGTTTCAATTCAATTCCAGCAACATCGCTCTTGCATTCATATTAATATTACCTCTGTTGAAACTGCAGCGTCTGCTTAAAAACCACACAATCTGAATCCATTATGATCAACAACAACAGAACAGAAATACTATCACTACTGATGCTAGTAAGTCTGGGTGATATGGCTAAAACAGTTTAGATAGAATTACAGATATTTTTCAGCATTTCAGCTATATTTTTGAACATCCATTTTTCAATGCATCTTTTTCCGCAATGGCTTAAAGTGTTATTAATTTAATTAAATCAAAGGAAACATAATTTCAATTAAATAGTTAATGATGTTATTTAAAATGTTTAGTGGAAAAATAGTATTGTGCTATTATGAACAATACAATTATTATCACTTCTGCTAATAATTGCATAAAATTCCTTTTTCCGTTATGAAATCTGACTTTAACATTTGTGATGATGTTTCAATGTGGTTCTCAAAATTGTCACTGACTTTTGACTGACTTACTGACTATTATAGATATTTTATAAATAATGTTTACGTGAACAGCAAATTCCATACAGTTTTATTTAGTTTTTTTTTTTTTTTGCACCCTTGCACCATTGTAGAGATGTTCAAAAACAAAGTGAACAACTTTCATGAAGAGCCCTTCCAGAAGTCCGTAAGTGAATGCAATGGTCAGTTTACAGATGTGATTTCCGTTTGTTGTCTCATGGTCTTGGGTTACATGCATTTTAAAGCAAAGTTGTGGTTGATTTAGACCACATACACATTTGGAGTTTGTAGCCAATTTTAGCCATAATTTATAAAATATCTATAATAGTCAGTAAATCAGTCAATAAGTAGAACAATTCAGTTTTCTTTATTTTACTTTTTTTTGATAGAAATATGATTTTAAAAGTTTAAGAGGTTGTAAGTTTAATTTGAAAACGATTAAAAGTAAAGAAGACACAATTACAACATTTGAATAAAATAATACTAAATGCATATATAGCAGGGGAAAACGTAGGGGAAAAGTTCTTAAGCTGTCGTGGTGTTGAATTGTCGCTGTAATACATAGCAGGTTTGCAGAAAAAACTTTTAAAGTCTTAAAAAGACTATTAAATTCTTATATGAAAAGTCACTTAACCCAAGGCAGAGTCTTCACTACAACACTCGCTGGTTAACTTGGGAGTCATGAGTGTGGAATGACACATCAATCCTGGTGAACTTAAACTCAGATTGATGTAGCAGAAGTAGGTTGACATAAAAGGGTTGAGTACACCGTATCCTCTCAGTAAATGAAAGAAAAAGCAGCAGCAAGACCCATGATTGCTCTTATTTTATGAGATATCTCCTCATTTATCAGAACTGACAAGTGAAATTATGATTTGTTTGGCAGAGAGCTGCTACACCTGATGCCAAAATGCTTTTGTTGGGTTAATACACTATTTTGAGGATTGCTTTCTCACAAGATGCCTCAAGATTCACTAAAATGCCAGCGTAAAATTCTCTGCACGTCCTCTTCAGAATATTTTAAAGAGATAAATTATTCTATATGATATAGTCTGTGATTAGTCACATTACCACATACCATGTTTCTTACCCAGGGCCAAACACTTTTCCATTTGTAGATTTATAAAACAAGGACGCATAAATTCAGTTCAGCACTTTGGCTGAGCTGTTATGCAAGATTTTTAATTATAAATGGTGCGGCTTCATTTTGCATGCTGTAGAGAATAAATGACAGAGAGGCAAACCAGGGTGTCAGACTGTATAAACTCAGATTCTCTACTGGCGTGCCAAAATGTGTTGGAGTTTAAATAGAAAAGCACATGTATCTGTCATCGTAACCTCATGGGCAACAGTTTATGCAGAAGTTATGTCTGGATGAGGTTACGCAATTTTCCTGCATGTACCATTCTGAGAACAAAAATTAACTGAGACTTTTGTATCCCAAAAAAGCAGGCTGAAAAAGAATTGACAAAAAACAATAAGGTTTATGTTACATCAATAGCAATACTCCTGGATGATTGTTTGTGCATATAACAATGTGCATTCTAAACAGTAAAAAAAAAAACTAAAAAAGAAAAAAATCTCCAAATTTGCTTCAAAGATTAATTAATTCTTACACTTGCGATACATGAGCTATGTTCCAAATCTAGCTGTCTTGCTTCTAGGCAGTATGCTAACTGACATGGAGACTCAGCAGTGTCCAGTTTAGAGCACTCTATGCAGCAGCAACTCAAACAAATAGTGAGACTACAGTTTGCTGTTATAATCATCTAAGCTAACAAACATCATTTTATTTTATTTTTAATTTTGTGCTATTTAATGAATAACAAGTACATTTCAGACAAGCATTTCTAGCATTTTGTTCATTGCATTCTGGGATTGTCTCCACAAATGATCCCTGGATCTATTAGATGGCTACATCATTTTACTACCAACATTTTTACAATACATCTGGGATGACTTGAAATATTGCCTATATGTGCCACTTTATTATTTATTTATTTTCATTTTTCAACAGAAAGTCTTGAGTCCACTTGGGATGGCTGGGCTCACCAAAAACAGGAAGTCAGAAACTAGTGTGCACATCTTGTCACGGTTCATGAATTCACTGGTTTCTTCATGTCTCGTGTATTGTTGTTCTTTGTGTGTGTGTGTGTGTGTGTGTGTGTGTGTGTGAGTGGGCGTGACCGCTCACTCCAGTCATCAGCGCGCCAGCTGATCTCAATTCCCGCACCAGCTGCTGCCAATCTACTCACCTATAAAGTCTCACCGCACTCTCCTCTCCTTGTCAGATCGTTGTTTGATGTCCTCCGTGTTGTTCATCGTGTGCCGTCTGCTACAGTGTTCCTGGTCCTCGTCTGTCTGGAGTCTTCGTGGTTTTCGTCTCGTCTGGATGTTCACATGCACTGGATTCACCATCACCACTCGTCACCAGCACGCTGTCCATCTAGTCCCTGCGTCCCACCCGAGAGACTTTGCTCAGTTTGTGTCCTCTGACAAATAAATATAATATTCACTTGCATCTTTGCTTCCTCCTCATTTGTCGTGACAGAACGATCTGACCACGCTATGGAAGCAGCAAGCGGTTCCTCTCCCTCTCTGGAGGATTTCTTCAGATCCAGTGTTTCTCGGATGGAGACTCAGGAGAGGAACATGAAGGACTCGGGTCGGGCTATTCAAGCTCTTGTTGCGCCACCCACACCGCCAACTCTCCTCGTACCATCAGAGAACGTCTCCCTGACAGAGCCCCGCCTACCCACCCCCGAGCTATACAACGGTGAGCCGAACTTTTGCAGAGCATTTCTAACTCGCTGTTCGATGCACTTCTCTCTGCAGCCCAGGACCTTTGCCAGTGAACAGAGCAGAGTGGCATTTGTGCTCACGCTTCTGACGGGGAGAGCGGCGCTATGGGGAACAGCAGTGTGGGAGAACCAAGATCCATGCTGTGCCTCGTTCCAGACACTCTCCGCCGAGATGAAGAGAGTTTTTGACCGCGCGGTCGCGGGAAGAGAAGCGGCTTGGATCCTTGCGGATCTCAAGCAAGAAGGATCGGTGTCAGATTACTCCATCGAGTTTCGGACTTTGGCGGCAGAGTGTCAGTGGAACGAGGAGGCGCAGTGGGATATGTTCCTGCATGGGCTGGCTGACCGCGTCCAGAGAGAGATTTATGCCTTGGATTTACCCACTACTCTCAATGGTTTGATCGAGCTGGCTATTCGGGTGGATTCCCGCATCACCCGAGTGGAACGCCGGCTGTTATCCGCTCGGGCTCCTGCAGCCACACCGGAGTTACGAGCCAGCGGCAGGGACGCGGTCAGTTCCGTTTACGATCACGAGCCCATGCAGGTCGGGCGAGCTCGGCTTTCCCGGGAGGAGAAGGAGAGGCGGAGGTCCCAGGGCCTTTGCCTTTACTGTGGCGCTGCAGGACATTTTGCTTACAACTGCCCGGTAAAAGGGGCAGGCCCGGCAGTAAATTTGAGGCTACTGTCGGGTGGGATCTCCGCTTCGAAGACCTCATCAACATCTACACTCCTCCCGGTAAGACTACGATGGTCAGCCCACACTCACGACTGTCAAGCACTACTGAACTCTGGGGCCGAGGGTAATTTCATGGACCACACATTTGCACTCAGTATTCAAGCTCCCCTTCTACCCCTCACTCAGACCATCGCAGTTCACTTTCTGTTCCAGAGAGAGAGGCTATGGAAAAATACATTTCTGATTCTCTAGCAGCGGGGTTCATCCGTCCCTCCTCTTCTCCAGCGGGGGCGGGGTTCTTTTTTGTGGGGAAGATGGACGGATCCCTGCGACCTTGTATTGACTACCGGGGGCTGAACAACATCACGGTAAAGAATACATATTCTTTGCCGCTGATGTCCTCTGCCTTCGAGAGGTTGCAGGGAGCGTCAATCTTCACTAAACTGGACTGAATGGAAGACTGCTTTTAACACCCCCAGGGGGCACTTTGAATACTTGGTCATGCCTTTCGGTCTGTCCAACTCCCCGGCAGTCTTCCAGGCACTCGTCAACGACGTGCTGCGAGATATGGTCGATTAATTCATATATGTTTACCTGGATGACACATTGATTTTGTTCTTCTCTCCAGGAGCACGTGCAGCACGTTCGACGAGTGCTTCAGAGGCTGTTAGAGAATGGGCTTTTTGTCAAGGCGGAGAAATGCGCTTTTCACGCACAGTCTGTTCCTTTCTTAGGGTACATTGTGTCGTCTGAGGGAGTGCGTATGGATCCTGAGAAGGTTAAGGCTGTGGTAGATTGGCCAAGTCCAGATTCCCGTAAGGCCCTACAGAGGTTTCTGGGGTTCGCCAATTTCTACCGGCGGTTCATTCGCAATTTCAGCCAACTAGCCTCGCCTCTGACCGCCTTGACCTCCCCCAGAACCACGTTCAGGTGGTCTAGCGCAGCTGAGGCTGCGTTTGCCAAACTGAAAGGCCGCTTCGTTTCAGCCCCCATCCTAGTTACCCCTGATCCTTCACGTCAGTTCGTGGTGGAGGTCGATGAGTCAGAGGTGGGGGTAGGGGCAGTGCTATCCCAGCGTTCTCCTGCAGACGACAGGATGCATCCGAGCACGTTTTTATCCCACCGTTTGTCCCCTGCCGAAAGTAATTATGACATTGGTAACCGAGAGTTGTTGGCAGTCAAGTTAGCATTGGAGGAATGGCGTCACTGGTTAGAAGGGTCGGGGGTACCTTTTATCGTGTGGACCGATCATAAGAATTTGGAATACATTAGAGCTGCTAAAAGATTGAACTCCAGGCAGGCTCGGTGAGCACTTTTTTTCGGACGTTTTGACTTTACTCTCTCGTATCGCCCGGGTTCCAAAAACATCAAACCCGATTCTTTATCACGTATTTTTGACCGTTCCGATTGCCCGTCTACTCCCGAGTGCATTTTTCCGGAGACCCTAATTGTCTCCACACTCACATGGGAGGTCGAATCGAAGGTCAAGACGGCCTTACAAGGGGTAACGCCTCCGGTCGGCTGCCCACCGAACCGGTTATTTGTGCCAGAGGGATTACAGTCCGACGTCATTCAGTGGGGACATTGTTCCAATGTGGCTTGTCATCCAGGAGTCAGTCGCACTACATCTTTAGTCAAGCAACGATTTTGGTGGCCACTCATGGCTCGCGATGTTCACAGTTTTGTTTTGGCTTGCTCAGTTTGTGCCACTGGTAAGACTTCTTATAGACCCCCTGATGGGCTCCTCCAACCGCTGCCGATCCCTTCGAGACCCTGGTCGCATATCGCTCTAGATTTTGTCACCGCCCTCCCACCCTCTCAGGGTAACACGGTAGTTTTTACCGTGGTGGACCGGTTCTCGAAGGCGGTCCACTTTATTCCCTTGCCCAAATTACCCTCAGCCAAGGAGACAGCGTTAACAGTCGTTAACCACGTCTTTCGGTTACATGGCCTCCCGACGGACGTGGTTTCCGACAGAGGACCCCAATTTGTGTCCAAATTTTGGCAAGAGTTTTGTAGATTACTGGGGACGACTGTTAGTCTGTCCTCAGGGTTTCATCTCCAGAGCAATGGTCAAACTGAGAGAGCCAACCAGGATTTGGAGAGAACGTTGTGATGTCTGGTCTCCAAGAATCCTTCCTCATGGAGCCAACAACTGTCAATGGTGGAGTACGCCCACAATTCGTTACCAGTGTCATCTACAGGCCTATCTCCGTTTGAATGTAGTATAGGTTACCAGCCACCAATTTTTCCTAGTCTGGAATCCGAAGTCGCGGTCCCCTCCGCTCACGATTTTGTCCAGAGGTGTCATCGCACTTGGACTAGAGCCCGCGAGACTTTACTCCAAGTGGGAGCGCGCACCAAGGCCAAGGCCGATCGCCACCGGTCTAGACCCCCCCCGTATACGTCGTCGGTTCCAAAGTGTGGCTTTCTACCAAGAACATTCCTCTCCGCTCCGTTTCGAATAAGCTTGCTCCTAAATTAATTGGCCCGTTCTCTGTCACCAAGATCATTAGTCCGGTGGTAGTCCGCCTCAATCTTCTTCCAGTGTACAGGAGAATTCATCCCGTTTTCCATGTATCCAAAATCAAACCCTTACATGTCTTACGGTCTTTTATGCCCGTATTAATCCGCCAACCCCGGTTCCCCCACCACCGCGACTCGTAGAAGGGGAACCTGCTTATTCGGTTAATCGTATTCTGGACTCAAGGCGGAGGGGACGCGGATTTCAGTACTTGGTGGACTGGGAAGGTTACGGTCCGGAGGAGAGAAGTTGGGTGCCTGCTAGAGACATTCTGGATCACTCCCTTATTGATGATTACAATCGACAGGTAAGGGAGTCTGGGAACACCAGGAGGCTTTCCTAGGAAGGAGGGTACTGTCATGGTTCATGAATTCACTGGTTTCTTCATGTCTCATGTATTGTTGTTCTCTGTGTGTGTGAGTGGGCGTGACCGCTCACTCCAGTCATCAGCATGCCAGCTGATCTCAATTCCCGCACCAGCTGCTGACAATCTACTCACCTATAAAGTCTCACCGCACTCTCCTCTCCTTGTCAGATCGTTGTTTGATGTCCTCTGTGTTGTTCATCGTGTGCCGTCTGCTACAGTGTTCCTGGTCCTCGTCTGTCTGGAGTCTTCGTGGTTTTCGTCTCGTCTGGATGTTCACCTGCACTGGATTCACCATCACCACTCGTCACCAGCACGCTGTCCATCTATTCCCTGCGTCACCAGCCCACCCGAGAGACTTTGCTCAGTTTGTGTCCTCTGACAAATAAATATAATATTCACTTGCATCTTTGCTTCCTCCTCATTTGTCGTGACACATCTTTCAAACATTAATTGAATATGCCAGTCTTTTTCTTTGTTTTGTTTTTTGATCTACAGAAATTCAAAATTCACAGAGAGAATACAACACTGACTGAAATCTGTTGTAGAGGGGTCATTGGATGCAAATATTTTTTGAGCATAAATGTGTGTTGGCAGTGTGTGTACACATCCACCCTAAAAATCCACCCAGTGGGTTTTATTTAATGCCTAAAAATAATATCCTCTTTTTCAAATCAAGCCGTTCTCAGCTTCTTGTCAGTGTGATGTCACACAGACCCAGGCCCCTCCCACTATTGTTGATTCACACAGCCTTCTTATCTTAGACCTGCCCTGAGTGAGCTGAACAGTCCGCCATTGTGTCGACTCCGGTAAAGGGGAAGACAAGACTGTCTCCTAAGCAAATGAGGTGTTCTGTTGTTGGATATATTAATGAATATAGCAGTCGTCATTTACTCCCAACATCTGAGCCGCTGAAGATGCAGAGGATTACTTTCGGTTTTGAAGGGAATGCACCTTTTTCAAGATTCAAGATTTTTATTTGTCACATACACAATTATACAGAGTATAACCAGCAGTGAAATGTAAGACCTTCTGATCTACCTAAATGCATCTATGTTCTTGTGAATCATTCGTGATTCAGCTGCACCTACAGACGAAGTGAGTGTAAGGTTGTTTTTAATGAATCTTTGCAAATCGCCTTTCCTAATAATGTGCAAGTTAACAAGTTTCACGGATAAATGTGGCTAAAGTAAGCAATACTGCATGTCACCCCACAGAAGAGAGGGGCGGGTGAGCAGAGCTCATTAGCATTTAAAGGAACATGCAACAAAACAGGTTGCTCTGAAAAGAGCTTGACAGGGTAAAGAGGGCGTTTTTTACACTACAATTGAGAAATTTTAACCAAAGTATGTTATATACTTTTCATTAAGACCCTAAAGTATCATATCAACTTGTGGAAATTGGGCATCTGATGACCCCTTTAAAACCCTTTTAATCCTATACATTCAATACATAATATATAAAAAAAATATCTTCCCAATATTCCCATTTTAAGATTTTCTTTTATATTGTTTTGCCTTTGTATAAATCATGCTATTTAATCAAGATAACATGTAGCATTTTTGGTATCTATGAATTTCAATTTCTATTTCCTGAATATTCGTTTACACTATATCATCTTTTTAGAATCTTAAAGTTTTTTCTTGTATCACTCACTCAAATGTAATATGCAAATCACCTTGCTAGAGGACAAAGGGTTATAAACTTTCCCTTCAAAAATACAATTCCTCATTGACGCACTCACATCATAAGAGTGACATCTTCATGCTTCAAAAAACACAGCAGAAGTAGTTTTCTTCAGACAGAGATTCTTCTTCTTGAAGAATTAGAAGTTATTGAAGATGATGCTGAGATAGAAGTCTTCGAAGGACCCCCAAGTTTGCACCAGACTGTGGCCTTGTCTTTCTATTCATCAAGGATCTTCTGCATCACAACTGGTTCCCTCTCATCAACAAAACGAAAGCAGAGATCAACCAGAGCCTCAACAAATTGCATCAGGACTCTCTTTCAAACAGGCAAGATGTGCAAGTATTAAACTTAGTCTTCTTAACTGATACATTAAGTATCACCAACCCCTTTTCACAAAGGTGTGTCAGAACTAAGAAACTGATGTTACCTTCAGGCTTTAGATCCGCTGAATATCAAATAATTCCATAAATGTAATCTTTCACTCTGCTTCAGCTTTCCCTCTTCCTCTACCCGTGTGTGTGTGTGTGTGTGTGTGCGGGTATTCATTCTGGGGACCAAATGTCCCCACAAGTATAACACTATCAAAAAATTTTGATCTTGGCCGGTCCTCATAACAAAACAAGCTTATAAATCATACAAAATTAACTTTTTTTTTTTTATCTAAAAATGCAGAAAGTTTAGTGTGAGGGGTAGGTTTAGTGGTAGGGTTAGGTTAAGGGGATAGAAAATACAGTTTTTCCAAAAAAAAAAAAAAAAAAAACATTATGCATTATAGAATGTCCCCATCATGATAGGAATAGGCCTGCCAGTGTGTGTTAGACTAGTTTACATGTAGTTAGACTTTTTTTGTATCACACATGAGGCTCTTCGCTGTTTTACTCATAACTGGAGACCCTAATAATGCCGATCACAGCTTAAATGTGTTGGATGAGTATTAGAATATGGCCAAGAGAGTAATATTGTACTTTAGTCGATGAACCGAAAAAAAATAAAAAATAAAAACTTCAAAGGTAAAACACCCACGTTACACAATAAGAATTTGTTTAAACATACCAAATACTATCCTAATATTGTTAACATTGGGCTCTTGGGGGTGAAATGTGATCTAAGCCTATTTTACTATTATACGATATCCAACATAGAAAAGTGATTATCATAGCTACTATTATTCTATACAGTGAGAATGTAGCTTTCAGTGGTCAAATAAATGAAACCCAAAATAATCATTAGTATTACCTTAAGTCTGATGAAAAATGTTAATAGATCAATTTGTCAAAAGACAAAATCTTTTGCAAGTATGGGTGTAAAAATGCTGTGCAATTCATAATGCTGGTCACTACTCAGCAGTGTATTTTATTTTGTGTACAGTATACATCAGGAAATCCACAGAAGAAAAACAGAAAGAGCACTTTTAGAAAAAGTTTAATATTTATCTCAAATAATACTTTTCAAAATATTTGTCATTTAACAATCTGCAGTACAGTTCTCTAGGGGTCATGATTTTGCTCACGTCAAAGAACACATACGAGCTGAATATTTCATAAAAGCTCGTATATATTGACATTTGTTGGAAAATTTTAAACCATAGATATATAGTTATGGGTAGATAAACAATTAATTAACATTTTTATACAGTAAAAACATTTATTTGAACAATTTTACCTACATTAATCAAAAAAGTACAGCATATTTAATAATTTTACAAATTCTGCATAAAAAATATATTTCTGTACAAAAACATCTTTTGCACCTACTTCAAGTCAGCAGCACATGATCAAATGACAATGGTGAGTAGCACGATTGTTGGTTTGAATGCAGTTTTACAGCTAAATTATTTTACAGTTGTGAGGAAACAAAACTGTACAAAACGCAACCGAACAAAGAAACATTATTGCAGCAAGCCTGAGAAAAGGCAAGACGTGGATCATCCGCAGTGTGAGAAAACCCACACCACCCTTTTACCGCCAGCGGGCCAAAATGGTTTGACTGGAGAGCATGACTCAACAGAACACATCCAAATGCATTTGGAAACGAAACGTGGTTTTGACTGAAAATACAATCAACGTGGAAATGATATGATATCCGACAGCAAGCCTACAACAATGTGATTGTGCACATTTTATGCTCGATGTGTAGCGCGCAAGTGCATATGGTAACACAGCATTGAGAAAACATCAGGCATCACGTTGTTCACGTGGAAAAATGGGAGCACTTACAGTTTTAGCACATGCACTGGAATCAGCGTGGTCATGACATTTAAATCACAGTGAATATGCACCCCAGCAGCCCTATGCTCTTCATCTAGGTTAATCTACTAATGATATGGGTCATTGGGAACCGGTGTGGCCCGGTCATGCTTCTGAATCTAATAAGGCAGTGTTTCTTTGAGAGTAAGTTTGATCTTAACCCCCGCTGATTTTGTGTCTTTAATGGGCACGGGAGATGCACACTGGTTCGGAAAAAGGAGGAATGGAAAAATAATAATACTAATAAAAAAGCATCAACTTGTGGGCTCAGATAAATCTTGTATAGGCATCCACACAGAGCTGATAAATGAACTCAAAATCTGCGCCATCAACATACAGTCATGTTCTGCACAAGAGGTATATTTGATATGTAATGAAAGCAAATTGGTGATATGGCAAATTGGTGAGTAAAGCTATTATGATTTCAAACATAAAAATGAAATGTAATTTGTCAGCATACGCTAGTCCAAGCGAGTGATCCGACACGCCACGAAGGAACAGTACAACATGTGCGTGACGTGGTGTACAATGAATGCATTAAAAAGCAATCCAAATTGATGATCGTAAGTTTCAATTGTGTCCTTATCACCTTGTAAACATAAACAGAACTTCATTTAAAAAATAAATTCAGTCTCTCTTGATAACCGTAGCATGACATCATGCTCTCTATGGATATGGGTTTATGTTTATATACATATGGTCAATAAAACCCTGTATATTATCATTTTTTTTCTTCCAATACATTGATTTCATATCCATTTCATACTAGTGCAAAATTTGTGCGATAAAGTTTATTCTCTTTTTCAACGCAGCGGTTGAGTTCCGTCCTCCACCCGGAGGTGAGCGTCTCTCCATTGAGCTTCTTGTAGCGTTTTGTCACCTTCTAGGTGGAGATCTATTAAGTGTGCTAAGCCACAGTAGTCCAGTTGCTTTCTCGTTTTGTGGTTTGTCTTCACTGAAGAAAATACATAGCGTCAACAACTTTGTGGCGTTCAAAGACACTTCAGTATCTTTCCCAGGAAGTCTTTTAAGGGGGAATACATAAAAAAAAAAAAAGATAAAAGCAAAAAAAAAACCTTCATCCTTTAAGTGCCACGTACGGTACAGATCCCAGAATGAATGTTGACCTCAGTTCTGGCCGAACATGCGTCAAGCTCATTCTTACTTTGAATTTTTTTTTTTTCTGGGGTTTTGTTGTTGTTGGGGCTTTTTAAAATGTATTTTTTTTTTCCTGTAAAAAACATAGTCATCAGTTTTATTTTGTCCATTGTAAGCTTGTGATAAAAGTAAGTCGCATCTGTAGCAAAGTGCAGTCAGTCGTAAAGGAGTATTGGCTTCTGGTACCCACTGCTCCGCTGCTTACCCATGAGGCCGGTCGGTCCAGAGCTGATAATGAAGGCTATACTACTGTGCAGACTGTATTGAGGGTCGTATCAAACCTCACAGCCTTTGCCTCTGTTGGCTTCATGTTTGTATCATACATGGGATTCTCAAATGAAGCTTGTCCGTTAGTGTTCTCGTGACCTGCATATCCATTGTACTGAACTTTTGGTCTTGTTCTGGAAAGGAGAAAAAACAAAGACGGTAAACGGTTAAGAGGAATAAGGACTTCTTTCAAAGCCTAAACACAAATGTATTCATTTGTTTACATTTATTACAACAAATTCCAGTGTCATTTTCAATTATGGAAGAACAACATAAACATTAGACATGTTAGATAAAACCTAAAACAAAAGAACATGATGTCCTCATCCAACAATGGGGAAGTGACAAATGCGTTAGCCGGGTTAAATGACAAATTTAGGACAGGGAAAGAGTGTATGGAAATGTTTCATTTAAAAACAGTTAAAGAAGCAGTTCATCTCAAAATAAAAAATTGGGCATTTACTCATCCTTATGTAATTTCCACCCTATACATTCTTACATGAAATGCATTATAAAAGTAGTCCATATGGCCATATGTGTCCTATGTAGAAATATCCTTTCTTACATGGAACACTGTTATCTCACAATGCATTTGGGTCAACTTGACATTTTTACACAACACTGTATTAAAAATGCAAAATAATTGTATTTCCAAGAAGATGTCACTTGCTTGAATTGAAAATATAATGTGACAAACGCATTGAGGTCAGTTTTACTACTGCTTAAAACATTTATGGTGGAATAATGCCTATTGAATACTAGCATACTGTGGAGTAAATGCTGAATCATTGCATACTTTTTTCCAAACAGTACAGATTTTAGCATTATTCTGCATTGTCAAGCGTTGCTGTGTTTGTCACATACCAAATTATTTAGCATTTTATTTCAATTTTGAGTAAAACTCTTGGCTGATATGATAAAATATTGAATTACTTTAAAGTCCTTTAGCATGCTAAAATGTGAGATCAAATTGAGTGCATTGTGGTTTACCATTCTGAGTGCATTATGCTCTGTTGTATAATGCATTTTGGCAAATTTAGTTGATAATCTAGGTATTCTATATGGAAATATGCTATTTGTAAAATTCCTATCATTTTTCAAATGGAAATGTTGCTGCTTCTTACAAACAATAATTAAAACCATGGAAAAAAAAAAAACTAAAACAAATCACATTTTGGAAAGGTCACCGATTTCTTGATGATCTAAATTTTGAATGCTGTAACTGATTCCCAGGCTTGCTCGGATGACAGTGGATGATTTATGATCTTGCTCAAATTGTACAGTCTAAATCTAAATAATTGACCTAAATCCCGTTCCCAATTCATATTTCCACTGACTAACGCTGGCGCGTCACCACATCAGACGCAATTCTCATGATTTTCTGGTGGCAAATGTACACAAACAGAAATAAGAAGGATGACTTTGTCATTTCTGTCAACCCTAATTTGACCAACTAAACCTAATATGGGACTACAACAGTATATAAGTCACTTCTTTCCCCATAATTCTGCCCTGCTTCAGATGAGATGAGCAAATAAAATGCAGACAGTGAAGGTGTGGCTGTAAAGGGTTTGTCGTCTGTGGCATTAGCTTCCGGTGACTTACCTGGAGGCGGCCAGGTCTTTGGGTCTCTCATTGTCATCTGTGCCTTGTGATAGAGCCCTGCCAATTTTTTTATTATTTTAATATCGGGGAACTGTCATGCTTCATGACAACTTTGTCACATTGTTTTATTTGTGTAGGGAAACTCCCATGCTCCTTTTTTAGCATTGCCTTGATTTGAACTCAGTGGCATTTTAATAGATTTTAATTGCTAACGTCTGTAGGCAGATGCAATATCGGTCACAATTACTGGCTTGGCAAAGGAGTTTCCTATCACTACAGTGACACAATGCCCATTCACATTCATTACAGACAAATAAAATCAACACTCGAGACAGTAAAGTCATCTGCTCTTACCTGTGTTTGTAGAGGTAAAAGGCAAACCCTGATAAAATAAGCGCAAAGAAGGGCACTAGAATGGCAGCTGCCACAGAACTGCTGTTTGTGCCGTAGTAAGGATTAGACGGATCCATATCTGTGGTAATAAGACCTGAGGGAAAATTCAGAATAAACTATTTGAAATTACCACCTGCCTGAAAATCTGTCTAGAATCATAAATTAAATAAGAATTAAATCTATAAAAGTTATACATTTTATTATATTAATTTACATTTCATGATTTGAAAAGCAAAGAGAAACTATGAAATGAAATAATGTACCTTGTCTTGTTAACTGAAACTTCCCAAAATCCTTGCTGTGAATGTGCCCTTGGTAAACAAACATTTTTTTCTCCGTTTCTGCTGTAACCTATACAAAAAATAGGGAAAAAAAGCTTTTTAATATATAGCCCTATTTTGCCAAAACAGTGACTTTCAAATATATTACTAGATTGCCGAACATAAGGATAATATTAAATATAAACTTATTTTATGAGAAAGAATGCAATGCAAGATTGCAAATTACATGCACAGTATAAAATACAATGCTTTATTAATTTGATTATTACCACTTTTGTTATACTCACATATCCATCCATTGCCCAGTTATCGTTTTTGAATTTGCTAAAATATTGTTCTGTTGGTCCTCTTATCTGGTAAACTTTTAATAATAGATGATTTTCTTCTTTCTTATAAGTTCCTGCAAAACAACCCAAGAAGAAGAAAAAGCAAAACAATCACAACATTATAAGGACATAAATAACTGAAATAACCAACAATATACATCATATGGAATTAATTTTATAAACCTGCATTTGTAATGCTTTTCTGTTTATTTTTGGTCTAGGACTAGGAAGTAGGGCAAAGGAAAACATATTTGGGAAATGCGGAAACCATCCATAGCTATCAAGCCTGCTCAATTCATTTGAGAAATTGGATGTAATCTCAGCACTGAAGAAATAAGATGCAATGCTAATTCAATTATTCACTCTCCATCTCCCATCAAAGTAAGAAAATCCTTCACTTTCAGCATGTTTAATATGTAAGAGCAGACTCCTAAATATCTTCGAACAAGACAACATTTGGATCAATGACACGTCATATTGTTGCCACAGCAGCTGACCGTCCACATGAGTTGATTTCTATACTGACCCACAAAGAACGTAGTTCCCTATCTGTCGGTCACTACGAGTTATGTCGTGACGACATTAGGGGATTTACTTGAGAGCCCCGACTGCCTCTGATAAGAGAAAACGCCAATGAAATTTGGCTAGTGGATTTTGCATACCTGAGCCACTCCCCGTGCATACGGGTATAAAAGGGCGACAGGTGCATCCACTCATCAGATTTTTGCTTCGGAGCCGAGTGGATGAGAAATCTTCAAAACAGATCAGATCTCCACAAAGCCGTCTGCCTCGAAGTTTGTTCCTGGGTGGCGTTACGGTGCAGACAGCGGTGTCCCTGCAGCAGCGATTCCCCTGGGCACTTCACCTGAAAGAGCAAATTTCTAAAACACTGGGCGGTTCGCGTCTTTTTAAAGATGCCGTTCCGTCCGTGTTCTCTTGGTTGCGGTCGCTTCCTGTCCTCGGATGACGGTCACGAGCGTTGTCTTCAGTGTCTGGGCATCCAGCACGCTGAAGATGCGTTTGTGGATGAGTCATGCGCCTGTTGTGGGCGTATGAACATGGCAACGCTGCGTTCTCGCCTTTCCTTTCTGAAAGGATTGGCACCCTCTGCCGCCACCCGTCCCGGTCTCTCTGGCTCGAGCAGAGGACCGCCGGCTGGCGCTCTGGGAGATCTGAGGGTGACGGTAAGAGCTTCTCCGCCGGGCACGTCCCCGCGGACCTCTTACTCCTCCCGCAGCGCTTGTTCCGTCCGGTTCCCGAGTGATTTCGCTGGTTCGCCTCACGGGGCCGCCAGCATTTCATTCGGTGCGCCGCCCGAGGATCAGATGTCGATCGCGGCATCGGGGGATGGGCTTTCGTCCTCTGAGGATGAACGATCGGCGGGGCTGCCCCCCTCGGGTGTTGTCGCCACTGCCGATCCGGACCCAGAGCTGACGGCCATGCTTGCCCGGGCAGCCGTGAGTATCGGGCTGGAGGTCAACAGACCGCCCAGTCCCGAGCCCTCGCGGCTGGATGATTGGTTCATCGGCGCAAAACGCGACCAGCGGCCGCACTTTGCCCCGGTGCCTTTCTTCCCGGAGGTGCATGAGGAGCTGACGAAGTCGTGGACGGCCCCTTTCTCGGCCAGAAGCCGCTCGTCTCCCTCCTCCGTCCTCACTACCCTCGATGGCGGGGCGGCCAGGGGGTACGTGGATATTCCCCAGGTGGAGAGAGCGGTTGCGGTGCACCTGTGCCCGCAAAACGCCGCCACCTGGAGGAATCGTCCGCGTCTCCCGTCCAAAGCCTGTAAGCTGACGGCCGCACTCGCCGCCAAGGCCTACAGCGCTGCGGGCCAGGCCGCCTCTGCCCTGCATGCCATGGCCATCCTGCAAGTTCACCAGGCCAAGGCACTAAAACAAATGCACGAGGGTAGTCCCGACCCGGGGTTGATGCAGGAGCTGCGCACGGCGACTGACTTCGCTCTCCGGGCGACGAAAGTCACGGCGCGGTCCCTCGGGAAGGCGATGTCCACGTTAGTGGTCCAAGAGCGCCATCTCTGGCTCAATCTGGCCGAGATGAAGGACGTCGACAAAGTACGCTTTCTCGACGCCTCCATCTCCCAGACGGGGCTATTTGGCGACACTGTCGAGGGTTTTGCCCAGCAATTCTCGGCAGTACAAAAGCAGACGGAGGCAATTCAGCACATCCTCCCTAAACGGCGGGATGCTCCAGCTGCCACCGCTGGCCCTAGGGCCAGGCCCCAGTCTGCTGGTCGCCGTGGGCGCCCTCCTGCGTCCTCCAGAGCTGCTCCGCCCCGTGCTGAGTCGTCACCTAGGCCGGTGCGTCGAGCCTCTCGCAGGAGTGCGGCGCCCCCTGCGCCTCAGCCGGCCGCCAAGTCCTCCAGGAAGACGACAAAGCGGCCCTGACGCGCACAACCCGGAGATGGAGGAATTTGCTCTTTCCCAGGAGACGACGAGGCTAGCGTCGCTCCTTCCCCCGGAGGAGGGCCGGGTGGAGAATCCTGTGTTTTCTTTTCTTTCTGTTCCGCCACTGGCTCAAGGGCCAGTGGTACCCACATTGTCAAAGAAAGAGCAATTTCCCTTCCCTCCGGGTTCCCAGGTCTGCGGGCTGACAGTGTGCGACGCAATGCCTCCTCACTCTCACCCGAGACCCATATTGCCAGTGGCCAAGAGAGTGCGGTCTGGGGACGCGATGCCTCCCCGCGCACCTCTAGCCAGTCCCCCCGGGGACTTAGGGAGTTTTGTGGGGATGAGTCAGAACGCACTGCCTTCTGTTCCATCCAACCTTACTCCCCCTCGCTGCACCACTGCGGGCACGTCGATTGGGCCTTTGGTGCCGCTTGCACGGTATCTGGGGGCGTGGCTTGCGCTACCCAGCCCGTCTCGCTGGCTCATTCGCACAGTTCGACTCGGCTATGCGATTCAGTTCGCCAGGCGGCCGCCCAGGTTCAGCGGCATCCTCGAGACTTCGGTGGCAGTCCGAGATGCACCTGTCCTGCGCGAGGAGATTGCTGTCCTTCTGGCAAAGGGTGCAATCGAGCCGGTCCCTCCAGCCGAGATGAGGCAGGGGTTTTACAGCCCCTACTTCATCGTGCCCAAGAAAGGCGGTGGCCTTCGGCCAATCCTGGACCTGCGAGTCTTGAATCGGGCCCTACACAAGCTCCCGTTCAAGATGTTGACGCAGATGAGTTCACTCCGTGGATTGGTTTGCAGCGATCGACCTGAAGGACGCTTACTCTCATGTCTCGATTCGCCCTCGACACAGGCCGTTCCTACGGTTTGCGTTCGAGGGGCGGGCATGGCAGTACAGGGTCCTCCCCTTCGGGCTCTCCCTGTCTCCCCGTGCCTTCACGAAGGTGGCGGAGGGCGCCCTTGCCCCGTTACGGGAAGTGGGCGTCAGGATCCTCAACTATCTCGATGATTGGCTCATCCTGGCCCGATCGCGAGAACAGTTGGGTGGTCACAGGGACCTGGTGCTCCGGCACCTCAGCCAGTTGGGGCTTCGGGTCAACTGGGAAAAGAGCAAGCTCTCCCCCGTGCAGAGAATCTCTTTTCTCGGTGTGGAGTGAGACTCTGTGAGTATGATGGCACGTCTCTCGGACGAGCGTGCCCAATCAGTGCTGAACTGCCTGAGTTCCTTCAGAGGCAGGACAGTGGTTCCGCTGAAACAGTTTCAGCAGCTCCTGGGGCATATGGCATCCGTAGCCGCAGTCACGCCGCTCGGGTTGCTTCATATGAGACCACTTCAGCACTGGTTACACTCACGGGTCCCGAGATGGGCATGGCGCCGCAATGTACTCAGTGGTCCCTGCGGGCACCAAGGTTAGCGAATTTGCGCTGGGGCGACGGGAAGGTTGCGACCTTCGCATCGCATTTGTCTGTCACGCGCTAGCTTGTCAACATCTGCATGCCACAAGGTCGTGACGGGGTTCAGGTTGTGGCGCTTTCCAAAGACCCCTAATGTCGTCACGACATAACTCGTAGTGACCGACAGATAGGGAACGTCTCGGTTACGTACGTAACCCTCGTTCCCTGATGGAGGGAACGGAGACGTTATGTCCCCATGCCACAATCTTGAACCATCGCTGGTTGCCAGGGACACGTTCTCGGCTCCTCAGCGGAAAACCTGATGAGTGGATGCACCTGTCGCCCTTTTATACCCGTATGCACGGGGAGTGGCTCAGGTATGCAAAATCCACTAGCCAAATTTCATTGGCGTTTTCTCTTATCAGAGGCAGTCGGGGCTCTCAAGTAAATCCCCTAATGTCGTCACGACATAACGTCTCCGTTCCCTCCATCAGGGAACGAGGGTTACGTACGTAACCGAGACGTTTCTCGTTGTGACTATCAGTGCTACTTAATAAAATTCTTCATTCCACTTTACATTCACACATTAGTCCATGTTTCCTACAGTGCTCAAGTGCAAATAACCTAAAGTAGTCCTGCTCACTAACATCTGTGTGGATATATTTACAGTTATAAACAGAATAGCAAAATTTTGTCCAACTGACATATTTGTTCTGTCGTACAATATATCCATCATACTGTACAACCCAGCCCTAGTGTCTTCATTGAACATGGTGTCAAAACCTGGCAGAAAACTCCAACTTACCAGAGAGTTTAATGTGCACCCTGCTCTGCTCCAGAAGAGTGACGTTGACCCGGTTGGTGGTGGCATTGAATGCACTGACTGTTACTGTGGCAGCCTGTCTCTTTCCCAGGTATTCATAGAATCCAGCCCAACCAGAGTTCAAAGAGAACACATCTGCAGGAACTAAACACAACACATCCAGTAACCATTCCAAGATCTATGAAATTAAATGAAATGCATCACAAGCATATACACTTGAGAGGCTACAGGGACCCAAGTATTTGGACATTTAAGGCAAACATATACATGTACTAAGGCAAGCACATTTTATACTGGTAATTGACTTCATTTAGTTGGTTTCACCAATAAAATGTGTTGATTCCACTGGTAAAATTTCACCAACATCAGCTGCTTAAACATAATTGCAAAAATGGCACATAAAAATGAAGTTAGTTCTGAGAAAAGCAGACTTTGTTTGCAGATGCCACTTGTTACTAATATAACAATAATTTTAGAGTAATTGAAGTATCTAAAAAAATTTGAACACTGCTAAATGTTAAAGGTGAAATGTCTAATTTCTGCCATAGTAGCGGAAAACAGGTTTCCCAAACACTTCTACAAAACCTAAGGTTTACAAATAGTTGGGCTTTGCCAGTCAAAGCGGGATAGGCTATCAAATTTTAACAATGAAAATAATCACACTTCACCTTTATCTTTGTTACTCTGACATTTTAAAAATATAATTTTCAGAAATGCAACATTACAGGCCCATTATTTCCAGTGACCATGGTTCAACTTCATGTAGGCCAAGTTTATTTTTGATGACAGCAAAATGGATCATTCAAGGGTAAACTTGAATGGTTTCATACCACGAATCTTGTTTTTCTGCAGGTCTGGATCCTCATTTGATTTGCTGTTTATTTTTGGTCCAACTAGGAAATAGAGCAAATAATTGATCATTTGACATTTGTGGATGCAACCTGCACAATGGTAATGACAGTTAATCAAAGTTTCTTGCTGTAGTTTCTCTGAGAATGAGTCACTTCTATATCAGTTTGACAGACATGAGTAACTTTCATTCATTCATAAATGCTGACACTGCTGTTCTGGTTAACAATGCACAATTTCAAAGAGTTTAAACAAGTCATTAATGGTTTCACAAATTAAACATATTTATCACTATAAATCAATAAGAATGAGGGCAGTGTAGGTATTTAAGGGATAGTTCACTGTATTCACTGTATTCTGTATACTGTTCTTTGTTTTTGAGTAAATAATGTCAGGATTTTCAAGTTTGGGTGCAGTAAGCCACATTCACCAAGTTATTCAGTCCAGTTGTTTCAATACCTTTGCAGACTGGAGGTTTGCCTGACCACCTCCCATCTGCTTTGCAGGTCCTGTGCTCTGATCCTCCAGATAGGTAGAAACCATCTTGGCATGTATACATGAGTGTGTAACCAAGAGTAGGCAGGTCTATAGCCTTCACTTCAACATGGGATGGCGTCTCAGTCTGCCTACAGGCATGTGCTACAAAGTGAAAGAGAAAGCAAAAACAGCGATGCTCAAACTAATTACCACAGATCAGAGCCAATTACTTCCAATGGGCAATACTTGCCTAATGGTCAGACTTAAGCATCACTTTCATGACAGTTATTTTCTTTTTCTTTTTTGGGTACCCTCTATTTTGATAGTCCACTTTAGACATTCTACTACCTTTAAGTAAATTTGCAATGACATGCTAGTAATGCTTTCAAACCCTCAATGGAAAAAACTAATTATTCTGGCTTAAAAGTCATGCCATTGCTTGAGCAAAGTCAAGTCTAGTCAATGTATCTGTATTTCAAATAAGCTTCACAGAAAATCATAATGTTTTTAATCATTATGAATATCTCCATGACTTGCATTTAGCAGATTAGGTTTGTAAAGAGACAAGCAATCAAGCAGTTGAGATTTGCTATATACTGTAATATACTGTACAGTATATCACCGTATACACAGTAATATATACAGTGGTATGCATTGCTGTATGAGATACTGTATGTATGCAGGAAAAGTTGGAAATACTATATATCCAACTATTAATATAATTCATATAATTAACTATTAATTGGATAATATATATCCAATATATTATTGGATGATAATATTGTTTAAACTATTGGTATTGGCTGCCTCTGAAGACGGGATATTGGTAATCGGTATTGGCTTAAAAAATCTTGACCAGAGCATCCCTAAAAAAATAAACAGAGAATTGTAATAAAAGCAATATCAGAAAGATTTACGGTGGAGACCCAGCTGCATACTATAGGACGGTCGAGATAAAGCCACACCACTGAGAGAAACGTTCTGGGACATGCCTTGAGTGCTGCCATCTTCCATAATATATGAGCCATGTCCTCACACCTCACTTTTCGTCAACTCAGTTCTCCCTGCTTCTGACAGTTTGACTGCTTTACACAGGCAAGAAGGATTTGGTGGGGTGCTCTGTCAAAGTGGTCCACAAATCTCAAATTTATGTATAAGCTGTTTAATATCAGCTAACTTTAATTCTTTTGTCCACATTTGTTCCTTTTGCAGCCACCTTTTCAATACAAAATCATCTCAACGTGGAATTCACATATACAGCTTAGAGGATAATCACTGGGACAGTGGCAAGGATCAAGTGCATGACACTGCTCAGAGAACTTCTATCAAAAAGTAGATTTGCAAGAGCAAACTTCTCTCTGCTAAGCTGTCAGAGTCTTTGACATCAGCACCCTCAGCCGCCCTAACTCTGAAGTAATCTGTACTTCTTCAAACAATGCTCTTCTGCAGTAATTTCCTGTGTAAAGATCTCGCTCTCGCTCTCTCTCTCTCCTCACCTTCCTTTGTTTTCCTGATAGTACATCATCAATCACGCACTGATGAAACCTTGTTTCGAATGTAACACTATGGCTGTGTTCCAAAACCTAAGGAGCTGCCTTGCTGTCGGACGCCTACACAGGAAACTTCCATTTGAGGCAGTACGCTTAGCGAAATGGAACATCATAAGTGCCCTACATAGACTGCAAATAGTGATCTTCACAGAGGAGACCTGCCCCCCCGACTAAGCCTGGTTTTTCCCAAAGTTTTTTTTTCCATTCTGTCACCGATGGAGTTTTGATTCCTTGCCGCTGTCGCCTCTGGCTTGCTTAGTTGGGGACACTTAATTTCCAGCAAGGTCGTCGACCTGATTACACAGATACTATTTAAACTGAACTGAGTTGGACGATGCCATCACTGAATTCAATAATGACTTGACTTTAACTGAAAATGTAGTGTTTAATCTTGTCATTTTACATTATTGACACACTATTTTCCTATTTTTATATTGTGCAGTTGCTTTGACACAATTTGTATTGTTAAAAGCGCTATATAAATAAAGGTGACTTGACATGTAGCACCTATCAGATCTCACTCCTAATTGATTTCAATAGAGTTTGATGTTAGCATGTTGCTAAGCTAACACTGTGATACTCTAAGGCTGTATCCAAAATCGCCCCCTATACCCTCAAATAGGGAACTATTTGAGGGGACGGCCATTTTTAGTGGTGTCCGAAACCATAGTGGACGTTCTCGAGTGCATTCATTCAATCCCACAATGCACCACAAGAACGAGTGTACAACCGATGTACACTCAACAGCTAGAGAATCCCCATAATGCACTGTGAGAGTCGTGCGCTGCATGAGTTGCCGCGTCTCGCCAGTAGATTGCGCCCGCAGCTGAATCATCCATTCATTGATTTTATTAGCGCTCGTCCACGGCGTAATACAGCGTAATACAAAAAAAGTGCAAATTAATTCTAAATTGACTTTTACATTGTTTAACTAGGGTTTATACATAATTTCCGTGACAGAGTTCAAGATAAATCCTTTAATCTTACTACTGGAGCTGCCCGTTTCAAATGATTATTAAACAGAAAGCAAAGCGGCAATTCTTCCGGGGCACTCAGTCTCCGAATTCACTCACTCATTTTCATTAACTCCTTCAAGTGAACTGTATGAGTGGACTAATGTAGGGAATAGTGAATGAGGGTATAGGGGGTGATTTCAGATACAGCCTAATTCTGTTTTTACACTAGATTTTCTGCTCAGCGACAGTAAATGGAGATGGCATGACAAAAGAGGCCCAAAATTAGAGGTGAATCGGTGATTGGTCACGTGAGTGATTATCACGATCTGACAGATGTGTCGCATTTGCCCAAGAGATGTTAAACAGGTTACAAAACCAGTCATAATGGTCAATTTGTTTTTTATTGAGATTTATATATCATATACGCTGAATAAATAAGCTTTCCATTTATGTATGGTTTGTTAGGATAGGACAATATTTGGATGAGATACAACTTTTTGAAAATCTGAAATGTGAGGGTGCAAAAAAATCTAAATACTGAGAAAATAGCCTTTAAAGTTGTCCAAATTAAATCCTTAGCAATGCATATTACTAATCAAAAATAAAGTTTTGATATATTTACGGTAGGAAATTTACAAAGTATCTTCATGAAACATGATCTTTACTTAATATCCTAATGATTTTTGGCATAAAAGAAAGATCGACAATTTTGACCCATAAAATGTATTGTATGTAAATACACCCGTGCTACTTAAAACTGGTTTTGTGGTCCAGGGTCACATATACCTGCAGCAACTCCAACTCATGCAGTGCAAAATGTGTTTTGATTGGAAATGATGACAACAGCAAAAATGTCTAGTCACACTTTATTTTAAGGTCCACTTCTCACTATTAACTATGAGTTTTGCCTAAATAAACTCTTAATTTTATTAATTAAATTAGTAAGGTAGTTGTTAAGTTTAGGTATGAGTTAGGAATAAGGGATCATGCAGAATAAGGCATTATTAAATGCTTTATAAATACAAATAAACAGCCAATATGCTAGTAATATGCACGTGAGAATTGCTCCTAAAAATAAAGTGTTACCAAAACTGTGTGCGACATAATAATATAGAACACTCAGTGTATAAAATCATCTATTTTTAATTAGACTGAAGCAATTCTTTTTTAATAATATTGAATGCACTCCTTATTTTTCCCATCTAGGTTTGATTTTTTAAATGACCTTGTCACAATGTAACCTGGTATTGCCTTCTGTGCAAAGGATACATGCGATGTTAATTTAGAATTTGGCCAAAAGAAGGTTACTCAGAACAGCTTTCACGCTCAGGGCGACTCAGTTCCTGCCAGCATAGGCAGCTCACTAGCTTTTGGAACAGAGTCTGTAAATAGCGATGCTTACCAACACACTCTGGTTGCATCCCACTCCATGTTAAGTTTTCTAAACACGTTCTCGTTGTTGAGCCGAGGATGTGATAGTTTTTCCGACATCTGAAGAAAATTTTACTTCCGACCTGAAAGAAGAGAATTATATTATTGAGATTAAAACCCTGAAACCAAAGAAGCATAACCTGTAATTTACTAAAGGACAGGGAATGACTGAATGTCATTTGTTCTCACCTCAAATCCCTGAGCCTGGACTGGAATTCCATATGATGGGGTTCCCGGATCCTTACAAGCATTGCTGGTTGGATCTACAAATATATATATATATATATATATATATATATATATATATATATTAATTTACTAATTTATTTAAATTTATTACAAATATTGCATGGAAATGTAACAGCATTGTTTTTAGCAAAAGTATATAGTGGCTCACCAATGCAAGAAGGCTGTATTCCACTCCATGAACCGTCCGCCTCACAAAGTCTTCTTGAGGAGCCCACCAGCAGGAATGGAGGTCTGCAGTAGAATGACACTTCTGATTTGTAGGTGAACTGCCGGCCCTCTATGAAGCCCTCTGCAGGGGTGCCTGGATCTCCACATAACACCGCTATAAAGGACACACACACACACAAAAACAGTTAGCCCGCTAGTTCCAACAGGATCCTTGCCTCAGTTCAGCTACTTTCTTTTTCAAGAGTGCAATTTAGCAGTGAAAGACGTTGGTGTGTTTGAATTTGACAAATTTTAACAGTCAAACAGGATTAAGTCACACTGTTCTAGTCACTCTTTATTGGCATTCTCAGGTGCTTCACTGGTTTTTGTGGTATTTAAGGCATTTAGAAAGTGCTTTAGTATCTCATTTAAGAGAGGATCTACAGATGGCAAAGGGCTACAGCTAATATTCAAACGGTGCAATCTTGTGGAAATAAACAAGCCAAAAATAAAAAAAAGTATATATATTAAATCAACATCGATTTGGTATTAATACAATGCTGAAAGAAACAAGTCTACAGTCTACATCTGAAGATTTACAGTAGAGACTTTTTTTCCCCCAAGTTTTTCATTTGAAGTTGAATTCATCAAATGTTTGGATGAGAGGCTGAGTAGTCCTAGGCATCAGCATGGATTGGATGGTGGAAGGTGCCTGACCAATGACTGCTTTGTACACTAGGACAAATGTTTGAACTTGATTCTAGCAGGCATAGGGAGCCAGTGGAAGAAGTGTAGCTGAGGTGTGATCTAGGAGAATCTGAGAAGGCTGAATATCAACCAGCCTGCAGTAACCAGAATGAGCTGCATTGTGAGGTACTGTATGTACTGTAGGGGACACCAGGACTAGCTGTCATCCTTGTTCAAAAAGCAAGACATATTTTTACACTATAGTTTATGCTATGCTATAAGTTAGAAACCTGCCATTCTATTCTATTCTATTCTATTCTATTCTATTCTATTCTATTCTATTCTATTCTATTCCAATGTCAAGCATTGGGATTTGGGAAAACAAATGAAACAAACAAAAAAAAAGTCCTGTGTATATGTAATACACACTGTGTAGTGTGTCATGTGTTTCCCTCGTGTCCATATTTGGTTTGTTTTCTGTCCTCGTTTAGTGTGATTAGTAATATATTCTGTTCAGCTGTGTTTTAGTTATTATCTGTAATTAACCTGTGTATTTACGTTCTTGTCTGTTTAGTTAGTGTGGTCTGGTCTACGTGTTACTCCTGATGTTCCTCTGTGTCTGCCCTGACTTGTCTTGCCCTTTTGGACTGTTTTATTTGAGTTTATCCTCGTCTCCGTGTTCCTCCCTGTAGTGTGCACCGTGACAATGATAATCTGGCAAATAAATAATTTACGGACAGTTGCACACTGTATATAACCGTTGAGTTGTGCATAAAGGATATCATTCAAAAGTTTTCTTTTTCAGGTATGATACTGTGTGTTCATTGAGTTTAATGATGCTCCTTAGGCAGACTTGCACTGCGTCGCAAACTGGTTTAAACTAAAAGATGGAAAACATGTTTTCTCATGCTGAGAGAGCAACACACAGATATGCGTGAGGAAACATCCTATGTCGTATACAAAAATAATTTACAGAGCGACAGAGAGACATACACCTACAGGAACATTGTTGCTGTTTACTGTCAGGGACTATTTTTTCTAGTGGAAGGATGGCATCTGATGGTTTTACTTCAAAAAGTAACATATTAATGCATATTTTTGACTTTAAGAAGTTATAAGTTTTGTTTTATAAAAGAAATAGGGTACTTGAGGACATGCTGTATTGTGAATGCACTCCGCTTTTCATCAAACCTCTTTAGTTGTGACTGAATTCACACCATGACCTCTCGTCCCTTACTTTACATGAATTCAAATGTTCTAATTAATTTAATAAAATTACAACATATAAACACAACAGCATGACAACGTAAAACACTTAAAAAATAACTAAATCTAGTTTAATTCTGAACACAGTTCATTTAAATCTTATTGTTGATACTTGTGTGAATATATGTTATTGTGATTTTATTGTATTAACTTGTTACTCAGCAATTATCCCAAATATGATATTAAAACTTCTTGATTTTGAACAAGTTTGAAACTAGCATAAAAAAAACCACTTCTGGAGAAAACAAGCATTTGTGTCTTTTGTCTCCAAACTTTTACTGGGATATAGTCTTTGTGACATCTACTCTGTCAGACAACAAGCCTGTTCTCTTCTATATAATAGTACTTTTTGGTGTTTGTACTTAACAATATGGTTTATTTTTTCTGGCACTTTTAACAAGGATTTCTGTTGTAACAGCTGACATTGTGTCAAAGGCTTACAATAAAAGCCAGGAGATTTAACAGCAGATTCCGTGCATGCACCTCGTACCGCTTGCGCTGCATGCCGGAAAGCCAGGCTACTTGAGGGATCCATTTATGATGTGTTGACACTTGTATTGAAAATGTCAAAACGGGTTTTATGATGTGCTGTAGCTGCATTTCACACAATTTCAGTCAAGCCATGAACCTTCCATCATAGCGACACAATAGTCCAAACACAACAACAGCCACCACAGAAAATATCAACTTTTGGCCCACATATGGATTTAGGCGCTATGATGGTCTGTATGGTGTGATGGCACAAATTTGTCAAGATGGTGGAGATTTTCCTATATATACTGCACAAGATGTATTTGGACTGCCATCAGTTTTTTTGTTTGTTTTATTTCTTCAAATGTGAGAGTGACAAAGAAATGTATACTGTACCTTGTAAATTGTAAATGCAACTTTCCATGAGAACTGCGGAAAGCGTTCTAAAGTAAATCAGCACAAAACTAACTGCACTTATATCCCTCACAGCCTCATTTTCATTTGTAATTTAATATGCTGTCTACTGAAGCAAAACACATTGTTTACATCCTCTTTTCATGGATGTGCTAATGGAGTTTAATTCTGTTTTGTGTTAATGGAACAGAACGGTACTTACGCAGACACTGTGGGATTTCGCCACGCCACGTGCCGTTCCCTTCACATGTGGCTATTCCAGGAGAGGACAACTGGTATCCTTCAAAGCAGCTGTAGGTAACACTAGAACCCCACTGCAGGTCTGAGCCCTCCACTCGCCCATTGCGGATAGCTGGAGGCTGGCCACACATGATGACTGAAAAACACCACCACAACACAGTTAGACAGTATGCAGTATTCATGAATTGGCTCCCTTTTCATTTTATGGGGTGGAATTTGACTTGGCCAAAGCTCACTGGATCTTCAGTATATTACTGCATTGCAATTTAAAGAAATTCAACACACTCATAATGCAAAAGATTTCCATTAGTCCAGGTTTTGACAATACACATAAATTATAATTAGGGGGGCTAATCCTGTCAAAATTTACTTATATGTGATATGTAGAATACATCTTTAACTGTTGCACATATTTATCAATATTAATAATAATGCAAAAAGCATCAAACTTTCATATACTATCAAAAGAAAATCAACAACATTTGGCATAAATGACAGCATTCTTGAAATGTACTCTCCCACCATTGTCAAAAAAATACATTCATTAAAAATAATTAAATACAGTTTATATAGTTGATGCTTAACAGCAGATTTTTTTTGTCAATATCAACATGTTACAATTAAAAAATTATAATAATGGATTAAGGACTGTTTACATGCAGTAAATGAACGCCATCTCTTGTAAATTCTGCAGTTTTTTAATCACCTTTTTTCCTTCATAAATGGTCCTGAGGTGTGACAAATGAATTTTTTAAAAGTTCCATGTAATCTTCAAATTAATGAGTTCATAAATGCTGCATGGCTAATCATTATGCTATAATTAGAAAAGTGTTTTGTCATACTGCAGGATGTGTCTCAAAATATTTCATGTCAACTATACATATAGTATAGAAATGAAATACAAGCCTCTACAGGTGGATTTTTAAACAGTGATTTTTAATAATGCCCCATGTAGCATTAAAATCTACACTTACAGCAGTGATTCTGAATTTTATTTGACTGTCCTATACATTCAAATTCAAAATCAAATTCCATATTCTGTTTGCTACCTCAGTTCAAACTAAGGGATGGAAGTGAAAGGCATTTTAAAGGCATTCCGAACAGCCGACAGCCCTGATTTCATCACCATCATTAATATTGACTGAAGATGTGTCCAAACGCAACACCTCCTTCTTTCACTTGTTCAGACGCGGAAAAGGAATATCTGAAAGATGCTAACAAGGGGCTTAGAGTTATTTATTTTTTTTCCATGATTATTATGTTCCATTTGCTAACGGGAGGAAGCGATGATTAAATGGGATTACATCCTTAAAATCACTCTGAATTTCAAGCATCTATTGCATTTCTTCCTGCGTCCGAAAACATGTATCTGATATTTTCTATAAATGATCGTGACTGACTCTGAGTTGTCTGCATTGCACCACTCGCTAATTTCATTCTGACATCTGATAACATAGATCCTACAGATTTCATGGCAACGTCTCCTTGGAGTTCATAAGTGAATAATCTCACTTGCCAGGCAAGTCAAAAAACCAAAGATCAAAAACATCTGAAAGGCTTTTGATGTTGAGATGCTAAGAACTCCACAATATTAGTATATCTTTTAAAAGCTCTCATGATGCTGTTTTGCAGAGTGACAGGAAATGCTGCCCTCTCTGCCTGTATAAAGAGAATCGTGGAGAACTATACTTCCTTGTACATTTGGAAGTTGAGCTTACCTCTGCAGCTTGGTTTGGTCTGATTCCAAGTGCCGTCTTTGCTGCAGCGTAGAGTAGATGAACCAAAGGGCTCCATCACATATCCAGGGTTACAGCGATAGTGGACGGTTTTGTTAAATATGAACTCATTTCCAATGTAAATTCCATTGCCAATTGGACCAGGATCCCCACAGCTGATAACTGCAAAGCGAGAGAACAAGCTAGACTTTAATTAAAAATGTTTTAATAAAACAGAGATTGTAGTTGGAAATGTATTATTTATAATAAAAATAAGCAATTTCTAGACAACCGAATGCAATGAATTGAACATATATGTTTTTTGTTCACATCAATCTGCACTCCATACAACTTCATAAGCATTTTTGGGTTTGTATTATTTTCACCTTAATGTAGTTCCAAAGTTGGGAATGCTTACAAATTGCCTTTATTTAACGTACTTTGTTTTAAATTTCTTTTACATTAACAAGAACGATCAGAATGTCTCCATGGTTTGTTCCATCCACCTTTTGTTTTAATGAAAGCACCAATAGAGCTCCACAAATGTGTGTAAAACCTGATGATCATGTTCATCCAGTATGATTTGAGACCATTTTGTGCTTCAGTGGAATCAAAACCATCTGACCTTTTCATAGAGCATGATTAATGTCACAAAGAATCTTGAATATGTTAACTTGTCTTTGTTTTGAATTTGTTTGCTTTATTCAGGCCTAAATAATATTTTACATATCAGACTTTCATTGTGGTATCAGATTTTGGACCCCATTGTTTATTTTCCCATTACTGACTATTGCACGAAAAAAAATCACACAGCTAAAACTTTATGGAATGATGAAGATTCCTTCTGTTGCCCCATCCCCCCCAACATTTTTTTTTTAATTAAGAAGTTAAACTTTAATTGATGCATTGAATCCGAGTTAACAGCGGTGGATTACGTGACTTGTGGCAGAACTACACAAACAATTAGCGATAATCAAAGAGAGGAAAGGTTGTGGTTCTAACCGATGCAATCTGGTGCTGAGCCGGTCCAGGTGCCATTAGTGGTGCAATGGCGAGTGGTGAGGCCAGAGGTCTTGTAGCCCTCCCAGCAGGCGTACATCACTGAGCTAGGAAACAGCATGCCGTCACTGAAAACGATCCTGGCGTAGGCCGGCGTTCCAGGGTTTCCACAGGATACAGCTGGGAAGGCAATCAAAGACCAAAGAAGTTAAAAAGAGAATGTGAGGAGTAAAAGATCGCAGCTCTGCGGGACTGAAAACGCAATGGAGAGAAAAGAGCTTCTGTGAAACATATCTAAGGGCTAGCACCACAAGCAAAACACTTCCAATTACACCACAAGCACTGTGTTTTACAGCCTGCAGTTTTGTTGGCAAGGTAGATGAACTTCAATTTCCAATTAGTTGGAGCTTTTGACGAGTTTTATTTATTTATTTTTTTCCCTCATACTTTGAAGTGGCATTTTCAGATAAGGGAAGTAAAGATCATACGCTCCAATGTGGTTAATTAGAGTTTGAATTCTAATAGCACAGACATGCTTGACAGCCATAAATTGGTTGGGTGTCCATACGACAGTTTTCACCAGTGCTTTTCTAAATTATGGCGACTCACGTGCAACAGCTAATAATATTTAAATTATATATTTTGACTGCTATTGTGGAAACAAAGAACAAGAAATTAAGAGTGTTCTGCAGTGTTGTTAGCAGGCTAGAGCAACTTAGTTCCAACTTTATTTATTTATTTTTTGGTACCTTCAAATAGTAATAAATAGAATTCAGATTTATTGGAAATTAAAAAGCTGCCCAGTGGTGCATGATAATAACCTTACATCGGGTTTCCATACTGCACAGCTTTAACTAATGCTTTATAAATTATTATGAACAAAGCGCAAAAAATAATTATATATAAATTACTAATTTTCATTTCTATTGAAGAAACAAGAATTTAAGAGTGTCGTTTATGCGGAATTCGTGCTCTGCATTTAACCCATCCAACGTGCACACACACAGCAGTGAACACACACACACCGTGAACACACACCCGGAGCAGTGGGCAGCCATTTATGCTGCAGCGCCCGGGGAGCAGTTGGGGGTTCGGTGCCTTGCTCAAGGGCATCTCAGTCGTGGTATTGAGGGTGGAGAGAGCGCTGAACATTCACTCCCCCCACCTACAATCCCTGCCGGCCCGAGACTCGAACCCGCAACCTTTGGATTACGAGTCCGACTCTCTAACCATTAGGCCACGACTTCCCCACGTATTCAAGAGAATAGTGAAGATCAACTGGTTGTTGGTTAAGCTATAGTTAAGAAATCATTATGATACTAAAAACTTCTACAATTTCCTTTGAAGTTTTACCCTCTCTGGGTTATTTTAATCAGCAGAAATTTAGTTGAAATAGTTGGAGACATAAACGACTCACTTAATCTTTATTATCATCAAGTTTGTAGCTGTAATTTGGCCCTCATATCCTCTTGGATTAAATAATATACAATTTAAGTAAATAGAGAAAAACTGGACCAATTAAGAGTTAATTGGATCGCAGTGGAAGGCTGCTGTAAACAGATATAGTTCCAAACTTTAAGTCATAATTTGTAAGTGGCAAAAGGCTTGTGTTTTATTTCTAGTATCTGGAAAGTAATTTCTGTATCCTTAAAAAGCTCACCGTTGAGTTACCCCCCACAGCGATCTGTCTCAGCCATGTGTTAAAGCCCTTATTTAATTATGAATGTGTCCTGAATAATGTATATTATCGATCTATTTTATGCAACCCCATCGTACTGTCTGTAGCAGAAAACAAACAAATAAATTAGGGATAAAACACATTAAGCTACTGGGCACATTGTTGTTGTCCTCTAATAATATGGTATAAATACTTCCTGGGGTGATTCCGACTTCTAGCTTCCAGGAGGTTTATGTGCTGAGCGCTGTTATTATTTTGTTTTCATTTGAGAATAAAATTACAGATTGAGATACACAGTGGACCTGTGCAATGAAACTGATGAATGCATAGGTGTTGGTTAATTAGATAGAAAATTTGATTAGTTGATTTCCATTAAACTAAATATAAATTATACATAAACTAATTTGTATAAAATTTGCTAACAGAGTCAGGCAAGAGTGGGTGATCAAAAACACATACAGGGACTGCATTTGGGAAATATGGAGGAAAACGACAAAGAACATGAATATGTACAATCCCCTCTCGATACATATATTGTTTCTTCTGGGCATTAAATAATGGTGCATATAAAACTGACTACCACAAACATTGGTAAATCACTTTACATGACTCATTTAAATACTCTCCTCCCATAAATTTTGAAATTGAACATTTACATTTATTCATTTAGCTGACGCTTTTATCCAAAGCGACTTACAATTGCTATATATGTCAGAGGTCGCACGCGTCTGGAGCAACTAGGGGTTAAGTGTCTTGCTCAGGAACACATTGGTGTCTCACAGTGGATTCGAACCCGGGTCTCTCACACCAAAGGCATGTGTCTTATCCACTGCGCCATCACCACCCCCAATTGAAGGGGAAAGTCCTATGTATATGCAATAAGGTCAGTCGCAAAACTACCATTTTATTGATTTTAAACTCTCAGTTTAGTTTCTCTTAACAAGGAAGCCAATTGAACTTTTTCAATAACAATAAAACAAAAACCTTTGCTCAGACTCTGAATCATGTTAAAACATCCTGTATTTCCATTAGCAGTTAGCTAGAGCAGGCTATTCACAAATCCTTATTAAAGCAATGTATCATTACACACTATGCTAATGACAGGCCTTTTGTGTGGCTCCACTAACCAGAGTCATTGAGTTAACTGGCAATTACCGATTTTAGGCCAGTTAGCATCAAAAGATCAATTTTACACTAATTACAGTGTACAATTCAGGAAAAGAGTGAGCAGAGCAGGTTAAGTGAGGTTCAGAAACAAAGAGAACATGTTGTAATTTGAGCCTGCTTTAGGTTCTAAGAATATATTTAAAGCTTTTTAAAGGCACAAGCTAAAAACCCCTAGTCTCTCAAGCATACATTTTTCTCATTAGGCCGTTGCCTGTACTGAATCACAGTTTGCTCGGAGGAATGCTTGCCTTTCTGATCTAATTAAGCTCAAGTGCAAAGCAAAATCCTGGTGAATTTCGCCTTGTGTGTCTCTCTACAGGTATCTGTGACCCTCACCTTCACACACGGGCTGGGTTCCACTCCAGGACCCGTTCTGCAGACATGTGCGCTCAGAAGATCCGATCAGCGTGAAGCCCGCTTCGCACGTGAACCGTAGGTGGCTTTTATGCCTGAACTCCTCCCCAAGACGAGAACCGTGAGGAGGAATTCCCGGATCGCCACAGAATCCCGGATTATCACCTACAATTTGGACAAAAACATGACTCTCATTGACCCACCTTCCCAGCAGCCTCGGTTCCAGAAATGTTTTTCTCCACAGGGATTTCAAACAATTGCTAAACAAACATTTACGAAGCAGGCCAAAAAGAGAGAAAAAACATTATACTTACATTTGATTCAAAGCAACAACTAATATGAAAATTATACCAAACTTTGAATTTTATTCACATAATCGCCATGAATGACAATTAAATAAAAAGACCAGTGTTGGGTAAATTACAAAGAAAAAGTAATCCACTACAAATTCTTTAAAATTGTAATTTGATTACATTACTGATTACTGTATTTAAAAAGTAATCAGATTACTAATTACTTTACTTTCAAGTGACTTTCACGTTTACTTTACTTATTTTAAGTTATCAAACCTAAACAATACACTACAAATAGTTATTTCATTAATTTCATATTAACTGAAAAAAATACAAAATACGTATACCCTGATTCACTCCCAATTCAACAAAACTTTTCTTTCTTTTTTTGGTTTTGTAAAATAAAGAAAACAAATAAGGTGCACTTTTTGCATTCTCAGTCTCTGTGAATATCTTCCTGAAACGAGTCACTAGAATGAACGAAAATGACATGAGAAATACAGTGTATCTAAAGAAAGCTTGAAGTGTCTATTATTAAATATTAAAATGAATTAAAATGTCGAAAACAAATATTCTCTGATAAAATAATCCGTATGAAACCAATGCGAGGTCTTTCCCGTCTGAGCTCATCTATAATGTGATTGTCACGAATCTGGTCCATGCTCTCCCTGTCAACCACCACTAGAGGTCACCCGTTCACCACAGTGACTTTTACACTCACAGCACATTGGACTCCATTTCCCACAATCCATTGCACAGATCACAGCTGTCACCATTCACACATCACACACACCTGATCACCATTTTCCAATCACCACCACACACCATATAAGCCTGGGACTTGCTCTTGCTCAGGGCCGAGTATTGTTAGCGTTTATCACTCCCCAAGCGATAGCAACTTTACAGAGCCATAGCCTTAGCCTTGCCTTGTTTTCCTGCCGTGTCTGACCCTGCCTGTGTTTACTGGATTTACCCTTAGCCTCTGCCGTTTGGACTCTGTTCGCTCCCCGTTTGGATTATTGCTCTCGACTCTGGATTATCTCTCTGCCTTGCCCCTTTGGATACTGTTCGCTGATCGTTGACCCACGCTTGCTCCACGGTTTGCTCTGTCTTGTCCATGCCATACCTGTTTGCCGATCTCTGACCCTGCCTGTTTACTGACCATGTTTTATAATAAAGCCTTGCATATGGATCCGCACGTCTCACGTCTCGTCAGCCCCGTAACAGAATACTCGGCCACACAAGGATCCAGCGGCTTTTCAAGAGAACATTGGCCAGGTATGGACTCTGCACGGCTGTTATTAACCCTCGAGCAGGGCTCGCGACCGCTCGAGGATTATATTCAGGAGTATTTAGACCTTGCCTATTTTTCTGATCTGCCGGACTACGCACTCATAGATTTTTTCTGTGAGGGCATTAATCAGCCGCTCAAGACTCAGTTAATCCGCGAGGGTCCCCGTTCATCTCTCAGTCAATTTATGGACTATGCCTTGCTGTGTGTGGGCTCTCCGTTCACTGTGGGTGTTGCGGAGGAATGCAACACCGCACTCACTCACAAAATGGCGGCAACAACAACACCCCTTCACGTCGTCACTGCCAAGCCAGAGTCTGCTCACGTCATGCCTGCCAAGCCAGAGTCTGCTCACGTCGTCGCTGTCAAGCCAGAGTCTGCTCACGTCGTCGCTGTCAAGCCAGAGTCTGCTCACGTCGTCGCTGTCAAGCCAGAGTCTGCTCACGTCGTCGCTGTCAAGCCAGAGTCTGCTCACGTCGTCGCTGTCAAGCCAGAGTCTGCTCACGTCGTCGCTGTCAAGCCAGAGTCTGCTCACGTCGTCGCTGTCAAGCCAGAGTCACACCACGTCTCCGCTGTCAAGCCAGAGTCACACCACGTCACAGTGCTCCAGCCAGAGTCTGTCACACCCAAGGATTCAAGGTCGGTCCTTCGAGTTCTGATATCCAGTGTGATGGACCCACCACTGATGTCAGTGCGAGTAGCTGGCATTCCCAGGGCCTCAACCCTGTCTGTTACAGAGACTGTTCCCCTGACCTCAGTACTTCCCGTTATGGCGGTTGCCATTTTGAGTGTGTGGGCTGCACACTGTGCTCCTGAGGCCTCTCCTGTCCACGAGTCTGCTCCAGTGCCTCCAGAGGTGGCGGCTTCCGCTGCAGAACCTCCCGAAGTGGTGGCACCCGTCCCTGAACTCGCTGTCTGCCCTGTCACGGCCACGGAGGCCGTTCCTGACCTCACGGTCTGCCCTGTCACGGCCATGGAGGCTGTTCCTGAACTCACGGTCTGCCTTGTCATGGCCACGGAGGCCGTTCCTCACCTCATGGTCTGCCCTGTCATGGCCATGGAGGCTGTTCCTGAACTTACGGTCTGCCCTGTCACGGCCACGGAGGCCGTTCTTGAACTCACTGTCTGCCCTGTCACGGCCATGGAGGCCGTTCCTGAACTCACTGTCTGCCCTGTCACGGCCATGGAGGCCGTTCCTGAACTCACTGTCTGCCCTGTCACGGTCATGAAGGCCGCCCCTGAACTCACTGTCTGTCCTGTCACGGCCAAAGAGGCCGTCTGTGAGCTCACGCCCTGTCCTGTCACGGCCAAGGAGGCCGTCTGTGAACTCTCGCCCTGTCCTGTCACGGCTAAAAACGCAGTCTATGAATCCTCGTCCTGCCCTGCCACGCCCCCTGAGATCATGAATGCTCTCCCTGTATTGTCTGTCTCTGCTCTCCCTGTGTTGTCTGTCTCTGTTTCCCCCAGATCTCAGACTCTGCCATGGTTTCCTGCCCAGTCTGCTTCCTGGCGAGGGTCTTCTGCTCAGGTCTGGTGGTCCTCTGCCCCGCCATGGTGGTCTTCTGCTCGGGTCTGGTGGTCATCTGCTCCGCCGTGGTGGTCTTCTACTCCGGTCTGGTGGGCTCCTGGTCCGTCTACTCCGCCCTGGTGGGCTCTTGCTCGGGTTTGGTGGTCTTCTGCTCGGGTCTGGTGGGCTCCTGGTCCGTCTGCTCCGCCCTGGTGGGCTCTTGCTCTGTCCTGGTCTCCGGTTCCGGCTGGATGTCTTGCTCTGCCCCAATCCCCGGTCTTCCCACTTCCTCAAGGACCTGGCCCTCCATCCCTCCCCCTGTTCCGCCTCCGCTCCACCGCCCTCCTGGATTGTGTAGGAGCGTCTGGAAGCCGCTCCTTGGGGGGGGGCTATGTCACGAATCTGGTCCATGCTCTCCCTGTCAACCACCACTAGAGGTCACCCGTTCACCACAGTGACTTTTACACTCACAGCACATTGGACTCCATTTCCCACAATCCATTGCACAGATCACAGCTGTCACCATTCACACATCACACACACCTGATCACCATTTTCCAATCACCACCACACACCATATAAGCCTGGGACTTGCTCTTGCTCAGGGCCGAGTATTGTTAGCGTTTATCACTCCCCAAGCGATAGCAACTTTACAGAGCCATAGCCTTAGCCTTGCCTTGTTTTCCTGCCGTGTCTGACCCTGCCTGTGTTTACTGGATTTACCCTTAGCCTCTGCCGTTTGGACTCTGTTCGCTCCCCGTTTGGATTATTGCTCTCGACTCTGGATTATCTCTCTGCCTTGCCCCTTTGGATACTGTTCGCTGATCGTTGACCCACGCTTGCTCCACGGTTTGCTCTGTCTTGTCCATGCCATACCTGTTTGCCGATCTCTGACCCTGCCTGTTTACTGACCATGTTTTATAATAAAGCCTTGCATATGGATCCGCACGTCTCACGTCTCGTCAGCCCCGTAACAGTGATCATGCCCATGCACATCGCACGCTATAAGATAATCATCCACGCGAAACCAAGCTTGAGACGCGCAAACATGTAAATGCTCATGTCACCTCTGTCGAAAGGTTCAAGTTCATCTCGGGTACTTTTCATTTTTGGAAGAAGATTCGCTGTGAGGAATAAGCCTTGAATTGCGATGCCGATGCGGTTTAATCCAGCGGTTGATCTCATTCTGATGAGTCATTTATTTTTTACTTTATTAGTGTTACTGTGACAAACTTTTACACATTCACTTGTTGAACTTTTCCCAAACTATAATGCCAGACTAAAATATGTCGAGTGTAACATTTTTAAACATGATAGGCAATCTTTCATTGCATCTAAATGTTGTAGGACTCTCATTTTAGCTCGCATTCTCCTGTGATTTATTAAAGGGCATACTGACGCGCAAAACATGATTTTTACTTTATATTTTTTCAACACTGCATTTGTAACTTAATGTAATTTTATTGACGTAAGTAACTGTAATCAAATTACATAAATTTAAAATGTAACTCATTACTTTACTGCGTTTACAGAGTTATACCCAACTCTGAAAAAGACGCTAACATATAAGACAATTGACTCCTTTTATAGCAATATTACATTATGGCCTGGTTTCACAGACAGGGCTTAGACTAGATTCAGTTTAAGTCATTTTAATAAACGTGCCTTAGAAAAAACATTACTAGTGTGCATTTTGAGACAAAATAAATGCATTGATATATTTTAAGATCAGTCAGAGCAAGTTTCTTTCAGTTGAAACAGCTCAGATTTTGATTTTAAATTCAACCCAAATATTAGAGTGTGTGCAGCGCAACCTGGGAGAGTAACGTTAGCCTGATGCCAGCTGTGCACAAAGGCTGTTTCTATAAAGTGGGGCTATTCCAACTTTGCAAGGACAGTCTGGCACTTCTGACTCACAGCCTGTAAGTGCATTTTCTTATTTAAAGAATTTGCCACCGACGATTCAAACACGAGTATTGAGCAGTGTTGAGTAGCGCTTGTTGTTTGTCGCTTCTCCGATCACAAATGCGGACATAGTAATGTTTACATACATACAACGCGACACGTAAAAAGACAGTATAAGTCATTATCATCAATAATTACTGTGTGTCCCCACTAGATGCAACAAACGCCTCATTTATAATGGGTTTTATTGTTTTTGTGTCATCTCGCCGGGACACGGCATCACAATACGGTGAGGGGCATTTCCATCTCACGCTTGAGGTATACGGCCAATCACAACGTACTGGATAGCTGGCCAGTCAGAGCACACCTCGCTTTTCAGAATGATGAGCTTTGTAAAAATCGGCACGTTTCAGAAAGGCGAAGCATAGTGGAGCAACAATAATGTACATTTTTGTATGTACAAATAATGTGTTTTTTTAACTTTAAACCGCATAAATACATTGGATTACCCCACATACACAAAGTAATGTTCATTTTAGCAACATCATATGACCCCTTTAATACATGTTTAAAATCAAAGGTTGTATCTGTTAACATTAGTTAATGCACCGTGAACTAACATTAACAAAATTAAGAATATCGTTTTAATTGATTAGCCTTAAAGAAAAAATAATAAATGCTGTATATTGCTCATTGTTAGTTCACATTAGCTAATGCTTTCACTTACATTAACTAATGGGACCTTATTGTAAAGTGTTAAGCCCCGTTCACACCAAGAACGATATCTATAAAGATAACGATATTAGCGCCCACACCAGCGGACAATATCGTCTGTTTATTCTCAGCGCATGCTAGTCTGCCGCTTTAAATTCTCAAGCTTGTTATAGCAGGAAGGATTCTGATTGGCTATCAATGTTTTAATCGTGATTCCAACTATATCCTTTCTCTTTGCCTTTATCGTTATAGCTGCTATTCTTTAATATTGAGAACAATTTTTAGAACTATATTTTTATCCTTATCTTTATAATAATCTTGCTTGGTGTGAATAGTCCTTTACTCACATATATATAATTTAAAATTATTTATGGGTGTCACTGAGATTTTTTGGGGCAGTTTCTGTTTTTCTGACTTCTCTGATTTGTGGATTCTTTCTTCAACAGGAATTTGGAAATCAGTTTCATAGCTCATGCTAAAATCATTTTTTTCTATGAATGAAATGAATGTGTGTTTTTCTGACCAAACTGCCGTGCTCTAGTCCAGGGCAGTCTGGTCTACGTTATTATTTTATAAACGCATCACATAAACATGTAATGCCAGAGAGCCGCGTGACATGCACATAATCTGGACTTTGAGGAAACAACACTTTGTCTGCGCTGATGTCAACAGCAGTTACTGTTTAAACTTTAAGATCTGTCTGAGCTCAGACAGACATTTAAGTCTGAAGTAAGCTGAACCGCTCACACAGAGGCTTAAAGATCAGCCGGCTGGTCTGCAGTCTCCCGCCCTGAGGCTCTGCCACCTGCTGATGTATGTACCTGAGCAGTAGGGTGGCGAGCCGCTCCACCGGCCATCCTCCAGACACTGGCGCGTGGCGTTCCCCACCAGAGTTCGGCCCAGGCTGCAGGAGTAATGGACCACGGCTCTGTTGGTGAACTTCTGGCCTGACATGACAGCAAACGGCGGTGTGCCGGGATCACCGCAGGTTATTGCTATGGGGGGGCAGAAGAAAGCAGACAGAAGATCTCCTATAAGATACTTCAAAATTGCTAAAACTTCAGTGTTCTTTTGCATATTATTAAAAAAAAAGTTGTTACTCTGCCGCATTGCCTCAAAATTGATGCGGTACATCTATGCAGTGTTATTTTAAAGTGTCTTTGTTACATGTTACATGTACTTACTATTATAATAAAAATAAATTATGCATAATTACATGCAAGTAACCCTAAGCCAAACCCTTATCCTAACCATAGAGTAAGTACATGTAGTTAATTAATATTACTCAGTACTTAAATGTATAATTGCACTGTAACAAGGACACCTAAAAATAAAGTGTAACACAGTGTTTTTTTTTTTTTTTTTCAATTATCATGGAAACAGTGGTGGTTTAGATACAACTCACTTACAGTCATATTTAATTTTAAAGCCTTAATAGGGATGTGCAAAACTACATATTTTCAAAATTGACTGACGGCCTGGTTACCCTGTTTTACAGTATACTGCATATTATTTTTTAATGGCAAGTGTGAACAACAGGCATAAGCTACACTGTTGTCACATGACCTAACCTTTGAGGCCTGTTTAATTCAAGCAAGCGGTTTCAAGTCAAAACCTTGGAAATTAATATGGTTCGTTTGCACTTAATTCCTTTTTTTTGTGTAAAACTATAATTTGGCTGATCAAATAGCCAAGGAGATGGTAAAATCACAGCTGATATTCGTTCTTGTTCATCCATCACAGTGAAAACTTAAAATTAATGGTCAAGTCAACCACACTGCATTGCAGGATAAATTCAGAGCACTGCTTATAAACTATATACAGCAGAAAGAGTAAATGCAGTATGGTATTATACTGTTTCTTCAAACATACACTCTTAAAAATAAAGGTGCTTCACGATGCTATAGAAGAACCTTTTTGTCTAAATGGTTCCATAAAGAACCTTTAACATCTGAAGAGCCTTTCTGTTTCACAAAAGGTTCTTTGTGGTGAAAGAAGGTTCTTCAGATTATAAAAAGGTAAGAAAGAGATGGTTTTTTAAAGAACCTTTGAGTGAATGGTTCTTTGTGGAACCAAAAACGGTTCTTCTATGACATCGCTGTGAAGAACCTTTTAAGCACCTTTATTTTATTTTATATAGAGTATAGCCACATCCAGACGCCAATCAGGCATGTTCCTAAGAGGCAATCACATAGGCTGCTTGCATTTAAACAGCTAGGGGGAAAAAAAGTAAGAGTTGTGAGATGTTGAACTATTTTTAAATTGACACATTTAATATACAATGTGTCAAGTTATAAATACACTTAAAAATACAATACTCACAGCAAGACATGCTGGTGGAAAAAACAAAAAAAAGATGTGAGACAATGGCAAAAGATGTCTGTCTGCATGTGTATACTGACCAACTATTTCAAGAACATTTCAAGAACATTTTGACAGTTCAGTAATTGTCTTGTTTACAAAAGTCTTGTCTTTGTTACAAAAGTGGTCCTTTATGGCTGTAGTAGTGGAGGTTTTAAAGCGATGAATTTAGAAATGCAACTTCTAAGAGATGACTTCAGTGTGCTGACAGTTCAACAGTTATTGTTACTTTTAACATTGTAAAGCACACTGTCGGAATGCTAAATCTCTAAAATGATTCCCTTTAGTGCACAAGTGTTAAAAATATTAATAATAATAAAACAAAGATAAACAGAAATAGTACTGACAATAGACAATAAACTGAAGATTGTCTCTTTTTTTAAAGCAAAGATACCTAAATATCGTAGTACCTTGTGTCAGACTTATAGGATATGAGTAATTTTTTATTCAATTGGCAAAAATATTCTCAGAAAAAAAGGTCTCAATAATCTTGTAGAATAATCTTGTATAATCAACGAATTGAGCTTGTTTTAAGAATGTTGGATACTACTGGAAACAAGAATCGTAATTCTAATTCAGAAAATGTTTTTTGAAGCATTCCATCACATGTATACAACAGCAAAGACATTTTTGGCACTGTATGAATCTCTGGACGAGTGTGTATTGGACGGAATACGAGGCTATCACTCACCAAGGCACTTAGGAAGTGATCTGTCCCAGAAGCCATTTGACTGGCAGGTGAGGACGGAGGAGCCGAGCAGATAGAAGCCTCTCTTGCAGTGATACATCACAGTGTTTCTGTAGTTGAAGCTCTCAGGGTAGCGCTGTTGAGAGTGACGAATGGTGTTCTCCACAAAGCCTGGATCAGAGCAGTTTACCACTGCAAGATAAAAACAGCCAGATGCTTAATGTCTGACAGGGAAGCAAGAGTGAGGAAAGACAGAAGAAATCAATGGAGGAGACTGAACAGCAGGATCGTTGGTGCAGCCTCTGGAGCAATTTCAATCAACTCCAAACCATAAATCGCTCTTGAAGATATGGATTATGAGAGGGTGAATTGTGCTTCTTCAGAACTTATTTTGCCTTTTATCTGTGCACTTCCTCAAGTCAAGGGTCTTCTGTTTTCCCGTGCATACCTAGAACATGTCATGCATGCATTCTGATCTAAAGTTGAAATATCTGTCGACGCAGTGAACATTATTCTACACATGTAGCTGATTCTTTTTATGCTGTAGTGACAGATTTTGACAGATGTGGTCATATTACATTTTTCTGTACTCAAACCGGGAACATGCTGTTCTTGGCATGCTGTGTCAACCATGCAGTTACAAATTCAGTTACTGCCCGTCGCAATTTAACAAAAAAAAAAAAAGATAGAAGTTGACGCCATGTCCAGGGGAAACAAACCAGACTGCCTTGCCTTGGTGGCAGCTGTCAATGTCGCGGCACTCAATTAAGCCCCCTGGGAGAAGAAAAGTGGGTGGACAAGCAGCTAAAAAGTTGATAATTGGCACCTGTTATTGGCGTGTTGTTTTTCTTTGTGAGACATCATGATTTGATTTGAGTGTATCTTGAAAATAAATATCTTATCATAGCAGCTTAGTATAAGAATGAGGCATATAATTGTGATATGGTTGACAGTTGTAAAACAATAATAATATCTTGTTAGAATTCAGTTTTTTTGTATTGTTTTTGACAACTCGTCTTTTTTACAAATAAATATGACAATTCTACTTGTTTTTTTTTTATTTGTGTTATTTTTTTTAATTATATATAACAATTCTAGGCTTCTCTTAACAGTTCTGCTTTTAGTGAAATTGTATGACAGTTTTATCTTTTTAAACAACTGTATATTAGAATTCTTCTTTTTTCATTTGTATATTGCAATTCTGCTTTTTAGGTCACACTTTATTTTAAGGTTCAGTTTTTGCTATTAACAAACCATTAACTACGACTTTTGCCTCGAGTAGGGCTGCACGATATATTGCATGCGATTGTCGTGCGCATCTCGTCAGTAAAGCCGGTTCTGTGATTATTAATAAATCTCCATCACCTGTTTTCAAATGGAGCACAGAGCCGTAGTTCACCGACACGCGATCGCCTGCGATATTGAACGTGATATTACGTAGTTTTGTTTCAGGTTTCTGGGTGCCATGTGCTCTCATGTCAATTGTCTTGACCCCACCCAGACAGCAAGCAGTGTTGGCCCAGATCCGGCCCACATCTGGCCCGCATGGATTTCACACGGGCCAGATGTGGGCCGGATCTGGGCCAACACTATATTACTGTCTTTGCACCCATCTTGTTTCCTGATTATTGGTTAATTTGCCCCACCTATGTTATGTCGTTACCATCCTTATTTGCTCCCTTTATAATCTCCTTGTGTTTGCAGTCCCGTGCGAGTTCGTTGTTGTATGTTGTGTGTGCCTGGTGTCCTGCCTTATCCTGCCTGGCCAGTCTGTTTTCCCCTACGGGATAGTTTTTGTTTGTTTATTTTATTTTTGTGTTAATAAAGGCCTTTTTTTCCTCCTGCACTTGAGTCCTCGCTCTCCTCCCTTCACCCACAGATGACTTGACTTGACCTGACAATATCAACCTCGACAAGTTAATGATACAAGAATAGACATGAAATGCTTATTTTAATTCTTTCAAGTAACTACATAAATTATTCTGGTCACACTTTTGATTAGGGTTTAATTCTCACTATTAACTAACTATCAACTATGACTTCTGCCTCAATATATTACTGCTTATTAATACTTAGTAAAGTAGGTGTTAAGTTAAGAATTGGGTAGGATTAAGGATTTCGAATAAGGTCTTGCAGAATAAGACATTAATATGTGCTTTTTAAGTAATAATAAACAGCCAATATTCTAGTAATATTCATGCTAATAACCAACTAGTTAAGAGTGAAAATTGGACACTAAATTGTTACCAATATTCTTATGGACTCACCAAAGTATTTAAAGTGAGTGGAGTACATAAAAAAGCATGCATTTTATGGTTATATTTTAAATTTTGATGTTAAATCCACTATTGTATTGTATTGCATTGTATTGTGTATTAATGCTCTACAGTTTATACACAGTATTAAGTTCAATTACATAAGTAACTGTCATTAAATTACAGAAAAAATAAGAATAATCCCTTACTTTAATTTTTCAAGAGAAACGAATTACTTAGTAACTAGATTCACCCAACACTGATGCAGAATATGTATTTTATATGTACTAATAAACAGCCAGTATGTTAATAATAGGCATGCTACTAAGCAATTAGTTAATAGTGAGAATTGGCCCCTATACAAAACTTTTACCCTTTTGTGTGTGTGTGTTCGTGTATGTCAATTATACTTTTAAGTTATATATAACAGTTCTACATTTTTCAATTATGTGTAAAAAAATATATTTTCAATTCTATTTTATTCTAATTAAAATTGTGTGTATTAACATTTCTATTTTTGTGTAATTGTTTATGCTTGTTTTTCCTCTAACTGTGTTAGAATTCTACCGTTTCATGAATATATGATCATGTGTAATATTCTACACACAATTTATGCATGCCTACCCTTTTTTCACAACTAGATAATAATAAGCTTACAATTTTACCAATAATAAATGTCCTTTTTTCTACTAGTGTAATATATGCACACATGGTTTAGTCAAAACTATTAAACTGGCCATAAAAAAAAAAAAAAAGTTATTTTTTAGTTTCTAAATACCAGCAAAAACATAAAGCTCACATCAATTCAATGTTGGACTTGTTTCATGGAAAAATGTATCCGCACAGAGGAATGTCAGCCATTCTCCCTGCTGAGTGCTTCGTCTCTGCGCTCTGGCTGAGCCTGTGGGGAATTGTCCATCTTAGAAGCATTGACCTACCTCCATTTTCCATCACGATTCAATTTCACCAGGCCACCATCAACAACTTCCTTCGCACATTAATTAATCATTAAAGTGACAAGATGTGCACAGTTACTCCTACTTAATGTCAGAAAGCATCCCACAATGTCACACGGGTTGATGCAGACCCATTTGACTTTCAAATCGACACTTCAAGATGGGAAATGACACACAGATAATTATTTGCACATTGCTTTTTGTCATTCACTGGCTGACTCAGACTGCTGAGCACAGATGCTGGTTTCGCTCTGTTAATGCTAAGCCCATGAGCTGTGGGTGTTAAACAGCCTCACTAAGGAGCTTCTCGCATAACAAGACGGTGTTCAAGGCTGCGTCTCCACTGAGATTCTCAACAAGGGACAAGCTGCCTGGAAGCATTTGAGATACAGTAAAATCGTGTTTATTGAAAGGTTCATACCCTTGCACACAGGAAGAGGGTTGCTCCACTGTCCGTTCATGCGACACTGCGCTCTGGATGCACCGTGCAACAAATACCCTGTGTTGCAGGTGAAGTTGACCACGTCGTTGAGATTAAACTCGCTGCTGTTTGTCCGACCATTTGCAGGGTTTCCAGGATGGCCGCAGGTTATGGCTGTTAAGAAAGGGAGAATAGTCAATCACTTGCTTTTTGAAGCGGCTTACAGGGCTTGTGCATATGTTGAAGTTAAAATGTTTTAAATAAAAAATATGGCTGTAACTTTTTTACAAAAATAATAAATAAAAAAACTACAATAAAAATAATAATATCAATAAAAGGAAAGAAAAACAAGACTTCTAAAGACACTTTTTTAAATTAATGCTTTCTTCTGCAAATAATCTGATGTCTTATAATTAATCAATATCACCAGATATCAAATTAATAACTCAAATTAACTGTAGAAATAAATAACAATTTATACAAATACTAAATCTATCCAACCCAGCATACTGAAATTAAGCAGTATACATTAGAGCAAGTCTGAACTGCTTGTTGTATCGACAAAAAAATGTAAAATGCATTATTGCTCATCGATATATTAAAAGTTGTTATTTAGTACATCCTATTTTAACTGCATTTATACAGTATACTAAATGTAAAGCAATATATAGCAAATCTCAGCTGTGTTTGTTGATATTGACACAAAAATATCAACTGTATTAAGTCACAGCTTTCTATATAAAGCTGGAAATATAGTATATCTCAACTACCTGATTTTTTTCTTTTTTACTAACCTTAACTATTCAACTGCTTGATTGCTTGTATCACCAAAATAAATAAATAAATACACACACACACACACACACACACACACACATATATATATATATATATATAAAATAATAATAATACAAATAAATAAATAATATCTCCCAGATATTAATATATAAACATTATAAACATTAAAATTATGATTTTCTGTAAAGCTGCTTTAAAACAATATTGTGAAAAGCACTATTAAAATTAATGACTTGACTTAATTTAATTATTATATAAAAGACATAAGTAATTAATCTAACATAGATCATCTAAAACTAGACATTTTAATCATCTGACAGACCTACTAAGAACTGATTCATAAAAAAATAAAATAAAGTCACACTTTATTTTAAGGTCCAGTTCTCACTATTAACTAACCATTAACTACAACTTTTTTTTTTTTACTTTTATAAATAGTTAGTAAGGAGGTTGTTAAATTTAGGCATTGGGTAGGATTAGGGATGTAGAATATGGTCATGTAGAAAATGTGCTTTATAAGTCAATAAAGCCAATATGTAAATAATAGGAATGCTAATAAGCATCTTGTTGATAGTGAGAATTGGTCCCTAAACTAAAGTGGTACCAAAAAACAATCATAAATAAATCAAATAAAAACACTTACAGACACACACAGGTGCTTGGCCTGACCACCTGTGGTCTTGTTGGCAGATACGAACTGACGTCCCGATGAGCCGAAAGCCCAGGTTGCACTGATAAACAACTGTGTCCCTATAACTAGATCCATCACCACTGATGTGGCCATTAACAATCGGATCCGGAGAATCACAATGACCAGCTGAAAAACATTTTCAAAAGTGGTCAGAATCAACAAACGTCTCATAAAAATCAAATCTTGTTACTAAACAAACACAAATTCAAACTACTCATTTTACGGAGCATGACGCATGGACACATCAGCACTACAGAAAGTCCAGAGAGCACTCCGCCAAGCACCGCTTGACATTTTGATGAAATGCCCTCCGTGCTGTTTGGTCAAGCAGCAGGTGATGTGTCTAAGGGTCAGTGCTGATCGTCAGACAGTGGCATATCTTAGTTTAGCTGCTCTCAATGCTTGTTCAAGGATTTTCCCCTAGTTCCAGTATTATCTAGCACTACAGAAGCCATAAATTAATATTGGCAACACAAGACTATGTGAATTTAGGGTTAGAGCTGTGAATGTCTAATAGGAATGTTGTTCTGGGACTAACAAAGAATGTTTTTCCAGGAACATATCCTACTTAGGGAAATCACATTGCTCTTAGCACTGTACAATAACTAGAACTATACAAGCATAATATAATAGAGTAGGAAAACATCCAGTAAACAGATTTGCTTTTCTCTACACATGAACGGTTCAGTAATAATAACGTCCGATCACAGAAGCCCTGCTGAAAGATGCTACTTACCCAGACATTTGGTCTCATCTCCACTCCAGAGACCGTTAGCCTGACACTCCCTCACGTGCGAGCCCACTAAAGTGTACCCTGTGTTACACATGAAGATAGCCGTGGCGCCATAGCTAGTCAGGGTGCCCATCTTTTTGCCATTAGGAGGGGATGGAAGCGCCCCACAGGAAATGACTGGAGGAAATAATCAATGCAGTATCTTGAATACAGATGGTAATTTTAGCTGAAAAAAGGTCACATTGCTGATGACGGGCACCATATGCCATTCTTATTCATAGTGACTACTAGCTACCAGGAAATGGAGGGGTGAAAGGGGCATGGCTAAAAGCAGAACAGATGTATTTTTATACTGGTGGACATTTCAAGGGTAATAAAAGTATACTACCAGTCAAAAGTTTGGACACTCTTTGATATTTACTGTTTATTACTACTGTCTCACCTTTTTGTTTTTACAATGTAGTATCTAGAAAAAATATATAAATAAATAAAACAAATGGAAGTATACAAATGGAAATTAAATTGAACTTTTAGTTTATTGTCATGCTTTAAATACCTACATACAATTCTAGTTCCATAAAGATAATCATATAAACATTTCTATGGTATTACCACTACACTACTGACATGATTTGTCAAATAACATGTACATACATTTATTTTTTGTTTTGTTTTGTTTTATCAAAAATAAAGACTTTAGGCTAAAATGTACATAAATATATCAGGGACATTTTCTACCATTTTAAATGAACTTTTGGCCATACTTTATTTTAAGGTCCAATTCTCGATATTAACAAACCATTTACTAAGACTTTTGCCTCAATAAACTCCTAAACAGAAGTCAGTTAATTCTTAGCACATAGAGACTCTTTCACCTAGATATCACACTATAGAGACTGTGTCTGTTTCCCGAACTAGAAAATACAGAAAACATCCAAACCAAAGTAAGAGTAACAATTTAATTGATGTTCAACAAATAAAAAACAGATATAATACAGATAAACAAATGATAAAGCTTGGCTTATTGAATATTAGATCCGTTTCTACAAAAGCACTTTTTGTAAATGATATGATCACTGACCATAAACTAGATGTGCTTTGTTTGACAGAAACCTGGCTAAAACCAGATGACTACATTACTTTAAACGAGTCTACCCCCCACAATTACTGTTACCAGAGTTGTGCAAGTTACTTCCAAACTGTAATATATTACAGATTACTTGTTACTGTTATTTAAAAGTAATTCCTTACCTTACAATATTACTGTCTCAGAATTGTAATGCGTTACATAACTCCTGTATTACTTTTGAGTTACTTTCACCAAAATATCTACAGAAGTAGAACTTAACATTCTAAAATAACAAAATGTATTAGATGTACAAATGTAATGTACAAATGTACTAGATGTACAAATGTACTAGAGCCCTGCCCTAATGGCAAAGTGTTTATATTACGTTACGGCTATTTATTAAGTTCATTTAGAAAACAAATGTTTGGAGCATTTTTTGTTCATTAAATACGTTTTTCGCTGCTGCTGCTCGCTGCTGCTGCTCACTGCTGCTGTGGGACACTAAATACCGTCGAGCCGCTCTTGACAGTCGTGGTAACACAGACTCATGTTGTTTCCACCAGCGCTGCATTTTTTTTCATCAATAATTGATGGATGTCTAAAATATAAACATAAGGAGAAGCCTAAAACAGGCCCGAGGACCGGCTCGCGTCGGAACTATGACGTGAATACTGGCCCGAAGCCTGGGCCTAGGGACATAAAAAACTCGGAGCCCGACTTTAAATTAAATTAAAAAAATAAAAATAAAAATAAAAATTGGGGGCTAAAAGTGTGTTGTTACTGAACATGTTCTGAGTAAAATATTACTGAAAATTGATTAGCAATGCCTTACACTACTGTGTTACATCAAAAAGTAATACGTTACTGTAATGCATTACTTTTGTAACGCGTTACTCCCAACACTGACTGTTACAAACATGAACCGCGTCCGATTTCGAATTCGTTCGAAGTAATGGTGCTTCATATAATGTTATCCAAAGAAACAAGTGTTAATGATAAATCCCCTGCGATGTTTGTACTGGCTACTGTATACAGGCCACCAGGGCACCATACTGACTTTATTAAATAATTTTCTGATTTTCTATCTGAGGTAGTGCTGGCTGCAGATAAAGTCCTAATTGCTGGTGATTTTAATATCCATGTTGATAATGAAAGAGATTAATTAGGATCAGCATTTACAGACATTCTAAACTCCATTAATGTTAAACAACACGTTTCAGGACCTACTAATTGTCGAAATCATACTCTAGATTGAATACTGTCATATGGAATTGATGTCAGTGACGTTGAAATATTGCAGCAGAGCGATTATATCTCAGATCATTATCTAGTTCCGTGTATATTCCATATAGCTAAAGCTGTAAAGCCAACTCCTTGTTACAAATATGGTAGAACCATCACCATCCTGACTTATCTCAATTCCTCAGCATATCCAATAGCTCAGAACAACTTGATGATGTAACTAAACTATTGACTCTCACTTTTCTAGCAATTTAGATATGGTTGCTCCATTACGCTTAAGGAAGATTAAGGAAAAGAGTCCCACACCGTGGTATAATGAGCACACTCAGGCCCTAAAGAGAGCAGCCCGGAAAATGGGCCGCAGCTGGAGAAAAACAAAATTAGAGGTATTTCGTATTGCTTGGCGGGAAAGTACCCCATCCTACAGAAAAGCATTAAAAACTGCTAGTTCTGCTTACTTTACATCTCTTTTAGAAGAAAACAAACACAACCCCAAGTATTTATTTAATACAGTGGCTAAATTAACAAAAAATATAACATCAGCAGCAGCAGACATTACCCAGCAGCACAGTAGTAATGACTTTATGAACTGCTTTACTTCCAAGAGTGAAACTATTAGAGATAAAATTGTAACCATACAGCTGTCAGCCACAGTATCGCATCAGATAGTGCACTATAGATCCCCTGAGGAAGAATTCCACTCATTCTCTTCTACTGGAAATGAAGAATTGTATACACTTGTTAAATCATCTAAACCAACGACCTGTATTTTAGACCCTGTTCCATCTAAGCTCCTAAAAGAGGTGCTTCCAGAAGTAATAGATCCTCTTCTGAATATTATTAACTCATCATTGTCATTAGGATATGTCCCAAAAAACTTCAAACTGGCTGTTATTAAGCCTCTCATTAAAAAAAACACAACTTGACCCCAAATAATTAATTAATTACAGACCGATCTCGAATCTCCCTTTTCTGTCAAAGATATGGCATGGTTCAAATCGTACTTATCTGACCGCCATCAATTTGTGGCAATAAATGAAGAGGTATCATACCAATCACAAGTGCAGTATGGAGTACCTCAAGGCTCAGTACTTGGCCCCTTACTTTTCACGCTTTACATGTTACCCTTGGGAAATATCATTAGGAAACATGGTGTTAGCTTTCACTGTAATGCTGATGATACCCAGCTCTATATTTCTTTGCGACCTGATGAAACTTACCAATTTTCAAAACTAATGGAATGTATAGTTGATATCAAAAACTGGATGACTGGCAATTTCTTACTGCACTTCCCAAAACACCCAATGTACTTGTTACATCGTTAGAAGAATGGCATCTACGCTAATATTAGTCTGTTTCTTTCTTATTCAGAGGTCACCGTAGCCACCCGGATCCAGTCTGTATCCAGATCAGATAGTGGATCAGCACCTAGAGATGACCTCTACAGCCAGGACACCTAGATGAGCCCCAGAGACTGATCCCCAGTGAAGACGGCCATTGGGACAAGACCACAGGAACCAGATGAGTCCTTTGCACAATCTGATTCTGCTTTAGCCTAGATTTAAACTGCTGATTTTGTCTGGCCAGAGGAGAATGACACTATTTCGACAAACTATTCCCCCGTCTAAATACTGTAAAGCTGATATAAATGCATCCAGCTTTATATCAAGCCGATGTAAAGCTGCTTTGACACAATTTGCATTGTTAAAAGCACTATACAAATAATATTGACTTGACTATTGACTAATTTGCTGCTTATTATTAGTTAATAAGGTAGTTGTTAGGTTTAGGTACTGGGTAGGATTAGGGATGTAGAATATGGTCATGCAAAATTTGTGCTTTATAAGTACTAATAAACAGCCAATATGTTAATAATAGGCATGCTACTAAGCAACTAGTTAATAGTGAGAATTGGTCCCTAAAGGGTTACCAAACCTTTAAATAGCTTTTAATTGTTTCCAATATTTTGATTTCTATATTTAGCAAACAGTCGTTCAACACCATTCATTCATATTTATTATTTTATGGCCTTATATTAAATAAGAGACTACATGGTATATTTACACTTAATATGTTAATTAGAGTAAATTAAGAACAACTGCAGATTAAGAAATTAAGAAGAACTGTAAGTGAACAGGAAAAAAAATAAACCAAAGCAGCATTTTATTTTCGTATTCATAGTGATTATGTAAACTGGATTTGTCACACTTTATTTTAAGGTCCAGTTCCCATGATTAACTATTAACTACAACTTTTGCTTCAATAAACTCCTAATTTGCTGCCTATTATAATCTTGTTAATAGTTAGTAATGTAGCTGTTATGTTTAGGAATGGGGCAGTATTATGGGATCTAAAATATGGTAATGCAGAAAAGCATTAATATGTGCTAATTAACAACCAACATGATAGTAATATGCATGCTAGTTAGTGTGAATTGGTCCTAAAAAATAAAGTGTTACCATTAGATTCTTACATTTTCTGAAGGATATATGAGCAGCGATAGGCCATTTAAAATTTTTCCTGGGTGCTAGGGAGTTCTGAGTCTGAGTTCTGTTGCTATGCAGTTTATTTTTATTTATTTATTTATTTATTTATTACCACATTTAGATGCTGAGGTGTTGTGTGGGGTTTCTGAACAAAAGAGGCCACCTCAAAGTCTCTGTGATATTCTAGTATCAAGATATGGCTCATATTCCTGCTTCAGTGTAAGCCTATAAAATAGTATATTTGTCTAACAGGTGAAAATCATAAATCTGGTCACTTAATCCCTTTCTTCAACAATAAGCACAAATTGAGGTTTTATTTCTCGTCTGTAATGCTAACAATACAAGATTAAATACACAAGATTTCCTACCTGGGGTTTAGGAATTTGTTCAAATCCATAACCCTGAGAGTGAGCAACAGTAATAGCAATGCTTACCTTAGCAAACAACACTAATGCATTGTTAGGTGCATGCACTAGTCATACAATCAACATACATTTATTTTTTTACATTTTAAGAAGTCCAATTACAATTTAAGCCCCAGCTGTTTGCATCTGTTCCTTTCATTAACAATTTACTCATCATGGTGCGTAAACACATTAAAAATTAAGCTGCCTCTGATTAGAATATTTACATTTGCTCTTTGACCTCGAATTAGTTAAAGCATTTTTCACCGAAGACTTAATCACCGTGATAGTGTTTACACAGCCTGTCCCCGTGGTGGAAACCAGGCAACGATCAGAACTGACTAAGCAGTGGATGGCGTCTTATGCGTGCATGCTAAATCCAGAGGATTACGCTTGGATCAGTGGAGAAATAAACGAGACGTGGTATAGAGAGCGGCCAGATTTCAGACATATTAGCTACCCTAATGAATTTGTTTCATTAGCTCACAATGCATGCTGTTTGGTAATTAACACAGTGATCTTTTCGTGAAATCCCAAGAGCGGAATTTGGAATTCAATTGTGCTTTTTAGTGGGGTCTTCTTAAAGGAATAGTTCAGCCCAAATTGGAAATGTTATCAATTATTCACTTTCATGTGATTTTCTTTCTTCTGTGAAACACAAAAGATGACAGACAGAGCTTCTTTTTTTTCCATACCGTGAAAATGGACGATGATTTATACAGCCAAGCTCCAAAATGGACAAAAAAGTATGTGCGTCTCGTTGTGTTTGTGTAAAAGCATTCTTACTCTTGCAGGTAGATATCTCCTCCAGCCCTTCCCACGTTGCATTAGCTAAGCATTTGATGGTCTTCCTGCCCATCAGATAGTAGCCCGGGGAGCAGCTCAGCATTATTCGTGCACTGAACTCATTCAGCAAGCCCGAGATGAGACGCCACACCATGTGTTCTGAGAGCATGCTCTCAATGTTAGGGCACTGAACCGCTGCAGGACAGAAGGCAAAGAACGCATTAATGGAAAACCATGACCTTGTAGGTCCTAGAACTGGAATAACTAGAGCTTACAGGAATTATGGGATAGACTTACAATACCAGTGAAAAGTTAGGACACACTTGACCGAATGCATGCTTCTCATTGCTTCTCAAAGGCTGCTTTACGTGCTTGAAATTACATTGCATTAAAATGTCAGGTAACACTTTCATTATTAAATCATTGACAAACATTATATAATGCTTAACAGATCATTAGTTAAAATTTGCACAGCTAGAAATATGAGATAATGTGCTTGTTAAAGTTTACAAATGCACTAATTAAACATTACCTAATGATTATCAGATCATTATTTAATGTATATTAAAAATGCTTATAGACTTTTAATTCATGATCAGGCACTTTTTAGAAATCTTCAAATGATTTTGACAAATGAGTTAAAATGTTATAAATAATCATTAACAAACATTATATAATACTTAACGGATCTTTAGTGGAAATGTCATTAAACTTGACGCTCATGTACTTTCTACAAATCTAAAAATGATTTTAACATAAATTATACAATAATCTTCAACAGCATTTAATCATTGTATAACATCTGTTAAAATTATTTGTAGATTTGTAGAAAGTACATGAGCCTAAAGTTTAATGACATTTGTAAGCAATTTAATTTACATGAATTAATGATATGTTAATCATTAGGTAATGATTAATAAGTTTATTATTAAACATTAAGTAAATTATCTCATGTTTCTAGTAGTGTTGTCAAACGATTAATCGCATCCAAAATAAAAGTTTTTGTTTACATAATATATGCATGTGTGCTGTGTATATTTGTTATGTACTGTATATATAAATACACACACATACAGTATGTAATTTGAAAATATTATGTATTTACATGTCTATATTTATATTCATATCATTTATATTATAAATAAATATATTTAATATATAAACATAACATATTTTCCTGGAATGTGTGTGCATTTATATATAAATAACAAATATACACAGCACACATGCATGTATTATGTAAACAAAAACTTTTATTTTGGATGCGATTAATCGTGAATTAATCATTTGACAGCACTAGTTTCTAGCTATTTGAATATGTGATCTGTTAAGCATGATATAACATTAGACAATTACTATAACGTGTTAACAAATGTAAATTTTCTACATTTATAATGAATGAGTAGCCAACAAGCTTCCAGAATATGCTATTTAAAAAGCATCTCATAAGCTGTGTCCAAAATTTAATTGAGGTGGTTTATTTTTGGTTAAAATTACACATTTCACATTCGCCATTGTTCTATAAACTCACACCATTGGTTGAGAATCTTGGACCGACTTCAAAAGAAAAGAGCAATGTTTGAAAGAGTTTTCACTCTAAGTCAACCTACGAATAGCTCTGCTCTTGTTTCATTTCGTTAGAACACATTCAATATTGAAAAATGTGGTTGATTTGTCTTGTGTGCTTATATAAAGGTGGTTGAAAACTGAAGTGGAAACATAAGGTTTCAGAGTAACAATATTGCAGCCAGCACGGAACAGATGGTCCTTTGATTGAACAGCACAGTGCTTCGGATTCAAAAGAAGCATAATTTGGTGCGGGCGCATCAAACTTTGAGGGGGGAAAAAAAAAAAGGCATGTAAGCTAGGTCAGGTATACTAAACAAGATCTTAAGTAGACCAAAACATCTTTCCCTCCCCCTGCCTTTATCTCTCACATAATGTTCTCTCCACATGTTCTACATGACAAAGGTTTCATGTCCCTCAGCTCGCACTTGTTTAGATAATTACAAACATCTCGAGTGCTGTAGCATACAGCTAGTCCCAGACACTGTGGATGTGTCATACTATCATCCGAAAGCTCTAGAATGAAAGAACACCTTGACATAGTGTTACGGAGCAGGACAGCAGCCTCATCCTTTCTCCTTTCCGTAGATGATGAGGAATATCATAATATTAAATGGCATTATCTGTAGCAACATCGGCTGTAATGAGCGTCTTTCTCGCCGTGACCTCTGAATGCATAATACACGGTTATTTGGCTGTGGGCTCTTTAGTCGGCTTTGTAGGCTAATTGTAATTCAGGTCAGAGGGGGGACATGCCACATCATACCATTTGTCTTGTTTGAGTTTCCAAACCACAAAAAAATCAAGTCATTATTGTTAATTTTGCCTATTACCTGCCCTACATTACTCTCAGAGGGGGAACTGAGCGAGAAAGCGGTTCAATGAGGCGGTAGATTTTAACATGCTGTCGGCATAGAAACAGAGGGCTTGATTTGCTCACGTAAACAGCGGGTAGGATGTGCCACGTTGCTCCAGGTGCCATCCTCCAGGCAGACGGCGGTGAGCAGGCTGCTCGCGTCAGGCATATAGCCCTCCTCGCACTGGTACTGCACCTTACTGCCCACTGTGTATTGGAAGCCATGGAACGACCCATTAGCAGGAGACTCTGGCGCTCCGCAAGACACAGCTGCCAATCAGACACAAACAGTATTACAGGTGGATACGTGCTCTACAACACATCTATATATAGAACTCTCATTCTATTCAAATTCTTACAACACCTACTGACTTGACTTTCTAGAAAAATCATACCACATCACTCCTTCTAAACACAAGAAGTCTCAACAAAAATATTTTCTTCAAAACTGAAGCTAAATAAATTTGAACAGGTGATTTATATTATTTTTCATTTAAAGTAAAGGATATATACTTCTTTTTTACTTTTGCTCTATATTGTGTTTTTTTATGTGGACGTGTGCATTATTGACTTGAAGACTTGATTTTCATAATAATTAATAAGCATAAATAAGCATAGTAGATTTTAAAAGTAAACAAAGCAAACTATATATACCCATTTTATTCATTATTTTGAATATTCAATACAACATTTTACATACTGGATTAATTTTACATTAGCATGAATGGTAACACTTTAGAATATGGAACACTTCTTCACTATTAACTACGACTTTTCCCTCAATAAATCCCTAATTTGTTGCTGATTAATTGTTAGTAAGGTAGTTGTTAAGTTTAGGTATTGGATAGGATTAGGGATGTAGAATATGGCCATGTAGAATGAGGCATTAACGTCCTTAATTACTACTAATAAATACCTAATATTCTAGTAATAAGCATGCTAATAAGCAACTATGTATATGTATAATGCATACAGAAATACAACCATATTATTTTTTATAATGTGTGACGTTGTAATAACAACTGTCTAACTTGGAAGTAGGAGCTTTGCAGGAACACTCAAAGGTGGTAAAACCATGAAATATTATGAAAAAATTAAAATTGTGTTTGATTAATGTATTTTATGTTTTTATGATAAACCCAAAACTTATCAAAATTCGATGCAATATGTTAAAACATTATACAAATAAGGTTTAATTTGTTAACATGAGTTTGTTTAAAATTAACTAACAATGAACACTACTTTTAAACTGTGGGCCATATTTTAATTTCAATAATAATAAATAATTAAATTCAAAAGTTATTAAAATCAAACATTATTTAACGACTTGATCTAACAGTGAAAAGGTGTATTTACTGTTTATACTTATATATTTTATTAAATGTATTGCTAATTGTCAGTAAAAAACAAAAGGTAAGGAACACCTTGCCTCTCTCTATTAGATCATCCCAGTCACCATCTACATTGAAATCATCTCTTAAAACATATATATTTCCCCAGGCTTATGTTTAACTTGTTTACACCTTTAGTATAATTATGAAATAATATATATAAATTTGTGTTTGGTCTCGTTCTGTCTCGTGTATCTTGTCAGTGTCTGCGCTTGCTTGGCCATTTGTTGTGAAAAAATAGGGAAAGTGTGTCCAGCTAAATTCAATTAGTATTTTGTTAGATGGGTATAAAAAAAAGCTTAGTTTACCACGGCAGTTGTCGTGTGAAGGCCTCCTCATGTGATGACCGAAGAGTGTAAAGGCCATCGACTCTACCGGGCTGGGACACCGGCAGAGGATATAAGTATCGCTTTTGATTTCTCCTCTTTTCTACTACTTGTTTCACTTCTGTTTCAGTTTTTATAACCATTTCTTACTATGTGTAAGTAAGTTGATGTTTTTAGCATGTGTGTTTTGGTAATGTTATTTCTTAGGATTACTGATAAACTATACTGTCGTGATTAGTATTTGTTATCTATTTTAATTTTAGTTAAATCATGTCTGAATGTATTATGTCTGAATAGGTCTTTTATTAAGTTTTAGTTGTATTTAATTTGAGTTATTTTAATACTTCAACAAACGAAATGGAAATTATATATATATATATATATATATATATATATATTGAATTTATAAATGTGTATGTATATGTATGTATGTATGTGTGTGTGGTTGTACATTTTTTGGTGTTTGACTTAGTGTTATGTTGGAATCATTATTATACTCATACCTTTTGCACTTTAATATTTTGAATTGTTTTTAGCTTTATTTTTGTTTTTCATTTAAATGTTAAGTTTTTAAATTTTGTTGTATGCATTTGTCATTTTTATTTAATTTCTTTATTTTTAAAATGTGTATAGGTAGTATTTATAAAGTTTTAGCTTTTAGTTTTGGATCTGTTTTAGTTGTTTTAATTCTACAATTGATTGCTTCTGTTGTCCTCATTTGTAAGTCGCTTTGGATAAAAGCGTCTGCTCAATGACTAAATAATAATAATAATAATATATACACACTATTTTTTTTTTGTGATGTTTTGTAAATGTTCCTTTTTTAAAATAAGGCTTTCTATTGTAGAGTGATGTGTCATGTTATATCTGTTGTGCAACACTTTGGTCATCTCTCATTTTGCTTTTAAGTTGCGATATAAATAAACCTTACCTTGACCTTGATCTAGTCAATGCATTAACTAATGGGACTTTATTGTAACGTATCACTGGAAGAAAAAAAAAAAAAACTGACTTGAACCTGGCTTAAAACGTGTTGGTCAGTCAGGTCCCATTGGTCTTGGGTCGGGTACCAGACCTCTATTACACGCAACCATTCATATCTAAAATGAGCTCTTTTAAACAAGAAAAAATGAAGGGGGTCTCTAAAAAACGACAGGCTCACAGGAAAGCAATGGGACAAATTAAAACTCTTCCTTGTTAAAATGATCAGAACCTGAATAAAAATCAGGCTCTGAGCCCTCCTCTACCTCAGACTGAGCTGCTGGCAGAGTGCATGGATCGCTCCCACCACTTAAAGAAATTATTGGCCTTAATTAGCACCCATTCTAAATGCCCTTCAATACAAATGGGGCCTAGCCAAGGCTATTCTGAGCTGTGTGCAATGGTAAAAGAATATTAGTGCCATAACCTCCAGTCCTTTGAATGGTGTCATTTACATTTGTGTGATTAAGAATAATGAGATTCCATGAGTAAAATCTTTGCTTGTTAAATGTATAGAAAGTTTGGCTGGCATCTTTGTGAAACATCCTTAAAAGGTCAGAATTTAAGTGAGAATTAAATAGTGAGAAATTCACATTTAATGTTGTCCAAATGAAGTTCTTAGCAATGCACATTACTAATCAGAAATTAAGTTTTGATATATAGTGGCATGCGAAAGTTTGGGAACGCCTTGCAGAATATGTGAATAATTTTTAACAAAATAAGAGAGATCATACAAAATGCACGTTATTTTTTATGTAGTACTATCCTGAGTAAGATATTTTACAGAAAAGATGTTTACGTATAGTCCACATGACAAAAACAAATTGCTGAAATTATTAAAATAACCCCCTTCAAAAGTTTGGGAACCCTTGTTTCTTAATACTGTGTGCGGTTACCTGGATGATCTATGACTGTTTTTTCAAGATTCAAGATTCAAGATTCAAGATTTGTATTCGTCACATAGACAATTATACAGAGTATAACCAGCAGTGAAATGCAAGTCAGGTCCGCTCCATGGACAGTGCAATTGTATAGACAAATATTAAGAAAAAGAAAAGTAGCAAAAAAAAAAAATTTAAATAAAATAAAAGATAAAAAAATATATAAATATAAATGTGCAGGTCAGTATGTTGTTGACATAAATAGTAATATAACAGGAATGTGTAAAAGAATGTGCAAAAAAGTTGTACAGGGTATTTAAATAGCAGCAATATGAGGTAGAGAAAAATTATGAATAGCTTATTGATATAGTGATGTTAACATGGAGTCAAGCGATGTTATGACACAGAGTTAGAGTTTAGGAGCCTGATGGCCTGGGGGAAGAAGCTCCTAAGTCTCTCAGTTTTTGCCATCAGGCTACGGAAGCGCTTACCAGATGGAAGCAAAGTGAATAGTCGGTTATCAGGGTGATTAGAGTCCTTGATCATTTTGACAGCTCTACTTTTGCAGCGTTTGAGGTAGATGTCCTGCAGAGAGGGGAGAGCAGACCCTGAGATGCGCTCAGCTAAGCGCACAACTCTCTGTAGTGCTTTGCAGTCCTGATTGGAGCTGTTTCCATACCACACTGCGATGTCAATACACTTTCTATGGTCCCTGAATAGAAAGTTTTCAGGATTGCTGGTGAGACCCTGAATTTCCTCAGCTGTCGCAGATGGTACAGTCTTTGCCTGGCTTTCTTAACCTGTGTTTGGATGTGTGTAGTCCAAGTCAGGTTCTCAGAGATGTTTACACCGAGGTACTTGAAGCTACTCACCCTCTCCACAGGGGTCCTACTTATCATAAGAGGAGTGTAGGGCTGCTGCTGTCTCTTCCTAAAGTCCATGATCAGCTCTTTAGTTTTGCTCACATTCAGAGAGAGACAGTTGTCCTGGCACCATGATGTGAGTCTCTCTACCTCATCCAAGTATGCGGTCTCATCGTTGTTGGAGATGAGGCCCAGAACTACAGTATCATCAGCGAATTTGATAATAGATGTGGAGCTGTGAGAGGACACACAGTCATGCGTGTAGAGAGAGTAGAGCAGGGGACTCAGGACACAGCCCTGTGGGGCTCCTACGTTCAGTGTGATGGAGTTTGAGGTGAACTGGCCAACTTTCACCACTTGAGGTCTGCCGGTGAGGAAGTCTTGAATCCAGTCACAGAGTGAGGAGTTTAGGCCGAGGTCTGTGAGTTTAGAAGCCAGCTTGATGGGGACTATAGTGTTGAAAGCTGAGCTATAGTCAATGAATAGCAGCCTTACATAATTCCCATTGTTGCTGTCCAAGTGTATGAGGGAAGAGTGGAGGACGTGAGAGATGGCATCGTCCGTAGATCTGTTTGGGCGATAGGCAAACTGAAGAGGGTCCAAAGTATCAGGTATGGAGGAGCAAATGTGGCTCTTTACAAGTCTCTCAAAAAGCTTCATGACTATAGATGTGAGGGCAACTGGGCGATAGTCATTCAGGCAAGAGGGGTTATTGTTCTTAGGCACAGGGATTATTACGGATTTTTTAAATGAGGTGGGAACCACGGAGGTAGCAATGGACTCATTAAAGATAGTCGTGAACAAACCAGCGAGCTGATCAGCGCAGGACTTCAGAACACGGCCAGTTATCCCATCAGGTCCGGCTGCTTTCCTGACGTTCACTTTCTTTAGCGCCCTCCGAACCTCATCCTCTGACACGGTGATTACAGGATCATCGCTGCTCTGCCTGCTGCTTCCTGACGCGCTGGTCGGCAGAGACGCGCTGCCGCCATTGCAATCGAAGCGGCCGAAGAAGATGTTTAACTCGTCGGCCAGCAACGGATCTGCTCTCACCTCCACGGAGAATTCGTTTCCGAAGGCACAGCTGGTCCTCAGTCCCTGCCATATCCGTCGAGAGACATTGAGCTGGAAATTAAACTCAATTCTCTCTCTATATCTGTGTTTAGCGGCTCTTACTGCACGTCGGAGAGCATAGCACGATGCTTTGTACTCGCTCATATTCCCGGTCAGAAGAGCCTCATTGTAAGCGGCAGTGCGTGTGTTAACCGCAGTACGGATTGTACTGTCCACCCACGGTTTCTGGTTGTTGAATGTCCTTATCGTTATTGTTTCTGTAGCTTGCTCGGTTAGCGTGTTTACAAAGCTTAATGCTACATCCGTGAACTCGCTGACGTCCCAGTCGACGTCATCAAGAGCAGCATAGCCTCTGAGTGGGAGGACCAGCGCGTCACTACTCTCTGCACCGGAGGATACTGAACGAGCCTTTGTTTGTATTCCGGTGTGAGAAAAATGACGGCGTGGTCCGATTTGCCAAAAGCCGGAAGTGAGCGGGCTTTGTAGGCATTTTTGAACTGAGTGTAGCAATGATCCAGTGTGTTTGGTCCTCTAGTTGGACAGGATACATGTTGGTGAAAGTTCGGCATGACCTGTCTGAGGTTAGCTTTGTTAAAGTCCCCCGCGATGATAAAGGCAGCGTCAGGATGTTTGTTAATGTAGCTGCTGAGCACATCGTGAAGCTTAGACAAAGCCAAGCCGGTGTCCGCCTGTGGTGGAATGTACACAGCAGTAACAATGATCGATGAAAACTCCCGGGGCAGATAAAATGGGCGGCAAATAATGGAAAGATGTTCCAGATGAGGCGAGCAGGAACGCGACAGAATGGAGATATTCCTGGGATCACACCATTTCTTGTTAATCATGAAACACACTCCTCCAACCCTGGATTTACCGGCCTCTGCTGTTCTGTCCGTCCGAAAAACAGAGAAGTTATCACTTGGCATTACAGCAGTGTCCGGGACCATGGACGAAAGCCACGTTTCTGACAAACAAATGATATTACAGTCCCTTATGTCCCGTTGGAAACTAATCCTGGCTCTAAGATCGTCCATCTTATTCTGCTCGGAATGGGGAGGACTGTGAGCCCTTTTCCTGAGTCTATCTCGAATCCCAGCGCGTTTCCCGCTGTGTTTCTTGATCCTTCACCTCGGGGGGTTATTGTTCATCTCTGCGTTGCGAAGAATTTCCAGAGGCCATGCTGGATTCCTGGATAAAGTGCCCTGAAACAGGTTGGTGTAGCGGTTTCCAATGTCCAAAAGTGTTTCTTTGTTATAGGTGATCAGTGCTGACGTGAGATGTGTAAAAAGAGAAAGTAAACTAAGTAAAAAAGTAGATAAAAACACAATCTTAGCGGAGCGACCTGGACGGCATCCGAACAAAGCGGCGCCATCTTTAAAGTTTTTTTTTTTGTTTTGTTTTGTGATGGTTGTTTATGAGTCCCTTGTTTGTTCTGAACAGTTATACTTAACCCTGTTCTTCAGAAAAAGCCTCCATGTCCTGCAGATTCTTCAGTTTTACAGCATCTTTTGCATATTTGAACCCTTTCCAGCAGTGACTGTATGAGTTTGAGATCCATCTTTTCACACTGAGGACAACTGAGGGACTCAAACACAACTATTAAAAAAGGTTCAAACATTCACTGGTGGTCTAGAAGCAAACACAATGCATTAAGAGACGGGGGTGAAAACTTTTGAACAGGAAGAAACTTTTGTCTTACTTTTGAAATATCATTTTTTTCCATTTAGGGAAGTGGTGTGTGGCTAAGTATGGTGACCCATACTCAGAATTTGTGGTCTGCATTTAACCCATCCAAGTGTACACACAGTAGTGAACATACACATGGAGCAATGGGCAGCCAATGCTGCGGCGCCCGGGGAGCAGTTGGGGGTTCGGTGCTTTACTCAAGGGTCTCACCTCAGTCGTGGTATTGAGGGTGGGGAGAGTGTTATTCACCCCCCCCCGGCTCTTAATGCATTGTGCTTCCTTCTGGAGTATCGGTGAGTGTTTGAACCTTCTGTAATAGTTATGTTTGAGTTTGAGTTATATATAATCTGATTGGCTGATAAGAGTGTAATATTGTAGTGATAGCAGAACTCCAGTCAACTGCCTGGTAGATAATGATGACTACTGGCGCATTTTCATGTGCATTATTATGCAAGCTGATATTCTAATTATATATATTTATTTCCAAGCACATTTTACCAATTCCAAACCACATCAATCTTAATGACTACTATTAATTTTGTATTTAATCATTTATGATATATAATTGTCCATGAAGGCAGGAAAAACTGCTTATGTTCAGGTGTTCACAATTATTAAACTGGTTTTCTTTTACAGATAAAATGAGCCAAAAAAAGAGATTTAACTCAGACTGTAAAGTCAAAAATGATTAATTATTACTCACTTTAATAATAGAGTTGAAAAAATTGCAAATCTCACATAAAATAAAAAATAAAAAAGCTCCTATTTAGTTTAACCTGCTGAGGTTAATGGTTAACATTTTCTCAAGGTTAAGCACATCTTCTTTCACTGAATATTTGTTAGAAGAAGAAGAAAACAATGACTTTCTTTTTAAAAGTTTTTAGACCCTATTATTCCTACATTATTATTGAAAAGTGCAATATACTTAATCGTTATATAATTATCTCAGCCTCATCTCTTAACCTGCCTTAAACTTGCACAAATAACAGCTAGAACAATTAGGCCTACATACAGTTCATTCGCTCACTATTTTTATGCAAGTGCACGTCTGATGGATGACTTGTCTTGCTAATGAACGCACAGCAAACCTCCAGAAGAGACCATTTTCTTTGACAATGCTCTGGAACAGAAGACACGAGGGCACGAGTGCGAAAGGAGAAAGGGCGGACAAAACGGCACGTAGGCTGAAGGATAAAATTAGCACCTCAATGAAAGAGGAAGGAGCAGAGAAGGAAGCATGAACAATGAAATTAAGAGAACCCGCAACACATCAAACACATTCAATTACATTTCTGTCTTAGTCTTAGCGTGACTGAAGAGTCACCCATTATGACATTGGGACAAAGGACACTCGTGATCTCATTGCACAGTCCTCGACGGAAGTGTTTAATGGAATAAAAGCGGCTTCTCGTCGAGGCGTGCGGAGGTGCTTTTGAGCGCCCCGCAGAATGACAATTTTTTTTTCATATGCGAGGAGGCAGGTTGCCTTTTCAAGGCAATTCCCAGTCATTTAAATGAGGAGAATGAGCCAGTGAATATCTCTGCCGAGTGTGAGTTACCTTGGCACAGTGGGGCCGGATTATCCCACTGGTAAAGCCCATTGGGATGAAGTCTGCATGTAGCATTTCTGTGACCCACAAGCCTGTAGCCAGCGTTGCAGTAATACTGGAGCCTGCTGCCCGGCCGATCTCTCGCCCTATTGATGACTCCTCCATTCTTGGGCGGATCGTTCACGCTGCAGTACGCAGCTGTGGGAGACGGAAATAAGCACAGTTTGTCATACTATGATGTTCGGGGTTATTGAAAAATTTTACTTCTTCAAACCATTTTTGTCTGTCAAACATTGTGCACTTTTTAACCTTTATGTGGATTTTAGTGTAATGTGATGATTATTGTGTGTGATGATAATGACATTGCTGCCTTTTCAGATATAAACACAGTTTAAGCATTAATATAACACACTTGCGAACCTTATATGTTACAATTTCCTTTGAAACTAGGCTAAATATATTTCGTAAGGATATTTTTGCTGGTAAACAAGACACTGATTAAAAACTGTTGACATTTGTATTGTTAAAAGTGCTATACAAATAATAGTATTTTGCTGGTCAATGTAAAAATCTGCGTCCTGAAGCAAAAACAGTTCTCCACTTCTTTTTATTGCACAGAAAATTATATCTAAGAGTAATCCATATTTTTGGTCCATTTCATCACAAGAAAAAGACCGTACACTTTATTTATTCAAGTTAATTTAGTCAACTTTTATGGTGGCACATGGCCATTTAGATGAACTCAAAACTATGCGATGTGGACTAAAAGCCATACAACTCAAACTTGGATTTCATGAGGTCTTTAAAACTGTGTTTAAGCTTGATTCTGAGATAAAAAGAAAGAGAAAATGCAGCTTGATGGTTATGAACAGATCATTAGATCTTGTTTTTGATGTGACACAAATACAAGTTTACCCATCATAAAAAGGAAAGCAGAAGCTCGAGGGATGTCAAAGCTTAATCTCACTTCAGACAGATCAAATCAAATGCATCATCACACCAACTCTGCTGAGAGGTTTAGACTTAGCTGTGAGTGATTAACTAGACCTAGCATAAAAAAACGTCCATGTGGCACTGAATTTTAATTTTCTTTACCCTGAAAGCCCAACAGACTAAGAAAGGCGGGGAAAACCAAGGAGGGGTTTGAAGTTGCTTCTCAAAGATGCTTTACCGAGATAACAGTGTTATATTTATCAAAAAGCATTACCTACTTCCTGTAATCATTTGAATTTAAAAATCTAAAAACACATTAGCCACTCAGAGGTTTAAAAAACACAGTTGTTCCAAGCAACATAATGGTTTCTCTTTCTGTCTACTCTTGACAAATTCCAATAAACAGGAAACATGTGGCAACAAACTAGAATAATGGGCCTGCATAGGGCATAGCATGTCAGAAAGATCAACTGAAATGAACACAGGGAGCAAGAAACGTTGACAGAGAGGCAGAGAAATGGGAACGGGTGAAGAGATGCCGAGTAATCATAGCCACTGGCTTTACGGCCTATATATCATGTTTAGCCATTGGTGAAAATGTCGGTCAGATTCATACGACATGGTAGTTATTCAGCAAAATTCATTACTGCGTCTTTGACCTCTATTACAGCAGACTTGCCAATGGCTCCCTGAAGGTAGGACGTGTCTGGTTCTAGCCTAATGAGGGCCAACTTAGAAAAAGCTGACTTCTTTAATAATTGACCCATTTGGATCCAAAGCAACAACCTTGGAGGGCTAAATGGTGGGAATTAATCTGAGGCACATATTATTGCATGCTATTGAATGTACCAAAAGGCTAATTAGAAAGAATTGTAAATGTATTCCTGATTAAAATTCCTGGATGCATCAAATGTGGAATCAAACATGGAGCTAGAGAGAGAGAAAATAAAAAAACGGTCTTTATTTGACAACACATTCTGCTCCTGCCTTCATCAGGATTAAAAGAGTAAAGATGTTGTTTTATTCTTTGATTTCTCCTTTCTACAAGTGTTGCTGGTTTTGTGCTCAATAAATGCTTTGTTTTTTCCAAGTTTCTAAGAATAACCCTACATTAATTCTGGATGCATCCACGCAAAACATGAAATGGTTATATATGTGAAACAAACCTGTGTAGCGTATTTTGAAGCCCTTCTTGCTGGTCGCATGATCAGTTGACCATCTGAGGTAAAGCTGGTTTGTTTTGCTAGTGAAATTCAATTGTGTGGAGTGGTTCCCACTCAAAGCCACCAGCAACGGACTCTGTCCAGATGGCCCTGGTAAATAAAACATCACAAAAACAACAAGTAAAGCTAAATATTGCAAACCACAAATCTGTTGGGCAGCAACAAGACAGACGTGACTTTAGGAAGGAACAAATGTGGTAGAGCAGTGGTTGTCAAACTTTTCAAGCCAAGTACCACCTTTGATCAAATCAGCATATCCAAATTCAACCTAGTCATCACAACTGTTTACACTACACTGTTTTTCCTGTCATTTGGCTAGGTCCTTGAGTATCTTTTTCTTGGTTTTTCATCAACTTTTAATAACAAACCCCTTACACAAAAATATATTGTAAACAGAACCAAAAATCACACATCTATGACTGGTATGACCAAATGTGTTAGTCCTTGAGGATCTTCAGAAATTCTCTAAAACACATGTTAATGTTTTATGATCCCGTTCACACCCACTAACACCTAAAATATATATATATTTCTGAATCCTGAGCAATGTACTATATCTTTTAACTTCTCTTGTCTGTTAATAAGTAATTGGATTCCTCTGCACTGTCAAATTGATGTTCAAAACTGAGTGCTAAATTCTGAATAAAACGCAGTAAAAAGCAGACCACCCATTAAAGGGATAGTTCACCCAAAAATGAAAATGTGCCCTTAATTTACACATCCTCAGGCAATCCAACATGTAGATGACTTATTTTCTTCAGTAGTACAGTAAAGGAGATTTATGATAATAAGATGAATAAATTAGTTTTAATCAACTCATCTTTTAAACAATGAGAAACCATAAAAACTTTAATTTCGTCCCATTTATTCAAGTGCTCAATTCACAAATGCAAGTATCAGTAATGAACTGGGGTAATAATCATGTAAATAATGTTCAGTTTCTTGCACAGACCAATCGTTTCTCTTCATAAGTCCTCAATATATCATAAGGAGCCACAGGTATTAATTTTGTGTTGCTTGTATATGCTTTTTTGACTCTCAGCTGTCAAAAAAGGTAGCTGTTGACTTTTTGTGAATCACCAAGGACCACGGTTTCAGCTAAAAATCTTCTTTATTGCCCTACTTCAGAAAAAAAAAAAGTTACCTACATCTTGGATGGCCTTTTGTATTTTGGTATTTTATTGGTGAACTATATCCCTTTAAACATGCCTCTTAAATATAAAGTTTTTTGGTCTCAGTTCTTGGTTTGACCTTTTGTTTTAATAGTATGCCTTTACTTTTTAAAACTAGTCAAAATGGTTCACAAATGATTTGTCCAAACATATATTTGTGTTATGAAGTTTTGTTGTTAGTAGAATAGAATAGAATAGAATAGAATAGAATAGAATAGAATAGAGTCTACCATCAAAGATCTCCAGTTCGTCAAACTGCTTCTCACTCTGGAACATTTCAACATAAATGGCGATGGTGAAGGCAGGCTGCACTCTGATGATCCAGGAGCAGGTCTGGGAGTTGGGGTAGTTTTTTGGGAATCCAGGACTCAGGATCACACCAGAGGAGGCAGACTGTTCCTCATTTGCAGGACACTGAGCTGTAGCATAGACAGCATTTCACAGGAATCATGACTATTATTGCAAATCACAATGTGGTTATCCTACTAACAAAGCACAAGATGCAAGCTCCAGAGTATTCCAGTAAAAACAGTAAAGTTGAAAAACTTTCTCCAACATGTGCAGTGCTTCTCCTGGATTTACCTCAGGGGCCGCGAGCCTTGGTTTGAGGAAGCAACAAAGTGAGTTGAAGCTTTTTGTTAATCCGCTTTGTGGGCGGGAGGGTGGAGGAAACAAACCAGGAGAACTATCGCTTCTTCATGGCACGGTACAGAAAGTACAGACAAGCCAAACGGCTCAGATTTACAACTGAAAGCTTTTCTGTGGACAACTGGAATGCTTTTTTTCTCCTTTACTCCCAAGACAGCTGTCGGCTACTGTCTATTTGTTACCATACAACAAAACAATGCAGCCTCTGGGGTATTCAGTGCCATCTTTTTATGGTTACAATTTTACAAGCTTTGATTACAAGAATCACACTAATGTTTCAACATCTTTATTATTTTAGATTGATGGTCCCCAGCCATCTTTAAATTATTTACAAGTACTTCCTTGTGGTTGTGTTTTGTAATTCACATTATTACATACAGTATATTCTCATTACTGTAATATAGTGCTTTATTTGTGTATTACCATTAAAATAACAATAATAAAATAATAAAACAATAATAAAAAAATAACTAGATGTGCACATTCTAGAGGAAATAGCACTATTGAAAGTTTAGGCAAGTTTAAGTTTTAGGCTTTATGCTGCATAAAAGTCGCTTTGCTAAGCTAAGCTTGCATCTTGTTTTCTGTCAGCACAAAAAATAAACAATGCAAAGTATGCACTATATATCATTAGGTTTTATATATATATATATATATATATATATGCATGAGATATCAAATCATAATTCAGTATGCAGCATATTTTAAAGATAATATACTACCATTGCATATAAACACTTTATACAATTTAAATGGTTTACAATTAATATTGTTTAACATTTCAACAATCAAAATGGGATATTATTCATTACAGTTAAAATGCAAAAAATTCAGTAAAATAAATAAATACATTTTTGGTAACATTTTAGCTTAGGGACCAGTTCTGACTGTTATCTAGTTGCTTGTTAGCATGCATATTACTCAGATGTTGGCTGTTTATACTTATAAAGCACATATTAATTCCTTATTCTGCATGACCAAATTTTAGATCCCTTAATTCTACTTCATACCTAAACACAAAAACGACCTTACTAACTATTGATAAGCAGCAAATGAGGAGTTTACAGAGGCAAAAGAGTGAGAATTGGTCCCTAAATTAAAATGTGACAATATTATGTATTTCCATATTGAAATATATATCTCACATAATTCTACAGGTTTTGTTCTTCACTGACCTTCACACACTGGTGGTGGACCCTCAAACTGCAAGTGAGAATTCAGTTTACAGGTGAGCTCATCGCTGCCAACCAATGTAAATCCAGGAAAGCATCGATACCTCACAATGTCACCTGCATGGTACAGTAAGACAGTAAGAAGAATTTTTTTTAAATTAAATCATGACTTTGATATTCTTGCATAAGTGGACAGCTGTTCATACCAATTTCATAGTCTTGGTCTTCAAATAATATCTCTGCTTGTTCAACCGTAGGGGGAGGAGGGCATTTCTTGAGTCGATAAGCTAAGGAGAAAAAAAATAAAATGAATTTGCCTTTTTGTTCACCTTTATAGGCATGACACATTTCACACAAGGCAACCCACTCACAGTATATATTACATACACAACATGTGAAAACATTAAATGCTATGCTTCGACATACTGGGAGACCTCTCAAGTATAAAACCACACGTCTATAACTCGCAAATATGCCTGACTTGTTCTGAAATTAAAGTTGGAGGTATAGATGAAAGACTGGTTCATTTTCACACTCCGATTTTCCTATGCTCTGTAACAACATGCTTGCATGCTGACTCTGATATCAAAGAGGCCAAAGGAAATCTATTTTTGACTCTTCTAATCTCCATAAATAACGTGATGTCATCAGAAGCAGCAGTCATGCCTCCTTAGAGTATGAAAGCAAGTTGAATCCCATGTATCGAATATATATTTCGAGCGGCACTTTACGGTATGCATTGCACTTCAGCGGCAACATTTTTCATTTGAAGGAGAAACTAACCATGGAAATTGAGGACAAAGAATCCACTTGTCGAGAAGTCGCTGTGGAACTTGATAAGAACCTGATTGAAAGTGCTGTAGGCTGACTCCAGGGCTGTGTTGCCGCTGAAAATTCCCAGCTGCGGGTAGCTTTGCTCTGGGCCGTCCCTGGAAGAGGAAACACACATTGAAATTACATTACAACCTGTGATCCTGCCATTAAACGGCATTATAATGCCTCGAAATTCCGACTGGTTTGAAACAATTGATATACTTCCAAATTTACAGTGAGATTGTGCTGACTTTTGAATAAATGCATTACATTACAGACCAGCTTGAACGAAAACAGCAAAACTGATGACTTAACAGACTAGTCCGCTTGTTTAATGGCTTTTGAAGATTAATGCACAATATTACTGGGAAAGCGCCGGAGATGCATATTTCCACATTTTTTAATCAACTCAGTACTGTTTCAGATTATTCAGTGGGAATTATGACATTTGGCTCTGCGCTTTGTGATTATTACAAAATACCTACGATTTAACGAAACAAGATTTCCATTCAGTCATTTCTGTAACTTCAGTAACTTTTGTAAAATAAATGAAGGTGTTTGAAATAAAGAAATTGGGTCAAGAACATGTTGAGTCATATTTAACCCTTTAGGCGCCAGGGATTTTTGGAAAAATGCTGGATTTTGACATCAAGATTTCAAAAGCCTGTGGCTTGAAAGGGCTTAAAGATAGAGATCTACTGTAAATTATAAAAATGTTGGGCATGACCGAAGGTTTATGTCTAATTTGCATATTATGATTTCAAATTTTCCTTTCTCTTTGGAGTGTTACAAGCTATGTATTGCTATATATATATATATATATATATATATATATAGAGCTGTACATAGATGAGATCACTAAAGTTGGAAAGACTAAAGTCTCAAACCCAAAGAGATATTCTTTATAAAAGTTAAGACTCGTCCACGCCCCCTAAAATGCCTCATTCAAACACGCCCCCCCCCCCCCATGTCTACGTCACGATGTGGAAATGTTTGCGTAATGCCGCCCAAATGTTCACACAATGAAAGAAGGCGTGGTTTCAGTAACAGCAGTTAGTGTTGACGCAGCCATGTCAGGGAGACACTGTGTGTTTCTATGCGAAAGCAAAAGCACTTTATTTGGCCTTTCCGAAAGTAGATGCAATTAGGAATCATTGGTTAAGATTTGTTTACAACACAACAGCACAACCCAAATGTTCGAATTTGTGCAACGCATTTTATGGATGACCATTACGAGGCTGGCTGTGCACGAAGGCTATTTCTTAAAAAAAAAGGGTAAATTCCGACTTTGCTATGACAATCTGGCCCTTCTGAATCAGTGACTGTAAGTATGTTTTGTTATTAGTTCAAGTATTTGCGATCGTCTGTTCAAATGCAGAGTTTTGCGCGTAACGTGTCGTGTGTGTGTGTGTAGGGAACAGGGTCACATCACAGCGGAGTGTACAGCCCATCAGAAATCATCTTAACTGCGACATTAGTACTGCAAACACATACGAGCATCATCACTGTGTCTGTCACGCGACTCTGTTCCCCTTTCGGGCTTGAACTTATAAAATAACTTGATAGCTGAAGCTCGTGACATTGGAAGGGGCGTTAAATTCCTGATGCGTGCTTGTGGTGTTAGGTCAATTACAATGCATTGGGTCAGTTGGCCAATCAGAGCAGACTGCACTTGTCGGAAGGAGGGGCTTTGTAGAAAACGATGCATTTGAGAGAGGCGGGGCATAGAGGAACTACAATAATGTACGGTATTTGAAAAATAATGTGTTTTTTGAACATTAAAGCATGTCAACATAGTCTGTTATGCCAAATACACAAAATAATGATCTTTAAAATAGCATCATATGACTGTTTAAAAAAGTACAAAAGTATTTAAATTAGTACTTATGAAGCACATATTCTGCATTAACATATTCTACATCCCTAATCCTACCCAATCCCTAACCTTAACAACTACTTTACTAATTATTATTAATAAGCAGCAAATTAGTAGTTTATTGAGATAAAAGTCATAGTTAATGGTTTGTTAATAGCGAGAACTGAATCTCAAAATAAAGTGTGACCATTTTATTTTTATTTATTTTTTATATTTTTTAAGTGCAACTTCTTAATATCCCCATATTATTGACAGGGTATAAACTGTTTTTGTAATTTTTCTAAAACGTTCAACAATTTTCTAAATCACCTCAATGCTTTGAGTGAAAAGCTTTACAACTTCAAAGACAACTGAACTTTTCTTGAAATCTTGCTTTGCACAGTGACTACAGACTACAAATGTCAGTAAACAAAGTGGAGCTCGATTTGCGTAATGATTTGCTTGATGTATGACAACAATAGAAGCATTAGTCTAGTTTGAAAGCTTAAATAATTGTCTTGTCCTCATCTCAGGCTGATATATGCCAAACAACTCGTTAAATGGAGCTGTGCTCACCAGACAGCGATATAGTCAGTCACAGGCTCAGTTTGGAGCAGGGTGAAGTTGATGTAAACCCCATGACCATGCGGTACGGTGATGAGCCAAGTGCAGTCTTGAGAGTCTGGGTACTCATTTGGGTACTCTGGAGAGAAAATGGTGCCGTTTGGAGCCGTCACGTTGTAGCCACAGGGAGCTGTGTGCAGATAAACATCATTCAACCACGACTGCATTAGTAATCTATCTTTCTGAATAATGGCTAATGTTACACACCAGGGAATGCAAAATCAGAATAGTAACGGCATTGTCTGACTTAATTTACTCACTTGCATGTATATTTATGTATATATCTATATATATATTGTTTTTGAATAATTTTCATGCAGTTATTTTTCATAATTCTCATATGGACTTCTTTTATAGCATTTTTTGGTTTCTTTTTTTTGTTTGTTTTACAGATGTCACTATGAAATGTTGCTGTATGGAGAATGTTGTATGGGAAAAAATAACATAAAAGCGCATAAAACAATGACAAACTATACACATCTTCTCTATTAAAGACTGCTATAGTAGGCAGAACGGTTTCATTTGCAGAAGAGTGAAAGAGAACGTCTCGGGTTACTTGACTGTAACCCTGTTCCCTGAAAAAGCAGGAACGAGATGCTGCGCATAAAGCGCTATTGGGAACATTCTTTGTTCGACCGGTTGTTGAAACACGCCAAACTTTGGCTAATATAAGCTCTTTTAGGTGACATCACTAGTTTACGAACACCTGGAGGTTATAAATAGATGTGACGCAGAAACATCCTCAGGTCAAACTTTTGTCTGAAAGGACGTTCAGTCACGCTTACAGTACGGCATAGAGGCGCAGCATCTCGTTCCCGATTTTTCAGGGAACAGGGTTACAGTCAAGTACTCTCGATGCTGCGCTTAAAGTGCTATTGGGAGCGAGAATACCAACGCCGCCGCACTGGAAGTGTCTGGACCCCCAACGTTGTGTGGTGTGTGCACAAACATTGAAGAGGTCTCAGACATGACTCTGGGATGTCGACTCAAGAAAATGCGAGCCCTGTGTAGCTTGTCCTGTGCCAAAAGCAGAACCTGCTGCGATAGCCTGTTCAGGCCGCGCGAACGCATTCTGCCCTGGTGATTTATGTAAGAGACTACCGCCATGTTGTCCACCTGCACTAGGACATGGTAGCCTCTCAACTGCTGGAGGAAGTATTTCAGGGCCCGAAATAGAGCCATCATAGAGCCATCATTTCGAGGCAATTGATGTGCCATTCAAGAAGATGGCCTCTCCAGATCCCTTGGGCTGGGTGGTCATCCAAGACCGCACCCCAGCCTGTGAGGGAAACATCTGTCGTTAGCATCTTGCGATGACAACACGGACCTAGAGTGGGACCCAAAGTTATAGAAAGGGTACGAAGCCCCTGGCGCGTAACCCTTATTTGCCTCTGGGGATTGGCCCTTGGATGAAATCCCCTGGCTCTGAGCCACGACTGAAACGATCTCATGTGCAGGAAGCCCAAGGGTATCACCGTGGTTGCAGCTGCCATGAGACGCGTGCAGGAGACAGCTGTGCCTGCATCGTGATCGAATCATCGGGCATCATCATATAGCCCCATGCCTTTGCACCAACTATAGTCGAGTAGATCGACGTCGATGGCACAAAAACACGGGATGAATACGGTTTATTCCATGAAAGAGTTACCTCGTCATGGACATCACCGAAGAAGGTGAGAGACCGTCGCTGAGGCCCCTCCCCCAGCCACCCGACAGATATCTGTCGTCTAGCTTTGAGCACTTGGGGGTCTTGCTCCTGCGGCCAGTCTAAATGTAATCGATCGACTCCCCGAGTAACCACCTCGAGTAACTCCTCATAAGCTTTTTCATAACGAGAGGAGCGCTCTGAGGTGGCACTTTCCACCTCCGTAGAAGCAAGAGATGAAGTCTCCTCGGCCCGTTCAGAAGAAACGCCGGAGCGCGCTTGAGAAATGGACGCGAGGGCTTCATGATCCGGCGAGAGCGCGAGAGAAAGGGGCGAGTCCATCTCACGCGCCTCAGCCAGATCAACACGCGATCCCCATGAGCTTCTAAAGAAGACGAGGCGCACGCGAAGCACTTTGATCGAAATGAGATCGCAGTGCTCGCACTCGCCCTCGAGCCTGAGGATCGCGTGCTCTTCCCCCAAACACTCAAAGCAGAAAGCATGGAGATCTTCGTCAGAGAGCTGCCTCTGACAAGGAGGTAAACATCTCCTCTCCTGATCTGCCATAATGAGTTTTTTTTTTTTCTATCTACTTGCTTTCTGCTTTACTTTTTTTCTTTTCACTTTAAGCGTGCTTACACACACGCGCGATGTGGTCCTTGAAGACAAAAGACCTGAGGATGTTTCCGCATCACATCTATTTATAACCTCCAGGTGTTCCTAATCGAGTGACGTCACCTAACCGAGGTTATATAAGCCAAAGTTTGGCATGTTTGACACACGTGCTTCAAAATCGGTCGAACAAAGAATGTTCCCAATAGCGCTTTAAGCGCAGCATCGAGAGTAGCTTTTGATAAGGGAACAGAACATTCCTGAGGCTGCTAGAAAAATACTTGGATAGAAGGTACTGGCACAGAGTTCACAACAGAATAACACAGTTATGATAAAAAAAGAAAGAAAAATGGCCCAATAGTCTTTGCAGTGCAGATTCCCAGCAAACGGAAGCCTAGGAGGAACACGTTGAGCGATTGATCGATAAGAGACAGGTCGGATTTCACACTACACTACCCACGCTAATCATCAAGGCTACAATTTAGAACAGCTCCCAGTAGCATATGTCTCCACTGTTCAGGTCTTCAAAGTCTGCTTTAAAGATGGTTTTAAAGCCCAATAGTAATACAAAGTAGTAACACTTCACCTAAAGAGCATAGTTAAAAAGGCATTTGGGAGAGTATAATACCTTTGTAAGTCTCAAAAACTTTGAATAATTAATGTTTTTTTTTTTTTTTTTTTCAAAGTGTGGGCATAGAGGGCTGAAAATAACTGTGTGCTAATCACAACACAACTTGAGAAACTTAAAGAAATGCTAACAGGGACAGAATGAAAAAGGACATTTCTTTCCTTTCTTCCCTTCCTTTTACCTTCACAGCGAGGAAAGGGGTGGTTCCACTTCCTGTTAATTCCGTGCTGGCATGTTAGCACAGGGTAGCCGACCAATACGTATCCCGGGAAGCATTCAAATGTTATGGATTGGCCTGCGTTGAAATCGCTGTTGATGATATACCCATTGTGGAATGGGTATGGGTCTTGACAGTTTTGTAATTCATATGCTACAAGAAAAAAACAAAACAGAAAATATGAATATCTGCAAAGCCATGTCTAGAAATTTGAAGTATGATATTTACTAGTGGGCCCACTTGAAAGAAATGAGAAAAATATATAATAATTGTTTAATTCAGTCATTATTTACCCACCCTTATGCTGTTTCAAACCCATGCACATTTATTTTGTGAAACATAAAATAAGATGTCTAAGCTTCTCTGAAATAAAAAGACTAAAAAAAACACAATATTATATTAACAATGAATTATTAAGTAATGACCAACATTTCATGTTTGGGTTCATTTATTTATTCATTTCTTTATTTACCTTCTTTCCCCCCTAAATATGTAAAACCAAAAGTAAAAAAAGTAAAACAAATAAAAAAATAATATTTATACCACAAATTAGTTTATTAGCATTGGAAAAATAAACAGATTCGTTTGTCTCTCTTTTGCTTTAATGACAGTAGCACTCAAGCTGATATGAACTACAATAAATAAATAAATAAATCCATACATGCATACATACATACATAAATAAATAAATAAATAGGAAAGTTAACCTTATAAGACCTGCATCATATTTTCTACATTAATTTCTAAGGCCTCTAAATCATTAACATGATTAAATCTCCTGAAAAACATTTCCTTTTGCCTGCTAATTGATAGTACACGTTTTTGTAATATGTATATATATATATATATATATATATATATATATATATATATAGTGCCTTGAAAAGGTTTTTGCCCCCTTCCTGTTTTTAATTATTTTTTTTTTTTTTTGCATATTTGTCACACTTAAAAGATTCAGATCATCAAACAAATTTTAATATTACACAAAGATAACCCGAGTAAATACAAAATGCAGTTTTGAAATAATGATTTCATTTATTAAGGGAAAAAATCTGTCCAAACATGCCTGGCCCTACATGAAATAGTAATTGCCACCTAAATCTAATAACTGGTTGATACACTTTTTCAGCAACAACTGCAATCAAGCGTTTACGATAACTGTCAATGAGTCTTTCACATCACTGTGGAGGAATTTTGGCCCACTCTTCTTAGCAGAATTGTTTTAATTCAGCCACATTGGAGGGTTTTCGAGCATGAATGGACTGTTTAAGGTCATGCCACAGCATCTCAATCGGATTTAAGTCCGGATTTTGACTTGGTCACTCCAAAACCTTAATTTTGTTTTTATTAAGCCATTCAGAGATGGACTTGCTGGCGTGTTTGAGATCATGGTCCTGCTGCATAACCCAAGTGCGCTTGAGCTTGAGGTCACAAACTGATGGCCGTACATTCTCCTTAAGGATTTTCTGATAGAGGGCAGAATCCATGGTTCCATCAATTATGGCAATTCATCCAGGTCCTGAAGCTGCAACGTAGCCCCAGACCATCACACCATGTTTGACTGTTGGTATAATGTTCTTTTTATGAAATGCTGTGTTGGTTTTACGTCAGATGTAACAGGACACACACCTTCTAAAAAGTTCAACGTTTGTCTCATCAGTCCACAGAATATTTGCCCAAAAGTCTGGGACATCAAGATATTTTTTGGCAAATGTGAGACGAGCATTTGTGTTCTTTTTGTTCAGCAGTGGCTTTTGCCTTGGAACTCTCCCATGGATGCTGTTTTTGCCCAGTCTCTTTCTTATTGTTGAATCATGAACATGACCTTAATTGAGTTCTTTAGTTGTTTTTCTGGGTTCTTTTATGACCTCCTGGATGAGTTGTCATTGCGCTCTTGGAGTAATTTTGGTAGTCCGGCCACTCCTGGGAAGGTTCACCACTGTTACAAGTTTTCTCCATTTGTGGATAATGACTCTGACCGTGGTTCGCAGGAGTCCCAAAGCCTTAGAAATGGCTTGATAACCCTTTCCAGACTGATACGTCAACTATTTTGTTTCTCATCTGTTCTTGAATTTCTTTAGATCGCAGCATGATGTGTTGCTTTTTAAGCATGCTTTAATTTGTCAGGCAGGTTTTATTTAAGTGAATTCTTGATTCAACAGGTCTGGCAAGTGAAATTTAACTCAGCTTTCTAAAATAATGTGGTTAATCACAGTTCTTTCATGATTTAACAGGAGGGGGCAATTAATTGGTTATGTTTTATTTTGATAGTCCACTTTAAACATTCTACTTACTATAAGTAACTTTGTAACTACATGTCAGCTAATTCTCATTAATTTGCAACTACATGTCTACTAACTCTCAGAGTAGACTGTTAGGGTAGGTTTAGGGTTAGTAGAATAAGTTGACATATACTTGCAAAATTTCTCAAAGTCAGTATGTTGTGGACCCATCAAAATAAAGTGTTAGAAGATATTAAGCAGAGAGTCTACTAATAATCTAATGACTGCTAGTTGACATATAGTTGCAAAGTTGCTTACTGTTAGTAGAATGTCTAAAGTGGACTATCGAAATAAAGTTTTACCAATACATTTTTTCACGTAGGGCCAGGTAGGTTCGGACAGCTTTTTTTCTCTTAATAAATTAAATCATCATTTAAAAACTGCATTTTGAATTTACTTGGATTATCTTTGTGTAATATAAAAATTTGTTTGATGATCTGAATCTTAAGTGTGACAAATATGCAAAAAATAAAACTAAATAAACAGGAAGGGGGCAAAAACCTTTTCACAGCACTGTATATATATATATATATCCATTGTTCCATCTGAACAATTACTGGACGGAAGCTACTTAGGTTTTTTGATTATCCATACATTATTTTTTTGAAATATTATGGTAAATGTAAGTTTCAAATATGATACAAGAAGCAATACAACCATCATTGTATTGCATTGCGATATGTTTGGTCCCCTACAATTACTCAGAGTCTGAACCAAACTGCATATTTTTTGCTCAGTTTGTGCCTCTGAATAAAACTGAGGTGTGTTTTCCCATATTATCATATATGGTGCGATAAAAGCCTAATGTAGAAAACCAATCAACATTCACTCAATCAACTATAAGATGACAAACATTCACAAAAGTGTCAACGATATGCTAAGGCATTTATGACAGCTAAACATGCAAGGTGTTGCTCATCTCTGTGAATCGTCACCAGTATGGTGAAGTAGCAGAAAGCTTGTCAAACTAACATACAAACATCTCCAGGCAGCATTTCAAGTGCAGCGCTTATGATCAACAACTTTATAATCATATTCTTTCATCCTGCATCATTGTTTGTGTATCAAAACACGGCATCAGTATTCCCCCCCACAAAAGCCCGTCTGGCAGCACAGATCAAGGCTGTGCCTGGCTCTTTTCAACTCAGACTAGAGTGGATAAGAAAAGAGAGAGACGAACTGTTTGACCTACAAGCGAGGAGACCAGACAATGGCGAGTTATTTATATCGAGTGGAATCCAAGTGCACATCCAAATGCACCGTCTTATTGATTTCAAAATGCTTTCAAGACCCCGGCTGTCATAATGGAGTGTCCTCCCAGTGATCTCAAAGGAAGTGAATCTTTAGATATTTCCAATGATCTTAGTAAAAGGCCGTCACTCCCACATGAAGGGTCAATACGAAATCAAGGATGGCTGATGTCTGCAGGAGAAGAGAGCACGGTATGCAAATGAAGAACTGAGAAGTCACCCACCTTGGTAAGTGAGTTTGAAGCCCTGTCTGTTCTCGGAGTGGTCGCTGTAGAAGTGGATGACGGTTTCGTGTGTGCTGCTCAGTATAGGGGGTGGCACTTGGCTTCCGCTGAACTGTGCAATCAGAGAGCTGCTGTGGTGCGGCCCGTTGCGAACCACTAAAAAATCGTGGTTATCCTCAGAGGTGAAGTTGAGAAATTGGATGTGTGCCCCTGCGGAGTGATCACAGTGTTTAGACTTTCACAGAGTCAAACAGGCCGTGTGTCATATGACTTCTGTTATACGCATAATTTACATATGGAATGTCATTAAAGCGACAGGGGTTTTTAAACAATAAGTCTGACTGGCCTGTACAGACCAGCTCTTGCCGCTGCTAAGAGAGATGCTGTTAACTGCTAAATCATAAATTGTTTTTCCTTCATGTTCATACTGTATGTGTGGAAAAAATGTAACAGCCGTGTTAGCACAGTAATTGGCTTTCTGTTAACTGTGGGAAAACAGGAAGGGAGCATATTACTAACAAACTGACTTTTATCTTACAGACTCCAGATATTTAGTATATCAGCATCAAATTTAAGTGAAAATGTGGTTTATATGGATTTTAGAACGTTTAGAAAGTATTTTGTTTGTGCCTTTCTACTTTAATAACAGCATCACTCAAGCTGACCTGGACTTCACAGATTTGTGGAGTATTAATCATTCAAATGAAAACTGTCATTGTTTACTCACCCTCATGTCATTCCAAATATCTAAGACTTTTGTTCATCTTTGAAATACAAATGAAGATATTTTTAAATTAAATGAAAGATTTCTGTCTCTCCGTTGAAAGTCCATTCACCAAAACTTTGACGCTTCAAAAAGTCATTAAGAAACCTAATCCATATGAATCGAGTGGTTAAGTCCAATTCATCTGAACAGACACAATTACTTTATATAGCGTGATGAAAAGATTTCATTTAGGCCTTTTCAAATGTGAAAATATCTCTTTAGCCAAGCATTCACATAATGTATCTCATAACCTTGTACTTCAGTTACATCTATCTGATCAAATGCACAATTTCATTCTTTTGCTTGGGTTGAAGACATATTTTTTTGCGTAGTTGAAACAGCAGCTACGCTAATTTCTCTCTATTACCTTCTTTGTTTCCTCAACTAGGAATTACACAAGCTTCAGTCTGGATCCAACCCTTATAAAGACCTGAGATGACCGAACACCTGAGAAGAGATGATGCCAACCCCCAGAAGACCTCAGATGATGTCAACCCTCAGACAATATACAAAACTACCAAATTTTGCTATAAGTTTGATATTATGTCTGTCTGTTTGATTACATGATATTAACTAACTGCATGATTTTTACTGTACATTTCTGCCATATGGACATCAACTTGAGATTGCTAAATATAATGTAGAAACTTTAATTTTCTGTAAAGCTGCTTTGCAACGATTTGCATCATGAAAAGCGCTATACAAATAAACTTGAATTGAATTGAATTTTCAAACGTACGTGCTTGATGCACAAGAGACAATGAGGTTGCACATCAAGAAAGCACTTTTTGAGCTACAGTTTAAAATATTTGATGTGCTCTCTCTCTCTCTATATATGTATATATATATATTGATCCCTTTCTTTCTCTCTCTCTCTCTCTCTATATATATGTGTGTGTGTGTGTTGATCAGTTTTATATATTAATAAAAAACAAGATGAAATCTTTTTTTCAACATATAAAGGGATCGTGTCTCTTCAGAAGACTTGGATTAAACCGCACAATTGATATGGATTATATTTACTGTGTCTTTATTAAGATTTTGAACTATTGAAGTTTTAATGGTGAATAGAATTTCAGTGGAGGGACATAAATCTCTCAAATATCATTGAAAATACCTTCAGTTCTGTTTTGAAGATGAACTCAAGTCTTATGGATGTGAAAAGACATAAGAGGGAAAATTTTATGACATTTTTAATATATGAATTCTACAGTTTACTTAAACTTACTTATAAATTATGTTAATACTAAAGTAACCATTTCGCAGTAACTACATCCATACCCAGCATATATAGACATAGATGGTTGCAAACCTAGGGTGCAAAATGGGGGCAGCAAGACATTTTTTGATCTATTGTGCCACTAACCTCTTGCATTACTGACAGTGCTTATGTGCTATGCTGTTCAGAGTGCTTGGAATTAATTTTGCGTACTGGCAGTTCTCATAAACTCTACTTCGACTCAGCTTGAGAGAGAGAGAGAGAGAGAGAGACCCGCACATTCACTCTCTTTGCTTTGAGTCTCTGTTCCCTCTCTGTTTTTTTTCTAAGCACATATGCATTGATTGAGTTTGTCAATTTGGTAAGTCTCTGTCAAGACTAAAATAAGACATATTAACATTTTGAGGCATTCATTTGACAGTACTGACTATTTAGAAGATTTTTTTTTTTTTTTATGGCCTGTACATGATACTTTCTGATGTATCACGATACATATGGTATTGCGACACTTGTATGATGATACATATGGCATAATGAGGTAGCCAACAAAACCCAAGCATATAGCCTACACCACTGGTTGCCAAACTGGGATCCACACCAGGGTCAAATATGGATCTTTTTCACTTTATTAAAAATACTCTCAGGAGGTAATCGGGAAGTAATTTGAGCAGGCTGCTTGTTAAATTTGTTATTTTATTTATTTTCTTAATATCTATGAAGTTGTTTATACAGTAACATTAATTAAAAAGCTTGTTTTTTCTTATTCAGTTAATTGGAGTAAAAGTGTTTCCAGCATTTCAGTGTTTTGTGTGGTGGGCAGAAGGGATTTTGTTTATTTCTGGTTCCGTAGCTGTCACTTAAATTCATCAACATGTAGCTCCAAGCCAGCATGAAATAGCACAGGAAAGATGCCAGTGCGAAATTTTTACAATTACGCACCATTAACTTCACCTCATCTTCAACAATTATTCAGTCTTTGTCTCCAACCACAAGATTTGAACTTAACACTAATTACATAAAAGAAGATAGTTGGATGATACGACAACAAAAGAATCAAACAAGTCAGTTGCTTTCACTGAAAGCATGCGTCGCTCTGAGACGCCTTGGGAAGCTATTTTAAAGATTAGCTTTATTGTCATTCTGATGCGGTGCTATCCTCTAACTGCACTTAACTCTACCTATTCAGACAGTCCTAAAAGCTATAATCAGCACCAGCAAAGCCATCTGTGTGTCTGATTCAAATGATTGTAGCCTGTTAACAGTGAAAGCTAATGCATTTTTGCTACACAGCGCAAACATGATGGTTCTTGCTCTTGCTTGTGCAGCGGCTGCTTAATAAGGCAGAAAATTGCTTTTGGATATCTCAATGTTACATTGTTTTCTTCCAAGTTAGAGGGGGTTGAAGAAGAAATAGTTGCGCTCCAGGATAAGTGTGAATAGCTTTTTTAAATGACATGCAATTTCCTTGTTAACATCTGGAATGGTTCTTTTGTTCTCAACTCTTGAGGCGGGAGTAAGGCAAATGGGCTCCGACTAAATGACTTCAGAGAGTTTCATCGAATGCTCAGACAACATCTTAAAAGTTGAGAAAAATTAAACCAAATAATGCCCTTGTATCAAGTGGCAGAACATCAAATGGTGAGGAAGTATCATTTTATGTCTGATGGTGTTCAGCGTGATTCTTTCCGTTTCTGGGTATCTATCTGGGTAAATACCTAATGCATGAGTTTACAAATTCAATGGGCGTCATTCATGAAACACAAGTGAATTTCTATGTTAAACGTTGCAAAACCATTGAGTTGAATGCAAATTTTAACACTATTAAAAGAAATGTGTTCTGAATTTGAACAAAAGCAAGTTTAATTAAATATTGAATTTAATTAAGACCCTAAAATAAAGTGTTACCAAATCCATTAAATTCTGTCATAATTTACTCACCCTCAAAGTTGTTCCAAACCTCTATGAGTTTCTTTCTTCTGTTGAACACAAAAGAACATATTTTGTAGAATTTCGGAAGCCAAACAGTTGCAGGTAGCCATTGACTTCCATAGTATGGAAAGAAAAAAAAAACATAAAAAAATCGATGTCTACCAGCAACTGTTTGGTTACCAAAATTCTTCAAAGTATCTTCTTTTGTGTTTAACAGAAGAAAGTACTTCATACAGGTTTGGAACAACATGAGGGGTTTTTTTTGGATGAACTTGAAGAAAATAAGCATGGTCAATTTTAAATTCATGTTTATTTTTAAGTCAGTAGATTCACTACTTTAAGTTAGTTCTCCCTCAACACTTGTCATAGTTACCAGCACACTGCAATGCACAAAATGAAGGGGAAAGACTCCTTGAGAGAAAGCATTTGAAGCTGTAATCTCCAGACTGCTGATTCAGTATTAGCTCTCAGCGCACCCACCGTATCCAACAGGAAGCACGATTCTCCAGGTGCAGTCCAAGTTTCCAGGGTAGTTCCCAGGGAAACCCGGGCTCAGGACCACATTGCTCATATCGTACAGGGTCCCGCCGCACTTGGCTGAAGAAACATAAGGAGACATAATAGAAAATGCCCAGGGTGTTTGAATATTAAAAACTATGAAAAAGCCATATGGTTAAAAAAATACGCAATCTGATTATTATGGAAAAACACACCGATACAGAGTGGAGGCGGGTAGTTCCAGCGACGCACGGTTCCTGGCATACACGTTATGTGAGAATGTCCCTGGAAAACAAGAGATCACATGATAAAGCAGCTTCTCCCTCTTGTTACTTTTTGCACTTTTCTACCCGTGTGAATTGTATGTTTTGAACCCATGTTGTATTTGAGTGTCAAGGCTGCAGATAATCAGCAACTCACCTGAAGCACGTACCCCGGCTCACAGCTGAATGAAACAACCTCGTTCACCATGTACCTGTCGCCGTTCTTGATGCCATTGGCCGGAATCACGGGCTCCGGGCAGGTCGTCAGTCCCACGGCTAAATGGGTCAGAGAAGGCATTAAGACATGCTCTTAATATAGATTCAGCATGTTACACCACAGCTCTCATAAAAGGGTAAAATTATAGTGTCAGGTATTCCTAATCATCTGAACGCATGTGCTCATTGTAATTTTATGCTGTCTTTTATCCACTCGATTTCAGTGAGTAAATTCGGGATTGTGATAGACTTTGCAAGGTTGTTGCCATGGCAACAGCTGTGGTGTGACTCATGAGACCGTGCTTTCTGCATTCCTCTTCTTGAGATATGCCACACAACGGGTGGCATGACGCTTTTGTGACGGTGGTGTGTGCTTTTTTCTGTGTTTTTGCACAGATATCAAATTATATTTATGGTTTGGCTCAAACTATAAATTTGGATTATATATGGTAAAACTTTACAATAAGGTTCCATTTGTTAACTATATTTAATGCATTAAGTGACATGAACTAACAATGAGCAATACATGTGTTACATTAATGAATCTATTAATAGCTCAGATGCATTAATAACATGTTTGCTTCATTTTAATGATGTATTAGTAAATGTAGAAATCGACATTAACTAAGATTAATAAATGATTTACAACCCGAATTCCAGAAATGTTGGGATGTTTTTTTTTTTTTTTACATTTGAATAAAATGAAAACTAAAAGACTTTCAAATTACATGAGCCAGTATTTTATTCACAATAGAACATAGAGAACATAGCAAATGTTTAAACTGAGAAATTTTACACTTTTATCCACTAAATGATCTTATTTCAAATTCGATGCCTGCTACAGGTCTCAAAAAAGTTGGCAAAGGGGCAACAAAGCAAGAAATTTTGAAAAGATTCAGTTGGGAGAACATCTAGAAACTAATTAAGTTAATTGACATCAGGTCTGTAACATGATTAGCTATAAAAGGGATGTCTTAGAGAGGCAGAGTCTTTCAGAAGTAAAGATGGGCAGAGGCTCTCCAATCTGTGAAAGAGTGAGTAAAAAGATTGTGGAATACTTTAAAAACAATGTTCCTCAACGTCAAATTACAAAGACTTTGCGAATTTTATCATCTACAGTGCATAACATCATCAAAAGATTCAGAGAAACTGGAGAAATCTCTGTGCGTCAGGGACAAGGCCGAAGACCTTTGTTGGATGCCCGTGGTCTTCGGGCCCTCAGATGACACTGCATCACTCATCGGCATGATTCTGTCATTGACATTACTAAATGGGCCCAGGAATACTTCTAGATACCACTGTCGGTAAACACAATCCGCCATGCCATCTGCAGATGCCAACTAAATCAGATGCAGATGCTATATCATGCAAAAAGGAATCCATATGTGAACATGGTCCAGAAGCGCCGTCGTGTCCTGTGGGCAAAGGCTCATTTAAAATAGACTGTTTCAAAGTGGAAAAGTGTTCTATGGTCAGCCGAGTCCAAATTTGACATTCTTGTTGGAAATCACAGACGCCGTGTCCTCTGGGCTAAAGAGGAGGGAGACCTTCCAGCGTGTTATCAGCGTTCAGTTCAAAAGCCAGCATCTCTGATGGTATGGGGGTGCAAAAGTGCATACAGTATGGGCAGCTTGCATGTTTTGGAAGGCACTATGAATGCTGAAAGGAATATAACGGTTCTAGAGCAACATATGCTCCCCTCCAGATGACGTCTATTTCAGGGAAGGCCTTGTGTATTTCAGCAAGACAATGCAAAACCACATACTGAAGCTATTACAACAGCATGGCTTCGTAGTAGAAGAGTCCGGGTGCTGAATTGGACTGCCTGCAGTCCAGGTCTTTCACCTATAGAGAACATTTGGCGCATCATTAAACGAAAAATACGTCAAAGACAACCACAAACTCTTCAGCAGCTGGAAACCTATATCAGGCAAGAGAATGGGGCCAAATTCCAACACCAAAACTAAAAAAACTCATAACCTTGATGCCCAGATGTTTTCAAACTGTTTTGAAAAGAAGAGGAGATGGTAAACATGCCCCTGTCCCAATTATTGTGAGACCTGTAGCAGGCATCAAGTTTGAAGTGAGCTCATTTTGTGCATTAAATTGTAAAATTTCTCAGTTTAAACATTTGTTATCTATGTTCTTTTGTGAATAAAATATTGGCTATATATTCTTTTAGTTTTCATTTTATAAAAAAAAAAAAAAAAAAAAAAAACGTCCCAACATTTCTGGAATTCAGGTTGTAGAATTTTTTTTCACTGTAGTTAAAGCTGCAGTCCGTGACTTTTGGCACTCTAGTGGTTAATAAACAGAACTGTGTGCGTGTTGCGGAAGGACACCGTAGCCAGAGCTACTTCTCTGTTTATGTCTATGATGAATTACGCAGGTACCGGGGCTACTCCGCAGCAGTACCTACCCGAACCAGTCTAAATAGTCAGAATATAAACACTTATTATAAGTGTACCGTAGTGATTCAGGACAAGCCAAAAAACACGGTTTGGAAAATGGGTTCATGGTGTTCTCGCTTATTATATAAAGTTTGTAAATTTTGAACACAAAAAAGTTATGGACTGCAGCTTTAACTAATGTACTTAACTAATGCTAACAAATATAACCTATTGTAACGTGTTACCAAGATTACTCATTATAAAGACCAAATATAATATATTTTCTTTAAACAAACCAAAACCAAAATACTGCTTAATGTAAAAATAATATTATTTTTCCTAGATATTAGTATAAACAAAAGATAGGTCAGCTATAATACGAAAGTAAAATTTTCAGATTGTGAATCAATGTTTAATTTAGTTTACCTGCTATAAATTAACAAAACTTTGAAAGACCTTAATCTTTATATGTTTATTGTGAAAAAAAGTACCACCAGAAAAATAAATAAACCCACAATAATTTTTCCCGTTAGTATATGTTCTGCCCATTAACATTCTGGTGACAAGTGAAAATACTATTTAAACAAAAAAACAATTTATTTATGTGTTTGTTTCTTTGTTGTGAGAGTTATTTGCTTTTAGACAAACTGAACAAAACAGGTTTAAACCATGGTCTCCGACTGGATCAATATATAATTGCATTTGAAATAACAGTCACTTCACTGTTTTCATTGTAATGTTGAAGCAGAATTTCTCAGGCGTTTTACTGTAGTGTCTCTCGGAGGATGTACTATGAAACTGGGCAGGGAAAGGTCTTATGTTCTGAGAGCTGAGCGAAAGTTGACAGCTCAAAGCTGATGGCGATGCAGCAAAATGAAACGGTTTTCTGGGACCCTCTCTTTCTCACCCAATTTCATCTTTATTCATAGCCCTCCAGTAAGTCAGAGTCAACATGATTCTCAAATTTTCAACAAAGCTAATGTTGTAACAGCTGAGTGGCATGTGATGGTCCTGAAAAGAAAAGGCAAAGTCCCTCTTAGCGTTGGATTTTTTTTTTTTTTTTTTTTAGTCCAGTTCCATTTCAGTAAGCAAAGTTCCATTTCTGCTTGATGTTTCTGGGTTAAAGTCATAAGGAACAACATTTATCTTACACAAACAACAAAAAAAAAAAATAGTTTATATTACTTACATGCACTGAAAAAGATGAAATTACCATGTCATTTATTTTTACAAAAGTGCATTTTTATACCGGTTTAATCAAAAGTTGTTGTTTGCAATTTAAACCTGTTTTGTTCAGTTTGTTTAAAAAGCATATTTATTTAACAAATTAAAGGAAACAATTTTGTTTAAGTAGTCTTGATACCAGAGTGCTGATGTGCAAAACACCTGGCTAACTTTACTGACTGCAGAAATGATTGTTTTTTTTGGGGGGGGTTTTCCCATTGTTTTTCTTTTTCCTTTTTTCAGTACATTAAAAAAAAGCTGCAAATGATGCATATTTTAAAAAAAGACACTGAGATAAAAAAAAGAAGAATTTGGAAATTGTTTTCATTTCTAGGATGCAAACTTAAAAAAATAAGCATAATCTTTGGTGAAAATTGCACTTTCAGATTATAGATAATGAAGCTTTTGTTTGTGGTGAAATTCAGTTGGAAAAATACAAAAGATTAAGGTTTGAACAACAACCATAAGAAAAAAATGCTTTTGGCTAGTACATTTTCTTTTATCAAATCTAATTGATTTATTATATAGCAAAATCAGTGCATGCCTCAGTGTTTTATTTATTTATTTACTTATTTACTTATTTACTTACATACATACCCTTGACAATAATACAGTCAAACCAGAAATTATTCAGACAATTATTTTTGACATTTTTTTACTATTGTGTGCGGGGCACTATAGTTCAAATATGTAAGTTAGGATAGCAAAGTAAAGTGAACTGTGATTATACCCAAAAATTCTTCATACAGTGGACTACCAGTAAAACTTTAATTATTTAAATTATATTTAATTATTCACACTTTGACCTGACCATGTTTTTGTCACGGTGCACACACGAGGGAGGAACAGGAACACGCAGACGAGGGTGTAACTCAAACAATAAACTTTACTTCAGACATCAGGACAGGACATGGCAGGACAAGGCAAGGCAGACACGGACATCACACACCGGGGTTAACGAGTAGACCAGACGAAATCTAACTGAACTGACAGGACTATAAATACACAGGTAAATCATAGATAACGAGACGAACACGGCTAGACAAGAATTAACTAATGATGACACTTAACAAGGACAGGAAACAAACCAAATATGGACACAAGGGGCAGGAACACATGACACACACGACAGAACCCTGACAGTTTTGCTTAAGTGTTTTTTTTTTTTTTTCTTTAATTGCTAATGAGACCTTTTTACACCACAGACTAAACAAAAGATTGGTATTATCTTTGCATACTTAAATTTAACAGCTGAAAAATTTTTGGTTGATTGTAATCCATTACATACCTTTCTATCAAAGTAATCTTATTACCATTTTCTAAACTATAGCAAATAAACTGTGATAATTTGAGAAATATTGAAGGTGTCTGAATAAATTTTGGTTTGACTGTACATACAATAATACAATGAGAAGCATTTTTGGCTACTGTTGTTTGCCTTTTATTATTAACTGAGTATCTTAATTTAACGTAATTTATTCAAAAATCAGTTCACTCACAGTTCATCATTTTTAAGTAATTTTGGTCACACTTTTCAATACTAATAAACCAATAACTATGACTTTGCAAAAATAAACTCCTAATTTGCTGCTTAGGTAGTTGTTAAGTTTAGGTCTTGGGTAGAATTAGGGATGCAGAATATGGTCATACATAATATGTGCTTTATAAGTACCAATAAACAGCCCACGTTAATAATAGGCATGCTAATAAGCAACTAGTAAGAATTGTTCCCTATACTAAAGTGTAACTGTAATTTCAATCGTATTCGTGCCAGTGTCTCAGTGGTTGAGTGGCTAACAGTGCAATCAGTCCACAGACTGGTTTCAAACATGAAATTCCCTGATATTATCAAACATAATCACCTTCACAGAGTCATCAGACAATTATATCTCAAAGGAGGTTCTGCTTCTTCTCACTTGACTTTCACCTGTATTGTGCTGTTACACCAACATACACGTTTCCCGACATGCTTTCAGAAAACATTATGACCTTGAGGGATAAAAAGATGATTTTACATCTGCTGGTGTCGCTGTTGGACAGTGTTACTTAAAACGACTCATTTGCACATTGTTTGATGCATATTTATTTTGCCTCATTTCTGTACAGTTATTTTCTCATCCGTTTTTTGGAAGATTCCCTAGACAGCTTTTCCTCCGCAGAGAAAATACCCCTGATTAATCCGCTGGAACACATACAGTAAAAAAGATAGAGCACAGGAAGGGAAAGAGCGATAAAAAGAGTCATAGAAAGAAAAAGAAGAGGGGAGCTTATCTAAACTCAGCCCAGGGTCAAAATGCCCCAAACTCACAGAACTCCACATCGCACTTATCTGTGTTTACTAAGCAGAGAGATGCAGATAAGTGATTCACGAGGCTGCTTCCACTGTATCAGAGCGGTTACAGTGCTTAATGATGTTTTTGATGGAGTTTAATTAGTTTGGCTTTGCAAAGTCAACATACTGTTATTTAACCTTTTATGGGACGGAAATATTCAAATGTAACTTCTAGTGCTTTCAGATTATCAAATTTTCAATCTACCTATCTGCGTGACTTGTTACAACATTACTGCAGGCAGTGCTCCCTCATCAACCCTTTCACAGATGAGAGAAAGAAAAATTGATAAATTGGGCTGTTCCACTGAGAATGCTGCCCTCGCAAACGGACAAATGGGACAGAAAGTGAATTGGTATGGTGGTTTATATGAGGCTTGGTCTGAGTCACAGTCTGAAAGGCTTGTAAGCACACAGACATACAAGCACAAACTTAATGTTGGTAGAGAAATACTGGCACTACTGGAGCTCAGGGTTAATTCAGATCAAGTCTGAAGGGAGATCCACATCGACAAATCTCATTGGCTTTTTAAAATTTTATTGATTGATTGATTGATTCCCTCCCAGCAAATGATTAGCAAAAAATATTAAAGGTGTGTTTTTTGTCTTTTCTTTTCTTTTTTGACCATTGATACTGTTAATTAATTCATATAAATAATGACATATTATTTCAACAGATCATGTCAAAATAATGCTAATTTTGTACGGTTTTGATTTTGGATACAGTCAAGAATATCAAGACCACTGAGGTGGGACAGGCCAAAATTACTAACATAATACACATACAATTATTCTTAAGAAAAAAAACAAAAACAAATCAATCAGTCAATCAATCAATCAATATAATAATAATAATAATAATAATAGTGCTTAAATGATTTAAAAATGGTAACGGACGTGTGCCTTACTGATAGAAAGTGGTACATAATGAACTAATCCTGTGGTCACTCTGCTACACCTGTGTGAACTTGAAGGGAACTGACTTCATACATCCATTAAAAATCATTGGCAGCTGCTTAAAAGTCATTGCAGGAATGGCTCCGAAAAGTGAAATATAAATAATATGCATTCATCTGTGAGTGTTCAAATAGTAAATATAAAAACTAAAAGATGCATAATAGATTAACTTTTTTCAGTTCTATTTTAGTTCTGAATTTTAAACTGTAAACGTAATAATTCATAGCTGTCATACAAAAGTAATAACCGTCATCTGCAAAATCCATTTCATATTTTAGTGTATTATCTGAGAACAGAAAAGCTGTCATTTTATTGACGTTTAAAACCCTCACTCCTGCTGTTTGGTTAACAAGAAAAATATTGAAATAAAAACTTTAATCATGTCAGAAGATTTAGTATTTGCACATTTGCCAACTAGATTTTGATAATAATTTGAATTAGACTTTATTTTTCTTTTTTCAGTTTAATTTTAAATTACAGCAAAAAAAGCAATTTTGTTGTGCATTTTTCTCATGTTTATTAGTCATTAGTGTTTATATGTATATATATATTGTATGTCTCCTTATCTGACAAATTAATTTCCGTTCATGTTCAATCTCTTTGCTACCTAGTAGGCCACTGTAGATGGCACTGAAAAAAATGTACGATTGAAAATATACTTAGAACTTTTTTTAAAGATTTTTATGAACCATGTAAGGTTGAACTGGATCCCCATTGTTTTCCAATTTTCTTCGTGCTGGTATCACCAAATACAGACGCCGCGGCCGAGCAAATAATGAGAGCTGGGGTGCGCTGTCTTCTGCCTTTACCTGGCAGCAGAGCGGCGAAAAGAGAAAAAAAATATATATAGCTCAGTGTGTTTGCCGTGTGCGTTCGTGTCCCTACCATGTGTGTGTTGGCCGGTGAAATGTAGCGGCGAGTCTTGCTCTGGACTGTTACCAAGGGCAGAGGGTTCAGTGTAACGAAAGCACCATAGTGACATGTTCTATACTCACTTTTGTACTCAAGGTGAAATCCAGCAGCGACGACACTGATATCTGAATGAAAGTGCAGGTACAGCTGGTTGGAGGTGCTGTTCAACAAGGCTGGAGCTGTTGTACCTGGAAGATAACACCAGAAAGGGGCATGAGCAGGAAAAAGGGCTGGAGTTATCACACACACGAACAGTGTGTTCTCATTCCAGCGCTCACACACACACTCACACAGTAGCTAAATGATGAGTGTGTGCACGCATGCAGGAACAAAAGGGCAAAGGGAGGTAAGCAGCTGTTAATCACAGCGGGCGTATCGCTCCCGTGAAAGACTCGCCGGTTTTGGACATCAGCCAAATGAAACGGAGTCAAGTAAAAAGGGACGGCAAAAAGGAAATGTTTGACAGGCGCTAGTCATTGAAGTGTGTCGCTATCCTTCTGAGCTCTCAGGGGGGAACTTTCATCACAGCTCAGAGGGAAGAGTCACTTATCATCAGACTAAAAAGCAAAACAGCTACTGCCACTCTGGATTCAAAGCAGAGGACTTTCCTTCTGCTTATACATATATGGACAGAACTAATAAAGAGTGTGACATCTTTAATACGTGGAGAAAATGTCATGAATACTTAAAGTCAACATGAAACAGTGCTGCAGTGCAGCTTCCATAACGTGACATATTTTCGAGTGAAACGGGAGAGAAAACTGTTGGTCGGGACTTGTTTTTATCCTTGGAATTGGTTGGATTTTGAAAAATGGGCATTATGTATTAGAATAGAGTCAGGCAAGTGGAGGGCCAGATCAAGGAGTGAACTGATAAATTGTTCACTGTAAAAAAACTGTGGTTCGGTAAAAATACATCCAAAACTCAAAACACATTTATAGAACAACCTATAATTTTTTATAGTGTGAGAAGCATCCCGAGCACCTATCAGCGTCGCCCTGGAAACGAAGGAGGAACACCTGGCCGCCGTCATCACGGCCTGATTGGTCACAGCTGACACTCGTTACCAGAGAGCTACAAAAGCCTCTCTGCAACACACGCCGGTGAGCAACGACTCCCAACGAATGGTGACTAACGCTTGTGTCCAATCTCTCTCTACCCCACAGATAGCAGCTAGTGACCGATCGGCCCATCACTTCAAACACCACGCCACTGCACGGCAAGCACCCACGGCCAAAGGAAGGGATCACGCGGCACTGCCTTGGAGCACCGGACACATTAGCACCCACCTCACCACACTTGTTTGTTTGAATAAACACCCCTCCGGGGCATTTACTGCACCTGCAGCTGTCGTGTGATTCTTCAGCCCGCGACAATAGTTTTATACAGTTAATATTACAATCATTTCACACTAAGACCAGAAATGTGAAATTTTGATTTCATGTTGACTATTATATGTATCATATTTTCTAAAATGTCATATTTTTTACTCTAAGCCTATACCTTTTTGACATTTATCATTTTGGAAAATGTTTCTTTTCACCAAAATAGTTGTAATTAACTCGTTCCTATCTCGACATACAGAATTCAACAGGCTGTATCATTAAGACATTCCTGCCAAGTTGTTGAACACTGAACAAGCACTGATAAGTAATTGTGGGCGGACGTGTTAAAGAAATGTTCTGGGTTCAATACAAGTTGTACTCAACCGACATGTGGCCTGATATTAATTACCACACAAATAATACTAAGTCGTCCCTCAGTTTAAAAATAAATAAATAAAATCACATTAAAAATACAGTGCACGTTTATGATGCAAAGCACTGCACCAGGTCCAATTTTAAAATACATACGGTTTGGAAAGAATCGCAACAAGGCTGGCAGTGAAGATGGATATTGAGCATTTCCTGTGTTTAGTGTTGTTTGATAAATGGCATGCAGTACAAACATCTGGATGGTACTGGTTAAGTAGGTTAGAGACAATATTTGCATTTTAACTCAGTTATTTAATAATAATCGTTGTTAATGTTAATTAATAAAATACAAATGTTTATGATTTTAATCAACCTTTAATTTTAACAATGCAGTAGTAAATGTTGAAATTAACATTAACTAAGATTATTGGAAGTATTTTTCATTGCTAGTTCATGTTAATTAATGTATTTAACTAATGTCAACAAATTAAACCTTATTGCAAAGTGTTACCGTCTCATGTAGGGCAACAATACATGCTGTATGTGTAAACCAATGCATTTGAAGAATATGATTTATAATGTTAAAAAAACTGGACAACTGTATCTCACAACACTACGGTAATACATGAAGTTGAGCTCTGGCACAAAATGAACATTTCTGTAATGCATCACATCAGAATCCAACATCTTGGGTTCCTGCAGGCTTCCCAGCTTCTTTTCTCATTTGAGCTTACTTTCTTTTACCCATATTCTTTTTATCTCTCTGTGGGAATGAAGGTACAATTCAAATACTGTGAAAAAGTAAATAAGGTTGGTGTAAACAAGATTGTAAAAAGAATCAACAAATAGTGTTTATAGTATTCAGTGCCTTAGTACGCCGCCGCATAGCGACTCGGGATGAATGCTTAAATACACCCACATAGCCATGGCATGAGCTTAGAGAACTGTTTAGTTTGAGAAGAAAGATTTCTTTCAAACTCACATCTGTAGAGATTATTCATAAATGGCTTGTTTATATCTTTACACAAATGCCCAAAATGGTGTCATGCAGTTGCCAGGAAATGGTTCCCTCTTTTGCATTTAAAGCATCCTGCCGTTCTGACTGCTAATACTCCAGTCGATTCCAGTCCAAGTACATTAGACTGATGGCCGAAGCCTGAAAAATGCTCCTTTGCGCTTGAATGATTTGACTAATAATTTTTGGATGAAGTTTGACAGCTCCACAGAGCTTATCCAGTGTCCAGCTATTCAGCAGTCTATCATCTCTATTAGGGACAAGGCAATCGAGAGAGGATCTTAAAATGCTCAGACGAGACTCGGATGAGCTTAAATGGACTTTGCCAGACAGAATATGTTACACTTACAGCACTGAATCACATTGGATGCCAAATAGGACAAGGAGTGATGCATCCTCACAGATTAGGGGGATTTGAGAAGAAGGATTCTTTGTGAAATACATGCCCACGATTGGATTGAACCACTACAGACCGATATTTCTTCTAAGATGGGCACTGTTGTTGCTCCCTCACAGATGGAAAAAAAATTGCAAGCAGAAGGCAGACTCAAAAATGTGTGGGGTAAAAGCGAGATGAACAGGCAGTGTTTGAACTGGAGTCAAACCACATGTCCATTCATTTTCAATATGCAACTGAAGCTGTGGAAGATATCATTGGGATAATATAAAATAATTATGTTTGGTTAAATTCATATTTTTTATGTTTTTGAAATCTCTTAATCTCTTATGCTCTTATATGTCTCTTATGCTCACCAATGCTACATTTATTTGATCAAAAAAGCAATATTGTGCAATATTATTGCAATTTAAAATAACTATTTTGTAATTTTAATATATTTTAAAACGTAATTTATTTCTGTGATGCAAAGCTTAGTATACATGTATATAATTGTATATATGATAAGTATATGAATCTGCTAAAGAGGCCGAAAGGGGCTGGGGACATTGCTGAACACTTGGAGATGCACCATCATTTTTGTGAAATAAAAAACCTCTTTTGGGGAAATCGTGATTATAGTCTGATCTCGAGCATTTTTTATCTTCAGAATCATAACGTGCAGTCAGAACTAGGTAAATAATGACAGTGATATCTTTTAAAGACACACAAAAACTGCATGCAGTTGTAATTAAATTGGTATTTGTTGAGCCGCAATTAATCCCGAATGATGAAAAGTGTGGGGAGACAGAAACACAAAACATATCTGACAGTTTAATTAAGGGTATTATCCTAATGGATTTGTGACTAGAGGAAGAATGAAACGACCGATTGTGATGGGCGAGTGTGCAGGGGATATAAAAGGCGAACATGTAGGCGACAGGAGAGCGAAGAGTGCATTTTAATGGGCAGCCAAACACCATGCCTAATGACACTGGCTCCTGATTCCCTGCCATGTCTTAGCAATGCTCACAAATGACTCCGGGCTTCTATAATTTGGACCATTGAGATCTAAAATGAGGGGAAATTACCGTTTTATCATCAAATTCAATCATAGACTGGCATCAGGTGTCTCGGGAGACCGGGTGAAGGTGGTTTAGCATTTAAAGAGCTTCTCGGCTTTTGAGAATATGGCTTGGAGAAGTTGAGGAGTGCTAGACAGTGTGAAGTGCCACTGAACACATGCCTTAGAGCAGACGGAGCTCCCTGGCTGGGTGACCTTTCACCAGCCTGCTAGTGTGGCACAGAGGCGGAGTTCATTACAGCCGTGTTGAAAGTGTAGCTAGAGGCCTGGCCACGATTCTGTCTACTGGGAGAGTCCCCAAAAAGGTTAAGCCTCCTCTCTCAAAGGAAGATCTCGCCCCCTCTTCCTAATCCTGCTGTGCGACTTTTTTTTTATATATATTTTTTTATTTGTCATTTATTTATTTATTTATTTTTCATTTTTGAATAGCTTGATCTAGTCTGTTATTGATTCTTATTATATACTTTGTATATTTTAATTTACAGTTGTTAAAACTGTTTGGGTAGTTGGTGCATAATGTGCCTTTTGTGTTTTTTTTTTTGTTTTTTTGTGTTTTTTATCAATATCATTTATATGAATGTTAACATTTATATGAATGTTGTAGGGAAATCATAGGTCATGTAACTGGTAACTAGTTCCTGTTTTTTTAGTCATAAAATATTCATTTTAAATGCTGGTGATTTTGAAGCCTCTCAGTTATATAAATAAATATAATGTTACAGATATCAACTTTCCAAAAGTATTAAATGCCAACTATGAATCAAACAAACAAACAAAGAAAAGAAAGCTAAACTACAAATTAAAGCACAAGCGGTAGTGATGGCATTTATAATACTCATAACATTTAATCTTTCAATTTGAAACATTCATCTTTTTGGTCCAGAACATTGTGATAATGAATTGGGATTAAATAAATGTGGCTGGTGGTTTTCCAACTGGAACCCAAAAGGCTGTAAGAATTGATACTGTAAATCAACCAAATGTAAAATGAGGGCATTCATCTGTTATGTAAGGGATGGCACATGGACAGCCTTCCAGGACTGGAGCTAATTTCAGCACTTCCATGAATCCAGGGGCATAAAACCAGTGGCGGGGATTGGCTCTCAGTTTTATTGCAATATGAAACTGTAATGAGCTATAAAGAACTACATGATATGCAAATGAGCTTTAGAAGAACTTCTGTAAATCAGATGCCGAATCACTCCAACAGACTATTATTGAAATAAGCAATTAAAAGGGGATTAATAAAGACAATACGAACCTGAAAAGCTCCCGAGTTTTGGAGCTGTCATATCGCCACCGTCATAGATTTCTAACGAGTCCCAGTTATGCTCGGTGGCAAAGCTCATGACTTGGATCTGCCAAGAAAATCGAGATACACATTATGAAATGACAAAATTCTGCACAATTAAAATGAACTCATGTAATGGCCACCGTTTTGCAGTATTGCTTATAATCGTAGCCAAGGTTTCTTTAATCAAAAACAGTAATTTTGTTTTATGCAACAATTCTCCACACCCTATCTGAACCTAACCTTTGTGCTACAGTACCTTAAACACTTAAATATGTAAATTACTTTATAGGTGGATAGGTGTTGATATTTAAATATTGTCAATGTCTGCTCATGGATATGTTAAAGTTGCTGTATGTAAGTTTTTGACTCTAAAGCATAAAAATACCATTATATGTTTGCAGATATTTAAAGGGATACTCTACCCCAAAATGCAAATTTTGTCTTCCAAACCCGTAAAAGCTTTGTTCGTCTTCGGAACACACTTTAAGGAATTTTGGATGAAAACCGGGAGGCTTGTGACTGTCCCATTGACTGCATATTAAATTACACTGTCAAGGTCCATAAAAGTATGAAAAGCATCGTCAGAATAGTCCATCTGCCATCAGTGGTTCAATCTGAATTTTATGAAGCGAAGAGAATACTTTTTGTACACAAAGAAAATAAAAATAACGACATTTATTCTACAATTCACAGAATAAAATACAATCTCATCTCTGTCTTTCTGTGTCAGCGTAGCGCCATTTTGGAGAGCATCCAATGGATGCAAAGTGCGTACTGTGACGAGTCGGCTGCCTCCCCCCTGTCCATCATCACCACCCCGTCCCATATTCGCCGCCCTTCACCAGGCTCCCGACAGGAGTGGGTGTGTGAGAGAGGAGGGGCGCTGAACACCTAGGGCTGGCGGCGTGTGATGAGGCGCACCTGACGTGAATAGAGCCTCATCACCGCCGCCGTTAAATGCCGAACGCGCCTCTCCTCGGGAGACCGGTCTCTACCCCGTGCATGCACGCTGGTGTCCTCGTGGGTCCAGGAAGGGAGCGTCGAGGAGGACTGCCGCACCCGTTAGGCGGCTGACGGGCTAGGATGCCGAGCCGCCGAGTCCCCCAGAAGTGCCGGGATCCCGAAGATGGACGAAGCCGCGCCAGAGACGCCGCCGCCACTCGCTCCCGGCCCCGAGAGGGGAGCGCGTGCGGCCACCGGACTCCGCCCCTTCCCTGGACCCTTCCCTCCTGAACACTGCCCTCCTGCACAGCCCCGCAGCACGACGAGGACACCAGATCCCCGTTTATTTTGGACACTTTTCCCCCTTTGGACACTTTATTGTAAATATTGTTTAATAAAAACCTCTCCGAGGCTTGACGCCACGCCCACTGTGTCTGTCGTTGGCTCCTCCCGCGACAGTGGTGGAGAATGCGGGCAGGCGGAGCCTTAGACAGCGCAGTTGGGCAACATCTGATGACGTCATCCCCTCTCGCTCGCAAAAAAGCCGTGGAACCCGCACGGGGACAGAGGAACGACGGGGACAGCCTCCCAGCCACCAAAGGGGTAAGTGACGTTCTTTCTATTGGTCATTTACCCTGTGGCTGGTTGAGGCTGACAACTAATACCCGGTTTCTCTGTCCCGGTTCCGGCGCGGTGCGAGAGGGAGAGTTGCCCGGAGAGGAATCCCTGCCCCGCCCACTCCGACCGCTGGAGCCTGGTTGAGGAAGGTAGCACTCCTGCGTGGGCGGCGACCCTCGGACGGGGATGTCGCTTGGGGGGGGGGGATGTGACGAGTCGGCTGCCTCCCCCCTGTCCATCATCACCACCCCGTCCCATATTCGCCGCCCTTCACCAGGCTCCCGACAGGAGTGGGTGTGTGAGAGAGGAGGGGCGCTGAACACCTAGGGCTGGCGGCGTGTGATGAGGCGCACCTGACGTGAATAGAGCCTCATCACCGCCGCCGTTAAATGCCGAACGCGCCTCTCCTCGGGAGACCGGTCTCTACCCCGTGCATGCACGCTGGTGTCCTCGTGGGTCCAGGAAGGGAGCGTCGAGGAGGACTGCCGCACCCGTTAGGCGGCTGACGGGCTAGGATGCCGAGCCGCCGAGTCCCCCAGAAGTGCCGGGATCCCGAAGATGGACGAAGCCGCGCCAGAGACGCCGCCGCCACTCGCTCCCGGCCCCGAGAGGGGAGCGCGTGCGGCCACCGGACTCCGCCCCTTCCCTGGACCCTTCCCTCCTGAACACTGCCCTCCTGAACACTGCCCTCCTGCACAGCCCCGCAGCACGACGAGGACACCAGATCCCCGTTTATTTTGGACACTTTTCCCCCTTTGGACACTTTATTTTAATGCTTTGTTTAATAAAAACCTCTCCGAGGCTTGACGCCACGCCCACTGTGTCTGTCGTTGGCTCCTCCCACGACAGTACGCTGTTTCATGAGTTACTGATGGCAGAGAATAGCGTATGCACTTTGCGTCCATGAAATTCTGACAATGCTTTTTATACTTTTATGGACCTTGACAGTGTAATTTATAATTTATGCAGTCAATGGGACAGTCACAAGCCTCCCGGTTTTCATCCAAAATATCTTAAAGTGTGTTCCGAAGACAAACGAAGCTTTTACGGGTTTGGAACGACATGGGGGTAAGTGATTAATGACAAAATTTGCATTTTGGGGTGGAGTATCCCTTTAAGAAACATGCTGAGTTAACATACTTGTTTATATGAAAAATAATGCTACAGTCAGTTATTCTCCTTTGAAAATGTGCGTTCCGGCCCGGAATATCGGTCTGTGTTTTGGTTTCTGAAAGACGCCCACTGCCAGTTTACCCAATTGTATTTCGGCACAACGGTTTGCCAGTTGGCGGAAAACACAGCGTATTTCATTTAATTCACTTCATGTGCTCTCGTTCCTGTTGGTGTCGTTAAACATTTTTAGGTAATCTGGCAGCTGCATAAGGTATCCAAGTAAACATTTAGAAAATGAAAAGAAACAAATCAAAATCAATTTTACTGTTAACCCCGCATTGTGGTACCAAACGTGTTCAGTTCGAAACAATACAATGTCAGAATGTTAGATGCTTGACAACAGACACCCAATCCCATATGCATACCTCATATTTATATGCTGTGTATAGTCATAGAAACGTCTCGGTTACGTATGTAACCCTCATTCCCTGATGGAGGGAACGGAGACGTTATGTCATGACGACATTAGGGGATTTACCTGGGAGCCCCAATGAAATTGGCTAGTGGATTTTGCATACCTGAGCCACTCCCCATGCATACGGGTATAATATATATAGATTGTGGCATGGGGACATAACATCTCCGTTCCCTTCATCAGGGAACGATGGTTACGTACGTAACCGAGACGTTCCCTATCTGTTGGTCACTACGAGTTATGTCATGACGACATTAGGGGTTTATGGAAAGCGCCACAACCTGAACCCCGTCACAACCTTGTGGCATGCAGATGTTGACAAGCTAGCGCGTGTCAGACAAATGCCATGCAAAAGGTCGCAACCTTCCCATCGCCCCAGCGAAAATTTGCTGACCTTGGTACCTGCAGGACCAGAGGTGAGTACATCACTGCTGGAGATGGCCAAGCCGCTGTTCCTTTCCCCACAGAAATCGGAAGGGATTTCGACCTTCAGCGAAAGTTAGCTTCAAGTCTTTCCTATTTGTTGGTACAGCTTGGCAGTAACGACGGGGAAGTGGGCCTTCCGGAGAGGGGCGCTACGGAGGCCACATCCTGCCTGTAGGGAGGTGACATGTGCAGACACTGATATGGACTGACCCAGGCCTGTAGCAGTACTACATATGACTGGACTCTGTGGCAGATCCTACCTAGGTGTAGGGAGGAGGGCTGCCAGCAGAGCCTGACAGAGTACTCTGTCAAAGGGAAGACACGGGTTTACCGAGATGGAAACCTTACCATGGAAGAATACACATATGGGATTACCCGAAGGGAATCAAGCCATATGGACACCTAGCCCAGTCCAGGGGCTGACCGGAGACCCGGGCAAGCTAACACCAGTACTGGGCCTGGCATCAGACTGCTCCGCCCCCCCAGCCTGACTGCCGGGGGTGCTGGAGGAACTCCACCAGGGTTCGCCGTCCGGGGAACTACACTGGAGGAGGAAAAAGGCGCTCGTATCCCCGGGTGAGGGGGAATGCCGCAGCAAGCGTTCCACCGGTCAACTCTTCCTGCCACTTACCTGTTACCCAACACACGGGAAGAGACTGGCTCAACGCGGAGACTGTAAAATCTTGCGAAGGTGTTCGGTGTCGCCCAGCTCTACAGATGTCTGCCAAAGAGGTGCCGTGCGCCAACGCATAGGAGGAGGCAATACTCCGTGTGGAGTGAGCCCTCACCCCTAGGGGGCACGGCTCACCTTGGGATTGGTACACCAAGGCGATGGCATCCACTATCCAGTGGGCCAACCTCTGCTTGGAGACAGCCTTCCCTTTCTGCTGATCTCCATGGCAGACAAAGAGCTGCTCAGAGCTTCTGAAGCTCCGGGTGCGGTCCACATATATGCGCAGCGCTCTTACGGGACACAGCTACGCCAAGGCTGGGTCTGCCTCCTCCGAGGGCAGTGCTTGCAGGTTCACCACCTGATCGCGGAAGGGCGTTGTGGGAACCTTAGGCACGTATCCAGGCCGGGGTCTCAGGACAACGTGAGAGTAGGCCGGCCCGAACACAAGGCACTCTTCGCTTACTGAAAATGCTTGGAGGTCCCCGACCCTCTTGATGGAAGTGAGCGCGGTAAGGAGCGCTTTCTTAGCGGACAGGAACTTCAGCTCAACTGAATTTAGCGGCTCAAAGGGACCCCTCTGAAGTCCAGCCAGGACGATAGGGAGATCCCAGGAGGCCACTAAGGGTGACCTAGGAGGATTTAACCTCCTGGCACCCCTCAGGAACCTCACGATGAGATCGTGCTTTCCCAGGGACCGGCCGTCCACTGCATCGTGATGGGCCGCAATAGCAGACACATACACTTTCAAGGTGGAGGGCAACAGCCTGCGCTCCAACCTCTCTTGCAGGAAAGAAAGCACTACTCCAATCGTGCATCTTCGGGGGTCTCCTTGACGAGAAGAACACCAGTTTGCGAACAGACCCACTTCAGTGCATAGGCTTGCCTATTTTAAGGAGCTCTAGCCTGAGTGATGGTGTTCACCACAGCCTGTGGCAGGCCACTCAAGTCTGCCGCGTCCCATCCAGGAGGTTCCACAGATCTGGATGCGGGTGCCATATGGTGCCGAGCCCCTGAGAAAGGAGGTCCTTCCTCAGAGGAATGCGCCAAGGAGGGGCTGTCGCGAGGAGCATTAGTTCCGGAAACCAGGTCCGGGTGGGCCAATATGGCGCAACCAACAAGACCTGCTCCTCGTCCTCCCTGACCTTGCACAGAGTCTGTGTGAGCTGGCTCACTGGGGGAAACGCAGACTTGCACAGAGCCCGAGGCCAGCTGTGTGCCAGTGCGTCCGTGCCGAGGGGGGCCTCGGTCAGGGAGTAATACAGCTGGCAGTGGGAGGACTCGCGGAAGCAAACAGGTCTACCTGAGCTTCCCCGAATCGCCTCCAAATCAGCCGGATCACTTTGGGATGGAGTCGCCATTCTCTTGGGAATGTGAGCTGTCGTGAGAGCGATTTGAGCTGTGTCTGACTCCAGAGGAGGAGATGGTGGGTGAGCTGTGACATGCGGCGTGATCGTAGACCTCCCTGACGGTTGATGTACGATGCAGCCGCAGTGTTGTCCGTAAAGACCAACACATGCTTGCCTAACAGCAGTGGCCGGAACTGCCTCAAGGCCAGATGCACTGCCAGCAGCTCTAGGCAGTTGATGTGCCAAAGCAGTCGAGGCCCTGTCCAGAGCCCCGAGGCTGCCTGCCCGTTGCATGTAGCGCCCCAGCCTGTGCTGGAGGCATCTGTTGTGACAACAACAGGCCGGGACACTTGTTCTAAGGGCACTCCGGCCTGTAGAAACGCAAGGTCCATCCAGGGGCTGAAAGAGCGGCGACACGATTGCGTGATGGTCACACGATGTGTACCGCGGCGCCATGCCTATCTCGGGACTCGTGAGTGTAACGATGTTCATGTTCATACGCCCACAACAGGAGCATGAATCATCCACGAACGCATCTTCAGCGTGTTGGATGCAAAGACAACGATCGTGTCCGTCATCCGCAGACAGGTAACGACCGCAACCAAGAGAACACGGACAGAACGGCATCTTTAAAATGACGCGAACCATCCGCGATTTGCTCTTTTAGAATTTGCTCTTTCAGTTGAAGTGCCCAGGGGAATAGCTGCTGGAGGGACACCGCTGACTGCACCGTAACGCCAACCGGGAACAAATAGAGGTAGAAAAGGCTTTGTGGAGATCAGCAAACTTCTCATCCACTTGGCTCCAAAGCAAAAATCTGATGAGTGGATGCACCTTTTATACCCATATGCACGGGGAGTGTCTCAGGTATGCAAAATCCACAAGCCAATTCCATTAGCGTTTTCTCTTATCAGAGGTGATCGGGGCTCCCAGGTAAATCCCCTAATGTCGTCACGACATAATTCGTAGTGACCGACAGATAGGGAACTACCATTTCAGCGTTTTAAAATGTGCTCTGAACTACTGATACTATACAAAGATTGACATTTTTCGCCAAACAATCTCCACAGTTCAAGCTGTTCATCTGTTCATCTGTTCATCTGTACCAATGAACTGTTCATCACAGTTCATTGGTACAGGCACGTGTTGCTGTGTTTTTATTATGTTGCTTCAGGTAAATATTGTGGCAGTTCAAAATGAAAATGTCTGGAGAGTGTCACTAAAAAGTTAATGCTCTATCGTGTTAGAAATACCCCCTACCTAAACTACCCCCCCCCCCCCCCAAACTTAAACCTATCTGATATTAACAAATGCAAACAAATGTTGTTTTGTTGAACTGTAGTTTCACGGGATTCGTACCAGAGCTCCTCACAAGTGCAATCATGTGAGCTACTGAGAAAACTGTGTTTGAAAATCCAACTGTATGAAGCTGTATATGTGAAACCAAGGGGAGAAACGAACTTTGAGTTCGATTCAGTTGAACAAAACAAGACAGGTGTGAATACACCCTAATGCTCAAATGTATCAGTTTTCAAATCTTGCAGTATGATATAATTGATTTGAAGTGATAACATAATATTGTCCAAGTAATTCTGCTAAAATTAGGCATTCTTAATTGAATGACTCTGATCCTGTAAATCATACTTTGTGTGAAAAGAAAAAAAAGTTGTCAAGAGTTTTACTACCTCTAGTGTCAATTTCAACTGGAAACTGCAGCGATTTGTACGTATAGGTACTTTTTTTTTTTTTTTGCAGAAAAGTAAGTAGAGGCACAAATTTCCAATGAGCCTGGGGAGCAACAATGCATACAATGCCACAATTAATTTTTTTCTGATTTATCTTGACTTTCATTTATGGGGATGCTCTACATTTGGCATCTCTTTTGGATCTTTTACATAAAACAAACAGTACTTTGAACAGCATAAAGCACATTATACGATGCTAAATTTAACCTGTGTAATTCACTCCCTTGCTGCGTGCAAAGGAATCTTTTCCATCTTATTTCAGCAGGTGTAGCTTTACTGCATTTGATGAGTTCACACGTGGCTCTTTTGTACTTGCCTGGATACCAGCTCCTTCGGTAACAATGATTTTCCACACACAGTTCAGGCTGTTCCCATAAGGCTCTGGGAACCCGGGGGAGAGGATGGTACCTCTCCTTTCTGTCAGATTCCCGCTGCATGGAACTGTGGAGCAAAACAGAGGCAAAATGAGCTCATGCTGAGGATGGAACAGCACAAGTGCCTGAACTGAGTCTTGTGAGAAAGGCAGCAGACTCTTTTGACACAAGATGCGATTACACCAGAGGTAACATGAACCAAAGCCATCATCACCCTACTAAAACATACATTCCCTGCATGAGAAATGTCTTTCTGGGAACACTTTATATTTCCCAATGAACAATCAAAGTCAACCTTTTTTTAATGCATGTTCCTGGAATTACGTTGAACAATTCATAGGTACATGTTATTACATACACACACATAGGTTTACATGTTTTATAGGGACTAAACCTACCTCTCTATATATAGATACATATCAAAAAAAAAACAAAAAAAAACAAAAAAAAAAACAGAACCATTTTTATACACAGTCCCCCCATTTTCAGGGGCTCAAATGTAATTGGACAAATAAATATAATCATAAATAAAATCTTCATCTTAATATTTTGTTGAGAATCATTTGCAGGCAATGACTGCCTTCAGTCTGGAACTCATGGACATCACCACAGACTGGGTTTCCTCCTTTGTGATGCTTTGCCAGGCCTTTACTGCAGATGACTTCAGTTGTTGTTTGTTTGTGGGTCTTTCTACCTTTAATTTTGTCTTCAGCAAGTGAAATGCATGCTCAATCGGGTTGAGATCAAGAGATTGACTCGGCCATTGCAGAATAATCCACTTTTTTACCTTCAAAAACTTCTGGGTTGCTTTTACTGTATGTTTTGGCTCACTGTCCATTTGTATTATGAAGCACCGTCCAATCAACTTTGCTGAATTTGGCTGAATCTGGGCAGACAGTATATCTCTATACACTTCAGAATTGATCCAGCTGCTTCTGTCTTCTGTCACATCATCACTAAACACCAGTAACCCAGTGCCACTGCAAAGCCATGCTCATACCATCACACTGATCCACCATGTTTCACAGATTATGTTGTGTGCTTTGGATCATGAGCTGTTCCAAACCTTCTTCATACATTTTTCTTCCCCTCATTCTGGCACAGGTTGATCTTAATTTCAGTCATCCAAAGACTGCTTTTGCAGAAGTGGTCTGGCTTTTTTAGATGTTTTTGTTTGGCAAAGTCTAATCTGGCCTTGTTTGCACCTTGTGGTGAACCCTCTTTGCTCTAATGAAGTCTTCTCTTGACTGTAGACTTTGACAGCGACACATCTACCTCCTGGAGAGTGTTCTTCTCTTGGCTGGATGTTGTGAAAGGGTTTTTCTTTACCATGGATAGGATTCTTCGATCATCAAACCACTGTTGTCCTCCATGGACATCCAGACCTTTTTATGTTGCTGAGCTTACTGCAACAGCTTCGCAGCAACAGCTTCCAAATGCAAATGGCACACTTAAAATCAACTCCAGAACTTTTATCTGCTTAACTGATGTAGAAATAATAAAGGAATAGCCCACATCTGTCCATGAAATGGCTTTTGAGTTAACTGTCCAATTACTTATGGTCCCTTGAAAAAGAGGGGAGGTACATATTAAAGAGCTGTAATTTCTTAACCTTTCCACCAATTGTGATGAGAATAGCCTCAAATTAACGCTCAGAGTGTTCAATTTAAACCCATGTTCATTATATAACTGTAATTTGAATAAGTTTTGGTCAACAGCTAAAATAACACAAATTGTGCCTGTATGCAAATATATATGGATCTAACTGTATATAATTTTGCATGAATTCCTCATTGGTCCCCATAATGTAGGGAATACCAGTGCGTGCACACAACACACACACACACACATTCACCCAATCCCCAGTCTGATTTCTGAACCTCACACTTTGAAGAAGTAGAAATATGAGAGGTTGTGTTCAAGGCATTTCACTTCAGAATACTTAAAAACATAAGGAACCACAAAATGGGATTTGCTGAAGCTCTGTGAAATCAAAACTTTTAATGCACATTCCTGGAGTGATTCCTTTTCAGACGACATTAATTCCTGTTTTTAACCACTCCTCTCCAACTACCTGACACATTCTGTTATGTGTTTTTCTCATTGAATATCTTGTCTCACTCTGAATGAAATTAATATGCCAGATTACAAATTATGGAAACAAAATGTGTCATGTAAATTAATCCCTTTCTATTGATGGGCATTTAAAAATCACAATTATTCCATTAATTAAAGTAGATGTTTTTCCAACATCTGATTTTTTTGGAGGTTTCTTAAAAGCATGAAGGAAACATTTTTCTGCAGTACTTACATGACATTTTTGGCTTCAGCTCTCTCCATTCTGGTATTATAGACTGACCTCCTTGTTTAGAGAAAATTGGTTCCAAATGGTGTTTCACGTTGACTTTAATTCATGGATGAAAGAGATGAATGAGGAATGACTTTTAAATTGCGATTAAAGAAGCTAAATATATTAATTTCTCTTAATATTTAATAGATATCTACCTTTCAGTTTGTAATTCCTATGAAAAACGGGGAAAAGCAGAGTGAAATGAGGACGTGCCTTGAGAATGATAAAATCGTGACAGCACTATAGAATATAGCGACAGATAAATGCCCAATATTAAAGCCTGGAGGTTACGGCTTTGAACTGAAGGCTGTGGCCCAGAGGCCCTTGGATTCAACTTCTCAGCCCCTTGAGGATGGCAGTATAGAAGGAAATATTAACTAGAGGCCTGACATTTTAAATCCTCATTGAGGCCATCCTCCAAGCAGGATTCTTAACCCTTATTAGTTACCACAAGGTTAGTAGAGACCACAAGAAACTCGCACATTTACATTCTCTAAGGACTCGAGAAAATGCAGGGCTATAAATCACCATTTGAATGATGGTACCTGTTAGCAATCATATAGAATGTCTGTGTTGCTCCATTTCTAACGCTCAGTCACACTGAATTGTTTAGTCCTGAATATAACATGACTAGTGTGCATTTTTCTTGGATAAATCCAGGCTAGCTTACCTATACAATTCGGGATGGTGTCGTTCCACTGCGCCAGAGCGTTAGGAACCGCGTGACACTTGATGGCTTTGGATCCCTGGAGAAGGTATCCAGGGTTGCACTCGAAACGAACAATGGAGCCAGCTGAGAATTCTGACCCGATCCGTCTGCCGTATCTGGGCTCTGGGATGGAGCTGCACTGTGTATCACTGGTGCGTGGAACAGCTAGTGGACAGGAAACAGATCTCTAATCAAAATGGTGCAGATGGAGGCTTGGAAACACACCGGCTTTGTTTTCAAAACCCAGTGGGCTGCCTTTACATTGTTACAAAACAAATCAAACAAATGCTGGTCTTTTGAACTTTCTCTTCAGCAAAGAATCCTGAAAAATATGTAACTTTCACAAAAATAATTCTAACATTTTACAAGGTTCCATTTTTTTATATTAATGTGAGCTGAAAAATACTTCTAACTTTCATAGTTAATGTTCATTTCAACATTCATTAATACGCTCTTAAAACTTTTAACATTTACTAAGATTACTACTAACTAATTAATTGAATTGAATGAATTTAAAGAGAGGTGACACTTTAGTTTAGGCAACAATTCTTACTGTTAACTAGTCGCTTATTAGTATGCATCTTACTAGCGTATTGGCTTTTTATTAGTACTTATAAAGCACATATTAATGCCTTATTCTGCATGACCATTTTTAAGATCCTTTAATCTACCCCGTACATAAACTTAACAACCACACTATAATTATTATTAATAAGCAGCAAATTAGGAGTTTACTGAGATAAAAGTCATAATTAATAGTTAGGTGATGAGAATTGGTCCGCAAACTAAAGTATGATCAAAAGATACATAAACAAATAATTCATGCTCCTAACACACAACTCACAGAAGTCTCAGCTCAAATAATCGAATAATCGATGCTTTTGATTACATAAAAACAAATAGACATTTTTTAACCGAACTTTTCAATGAATTAAAAGCAACAGTTTTGTCTTTATAATGGCACCAATGTAGCTTTTGAAACACAGATAACGTTCCACATTTGTAACCTATTGCATGGTTACCAGTGCAGCGGTGTACACTGTGACTACTTTAGCACTCTTTTTATAGAAAACCCACATATATATTCATCTAGCACATTCGTATGAGCATCTCCATGACCCTATCACAGAGAACTTTGCTGGTTTTGCTGTTTTTGCTTTGCGAAAATTTTAGCAACTTGGTTCTTTTTTTTCCTGTTTGTGCCTTAACTTTCATCTGACGGCTGTGAATATATAGGAAGAGGGTGGTGGGACCATCCACCATCACCTGGATGCCTCCATGAACCAAATGAACTGTCCTAACTGTCAGAGAACATTTCTCATACACCCGCTGTTCTCTCTGCGCTCATTGCACACACTATAAAACAGCGAGGAGAGATATAAAGAGACATAGCAGGCTTGCCGCGGTCTGCGCTGTGTGTGTGCGTACGCTGATGCGGCCTTGAAAGATTCTTATTGTATCTTTTTACAAGGCAGCTGATAAAAGGAGTTAAAAAGAGTAATTTATACAGTAATTTACAGCATCTTTTAAAACGAGGTAAAATGCCTTGCATGCCCTGTCCCAATAATACACCCAATTAATGTTAGTAACTAACATTAACTATTAATGAGTAATACATTTGTAACAGTATTTATTTATCTTTGTTAACGTTAGTTAATAAAGCACAACTGTTCATTGTTCAGTCCAAGTTATCTCAGGTCCATTAACTAACATCAATAAAAAGTATACTTTTCATTTTAATAATGCATTAGGAACTGCTGAAATCAACATTAACTATGATTATTAAATGCTTTATATTTTTCAGTGCTAGTTTATGTTAACTAGTTATGCTAGTTTAAGTAGTCAACTAATATGAACAAATGGAACATTTAATTGCGTGTAACACTTTAGTTTAAGGATCAATTATCAGTATAAACTAGTTTCTTACTAGCATAAAGGCTGTTTATTAGTACTTATAAAGCCTTATTTTAACAATTTAGTATAGAGACAAATTCTTACTATTAACTTGTTGCTTATTAGCATGCCTATTATTAACATATTGGCTGTTTATATTATTTTAGGGTCTCTTAATTAGTTGCTTATTAGCATGCATATTACTAGAATATTAGCCAATTATTAGTAGTAATTAAGCACATATTAATGCCTTATTCTACATGACCTTATTCTACATCCCTAATCCTACCCAATACCTAAACTTAACAACTACCTTACTAACTATTAATAAGCAGCAAATTAGGAGTTTATTGAAGCAAAAGTCATAGTGAGAATTGGAACTTAAAATAAAGTCTGACCGCATTATTCATATTACTGCTTTATTCTGCATGACCATATTTTAGATTCCTTAATCGTACCCCATACCTAAACATAACAACTACCTATAGCACTGAAATATTAAATAGCTCTGAAATCAAACCAAAGTGGCAAAAAAAGGAAGAAAAAAACAGCAAGGCAACTCTCAAAATACTCAGAAATCCTTCTCCCATTCGGCTCTACTCAGAGCTAAATGCATTACAAATTATATCAAATTCAAGCCCCTTCCTCATTTGACTCTATTGTGTATTGGTTATGACATTGTGATTGCGGCTGTTAACTTCTCTGTGTGAAATATAAAGGCTATTTCCCACAGTAAACGGGCTCAGGCATACTGATCAGCAGGCCGCCCCTACACTTCAGAGGCGTGATTTCACCCTATACACGGTGGCAATATATACACAACGCAAACACACAAAAGGCTAACTGAATGTTGCGGATTTGAAGATTAAAAACAAAGCCTCAGCTCTGAACAATGACCTGTTATTGACTGAAAGTTGAGTGCTTGCTTACCTTGGTAAACAAAATGGAAACCTTTGGCGGACGGGCCACTTTTTGCGCTGAATCTCAGCATGATTTGGTTTGAGGTGGCCAAGGGCAAGGTTTCTCCTGCAAAAACACAATATGGTAGATGATGAAGTCTCTCAGAGTTGCTTGTGGAGGCAAATGTGCCACAACCAACTGTAGTCTTAAGGTAGCGTACATGACGGATGGCTTAATAACTCAGATCAGCCTCTGGGGCAAGGGTGGAGAGAGCAGGTAAGCAACAATGGGCCTAAAACTGATGGATACCCCCAAAAATGTTCAAGCTGTCTGCGGCGTGTTCAGAGATGCAGTGGGTAAATAAAAAAAAATAAAAAAAAATCCCAACCAAAAGGATGACTTACGCTTGAGCTAAACTTTGAGTGTTCAGATTCAAAATCAAAGTGTGCTTTTACAAAGTCGTATCCAAAGGAAGAAACAGAGTGCTGATATAGATGGCGACTGAAACACTACAGTTGAGCCTGGAGGGTTAAACATTCTAACTATGAATTGAGTGGCCTGTCAGGATTTCTGGCCCACTGCTCACAAAGCTGAGATAGAAATTATATGAATTTACAGCGCTTCCCATGGGAATATAGTGTTGCACAGCAGACCATGAAGATATACAGTATAAAAATGCCATACAAACAGTTTGTGTTCAATGGCTGCCATCAATCCTGCGAAGACTGTGGAATTAGCAGTGATTTTCATTTTCTTGCCATTTTATTACCTTTCACTCAATAATACCAACAATAATTCAGCAGGAAGCCGCAAGGATAACATTTTATTTTTTAGAAGGAATTAAACAAGTCTGGAACCAAAAGATGAAAATGTCAACATAGATCCAATATTTAAGATTTATTCTTGATATTCATACAGTGGGAAATATTACTTAAACCAGTTAAAAATGCATGAATGCTAATTAATAAATAAAAGAAAGAAAAAAAATAAATCAAACCAAGCAGCCTTAACTTTTAAGGAAGATAGCTTCTCTACACAAGCTTACTTTAATAGAACACCTCTATGAACACCAATTGATTAAAAGTCATTGCTCTATGTCATTTGCTTTTGTGTTGTGTAATGCAACGGCATTCAGACTTTTCAGTATAATTTACTTTACTTCATTTATAGAATTTAGGCCGTTTTGCTGGAAGAAAAAGACTGCTAACTAGCATATACTGTAAATGATCCCAAAGCCATATGAGACACGGAACTAATTTCATTTGGTCTTTCAGGGTGATGTACTTGTCCAAATATGTATTTGTTTTTTTAAGATTTTAATCAACATATTATTTGCAAAAAAAGACTTAATTTGCCTGAGGCTGAGTAAGTGTTTGTTCACTGTCTGTGTAAATAACAGAAATATCAAACAATAAAAAACAAATACAAAACTATTAGCAAACGCTTGCCAAAAATGACACTCCTGTATTTCTCCCTCAGAAAGGAGCCATTAAACCTCACTTGAGACCTCGTTCACTGCTCAATTGCACAATTGTCTTCTCACAGATTTAAAAAGCCATATATGCCTGTTTGGTTCTTTTCAAAGGGTTCTGTGCATTTCAAAGCAAACTCAAAGCAACAAAACTGGGGTGAATGTAAAGCTATTACTTACCGGAATGAGACCCAGCCAGGGAGCTTAGCAGCCTAGAATTCTGATTGGGCCCATCAAATAGCTCAACGGAGTCGTTCATGGCTGTCTGGAAATAGGCAAATTGCCCAAACACCACTGAGGAAACAAAATGAAACGCGCAGAGCGTGTTACTATCACCACTGCTGAGAAGAGATGCTAACAAAAGAAGTACAATGAATGAAGACATAAAGTCACATCGATTTCGCATCAACACACATGATTCAGGCTAATAGTTTTATAAGTGTTCATAATATGCAGTCTGCACAGAAGTATGTATAGTCACATCAAAATGGCAGAAGAGATTCAATTCATTATAATAGAAGATTCTGATTACTGAAATCGTTCTGTGAAATTGTGAATAAAATGCGCGTACTGTAAACCCATACCATTTTTAACACTGCAGCAGCTCTGTTCTAAAAACAATGACCTACTGTATGTGAGAATTAAGTTGAAAATCGTGAGCTGGTTCTTTGCTTGTGATTCACAAACAAATGACTGAACTGGATCTTTCTAATGAAAGAAACCAAATGACTCACAAATCAAACCCACAAGAAGTTGATTTTCCACAAGCACTTTATGCTTGAGAATTAAATTAGTGTATTTACTAAACTTCTTGTTCATATAACAATATATAGCTATATAAACCAATATATAGCTAAAGAATCAAGTAATGTTTAGATCAAAGCACTATAGTGTTACCATCATTGTACTATCATGCAGCTCTGTCTGTAATGCATGCATTATGTGTATGTTTGGTCCCGTCTGGTGTCCATTCCCTCTGACCTGAGACCAGTAATGAAGCTGTGATTAAACGCATTGGCTTGCCAGAAAGGACACATGGTTCACGCGGTAGGGCATGAGAGACCAGGGAAATCACAGAGGCATGCTGTGCATGTCAGGTACTGGTGTGAGAGCCAGCTAAGCAGAGAGGGGTGGAAAGGGGTCACGCGGGCCACTGTGACAACTCTATTATCTCCTCTGTAATGAGATGTCGGCCCTCGCTTCATACTTAAACAGTACATTGGAGCATTTGGGCCAATCAGACACACAACTATTTGTTATATTTAACAAATAATCTTTTATGCCCCCTCACCTAACCAAAGGGCCAACTATGAGGGTCTGTGGAACCTTCCCCCGAAATACATCTAACATCTAAGAAAGGCAGAACAGGCCTTTGGTTCCATGGCAACCCATCTGATAACACTTGTTTTATTGCTCAAACGAATGCGGGAAGAGCAACTCACTTCATTTCCCCTAAGGAAAAATGCATTATGCCATAAAAATTGACTCTTCTCTAATTATTTCAAAGAAAAACCTTTCTTTGAATGAACACATCTTCAGGTCATTGTGTATATTATTACTGTTCTTGTACATGTTTTTGTGTATTGGATACTGTTTTATACATGCTTACGATAGATCACTACTTAATATCACTTTAGCTGTGCCATGTTTAGTCTATCAGTTTGTCTTCGGATGATCTAATTGAGAGTGAACATTACATGTTGATACCTATGCAACATAGTGTCCTAAGAATCTTTATTAGTTTGTGCATTAACCCAGGCGAATTACCTATGCAAATTACCATTTCAGAGACAAAGAGTCGTAAAACCTTCCCTCCAAAAATTCAGGACTCCATTGGCTATTTGACAACCCAGATGTGTGACCTCTATAGCAGATAAAGCTCTCAGATCAGTGACGTCCCTGCAGACTGCGGTTCTGTTAGATCCTAAGAGGATGAGGAGGGTGTGAGCTAGAACTCTTCTGGACCCTTAGGTTTTTGTGCCAGGCCTTGCGGCCTTGACTTTCCAGTCAACCAAGAATCCTCGGATCTCAGCAAATCTATTTCTTAGCTATTTTTCCCTTTCTACCTGGGAAGAAACTCCCAATTACCACCGAGCCAGAATAACATCTTTTGGAGTTCATCACCCTTCAAACCCAGAAGAACTTGAAGAACTCCAACACCACCAAACCTTCAAACCATCAGAACTTTCATCCGAGACTGCATCCGGACACTTGTTCAACGACCAAAGGCATTGCAAGTATCGTACATTTTCACTGCTCTAGCTCTTTCTTAAAGCCACGTCACTAATTTGTGAAGCTCAATTATCTTTTGCTGCACATCGAAATATATGATTTGGTTTCCTTTGAGTTTATGCTTTTTGCTTTATTATTAATTCAATGCAATTAATTATTGATTCACACCGTGTGTGTGTGTTTGTGTTGTTTTGGCAGGAAGGGTTTTACATCAGTGGATTATTCAAGGTAACTGAGTTTATACTGGCTATACAACCTACTAATTAACTTTCCAGTACTATATGTGTGGGGACAATGTAACCTTATCTAACTCTAATGTTATTTTGCAGAACAAAGGAGTAGTGAGGATAAAAAAATGGAAAGATATTAGTTGTTACATCCTAACCTTTGTTTTATCTGTTAATAAATTGTTAATACATTTTCAATTCAGGCATTGGCATTTTTATGCAATATGATTGCCTGGCTGTATATATACAGTCATGGCCAAAATATCGGCTCCCTTGGTATATATGATCAAAGAAGGCTGTGAAAATTAATCTGCATTGTTAATTCGTTTGATCTTTTATTTAAAAAAAATTACAAAAATCTAACCTTTCATTGGATAATAAGAATTTAAAATGGGGGGGAAATATCATTATGAAATAAATGTTTTTCTCTAATACACATTGGCCACAATTAACGGCACCCTTTTATTCAATACTTTTTGAAACCTCCATTTGCCAGTTTAACAGCTCTAAATGTTCTCCTATAACGCCTGATGAGGTTAGAGAACACCTGACAAGAGATCAGAGACCATTCCTTCATCTAGAATCACTCCAGACCCTTTAGATTCCTAGATCCATGACGGTGCTTCTTCTCTTCAGTTCACCTCACTCATTTTCTATAGGGTTCAGATCAAAGGACTGGAATGACCATAGCAGAAGCTTGGTTTTGTGCTCAGTGACCCGTTTTTGTGTTGTTTTTGAGGTTTGTGTTTGGATTATTGTACGGTTGGAAGATTCAAACATGGCCCATTATAAGGTTTCTAACAGAGTCAGTCACTTGTTGATTTTTTTTATCTGTTGGTATTTGATAGAATCCATGATGTCATGTGTCTAAACAAGATGTCCAGGACCTCCAGCAGAAATATAGGCCCACAACATAAAAAATACAGCAGTATGTTTAATTTTACACATGGGGTACTTTTTATCCCTGTGTTCACCAAACACATCTTGAGTGTTTGCATTTTTTTAATCTCATCTGACCATAGAAGCCAGTCCCATTTGAAGTTCCAGTCGTGTCTGATAACTGAATATGCTGAAGTTTGTTTTTGGATGAGCCAAGATAATTTTTCTTGAAACCCTCCCAAACAACATGTGGTGATGTAGGTGCTGTTTGACAATTTTTTTTAAGGTTTTCTGACCTCGAAACTCAACTATTTTCTGCAATTCACCAGCTGTGGTCCTTGGGGAGTCTTTAGCCACTCAAACTCTCCTTCTCACCGTGCATTAGGATGATATAGACACATCCTCTATTTCGTAACATTTTCTGTTGATTGGAAATTCTTAATTATTACCCTGATGGTGGAAATGGAACTAGCTCTTTCACTGCTCTAGCTCTTTTCTTAAAGCCACGTCACTAATTTGTGAAGCTCAATTATCTTTTGCTCCACATCAGAAATATATTCTTTGGTTTTTCTCATTGTGATGGATGATTAAGAGAATGTGGGCTTTGTTTTCCCTCCTATTTATATTTATGTGAAACAGGAAGCCATGGCTGGATAATTTCATGTTCATAATCACCCTGGGGTGCTCAAAACTGTGAATATGAATGGGAATATACTTCAGAGATATTTTACTCATAAGAATTTCTAGGGGTGCCAATAATTGTGTCCAACGTGTATTAGAGAAAAAACATTTATTTCATAATGATATTTACCCCCATTCTTATTATCAAATGAGAGGTTAGATTTTTTAAATAAAATATAAAAAGCATTAACAATGCAGATTAATTTTCACAGCCGCCTTTGATCATATTTACTAAGGGTGCCAATATTTTTGGACATGACTGTATGTGTGTGTGTGTGTGTGTGTGTGTGTATATAAATATATTAGGGGTGTCCCCGACTAAGTTTTTTCATAGTCGAATCGGAATTTTCGAATCTTGCCAATATTCTGATAGTCGATAGTCATATACTGATAGTCGAATCATATGTTTGGGGGCGTGGTCAAAATACATTACCAAGAGTCAAGTCAGACACAGTCATAATTACTGACGTTCACACACACACACAGGGAAAATGTGTAATGGACGACTCGCAGATACATACGGGGTAAATAATGTTTAATAATGTTAAAAGATAGTTAACATTAAACGTCTGTGAAACCCTAAGAATTCACAACATTTTTTTTTACAATAGTGCTCTCATTATAGCGTTATGTATATGACAGTTATTAATGTTCTGCATTTCTGTTTTGAGCTGCGCATGCTGAAGTTGACCAGTGGAATTAAGCTTTTGATAGCAAGTTTTTAATTAATGGGATTTAACTCAAGGGTGGTTTGCCCACTTCAGGTTGGTGGAGAGTTCCTGCCTCAAGTGGAGGAGTTTAAGTATCTTGGGGTTTTGTTCACGAGTGAGGGAAGGATGGAACGGGAGATAGACGGATCGGTGCATCTTCTGCAGTAATGCGGTCGATGTACCGGTCTGTCGTGGTGAGGAAAGAGCTGAGCCGCAAGGCGAAGCTCTCGATTTACCGGTCAATCTATGTTCCTACTCTCACCTATGGTCATGAGCTTTGGGTCATGACCGAAAGGACAAGATCCCGGATACAGGCGGCTGAAATGAGCTTTCTCCGCAGGGTGGCTGGGCGATCCCTTAGAGATAGGGTGAGAAGCTCGGTCACTCGGGAGGAGCTCAGATTAGAGCCGCTGCTCCTTCACATTGAGAGGGGTCAGCTGAGATGGCTCGGGCATCTGTTCCGGATGCCTCCTGAACGCCTTCCCGGGAAGGTGTTCCGGGCGCGTCCCACTGGGAGGAGACCCCGGGGAAGACCTAGGACATGCTGGAGAGACTATGTCTCCCGGCTGGCCTGGGAACGCCTCGGTGTCCCCCCGGAAGAGCTGGAGGAAGTGTCTAGGGAGAGGGAAGTCTGGGCATCTCTGCTTAGACTGCTGCCCCCGCGACCCGGCCCCGGATAAGCGGAAGAAAATGGATGGATGGATGGATGGATGGATGGGATTTAACTCATCATTTATCTCATAATGAATATGTTTTGTTATTTATACAACACGTTATATTACGATTTATAGGCTATCTGCACAAAATGCCCCGAATGCATAAGTGAACGTGTCTGCGCGACTCTGAATGAACTCCTTTTGTGGACGCGTTCTTCATGCAACAACGTGCAGAAACACAGCAGCTAAACTCACAGCGTTTTATAATAGTGTTCTCGTTATAATGTTATGTATATGACATTCCCAGTCATAGTTATTAATATTCTGCATTCATTGCTGTTGGTCCTGCTCGCACTGCGCGCTGCAAAGAAAATCACCGTAGTACTACAATGAAGCGCTTTACTGCAGTGTAACTCAAAAGCATCTTATACGAGATAAATAATATATACACGATATACATATAAACCAGCTGAAATGTTTTGAAATCGGTAGGTGTACCCTACCTGATCGAAAAAATCCAGTCTTTCACATACCTAATTTGAGTCTCGTTAAAGATTTAAATCCCTGCCGCCAATATCCTCTGTCGGCCACAGATTATGGAAAATTAAAATTAAATCTATAGGGGTGGTTGGATTTGTTCACGCACGTTAAAATATTTATTTGAGGCTTTTTTCTTTTCAGATTCTTATTTACAGCATTATTTTAATAGGCTGTATATTAACGTATTGGGAGAAAACTGGTAGTTTTTTGTGAAATCAAAGATTTGAGCACCCCCATTTAGCCAAAATGGCATGATCATAACACCCTGCGAATATTCGACTGGGAGACTGGGAGTCGAATCAGGCTCCTCCTACCGAAGCATTGAATCATCGACTATTCGGGGTCACCCCTACCCATATATATATATATATATATATACATACATACATATACACACACACACACACACAGGTACATCTCAAAAAATTTGAATATCATGAAAAAGGTCAATATTTTTTGTCACTCATTTCAGAAAGTGAAACCCATATGTTATATAGATTCATTACACAGAGTGAAATATTTCAAGCCTTTATTTCTTGAAATTTTGATGATTATGGCTTAAAGATAACGAAATATTGAGGTTGCTTTGATAGCGGCCTTCAGGTCATGTGATTTGTTGGGTATGGTGTCTCTCATCTTCCTCTTGACAATACCCCATAGATTCTCTATGAGGTTCAGGTCAGGCGAGTTTACTGGCCAATCAAGCACAGTAACACCATGGTCATTGAACCAGCTTTTGGTACCTTTGGCAGTGTGGGCAGGTGCCAAATCCTGCTGGAAAATGAAATCAGCATCTCCATAAAGCTTGTCAGCAGAAGGAAGCATGAAGTGCTCTAAAATTTCCTGGTAGATGACTGCGTTGACTGTGGACTTCAGAAAACACAGTGGACCAACACCAGCAGATGATGTGGCAGCCCAAATCATCACTGACTGTGGAAACTTCACACTGGACTTCAAGCAACATGGATTCTGTGCCTCTCCACAGCCCAGGTAAGACGCTTCTGATGTTGTCTCTGGTTCAGAAGTGGCTTGGTAGCCCTTTTCCTGAAGACGTCTGAGCATGGTGACTCTTGATGCACTGACTCCAGCTTCTGACTCCAGCTCTACCAAGTGTTTGAATCAGCTTTGCTTGACTGTATTCTCAAGCTTGCGGTCATCCCTGTTGCTTGTGCACCTTTTCCTACCCAAATTCTTCCTTCCAGGCAACTTTGCATTTAATATGCTTTGATACAGCACTCTGTAAACAGCTAAACCTTTCAGTAATGACCCTCTGTGCCTTACCCTCTTAGTGTAGGCGTCAATGTTCATATTCTGGATCATTGCCAAGTCAGCAGTCTTCTCCATTATTGTGGTTTCAAAGAACAAGAGATACCCGGAATTTATACAGTAGGGACAGTCATTAATTGAAACTCAAATGTAAATATTCTAATATTTTGGGATACTGATTTTTGACTTTCATGAGCTGTAAGCTCTAATCATCAAAATTAAAACAAAAAAACTTTTGAAATGTTTTACTTTACATGTAATGAATCTAAAATCTGTATATTTATATATGTGTATGCATGTATGTATGTATATACAGTATCTCACAAAAGTGAGTACACCCATCACATTTCAGCAACCATTTTAGTATATTTTCTCAAGGGACAATATTATAGAAATTAAACTTGGATATATTTTAGAGTAGTCAATGTGCAGCTTGTATAGCAGTACAAATTCACTGTCCTCTAAAAATAACTCAACATATAGCCATTATTGTCTAAATAACTGGCAACAAAAATGAGTACACCCTAAGTGAACATGCCAAAACTGTGTCCAAAGTGTCAATATTTTGTAGGGGCACCATTGTTATCTAGCACTGCCTTAATCCTCCTGGGCATGGAGTTCCCCAGAGCTGCACAGGTTGTTGCTGGGATTCTCTTCCACTCCTCCATAATGATATCATGGAGCTGTTGGATGTTATACACATGGTGCTTCTCCACCTTCCGCTTGAGGATGCCTCACATGTGGTCAGTAGGGTTCAGGTCTGGAGACATACTTAGCCACTCCATCACCTTCACCTTCATCAGCAAGGCAGTTGTTATCTCGGCGGTGTGTTTGGGGTCGTTATTATGTTGGAAAACTGCCATTTGGCCCAGTTTCTGAAGTTAGGGCATCATGTTCTGCTTCAGAATTTCACAGTACATGTTAGAATCCATGTTTCCCTCAATTAAACGCAGCTCGCCAGTACCAGAAACAATCATGCTGCCCCAGACCATGATGATATCACCACCATGCTTGACTGTAGGCAAGACACAATTTTCTTGGTACTCCTCACCAGGGCATTGCCACACATGCTGGACACCATCTGAGCCAAATTAGTTTATCTGAGTCTCATCAGACCACAGGACATGGTTCTAGTAATTCATGCTCTTGGACAGGTTGTCTTCAGCTAACTGTTTGCGTGCTTTCTTGTGAGCCAGCTTCAGAAGAGGCTCCCTTCTGAGACGACAGCCATGCAAACTGACTTGTTGCAGTGCGGCATATGGTCTGAGCACTGACGGGCTGACCTTCCACTTCTGCAACCTCTAAAGCAATGCTGGCAGCACTCATGCGTCTGTTTTTTGAAGCCAGCTTCTGCACCTAACACACGACTTCTTTGATTGACCCTTGCGAGGCCTGTTCCAAGTGGAACTCGTCTTGGAAAACCTCTGTATGACACCGGCCACTGTACTGTAACTCAGTTTCAGGTTGTTACTGATCTTCTTATAGCCTAGGCCATATTTGTGGAGAGCAAAAATTCTAATTCTCAAATCCTCAGAGTTCTTTGCCATGAGGTGCCATGTTGAACATCCAGTGGTCAGTATGAGATAATTGTACTCAAAGCACCTAATTTTAACTGCTCTAATATAAGATACACAATTTTTATAGTCCTGTCAAGCAGAAAAAAACATGAACATGATGAATAGAACATGTGGCTTTGCATGGTTAAACGACGTATAGCTGTTATCACTTAGGGTGTACTCATTTTTGTTGCCAGTAATTTAGACAATAATGGCTATATGTTGAGTTATTTTTAGAGGACAGTAAATTTGTACTGCTATACGAGCTGCACATTGACTACTCTAAAATATATCCGAGTTTCATTTCTATATACTATTGTCATTTCTATATAGTATTGTCCCTTGAGAAGATATACTAAAATGGTTGCTGAAATGTAAGGGGTGTACTCACTTTTGTCAGATACTGTGTGTGTATATATATATATATATATATATATATATATATATATTAGTGCTGTCAAAGTTAATAGCGCGTTAACGCAAATTCATTTTAACGGCACTAATTTTATTAACGCGCGATTAACGCAGCGCATATTTTCTGTTTGACCGTGGCCTAACCCGTAGTTGGAGAAATGGAGATTGGATTTGATTGGATTCAATTTATTGTCATTGCACATGTAGGTACAAGGCAACGAAATGCAATAGAGAAGAAGAATACAGCACAACATGAGGAAAGAAAGGAGAAAAAATAATCCTCACACTATGCTCCTAAACGGGAGTACAGTGTGAGAACAGACAAAAAACCTCAGCATAGAGCACAATCAATACAGGAACACACAACTTGCAGTAGGGTGAGAGTAATCCAGTTCAGACGAA